>NC_084469.1:113519868-114186535 GCF_027409185.1 Cynocephalus volans
CCCACTGGACAGTGAGGAACACAGAGAGTAACTGCCTACCTAGCTTGTCCAGAGGCTGCAGGGACTTGAGCAGACCTCAAGCTGGTGCTCAGGACCTGCCACCCACACACACATGATCTCACGCGACTGTGCACGGACAAAGGCCTGTAGGGCTGATGGCAACATGCGGTGGGCATCATTGTCACACAGTGGCATCAGGCGCTGGCTGTTTTCTCCTGTGCTCCTCATAGAACAGCTATCACGTTAGAAAAGAAAAGCAGGAAGGCCTCCTGTTGGCCCGCCCCAGGCCTGTCCCCAGGTTAGAGGGTAAAGGCCACTCCTCCACAGGTATAGGAGAGGCTGCATGTGGGCCCGCGGGAGGACTGGGACGCACACCTTCCTGAGCAGAAGGCGGGGGGACATGGGGGTCACAGTGGAAGTGCAGCTGTTTACGTCACACATCAGTGCTGGGCAGGGGCCACAGGTGGCAGCAGGCTGTGAATGGCTCTCACCCACATGCCGACCCTCCTGATCTGCAGCAGCTGTGGCTGGTTGAGCAGAGAAGGGCTCTGAGGCTCTGACCAGGTCCAGCAAGAGCTGCTTGTGATTAGCGAGGGGCAGAGAGGACGCAGCCGGGAGGTTGAGGACATTTGCCCCCCACCCCATTAGATTGTCCCTAAGTCCCCTCAAGCTCCGGGGGCAGAAAGGATGCAGCTGGGAGGTTGAGGACATTTGCCCCACTCCATTAGATTGTCCCTAAGGTCCCTCAAGTTCCAGGGGCAGAGAGGACACAGCTGGGAGGTTGAGGACATTTGACCCCCACCCCATTAGATTGTCCCTAAGGCCTCAGGCTCCAGGGGTTCCAGGAATCTGTGACAAATACACACAACAAGGAGGCAGAAACTTTATTCCTGGCCCAGACTCCTGCACTGAGATCCTTGGTGGTTTTGGGCAAATCTCTGGAGTCACTTTCCCATCAAAGAAAAGGTAAAGGCTGAGCCCATGGCTGAGAGGCGCTGGTGGTGCATGGAGGGGGAGAAGGAGGGCCCCTGTTCTGCAGTCCTGCCCCCGCTGTCCCTGCACTCTGCACCCCCCTCCTCTGCATTGGGTTGCCAGTTCTTTCCTTCCCCTGATCCTGAAACAGTAATGCTGCCAGGCTCCTGTCTGGGCTGGGTCTCGCCTCAATCTGGGGACTCTCCAGGGGCAAGCTCATGCATTACCAGGGCCATCCCCCACCCTCAGATAGCCTGAGGCCCCCAGGCTCTACGTCCACCCAGACCAGCTCACACCTCCCATCCCACCTCTCCAGCTGGATGCCCCTGAGCGCGCCGTCAACGCTGCACAGCCCCCTCCTCAGCACCCGAACCCACCCTTCCCTTCGTCCTCCCTCAGTGGCCAGCTTGATCTTTGTTCCTGAGTCCTGCCAAGCCCAAGGTGAGTCACCCTGCCCAGCCCCTCCAGCCAGGTGCAGCCCAGGCCACTTCTCACTGGATGCTGGCCGCTGGCTGCCTGACGTCCCTCCTGAGCTCATCCTCCCGGCCTGGCAGAGGCAAAGCTGTGTCCCAGAGGGGCCCTGGCTGGTCCCAGCCACCTGCTTGCCCTCTCAGCCACTGGGCCCCTGGGGCGCTCAGGTGCATTGGAACACAGGTGTCTGCCTCGTGGGGTGAAGGGCGTGAGTCAAGGTGAAAGGGAATCAAGGTTTCGCCAGAAAAGCAGGAGGGTGGTTGGATCTGAGGAAACCTGGAGCAGCCCAGAATGAGGCCCTGAGAAGAGCGGACCAGAAGGGCAGCCCTGCTGAGCGCTGCTGCCGCCCACTCTCAGTCTGCTGGGGACAACAGCGCTCCTCCTTGGGCGCATCAGCCCCCATGCTCTGGGCCACAGGGCTCTCCTCCCTTGGCGGCACCCGCATGGCAGGGGCAGACCCTGCTGTTCTGTCCCGCTCGGTTCTGTGTGCTTCCCGGGGCCCCCGATGGGGGACGGGGGGTGAGACTGAGACAGCCAGCCACGGTGCCTCCCGAATGTCCCGGCTCCTGGCTCCGCATCCAAGGTGGACAAAGGCGTGGTGGGATGGTGCCGTGAGTGTGGACACGCCTGCCCCCTGTCCCCATCCCTGAGGCCAGTGTCTGGACGAGATCCTGCCCCCTTCCACTGCTGGCACCAGGCCCGCTGAGGGTCTGTAAGGCCCGTCCAAGTCCCACACTGGACGGAGAGCCTGGCGGGCAGGGACGGGTGGCCTTTGCGGCTCCGGTGGCCGGCACAGAGCCCGCCTCGATGGCTGCTGAGTGAGTGAGTGGCATCGGCAGCCTCCACAGCAGTGGGGCAAAGCCCTCAGCACCAGCAAGTGTTCGCTCTGGCTCTGTGAGCTTCGACTGCAGACAGAGGCAGCATCTTCCCTGCTTGTTCTCAGGGAAGGGGAGGCAAGGTCCTTTGTCACTGCCCTGCGCTGGAGTCTGAGGCAGGAAAGGGCACGTTTTAACCACTGGTGACTTAGCCTCCTGCCCCCAGGCCCTTGGTCATGGTAGCTGCTCGGGCATCAGGCAGGTCCTCGGGGTGCACGGGGAGAAGGGGACAGCTTCAGCTCTGAGTTCGCCCCAGCGTGTGGTGCTGCTCCAGCTCCCCACCGGGATACACAGCCCCCAACAACCGGCCACTGATCACCGGCAGAGCTGGAGTCCCCGGCCACACTCTCCCTGCAGCATCAGGGGCGCATGGAGCTGAGGAGCGGGCTCCTCATGGGCACCAGTAAGCACTCACTAAACAGGAGTTAGAATATTTAATAGGCTAAAAATGGCTTTTACCTTTTTAAAGGGTTTTTAAAAATGAAGACTGTGATAGAGACCATATGCGGCCTGCAAAGCGTAAAAGATGTGCTCTTTGGGCCTTTGCAGGAGGATTCGGAACCTCTGGGATGGAGGAAAGGACTGGGTGCTCAGGTGGCATGGGAGGGGCATGGGAGGGGCATGGAGGGGGTTGCGGAGGCAGGAGCCTGCAGCCCTGCTTCCTGGACTCTAGCTCCAGCCCCACCCTCAGGGCCTAGACTCTCCCTGGAGGGTCCCCCCTCCTGCACCCTCTCACAGCCCCTCGGAGCCCCTCTGTCCAGTGCCTCGGCTTGCAAACATGTGTTCTGTAGATACCACCCACCCCTGGCACAGGCTGGCAGGGGCTTCTCCCGCAGGCCCACCTCCTCCATGCTCCTGCTGGGCCATCGAGCCATGTGGCCCTGAGCCAGCTGTTTCTCCCCTAGGGGCCTGTTTCCAGAAGCACTGGGTTGGTGGACTGGACTCTGTACTCCCTGGGGCCTTTCCAGCTCCAAATCCCAGCACCCCCCAATCCTCTCAGAGCTCCGTGGACCTCCCAGAGCTTCATGGACACAAGGTGGGCACCCGTGGGACCTCATGTCACCTGACCTGTGATACCTGGCCCAGGACATCTGGTCTGTGTCACCTGGCTCATAACTGGCTCATGACACCTGGTTTGTGACACTTGCCCCACTCCCACCTATGAGGTGCTCTGTGCCTTAACGTCACATGCCCTGTCCTGCATGCCAGCTCCACCCTCTAGCCATGCCAGCCTGGACCTCCATGCTGGGAGGGGCCTCCGAGTTGGGTCAGCCATGTCTGCTGGGGGTGGGGAGGAGCGGACTTCAGAGTGTGGGCCAGTGTCCTTGGCTCGGATCCTGGCATTTTTTAATTGAAATGTAATTGATTATACATATTTGTAGGGTACAGGTTGGGTGTCAACACCTGTGTGCAATGTGCTCAAGTTAGGATAATTAGCACGCTCATCATTACAAAATGTAATCATTTCTTTGTGTTGAGGACATTCCATCTCCTCTCTTCTAGGCATCTGATAACAGTAAATTAATGTTAGTTACCAATGCCTTGCTCCACGGCACATCAACAGAACTTATGTTTCCTAACTAGCTGTTTTATGTTCAATAACCAATTTCTCACTATCCTCTCATCCCCCTTTCCTGCCTCTAGTAACCACAGTTCTGCTCTCTCCTTCTGAGAGTTCAACTTATTATTATGATTGTTTCTTTCTCTCTTTACTTCTTTCTTATTTGTTTATTTACTTATTAGCTCTCACTTATGAGTGAGGACATGCAGTATTTCTCTTTCTGTGCCTGGCTTGTTTTGTTTAACAGAATTTTTTCCAAGCTCATCCATGCTGCTGCAAATGGCAGAATTTCATTCTTTTTAATGGCTGAGTAGTATTCTATTGTGTATATATACCACATTTTCCTTATCCAGTCATCTGTTGATAGGCATTTAGATTGGTTCAAACTCTTGGCTATTGTAAATAGAGCTGTGATGAACATGGGAGTACAGGTGTCCCTTTGACGTGATGATTTCCATTCCTCTGGGTATATACCCAGAAGTGGGGTTGCTGGATCATATGGCAGTTCTATCTGTAGTTGTCTGAGGAGTCTGTATACTATTTTCCAGAATGGCTGCACTAATTTACAGTCCCACCAACAGTGTAGGAGGGTTCCCCTTTTTCCACATCCTCATCAGCATTTGTTATTCTCTTTTTGATAATAGCCAGTCTAACTGGGATTTTGATTTGCATTTCCTTGATGCTGAGTGATGTTGAACATTTTTTCATGTGTCTGTTGGCCATTTGTATGTCTTCCTTTGATAAATGCCTATTCAGCTCCTTTGCCCATTTTTTAATTGGGTTACTTGTTTTTTTATTGTTAAATTGTTTAAGACCCTTGTATAATCTGGATATTAATCCCTTGTGGGATGCATAGTGTGCAAATATTTTCTCCTATTCTGTAGGTTGTCTTTTCACTCTGTTGATTGTTTTCTTTGCTCTGCAGAAGCTTTTTGGTTTGATATAATCCCATTGGTTTATTTTTTTTCTTTTGTTGCCCATGTTTTTGGGGTCTTATTCATAAAATCATTGCCCAGTCCTCCATCCCGAATTGTTTCCCCTGTTTTCTTCTAGGAGTTTTATAGTTTCAGGTCTTCTATTTAAGTCTTTAATCCATTTTGAGTTGATTTTGGTATATAGTGAGAGGTATGGGTCTAGTTTTATTGTTCTACATTTGGACATCCAGTTTTCCCAGCACCACTAGTTGAAGAGGCTATTGTTTCCCTACTGTTTTTGGTGCTTTTGTCAAAGATTAGTTGGCTGTAAGTTCGTGGGTTGATTTCTGGGTTCTCTATTCTGTTCCATTGGTCCAGTGTCTGTTTTTATGCCAGTACCATGCTGTTTTGGTTACAATAGCTTTGTAGTATAATTTGAAGTCAGGTAGTGTGATGCTTCCTTCTTTATTTTTTTTTGCTCAGGATTTCTTTGGCTATTTGGGGTCTTTTGTTGTTCCATATGAATGTTAGGATTGTTTTTTCTATTTCTGTGAAGGTCATTGGTATTTTGATGGGGATTGCATTGAATCTGTGGATCCTGGCATTTTTCCTGCTTAAATGTTGCACATGCACCCTGCACCCTCAGAAGAGAATCCAAAATTCTTGTCTTGGTAAGGAAGCCTGCTGAGTCACTCCCCTCTGCAGTGCCTGCCCAGGCCCCACCACATCCCGTCCTCTTGGGGACTCATGGTCAGCCACCTTCTCATACTCCCCTGCCTGTGCCTTTGTGTCTATGGTCATGGGGGCCCTGGGCAGCACAGCTGTCTCTCACCCTCTCAGTAATGCTGGTGGGGTTCAGGGTCCAACAAAGTGAGGGTGCCCAGTCAACACTGTGTGTGTTAGGACAGAAAGGGGCACCATCACCCACCTCTGAGGCTCCCAGGGGCTGCTGTTTAGAGGCCAGTTTCCTCCCTGAGGCTCCTGCTGAGATAGTGACCAGGATCTGAGGTCTCTCTCTGTTGGCCCCATTTGCCGGAGCCCCAGGGAAGCCCCAAGATCCCCTGTGTAGGTCCTTGGCCCTTCAGATCTAGGAAGCCACTTGGACGCAGGTTGGCATGCTTGTGCCACCTGTACAAGTTGACTTGCTTGTCTGAGCCTCAGTTTCCTCATCTGCAAAATGGGTGTAAGAAAGTGGCACCTGTTCTATAAGGAAAGGGGCACGAGAGGGGCCCATGCTCTTGGGAGAACACTTGGGAGATATTCAGAAAGGCGCTGTGGTTAGATGGTGGAGGTGGTTGCATAACTCTGTGAGTACACCAAAGCCACCATATCGTGCACTTTAAAGGGTGACTATGCCTGGTACATGGAGTGTGAACGTATCTCAATGTGAAAGCCTCTCTCACTGGTCCACTCAACACCGCCTGTGCCCCTCTGTGGAGGTCTTGTTAGGTTGGTTCTGTGTGAGGTGGAGATGGGTGTGTGTGAGCTGGTCCCACGGGGCTTCAGTATGGAAATTTAGAGGCAAGTTCTCCATCAGATTCTGCCATCAGCTCTGTCACTGTGGGGAACACAGAGGTTCCCTCCATGGGCTCTCACCCATGCCATCCAGGAGAACAGCGGAGACGTGGGGCCTCGAGCCCTCCCGTGGCCTGCACAGGTCCCAGGCGTGCTGGGATGGACGGGGAGGCTTTGCTTCTCCTCCCACCAGAGGTGGGGTCCGAGCCCGTCCCCCGAGTCCACCTGGCCTTAGTGACATGCTTGAGCAGTGCTTCCAGAAGACGGGGCCTAGCGAGGGTTTGCTGGTGCAGTATGGGAGGTCAGGCAGGTGGCGGTCCCCAGAGAGCTGCCTCCCCACCTCCCTTGTAAACAGAGCTTCTGGAAATGTCTCCTGGCCAGAGCGGCATTTCAGGAAGAGCTGTGGAAGCATTTCGGGAAGAGCCTCGGCTGATACTATGCATCGTCAGCAGCAGAGGCCGTGGAGCCCACTGAATGACTTTGCCAGGATGGTCCTGACCACAGCCCCAGGTGAGCGGGTGGTATCCATGCCAGAGAGACCCAGAGAAGCCCACCCATCTCTGGTGGGGAGGGCGACTTCCCACAGCCATCTTCCGTCCCACAGCCAGCTTCCGTCCCGTAGTAGGATGTACTCTGCGACACAAGCAAGCAGCACCCACCGCCCACCATGGGTCTGCTCAAGCTCCTCTGTCCTTTGGCACCTGGGCCGGCTGGTCCCTCTTGGGAGGAGGCTGGGGACTCAGTGTTGGTGCAGCTGGAAGTTCTTGACCTGGGAGCCTGATTTGTGGCATGACCTTTCGGCCTTGGCTTCCCGTGGATTATCCTCTGTTTGCCCCTCCCAATTCGTACTCTGTCTGTAGTGTCCCCCCAAATTCATGTCCACCTGGAAGCTGTGAATGTGTCCTTATTTGTGAATAGGGTCTTTGCAGATGTAAGTTAAGATGAGGTCATACTGGATTAGGGTGGTATCTTAGTCTGTTTCTGTTGCTTACAACAAAATACACAGAATTGGGTAATTAGTAAGAAAATGAAATTTACTGCATGTAGTTTCAGAGGCTGTGAAGTCCAAAGTCCAGGGAACACATCAGGTGAGGGTCTTCTTTGATGGTGGCTTCACAGCAACGCAGGGGTCTCACATGGTAGAAACGGCGGAGCAGAGAGAGACCAACCTCCTCATGCACTCTCCTTTTAAAGCCCTCAGAAACACGCCCATGACCACTGTTTTTAATCTATTCACCTCCCCAAGGCCTCACCTTTCAATTACCATAATAGGATTTCTCACCTTCTTAGCACTGTCACAGTGGGGGTCAAGTTCTGGGGAACACTCAATCCAAGGCAGGTGGGATGACAGATGCAGTGACTGGAGTGATGAGGCCATGAGCCAAGGGATGCCTGGGGACACCAGGAGCTGGAGGAGACAGGAAGGGCCCTCTCCTGGAGCCTCCGGAGGGAGTGTGACCCTGCCATACCTAAATTTCAGACTTGTGGCCTCCAGACTGAGAGAAAGTAAAACTTAAGTGAGATATTTATACTATAGACAGAGAGGGGAGGGAGGGAGATCCCACTGTGCTTGAGTGGCAAGGCTGGATTTTAACCTGCACCACTCAGAAATGTCCTAAACCCAGACACTCGAGATGCCTGAAGCCTGTCACTGCCTTACACCAATGGCAACTTCCCTTCACACATTCACCCCATCTTCTGCCAGCCACAGTGGTGAAAGTCAAGCAGTGCCCTTCACAGAAGGGTTTGCTAACCTGTGCCAGGTGCTAAATTCTCTGTGGCTGATTTGGAAAACACTCTCAGCTTCTCTCTGGGTCTGTGTTTGCAGATGGAATCCTCTGCTTTTTGTTCCCTGTCTACCCTGAGACCAGCCTGAGGCCAGACAACGTCCTCACGAAGGTGTTGATGGGTTCAGGTGCATCTGTCCCGGGGGTACTTGCATCTTAAGAGAGGATTGGAGGGGAGGGCACACTTAATTGAAGGGAAGGATTTACTAATAGTGTAAACCTGGGCATTGCTGGTGATACCTGAAGACACACCTGAGATAGATGGGCACACCTAAATAGATGGGCACACATGAGATAGACAGGCACACATGAGATAGATGGGCACACCCGAGATAGACGGACACACCCGAGATAGACGGGCACACCCGAGATAGACGGGCACACCCGAGATAGAGGGGCACACCCGAGGTAGATGGGCACACCTGAGATAGATGGACACACATGAGATAGACGGGCACACTTGAGATGTGCACACCTGAGACAGATGAACACACCTGAGACAGATGGGCACACCTGAGATAGATGGGCACACCTGAGATAGGCACACCTGAGATGTGCACACCTGACACCAGCACCTGCTGGGCGGCGGCACCTTGGTCAAAGTGCTCCATGGGATGCTCTCATCTGAGCCTTGCCACACCCTTTGAGGCAGGTGCTGCCTGTATCCCCACTTTGCAGATGAGGAAACCATCGGCCAGCTTGCACGGTTCGCACGCTGCCCCGGCCCCGCTCCTGCTGGTCCGTCTCACTGTGCAGAGTGAGAGGCTGTCTGAGTGATCTGCAGAGGACAATGCAGGCTACCTGTGGAGGTGAGTTAGTGCAGGAGGATTGTGGCCCTGGGAGACTAGTTGGGAGGCTGCGGCTACATACGTGACCCACAATGAGAATCTGAATGGAGATCGTAGCAAGCAAGAGGCTGGGTTCTATTTCCTAGGACTGTGACAGTCAGCATGGTCACCACCTGCTATGAGGGGCTGCTTCAGTTTACACGTGCATTTTTAAAATTTATTTTTATTATTACTTTTTTTGGCAACTAGCCAGTATGGAGAGCTCCTTGACCTTGGTGTTATCAGCACCACACTCTAACCAACTGAGTCAACAGGCCAGTCCGTTTAAATGAAAATTTAAAAATACTCAGTAAAGTGACAAATTCAGTTTCTTAGTCTTATTCATCCTATTTCAAGGCTCAGCAGCCTCCTGTGGCTCACAGCTGCTCTTCTGGACATTGCAGATCTAGAACATTCCTCCATCACAGAAAATTCCCCTGGGTGGTGCTGACCAGAGGCTGGTATCCTGTGTACTGGGACCTTCTCAGGACTGGCTGGCCTCCCGGGATCCTGGCATCCGCCCGTGAGGGGGATACCACTTCTCCTACTTGACAGATGAGGAAACTGAGGCAGAAATTCAAGTAATTGCCCACCTGCAGAGAGTTGCTCTCATGCCTGTCCCAGGAAAGCTGTCTGGATGTGCCAGTTCTTGGCTCCCTGCCCGAAGAGACCACATGGTCAAGCCATCCTGCTGTTCACTTGCGTGCAGCTCCCAGTGAGGGCACAGGCCTGCCCAAGGCCACTCAAGGGGAGGAAGGGGCCATGCCAGGCTCCAGCTCACGTGTTCTAATGTCAAATCCCAGCAAGCCTAGGATATTTTTTTGAAAATTGGGACGTTGTCTGGCCTCAGGCTGGTCTCAGGGTAGACAGGGAACAAAAAGCAGAGGATTCCATCTGCAATCACAGACCCAGAGAGAAGCTGAGAGTGTTTTCCAAATCAGCCACAGAGAATTTAGCACCTGGCACAGGTTAGCAAACCCTTCTGTGAAGGGCACTGCTTGACTTTCACCACTGTGGCTGGCAGAATAAGGGCCTCCAAAGGTGCCCACGTCCCGATCCCCAGAACCTGTGACTATGTGATCTCATGTAGCTAAAGAGATTCTGCAGATGGGACTAAGTTAAGGACCTTCAGATGAGGAGACTATCCTAGGTTTTCTGGGTGGCCCAGTGTCATCACAGGGTCCTTGTAAGAGGGGGGCAGGAGGTCAGAGAAGGAGGTGTGACGACAGAAGCAGAGGCCGAGGAAGCCGGCTCGCAGGTGGAGGGAGAGCCATGCGCCAAGTTTCGCGGAAGCCTCTGGCAGCTGGAAAAGGTGAGGACATGGGTTCTCTCCTGCAGGCTCCAGAGGAGCCAGCCCTTTTTAGGCTCTGGCTTTCAGCGTGCTAACTCGATCAGTTTGTGATGTTCTAAGCCCCTGAACTGTGGTCACTGTTAACAGCAGCCCCAGGACACTCACACACTTGGCTTCAGGTGACCAGAGAAGGAGAGGCAGGGTTCCCTCCTGCAGGGCAGGCCAGCAGTGTGGCCGCAGCTACATGCAGGTGAATCCCCAGCTCTCGGGCAGTGCCACTGGCACCTCGTCTACAAAGCACTTCTCAAGGATACATGACAAATATTCTCTTCTTCACCGAAGAAAAAGAAAGGACGCTGACCCATCACCGGAGACAACAGCCCAGGGAGAAGAAGCTGTTGTCCAGCTGTAGGAGGCACAGGATAGAGACCAGGCCCCGGTCCCCACCTTGGCTGTGCACATGGGCCCAGGCTCCCCTGTACCAGGCTGGCTTGTGCCGCACCTTCCCGCTCAGTCCTGAGGGGTGGCCCTTGTTCTGTGCTTCTTAGGATCTTGGATGTTTCTTTCTCTCCAGTGGAAGCGTGTTGGGAAGTGAGGTGCCCCCGGTGTGAGGGTGTGGGCTCCTGAGCCCCGGCAGCCATTCTGCCAACATGGGAGGAAGCGGGACGCTGCCCGCAGAGGGGGCAGGTGGTGGAGAGGCTGAGTCCTCGCTGACACCGTTGGGGCAGCTGGGTCAAGTTCTTCCTGAAGCCCCATCTCGGCTCAGAAAATCTGGACAATTCCCTGCCAGCACAGGGAACGGAAGGCCCGCAGGCTGGCTCCGGAGGCAGATGACGCTGCAGAGCAAAGCGGACCAAGAAACAGTCCCTCCTCCAGCGCGCTGGCCCGAGGCACTGAGGCAGGGGTGGGTTTCCTGAAGAGGGGAGCTCAGCCCTAAAGCAACGGCAGGACACCAGGAGCTTAATTAAAGGATGGAGGAAAAGTTTAAGTCAACACCGAGAGGGCTGCAGACCGACACAGCAATGAGTCTGGAGAGAAACCCGAGGGAAGCCAAACCCTCAAAACCCAGCAGTGCGGCCACGTCGGAGGTCTCCGGCCAAGACTGGAGGCCCCATGTCCTTGGGTTCTGGGCTTAGTGGCTCCCCTTGGAAAATTCAGTTGGTTTCCTAGTCCTAGGACTTACTTTGGGGCTGGGGCACCCCCAGCTGGGTCTGTGCACAGGAGAATCCTGAGAGGCCGCTCAGTCCTGCCCTGTCCCCTGTCCCGCAGCCAAGCCAGTGGGCCCCTGCATTAGGTTCCTGGGGCTGCTGTAGCAAAGCACCACAGACCAGTGGCTTGAAATGACACACATTTATCTTCTCACAGCTCTGGAGGCTGGACACCCTAAATCAAGGTGTGGCAGAGCCGTGGTCCTTCCAGAGTCACCAGGAGAGGGTCCTCCCTGCCTCGTCCAGCTCCTAGTGGCTACAGGCGCTCCTTGGACTATGGCTGCCTCACGTCACTCTCTGCCTCTGTCATCCATGGCTGTCCTGTAAGTCTGTGTGTCTCTGTATCTCAATCTCCCTCTCTCTCATGAGAACACTTGTCACTGGATTTAGGTCCCACCCTGATGTAGGATGATCTCATCTCAAGATCTTTAACTTAATTACATCTGCAAAGGCCGTTATTCCAAATAAGGTCACGCTCACAGGCTCCAGCTGGACATACATTTTGCCAGGGGGAGGGTGTTGCAATTCAATTTTTCATGCCTTCCAGGACAGATGAACCGCTCCTGGCTCTGTGAGATGTGCACACCCTGGATATGACGTGCCTCACACTGCACCACTGGCGATTTTTTGAGGAACTGTCCTCCCAAGAGGCTGTCACCCTTTCTGGCTGTGCCATTTACCATCATGTCCCCAGAATTTATTTCAGAGGGGCCCAAGGTCAGGTACAGTGAGTTGAGCTGACCCCTCCAACATCCCCCCTTTCTTCCCAGGGAGCAGGTTTCACATAACCTTTTTTTTCAGGTTCTACTGGATTGATGTAGCCGAAGATGTTATGTCCCATACCTTGCCTCTCCCCTGCTGCGTGGGTCTAGACTTGGATGTTTCTTCCTTCCAGAGAGTCCCCATAGACGCTGGCTGTGGTGGGGATGGTAGGCCCTACCCCCAGCTAAGTCCAGTTTCAGGTGGTGTTTCATTTACAACTATGTCCACAGACTTACAGGAACAGTGCTCCCCCCCTTATCTGTGGTTTCTTTCTGCAGGTTGTCACCTGTGGTCAACCATGGTCGGAAAATATTAAATGGAAAATTCCAGAAATAAACAATTCATGTTTCATATTGTGCACCATTCTCAGTAGCATGATGAAATCTCTTGCCATCCCCCTCTGTCTTCTCCCAGGACATCTTTGTCCACCATCTCCGTGCTGTACACGCTCCTGCCCATTACTTAGTGGCATCTTGGTGATTAGACCAACTGTTGTGGTATTGTGGTGGTGCTTGTGTTCAAGTCACACTCATTTTACTTAATCATATTCCCAAAGTGCAAGAGCAGCGAGGCTGGAGGTTCAGATACGCCAGAGATAAGCTGCAAAGTGCTTCAGCTAAGTGAAAAGGTGAACGTTCTCGACTTCAAAAGGAAAGAAAAAACCGAATGTATGCTGAGGTCGCTGAGATCTGTGGTAAGAATGAATCTTCTCTCCGTGAAATAGTGAGGAAGGAAAACAAAATTCACACTGTTTTGTGTCAAACCTCAAACTACAAAAACCAGAGCCACAGTGTGTGACAAGTGCTTGGTTAAGGTGGAAATGAAGTTAGGTTTGTGGGTGGAAGACGTGAACAGGAACGAGCTCTGAGTGGCAGGCGGTTGGATACTCTCCACAGAGAAGCGGGGACTGCTGTATGCAAATGCTTTGGTGCAGGGACCCCCCGCAGAAATGCGTCCTGCAGTAAGAATCCAGTGAGCACTTCAATCCACGCCCAGAGATGTCCACTGAGGGTCATCTGCACAAGCCAATGATGGGACGCAGCTGAAGGCCAGCACCTCCACGGTCACACAGGGACACGTACCACGGCCAGAGTGGGGGAGGGTGCACATGTGTGTAATCCGTGTGGAGCTGGGGCCCCCTGCACACTCAAGGGAAGCCTGGCCCAGCATCCCCCACAAACAACCTGAGAATACCTCAAATCTTTAGTCTCTTAGGAAAAGAGTGACATTTAGAACACAGACCAAAAGTTCTTAAGCTTCTACCTGCCTCCCTGCACACACGTGTGCACATGCACTCGCACACGCACACACCCTCACATGCACAGGCGAACACATGCGTGTGCACACACACTCTCACACAGCACACACATGCACATGCACGCATGCACACACACACACTGTGACTGGGTCCTCCACACATCACGCTGTCTCACACTTGTGTGGGTAGACATGTGGCTTCTCAGTCAGGTTGTATTTTCCTTGCACTTCCTGTAGCAGGCCTGACCCGCAAGCCCGCACGGCTGTAGGTGCAGGAGCTCCTTTCCCTCTGGATGGCACAGGCTATGGCGAGCATGCAGAGGCCTCTGGGCCTGACATCTCACTTGTCTCTATGTCCATTACACTGGAAGTAAATGCCTCAAATGTTTGACTCTCACAGTGACTCTCACAGTGACTCCCTCTTCCCTGACTCAGAAAAGCTGGAGCCTCCCCTGGCTGGCTGTGCCTGCTGGGCTCAGAAACCATGCCCAGGTGCCCAGGATCTGGTGTCCCTCCTGGGTGGGCGGGAAGCTCTGGGTAAGTGCCGAGCAGTGAGGACTCTCAGGCTGACCGTGGCCTTGAGGATGCTTGTCTCGCCATGAAGCCAGAGCATGACCCATGGGTACATGCGTGTAAGCCCAGCTGGGCTCCTGCCACTGAGATTCGCCACCAAATCAACAAGCAGAAGCAGAGGAACTGATCATGGGTCCCAGGAACGTGATCTCCGAGTGCCATGGGAGGCTGTGGCAGGCACACCACTGGGAGCACAGCACAGTGGCTGAGTGGGGCGGAGGGGGATGCTGCGGGCTGGGGGCAGGATGCCTGGGTCTTGGATGCCGAGACTCAAGAGGCCTGTGAAACTGGGTGATACTACCCACCTCAGAGGTGTTTGCATAGACCCGATGGGGAGTCCTTTGCAAGCTGTGAACTGCTGGTCCTGAGCAGCTGGTACTGGAGGGGATCCTGCCACATTCCCGGGACCCCTCCCTCCTGTCCGCCCCTTCTCAACTTACGGTTCCAAGAGAGGCCTTGCTTTATTCCTCTAGGTGGTACGTCCCACTCCCCATCCCAACACAGAGTGTTCTGCTGGCTGTTTGAGCAGATGCACAGAAAGGGTGTGTTCTCCTGCAGTGGCCCCAGACCCACCACTTGGATCCAGAACACATCAGGACCCAGTGTCTAGCAGTGGCTGCAAGGACCCTGCTTGTGGCTGATGCCAGCTGTGAGGCTGTGCCCAAGTGTGGAGGTGCCCAGTGCAGCATGAGAGCCGATGGTGGGGTATTGGGTACAGGCCATGCGCTGACGGTCATGGTGAGGGTTCCCACGGGGTGTTTCCAGGCCTCAGGCACCCGCGCCAGCTCCCCACACAGATGGCGGCATCCTCCTGCAGTAAGCCACAGCATTCTTGGACGCCACGCCGAAACCTGACCCGCTTAATACCTAACGGGACAGCACGCTTGGAGTGCTCATTTCCTATGAGTCATTTTCCATCCGCTGTCAAAAAATGCAACTTGTTTATTTCTGAAAGATTCTCTCAGTAGCTTTACTGATGGTAACTAAACACAAAGGGAAGGGTGGCAAGAGGCTCACTGTCCTCCATGCCTGTCCCCAAAACTGTGAAGAGAGCCATCTGCTGAAGGAGACCTTGGAGCTCCAAAGGCTCATGCCAAGGCAGAGGGCCCTGTGCTAGACCCAGCTCTTCTCTCAGCATGGCTCTTCCCTGAGCAAGTTGCTCCTGCCCTGGGCCTCAGTCTTCCTGTAAATGAAGAGGGAGACTGTCCCCAAAGCCTGTATCCTGGGCTTCCAAGACTCACGGGTGTCTCCACAGATGGGAAGATGAATACTGATGGATGGTGATGATAATGATAGTGATGGTGATGATGATGGTGATGATGGTGATGATGGTGATGGTGATGATGGTGATGGTGGTGATGATCATGGTGATGGTGATGGTGGTGATGATGGTGATGGTGATGATGGTGATGGTGATGGTGATGATGATGGTGATGATGGTGATGGTGGTGATGATCATGGTGATGGTGATGGTGATGATGGTGATGGTGATGATGGTGATGGTGATGGTGATGGTGATGATGGTGATGGTGATGATGGTGATGGTGATGATAGTGATGGTGATGGTAATGGTGGAGATGGTGATGATGGTGATGATGGTGATGGTGATGATGGTGATGATGGTGATGATGGTGATGGTGATGATGGTGATGATGAAGATGGTGATGGTGGTGATGGTGGTGATGGTGATGATGAAGATGGTGATGATGGTGATGATGGTGATGGTGATGATGGTGATGATGGTGATGATGATGGTGATGATGGTGATGGTGATGATGGTGATGATGGTGATGATGATGGTGATGGTGGTGATGGTGATGATGATGGTGATGGTGGTGATGGTGATGGTGATGATGGTGATGGTGATGATGGTGATGATGATGGTGGTGATGATGGTGATGGTGATGAAGGTGATGATGGTGATGATGATGGTGATGATGGTGATGGTGATGATGATGGTGGTGATGATTGTGATGATGGTGATGGTGATGGTGATGATGATGGTGATGGTGATGGTGATGGTGGTGATGATTGTGATGATGGTGATGGTGATGGTGATGATGATGGTGGTGGTGATGATGATGATGATGCTGATGGTGATGATGGTGATGATGATGCAGCTGCTCAGTGTTTATTAAGCACCGATTGTATGCCAGGTGCTTTTGTAGACACATTGTCAGTTCACACACCCATTCACAACATGGGGAATACTGCTCCCTATTTGTGGATGAGACTCAGATGAGTGAAAGGGCAAGTCCAAGGTCATGTAACAGCAACCGTACAAGGAGGATGTGGCTGGTCTGGCTGTCACTCAGAATGCAACCTAACCATGTGAGCTCATATGAGGGCCGGGAGAGGAACCTGTCCTTTTCTTGGGGGCACAAGTCCTCCTCTTCCATTCTGGCTGGGGACAGGGGTGTGGACTACAGCTCTGCCTCTGGAAGCAGCAAGCCAGACAGGAGGGTCTTTCTTGGCTCAACCGTCAACTAAGTGGAGGTCATAGTCTAGGTCAGGGGAAGCAAAGCAGTGTACAGTGAAACCATGAGATGTCACTTTGTTTTTTGATTTTGGTTCAAATATGGGAACCATTGGTAATACGCAGTGTTAATGAAGGTTTGGAGAAGCAAGCCCTCTTGGCTCTTGGAGTGGTAGCTTAAAAAGACAGCTTTCCAGAAGGCTCAGTGTAGACACCAACACCTTACACATCATGACTGTGACACAGCGATACCACTTCTAGGAATGTATCCTACAGTCCACACAGCAGAAATGCTGGGAAGAGCATTCACACACACACACTTGTAGCAGCACATCTTGAAGCAAGAAACAGCAACAACCTACATGTCCATCACTGAGGAACTTGATAAAAGAGTCATTGAATATCTCCTGACATTGAAGTCAACAGGCTGAGTCTAATACATCTGCCATGGGAAGAAGTCCCCTGGAGTGTCAAGTGAAAGAAATGCTTTGGATCCAATTAATAAAGACACCATATACCCTTGCATCTGTTAAGGCATAGAAAGTTCTGGAAGGTTTTGCACTGAAGCATTCATAGTGACTATCTCTGCAGAAGGCGGAGCTGGGATGTTCACTTTCTATGTTATTTAGATGTATTATAATGAGATTTTACTACTGCAATATTTAGAAACACGTGTAATTTTAGAAACGTATATATTTTAGGGGATAGGAGAAAGAACAGAGCCAGAACTTGGCGGATGGCCTGTACAAACAGGACTACCGTCACCCCAACCCCCAGGGAGCCATAGGAAAGCCGTGTCAAGATGCCATTTCCCTGGTGGAGACTTGGCAGATTAGCGCTGACATGTGGATATAGGCAGCTGGAGGCAGACCTGCCCCAAGAGCTGTGGGCCTCGTCCTTGGGAGCCGTGCACATATGAGGGCCACCGCAGCATCTCGGTGCGTGGAATTCTCTCCTGCCTCTCTGTCCTCATCCCATCTCCTCAGTCCAGGAAGACCTCACTGACCCCACTTCACAGATGGGAAAGCTGAGCTCAGAGTGGATTGCACAGACCCCCCAGGGCTTGCTGCAGACACCACCAATGAGCCACCTTCTCACAGATGCATACGCCAGGCACAAGGCAAAGAGCTTGGCTTGGAGGGGATGGCCTGGACCACAGACCAGGGGGAGGCAGGAGGGCTAGAAACGGCCAGTGCACCCATCCTGGCCCTAGAGGGCCCACCCTTGACCTGGTTCCTTGAAACCCCAGCGGCAGGAGCCTGTGGCTGGGCGCAGTGCTGCAGGCAGGAACTCATCTCTCCAGCACAGCGAGTCGAGCATGCAGCCCCAGCACAGAGCCTGGGTGCAAGCCACACATCACTTCTCCAGAAGCCTTCCCTGGCCTCTCTCCTGCCACCTCCGTGATTTCTGCAATCATTGTGTAGTTCTACCTCCTTGTCTCCCCGACCCCCACATACAATGTGGGTGTCTTCCGCCTGCCTCCAGTTTCCTCCTTTTCATGTGGCTCCTTTGGGCAGGATCTGGTCTCACCTGTGCCTCTGTGTCCCCAGCCATGAGCACTGTGCCTGGCAGGGAGCAGGGGGGCTTGAAAATGGGTTTAGCATGGACTAAATGTGCTGCTGAGCAGATGAGAGCCAGCACAGGCTTCCAGCTGGGTTCTCGATCATGGTGCTTGCCCTCAGCCTCAGTTTACCTCTGTATAAGAAGCCCACTTCAGAGGGTTCTGTGTATATGAAGCTAGAGGGAGGCACAAAGTGCTGAACACATGAAGCACCACCACTCCCTAGTTCTCCCTGGTTTTGCCAAGTCCTCTTGGGGGAGCGGGGAAGAAATTGTGGCTGGAAATGAGATGGAGAGTGGCCACATGCAAAGGAAAAGGCCACGGGCTCCCCGCAGGCTGGGCCTTGTCCCAGTGCCCCTCCCCAAAGCCAACGGTGATTCCTAGGCAGAAACATCAGTCTCCATCCTGTACCCCACACCCTCAGCAGAGGGACTAGGGGCAATGGAGGATTGGAGGAGACCACAGAGACGTGCATGGGCTTGGAAAGCAGCAGGGGCAGGCTGAGGTCCATGCCATGGAGGCAGGCGAGTGGGGGGCTTAGGAAAGGCACAGGTGCCTGGCTCGGGGCGGGAGGCTTTCCACATGGGCTCCTGCTTCAGGCAGGTGCGGAGGAGCTGGGACTCTGAGTCTGGAAATCAGGGCGGAGGATGACCTCCTTCCCCGGGTGTCCTGGGATGAGGGAGTCCTAGGTCATGGGACTTTCAATGTCAGAACTGGGGAGTCTGGCACCCTGGAGCTCAGGTCACTTCTGGGCATGTCTCCCCATCTCGAGCCCTGCCTGTGGGCTGAAGGGACAGGTTGGATCACAGGTGACACATGGATTCCCTCCCCATCCAGGTGGTTGACTGGCCACCTGGAGTCAGGGTGGGGAGGACTCTCAGGCTCCAGCCCAGGTCCCCTGGTCTGTGCTCCCAGAGGTGACTGCGGGCAAATCCGTGGGGTGGGAGTGGAGCCCTGATAGACAAAATCTTCATGGGGTCTGTGAGGCGCAGACGCTGAGCCCCTAGACTGGAGGATCAGTGTCCAAGGGGGCGCCTCTCCCAGGGACTGGGGTGTGGGTGGGAGCCACCAGGCAGAGAGGGGAGGGGACGAAGTGGGTGAGTGCCCCACCAGGAGGGGCCTCACTCGAGATTACAGGGTTGTTGAGGTACCACCTGGTTCCAAGAGTCCAAGGGTCATTTTCCATATGTCTTCTCAGGAAGTCTGGGAAGGAACAGCTGTGGGCAGGGATGGTTTGGTTTTGCTGGAGGCACATGGAGGCCTCATTAGAAACCTTTGCAGGGTCGCTCTGTTCCCATGACCCGGGACCTCTGGGAAATGCCCACAGGTGTCCTAGAAGGTCCTGCAAGGTCTCGGCTGTCATTGGCTCCTACCCCAGCTGCGGCCAGTGTCTTGGGCTGATGGCCAGCACCTGTCCCCGCCCCAAAAGCTGTGACCTTGGATTTCTTGTGCCGCCTGGCCTGTCCACAGGGAGGGTGGACATCCTGAAGGTCTCAGCGGTACCAGGATGACTGGCTCCTCCGGAGCCGGTGAGGCCTGACCCAAGAGCCTCAAGGAGACGGTGAGCGTGTGCTCAGCGGGCTGGCAGCGTGGCCATCCATCTGCACTGGGCCCGGCTTCTGGGCCTTGGAATTTCCTTGTCAGCATGTCCCCAGACCAGCCACCGACCCCTTAAAAACCATGACCACTAATAAACCCAAATCACAGCCTCTCCTGGGGTGCGGCCAGGAGCAAACGAGTCTTCTCAGAAATGCTGTCACTCCGCAGAGACTGAGCAGGGTTTCTCCTGGCTCCTTGATGCTGGCAGGGTGGGCTGCCCTGGGGCAGGAGCTGACAAAGTCCCCTCGGCTCTGTGCTGGAGGCTTTCCTGGGAGGAGGCGGGAGGCCAGTGCCTGGACGGGGCTCAGGCTGAACATGCCGTCAGTTCCACTGGTCTGAGCAGCCTGGCCCCGTGGTGGCTCTGGTCAGTGGTACCTTTGCTGAATGCACACTGGCTAAAGGAGGGATGGAAAGAGAGAGAGGAAAGGAAGACAGAAAGAACAGCTGCGTGGTCTACATGGCAGGGGACACAGAAGCAAGCCCTAAGCCCAGGGTGTCTGGGGTAGAGTCACCTCGAAGTTCCCCTGCTGCCTTCCCTGCGACAGGCACTATGAGCAGGGGCTGACACGCTCTGGTTGTGCAGGCAAAGTCCAAACAGCCCCCCAGGGGGGCTCCGACCCCTGGGAGACCTGGCCTTACAGACTGGGCCCAGCTGATCCCTGAAGACATTGAGTGAGAGAGACGGGGACACACCAGCCTCAGTCGCCCACTGATGCGCCTGGACCACAGAGCGGGGGCCTTCTCTGCAGGCAGCCAGCCATTCGCCCACGAAGGAGAGAAGACATGGCTCTCCAGATTAGGAACCTGAGTTCTTTGAACTCCCTCCCTCCAGCAGAATTCCTAGTTCTTTAGCCAAAACAGTGAGTCAAAGGGAGGGCGTGACCTCTATCGTCACTTGGCCTGGAAGTCCCTCGACTGGGAGCAACTCGGCAGCCTCACCTCAGGTCCCCTCTGGAGGCCGGGCACCTGTCCACCCCAGGCCCAGACAGAGCCAGAGCCCTGGGTGTCCCCTTGCAGGCACTTGCTCACTCTCCTCTATATTTTAGAGATGACCAAAGTGATGCTTATTCAGAGCAAGAAAAAGTCAACTACAGAAAAGGATGTTTCCTGACCAGACGGAACCACTGTCTGGGACTTACAATGATTCTTATTTTAGTTTTTATCATTCTCAAAAACCTCTAATCCATGTGAATTACCAAACAAAACCAGCTTCTTGAGAACAACTTAGGAAGGAAGAGGCTAACCTGGGCCCTTGCTGCTGAGCCGAGGAGGGGTCCAGTGTTAGAAGGCTGAGCTGTGCCTGGTGGCTCTGGGCCTTCCGGGAGGGGACGAGGAAGCCGGCTGGTGTCCACCTGTGTCACTGCAGAGCGCCTGCAGGGAAGGGTCTCTGGGAAGCAGCAACAGGACATGCCAGGTCTGGGCAGGAATGCACTTTTCACCTTAAAACACTTTTTTTGGCTTGCTTTTTAATAAGATGTGATTCATATACCATAAAATTCTCCCTTTTAATGTGCACAATTGAGTGGGACTGAGTGTATCACAAGGCTGTGCGATCATTGCTGTCTAATCCCAGAACTTTTTCATCATCCGCAGGGAAAACTTCGTCCCCATTAGCGCTCCCCTGCCCCCAACCCCAGACCCAGCAACCGCAAATCTACTCTCTGTCCCTAAGGATTTGCCTATTCTGGACATTTCATATGAGTGGGATCCTATAATATGTGGCCTTTTGTGTCCGGCTTCTGTCACTTAGCATGTGTCAAGGTCCATCTGTGTTGCGGCGTGTCAGAGCCTCACTCCTTTTGTGGCTGAATGATGGTCCGCTGCATGGATGGGCCAGTCTGCTCCTCCATCCACCCCTGGGTGGCTGTGAGGTTGTTTCCTCCTTTTGCTGGTGGTGCGTTTTGAAAGCATCCCAGTGAGGACTCCACGCCTCCAGACCTGGAGGCAAGCCCCACCCCCTTCAGTCAGAACCCCTGGAAATATTAAGCCCAAATGTTGCCAAGAACTTTTTCCTTGACACCCCCTCATCCTCCAACAGAACAGCTGAGAGATTAACGTTTTCAACAAGATCTAATTCCAGCCAGGGTGACCAAACTTCCTGGTTTGTCCAGGACCAAGGGGTTCCCAGGACTCAGGGCTTTCAGGGATAGAACTGGACAGTTGGGGACCCCATCCTGGTACATGTGAGCCAGGATTGCTGATGCTTGTTCTGATCATGGAAACCTCCTGATGAATATGGGGACAGCTCTGCCATGTCCCACTTCTCAGAGCATCCGTGGCAGAAACTTTTGTTCGCTCTTCTACCCTGGGCCCTCAGAGAGCCTGGGGGGACACAGCCTCCACCACCTGCTTGGCTGTAGAATGGCCACCTGCAGGCTCCTGGAGGAAGCTTCTGCTGGGTAGTGACCAGCTATTAGTAGAAGAAATAAATCACATCACAGCCGTTCTTCCCTCCTTATCTTCCAGCTGCTTCTACATCTGGATCAGTGCTAACCCAGACCACCCCTCCAGCCTTGCACCCTCCCTGGGACCTTCAATAACCTTGTCCACGAATCCCACCCCCATAACGTGTTGCTCCCCATGAACCTTCGATGGCTCCCTATTACTGACAGCAATGGTAAACATGTAGACCCCTGGACCCTATTGCCAGGGCTCTGATCAGTGGGTTATGGGAAGGGCCCAGGAATTGGCATTTTTACAAAAACCATGGGAAATTTGGTGACAAGTGGTTTCCTTCGAAAGACTCCAGCTACATGCATTTAAGACCATGTAAACCCAGCCCTCCACCCTTCCTGCCAGCTCTGTTGGCCTCTGTCACCTTCTCTGCCCCCTCTCCTCTGGACAAACTGCCTTTCTTCTGTCCCCTGCTTTGTCCTCTGTTCCCTTTCTGGAAACCTTGGCTGTCCTCTGCATGTCTAAGTTTCCCGCTCCTGCTGGAAGTGGACCCTCCTCCACTGGCCCCTCCATCACTCACACTGATGCCCACACCTGTGCTCAGCCATCTGCCTGTGTCTTGGCTGCCCTGCCAGCCTGAGCTCCCAAGAGTTAGATCTGATTCACTTCTGTTTCTCTCACCCAGAGCCTGCAAATATGAGGTCCAGCTGGGGGGTGAAGAAATCAGAGTGCCAGGGAGAAAAACCAGAGTACTGCATGCATGGAGCTGCTGCACCAGCCCTGGGCTGTGTCTGATCAGACGTCTCTGCAGAACAACGCATCAGCTGCTGCTCTCTGTTGGGGCTGTGGTGATTCTCATTTCAGCAGCAGATCTTTAACGTTCACTGACCCAGCGGCCCTGGGCGAGATCGCCTTCCTGACAAGGCTGGGGGGAAGGTGCTGCTATAACTGCAGCCCATAGGTGAGGAAGCGAGGCTCGCAGAGGCTGCACAGCTCAGCCAAGGTCAAATGGTCAGTAGCAGAGCGAGAATTTTGTTCTTTCAAAAACATTTTAAATAAAGTTTTAAATCAGAACATAGTATATGTACAGAAAGGTGTGCATGTCTGAAGTGTTCCTGGCTCATTCTACAGCATAAAGAGACCTGTGCAGTTAGCCCCAAGTGAGAAGCAGACATGACAGTCTTGGGCAGCGTCATGGGGCCTGTCCCCACCCTACTCTCTCCTCCACCAGGACCCCCGTCCTGGCTTCTCCCACGGTGGTGCGTCCACCCCGTTGCTCTTCTGTGTCTGGGTGATTGATCATGCGTGCACCAGCAGGTGCTATTTTCATCTCTGTGTGACGTCCCTATAGCAGATTCTGCCGTTGCTGGTGTGTGGGTAGCTTGGGTTTGAGGCAACAAGGGGTGGTTGGCCAGGAGGGTCCTGGGTATCTCTTCTGGTAGATGTGTGCTCTCCCATTGCAGTGCTGGGTAGGGCGGTCCTGGCCACACCTCAATAGGCATGGCCAGTTTTCTAAAATACCCATACCAAGTTATGTTCCAGCCGCATGCAGGCCTGCCCCAGCTGTTTTCAGACGAATGTTGGACCCAGGTCTGAGCACAGAGCGCAGGCCCTCATTGCCGGCCTGCAGGATGTGTGCACCAAAGGTGGCGTGAAGGAAGAGGTGGAAGCACAGAGAGGAGGAAGGAGTGAGCAGCCTTTCCTGCATTCCTCACCCCCAAGCCACGGAGGACGTACTTTGCTCTGCCCTGGGAGGACAGAGTCGAGAGCAAGGGCACACTCTTCCCCTCCCTGGCCATCTGGTTATAATGACGGCCCCAAGCCTGGCCCCAGCTGGCCCTGAGAACATCAGATGCGGACATTCTCAGATGCTTATATGCCCCAGGCTGGGGCTGCCCACCTGTCCCCAGACACAGCTCGTGCCTGGTATGGGGCTGTCTCCCCCGTCTCCAGACACAGCTCACACCTGGGATGGGGCCTCCCATCTGCTCTCAGGTACAGCTCATGCCCTGCCTTGTCCCTTGAGGCGGTATACAGATGCATCTACTAAAGCCAAGTGGTATGGCTGTGAATAGACAAGCCAGCGAGGCAGGAAGGGCAGGAGAGGCAGAAGGACCTGGGGCGGGGAGACTCCGTAGTTCAGGCCATAGGGTCCTACGTCTCCTGAGTGGCAGCCACAGTTGCATCCTCATGACTTGCTGCACTGAGAGGGACTCTATTTGGGATGGACTCAGCTTCTGGGTAGAGCGACACTTCTCCTGGGGACTCCTCAGATAGGATGCTGGGGATCGGCCCAGGACATCCTAGATAACACCCTCCCCGCACACAGAGACAGGTGTCTGTGGCTTTTCTTATGGGGCCTGGATACAGCTGATGGCACCAAACCAAAGGCTGAGAGAGAAGATGGGGGTGGGGCAGAGACAGAAGGAGACGGAGACAGTGAGAGAGACGCAGAGATGGAGACAAAGAGAGAGGTGGAGGGAGGGACAGAGGCAGGGAGGGGCGCGTCTCCCGGCTGGGTGTCGAGTGGGTGTTGGGCAGACTTTCTAGTGCTCACAGCAGCGGAGCACAGCTGAGGGGACCAGGGTGAGTCAGGAAAGCGCGGGGTCAGAACCGGCTCCGGAGCACAGCCTGCCGCAGCTGGGGGTGCTGGGCGCCCTCTCTGAGCTGGGACTGTTCCAGAAGATCTCCCAAGTGCTTTCAGGGCTGAGGTCCCATGAGTCAGGGGAGTCAGATCAAACAGCCCAAACCCAGAGGCCTCGGGTGGACTCCTGGGTCATGGAGCAAGGTGGCCTGGGGGCGGCCCCCGGCCAGCAGCCCCACCGCCCTGGGAAGTGGTCCAGAGCTCTTCACAGGAAACTGGTCTGGGGGCATCCGGTGGAGGCCACAGTCCCTGGAGGGTCCCATGGTGCAAATGGCCATGGGCACAACCCATTTCCAGTTCCTTTTCTGACTGGCCCTAGGCACGAGTCTTGGGTGGGTCTTCACCCATGGGCTCACCGAGACATGCCCCAAATCTTGCTCACGGACACTGAGAACAAACAGCCTGACAAACAGTCTGGAAGGGCGCCCCCTCCCCGCCCAGCCTGGTGCACACGGGGCGCTCCGTCTACATGGCAGGCGATCCTGTCCCCGGGGAGTAGGGCTGTGCTCCTCCCGCACTGAGGTGGGCTGGGTTGCTGGGTGGCAGACCGGGCTGGGAAAAGCTGCTTCAGTCACCGCTGGGCACAGCCCCAGCAAGGACTTTACCTGGGTGCTTGCTCAGCCGGGAGGGATGCCGGCTGGCCGTGTGGCTTGCCTGTCAGTGGCGGAGGCTGGGCCGCTCCGTCCTGGGCTGCGAGCTCCTTCCTGGAGGCTTGAGAAGGTAGAAGCCTTTGGACTAGAGTGCAGGAACCCCCACGCCACCAGCCTGTTGCCTGCCTGGGTGACGTCTGGCGTGGGATGTGCTGGGGCTGGTGTCCGCCACGGTGGCTTTCCTGCTCTGGGCTTCCACACAGCCTGACTCCCTCCAGCTGCTGCTCTGTCGTGGTGGGGGTGGCCTGTGCTGGGCTCGGCCACGGTGGCCTGCGGTGCCTGTTCACACTTATGTGCCCGGCCCCACCGCCTGGGCCAGGACTGCAGCCAGCGGCACCCAAACTGAGCCGGCCCTGGAGAAGCAGCGTGCACAGGGGCCCTTGCAGCTGCACACGAGTCACAGACTTGGCCTGGGGACCCGTGGAGCCTCCTGTGCGGCCCCTGGTCTGACGTGGCTTCCTGTCCGTGGCGTCCACCTGACACTGTCCCTGCTCGCACACTGCTCGACCGGAGCTGCTGCCTGCACCAGACTCTTGCTCCCCCATGCCCTCTGACCAGGACAGGTCCCCTCACGGGCTGCACAGAGATGGAGCTCGAAACGGCCTCTGGCCATCTGGGAAACGCCTGGCCCTCCACATGTGGCCCTGCTGTGCCTCAGGGAACTAGAAGAAGATGCTACAGGTCCAATGTGGAGAAGTGTGTCTGGAGCTGGATGGGCCCTGGAATGATGGCACCCAGGGACCACTGTCCTCAGACGTGCTGCAACCTCTCAGGAGGAGTGGGGGGCGGGGTGCAGTTCTGAAGACGCCCAGGCCCATGGGGCTGAGCACGCAGGGGCCCCTTCCTCTCCTGGGAGGACACACTGAGCAGCCCCAGCACAGACGGAGAGGAAATAGCATCTGGTGCCTCGGTGAAGGGCAAGACCCTGACACCAAGAGCCCCCATCATTTACCTCCCCAGGACAGGCCCACATTCACCCCCAACATGGACACCCCAAGTGTGAAGCCCGAGGCTCCCACACAGAATTCCAGTTGCTGAGAAGCTGGAGTCCCCTTATCCCAGCAGCTCACAGTGAGTGGAGTGGGGTGAGCCCCCACCAGGCCCTTGGGCTGGGGTGTCCTGGGGGCTTGTTCTTTGCCTGTGGGCTGCAGCCAGCCCCTGCCCAGCCCATGGGCACTCACTGTCTGTCTGACAGTCCACGAGGCATCCTTGATGGCTTGCTCCAGAGCTCCCTGGGTGGTGGGTGGGGGACATCAGCTAAGGTCCCCATCTGGCTTTGGGCAGCACTGAAGGGAGAGCTTCCAATCTTCCCCCAGACCCTCTAGGGTTCCTGATGTTTCTGGCACCCTCTGTGGTCCTGCCAGGCTGGGCTCCTGATGATAGACTCAGGACCCATGGGGCCGTCAGGGGCAGTAGTTGCAGGGAGGACCGTGGGGCCTGGGCTTAAGCACTAGCCCCTCCTCCCTTGGCCTAGGCCATACATCAGGTGATGGTGCCTGCCATTCTCAGGATGACTGTGAGCATGAGTCAGTATGCTGTAGGTGCTCAATACATGTCCTAGTCTATTTCTGTTGCTTATAAAAAAATACCTGAAATTGGGTGATTTATAAGAAAAAGAAATTTATTGTTTACAGTTTTAGAGGCTGGGAAGTCCAAAGTCCAGGGAACACATCTGGTAAGTTTCTTCTTTGGTGGTGGCTTTAGAGCAACACGGGGGTCTCACATGGTAGAAGTGGTGAAGCAGAGAGAGACCAACTTCTCGTGTGCTCTCCATTTAAAGCCCTCAGAACCATGCCCCTGACCACCACTATTAATCCATTCACTACAGCACGGTCCTACAATCCAATCACCTCTTCAAGGCCCCACCTTTCAATTACCATAATAGGATTTCCCATCCTCAACAGTTACAGTGAGGTTGGGGGGCGTCCAGTCTACAGCAATACATGCTTGTCCTTTTTCCTCCTCTCTGGCGTTTCCAGAGGACACTCAGTGATGCCAAATGCCCCCCTGGGGAGACAGAGTCTTATCACCTGACTTCTCCCATGGCAGCCTGGAGCCTGGGCAGGGCCTGGAGAGGCCAAGGGGCTTGGAGCCCTCCCACCTTCTCTGAGGTCTTCTCACCCCTATACCCCAGCACCCCCAGAGCTAGGCAACTTCAGCAGGCTTGCAGCCCTCAAGGTGGCCCCTGGCCCAGAGCTGGAGAGAGAGTTCAGCAGCTCCGGCCTTTCCTGACCCTCCCCAGACCCCTTCACCTCATGCTAAGTGACCACTGCGTTGGACAAACTCTGCCTAACTCACGAGTGACAAATGGTCACAGTCATGGTGGGAATCCCACCGACCCAGGCTTCTCCAATGTTTCTACAAACTGCCCCCACCAGCAGGGAGAGTGGCTAGCATGTGTCCACCCCCTGGTCTGGGGATTGAGGCTTGGGGCTTGTGGCAAGCTGGGGATGCAAGTCAAGGCTCATATCTCATAATAAAAATCCATACGAACCTTGCACTGTACTCCACGCTAAATCCATTTTGGTTGGAATGTAGGTGGGATGCTTTAACTATTTCTGATTGACTTCTCTATCTTTTTATCACCAAATATCAGGAGATGGACTCTCTGGACAGAGCTTGCTCCCCCTGGCATCTTCTTGGGGGCAGGTGTCCCCAGGTTGGGATGCATGGTCCCCGCACACTAGCTCCTGGCAGTTCCTCTCAATTCTGGTACCCATTGTAACTGGGAATCCAGGCACCCTCCTGGGTGGCTCTGGAGCTCTCTGAGCAGGTGTGGAATCAGTGCTTTGCAGCATCTGGACAAGCCCCTCGCTGACACACACCCTCAGCCCTTGATAGCCATCCCAGGGCTGCACCATGTCATGTCTAATTAAGCTCAGCTGGCTGGGAACAGAAATGAGCAGGCAGCCAGCAGCCACGCGGCTGTGGTTTAATTAGCAGCCGAGCCACGGAAAGCCCCAGCCTCTGTTGAGCAGGGAGTGAGGCTGGCAGTGGGAGGGGGACAAGAGGGCCATGGACCCCCCAGTTAAGAGTCTGAGGCTTGCCCAGAGTTGGATTTAATAAGGAAGATAAGGGAGAGCAGGGGCAGCTGGGCCACCTTCCCTGAATCAGCAGAACACAGAGATGAGTATTGCTGGGGTGGGTGGGGGCTTCCATTCCACAGCAGACCCACCAGGTGGCTCTGATGGTGGGAGCAAGGAAGCAGGATGCTCAGCCACAGCTTGCTCTGTTTGTGCATCAGCCCATGCATCCATCCATCCATCCATCAATTCATTCATCCATCCACTCATTCATCCGTCTAACCCATCCATCCATCCATCAACTTATTCATTTATCCATGCATCCACTCACTCACCCACCATCCATCCACCCACTCACCCACCATCCATCCATCCATCCATCCACACACCTACCCACCATCCATCCATTCATCCATCAATTCATTCATTCAGCCATCCATATAACACATCGATCCATCCATCCACCATCCATCCATTCATCTATCCATCCACCCACCCAGTCACCCACCATCCATCCATCCATCCATCCATCTACCCACTCACCCACCATCCATCCATCCACTCACTCACCCACCATCCATCCATCCACCCACTCACCCACCATCCATCCATCCACCCACTCACCCACCATCCATCCATCCATCTACCCACTCACCCACCATCCATCCATCCATCTACCCACTCACCCACCATCCATCCATCCACCCACTCACCCACCATCCATCCATCCACCCACTCACCCACCATCCATCCATCCATCCATCCACTCACCCACCATCCATCCATCCACCCACTCACCCACCATCCATCCATCCATCCACCCACTCACCCACCATCCATCCATCCATCCACCCACTCACCCACCATCCATCCATCCATCCACCCACTCACCCACCATCCATCCATCCATCCACCCACTCACCCACCATCCATCCATCCACCCACTCACCCACCATCCATCCATCTACCCACTCACCCACCATCTATCCACCCACCATCCATCCACCCATCTATCCATTCACTCATCCATCAATTCATTCACCCATCTATCCATCCATCCATCCATCCATCTGTTCATTCATTCATACCTTTGTTCATGTGTTTATTCAGCCATCTTTGGAGCTCAGCCAGCATGAGCCAGGCCTTGGGGGTGTGACATTAATGACTTCTGGCTCCATCTCTCAGCCCAGGGGAAATGGGTGGATGTGTGTGGTTCACGATTGTGCTTCTCAGACCATCAGAGGTAAGGGGCGATGTTGGCCTTCTAAATTTCTCTCTGCTGTAAGCTGAGCTGGCACTTTGGGGGCAGGCCCTGCTCAACAAGATGAGCTTCTGTAGAAAGTTCTAGATGTGGGCTCTGAGCTTCTGTGCCAGTCTCGTTATGGATGGGAACCCACTGTTGACAGGTGGGGGCTCCTGGGCACCTCGGGGGGTGGTAAAAACACAGATGGGATGTGTGGAGCCGAGCGGTTGATGCTACTGCAGAGGAGGGTGGAACTTTCTGGAGAAAGGGACAGCAGGACTTCAAGGACAAACACCCCTGACCCAGCACCAGCACGAGACTGTGAGCAGGCTGCAGAGCACTCTGCTCCAGCAAGGGCTGGTCCCCCAGGGCAGCCGCTGGAGCTGTGCAAGAAACATGCACAGTAGTTTTCAGGTTTCCAAAATGTCCTTGAAAGACAACAAACCCCCACACATGAAAGGATGCTCAACGTCACTAATCATTTGGGAAACGCAAATCAAAACCACACTGAGATACGACCTCACACCCACTAGGATGGCTGCTATTAAAAAAAAAAAAACAACAACCAGAAATAACAAGTGTTGGTGAGAACGTGGAGATGGATCTTCGTGCACTGCCGGTGGGAGCGTGGCCAGGGGCAGCTGCTGTGGAGACAGCTCCCTGCTCCTCAGCAGGGTAAACCCAAAACTGCCCCTGCCCCAGCAATCCCCTGTGAGCGCACACCCAGGAAAACTGGAAGCAGGGCTTGGACAGGCACTTGCACAGCCATGTTCACAGCAGCACCACTCACAATGGTGGGAGTGGGAATGACCTAGAGATGGGAACGACCAAGTTCCACTGATGGGTGAAATTCCGTCCACGCCATGGAACACTATCCAGTGTTGCAAAGGAAGGGAATCCTGACACGTGCTACAGCCTGGAAAACCCGAGGACATTATGCTGAGTGAGATGCACTGTGATCTGCAGTCCCAGCGCCTGCAGAGGGTGGAGAGGGGGCATGAGGGCAGGCACAGCTACCACTGCCAGGCTACGGGTTCTGCACAAGGTGCGTATAGTTTATTCAAGGTCAAAACCACTGACGGGCTCTGGTGCTGTCCACAGTTCACAGCTGAGGAAACCAAGGCACAGAGGTGAAGAGGCATCCCCAAAGTCTAGGGTGGCAGAGAGCCCATCCTTCTCTGCAGCCCTGCCTGAAATGTGACACCAGTGTGTGTGGAGAGAAGGAGGAGGGAGGGACGGAGGACAGCTCGGGTGCTGTCCTGTGGAGCATCGTGGAGCAGGCAGGGCATGAGGAGCCCCACAGAAGGGGCTGTCCTGGCTTCACTGCAGATTTGTGGGCATCCTTGGCCAAGTCACACTCCTCAGAGGGTCTCAGGGACCTGTGGGTTCGATGAGGGGTGAGACCAGCAGCCCTGGAGGCCCCAACAGCTCTGACATGCTGGGACCCTGTGTCCTGTGGTGTCAGTATCATCTTTGACAGGGCCTGACTGGGCGCCAACCCCCATAGCACCCCCTAGCGGCCGGCGGTGGGGCTGTGCCTGTCACTGACCCCATGTCGTCCCCGTCACCTGCCCCTGTCCCCTGGGCTGCACTGCTCAGCAGCTCCTCTGTGTTTGTGCATAAATTGAGAATAGTGATGTTTTGGGTGCTAGTCCTTCACCTTCCACAGTGACCCTGACTGTTGCCTCCATGGCTGGGGACCCACCATGCCTGGCAGGTGTCCCGGGTTGCACCCCCGTGCCCCACTCCCAAGTGGTGCGACTGGAGAGGACGTGAGGTCGCGTGTGACACAGGAAGTGGGTGTGAAGTAAATGACAAGGGAGCTGTTCCAAGGGTGCTTCCCAAGCCGAAGGCGGCTGAGGACGTTCCTGTCCCCACAGAACATGAGGGCGAGGACGCGGGCAGTTACAGCAAGGTTGCGGATTGGCACCTCTAGCACTTTCTGTGACGATGGAATGTTCTGGGTCGGCACTGCCTGACAGGATAGCCAACATCTGTGGGCGGCTACTGGGTACTTGTACTGGAGCTCGTCCAGCTGAGGAATGAGACCTAATAACTTAAACTTAAGGAGCCCATGCAGCCAGTGGCCACGCACGATGGCTCAGTGTGGTGACGGCTTCAGACGGAGCCCGTGTGTGCAGTTGCAAAGGCCCGGTCGGGTGTGATTTCTTGCTCATTAGCAGACAGTGGCTCTGGGCATGTCTGTGAAATGGGACCGTCCACCCTGGCCCTGACCAATGCTGAGTCCCCGATGAATCGGCGAGGTCATGGCTGGGGAGCCCGGTACTGCTGCATCCACGCGGGAGCGCTGCCCGTCAACATGAGGGGCCTCCAGATAGGCCTCTTCTCCAGGGCTCTGTGTGACCAGGAAGCTCGGCTCCTCTTGCCACCCCTGCGTGCAGGAAGTTTCAGGACTTCATGTCCCTGGAGTGTCAACGGGATGCCTGCAGATGCGTCCTGGTTGAGCAAGACACGGCGGGAAATGGGCCTCTGGTTTGACACCAAGATGCCCTGGAGGGTCCCCGATGGAGGGGCCTCGGGTCAGCCAGGTGAGCCCAGAGCAGCCCACAGGAGACGGCCAGGGAGACTCACTAGCAGGTCAAACACTCTTGACTTTTTCTTCAAGCAAGTGGTGATTTGCTTAGCTGAGGTCCAAAATTCCAGTGGCTACAGGACAGACAGGCCAAGTGCATGAAGGGCGTTTCCAGAAGGCTTAGAGGTGGGTGTGCTACTGGGGCACTCAGGAGGGGAGGGAGGGTGTGGAGATGACACTGGAAGATGCCAGGACCAGACGAGACCTCAGTAGTGCCAGGTCCTTCACTCTGTATGTCATTTCATAGATGAGGAAGCCAAGGTTCAGAGCCACAGTGTCGAGCTTGGCCGAGGACAGAGGCCACGTCCTCCTCTGACCACATAGGTGCTTACGCTCAGGAGCTCAGGGAGGTTCGCTTCCTTGATGTGCAGCCCCATAGCACAGAGACACGTTGTTGTCCCCGTACCTGCCCCAACCAGACTCGTGAGCAACATAAGTCTCCATGCTATTTCTGATGCTGCGTGTCAGGTGGTTTGTGCTACAGCTACAGAGGATGGAGGAACTGAAACGGTGGCCCCTCGGTCTCAAGAGGATGGGCCACCCTGTGCGACATGGGCAAGTTGCTTGCCTTCTCTGAGGCCCACTGTCCTCACCTGCAGGATCGATTGACAATACTCCCCTGCAGGGTGGTTGGGGGTACTGAGTGGAAGAAAGAGGAGCAGGGGTCTGGCCTATGCCAGGGGCAGAGTGCTCTGGTCTGTGGCACCACGGCCTTTACCCGCCACAACAGGGACCCTCCCAGGAGCTCTCCCCCTCCCCTGCCACCCATGGTGGGTGATCCTGTAGCTCCACGCTGACCCTAGGACAGTGGAGTGTCAGGAGACCCCAGCCTCATCAAGAGGGGCCCAGCTGCCTGGACCTCCCCCCAGGGTCCCAGGGGCTCCGGGCACCACTGCCTGTGGGGAGTCCCTCCCCCGCTCCCACATTCTTAGGGCCCTCCTGCCCCACAGAGGGTTCTCTCACTGGGGCCTGGCCTGGGGCCTTTGCTGCCACTCACATGGGTAGTTACGGAAGCAGGAGTGTGGCTGGGGAGCAGGTCAGGGAGGAGGGTCTCCAGCAGGGGAGTTCGCCAGGTAAGAGCCATCCCATCAGGCAGCAGGAGTGGCCCTGGCGCCCACCCAGAGGCCTGTGAGGGCATCAGGGGTCTGGGATGCATGGCCGATTAGTGTGGACGGCAGTCATGGGAAGACAGCGTTGCTGAGGCAACCAAGTAGGAGATAGCCCCGGCCTCCCAGGGGCCCTGCACTCTACAGTTTACAAGGAACTTAGGGGACCTGGCGCTCTGCTGTTTACAAGGAACTGAGGAGGCCCAGTGCTCTACAGTTTACAAGGAACATAGGGGGTCCCAGAGACCCGCTCCTGGGGTGACGGCTCCAGCCACTCTGCGCAGACCCTCCTGGTCATCTGTGCTCTCTTCCCACATAATTGGACTCACCGGCTGCTGCCCTCGCCCTCTGGGGCCGGAGCCACGAAGCACCGTTTGATATCGAGAGAGCAGCAGTCGGCATTCCCCGTTGATGGGGCAGCTGCGGGCAGCTCCTGCCAAGAAGCTGTCAGGATTATGTGCCCAGTATAACTACGTGACAGACGGAGAGCGCAGGGACTCATAAATGCCACAAGAATGAGCCGATGACCAGCCGTTCCCCGGCCGGCTCCTGTGCCACCTCTTTGTGGGATGGCACAGCTGGTGTGGCCCAGCCTGCCTGCCACTGGTCGTGAGAGTCACTTCCTCAGGGACCCCGGTTGTATTGGGATAAAGGGGTGTGTGTGTGCATGTGTGTGCACGTGTGCTTGTGTGTGTGTGTGCATGTGGATTCAGAGACTTAGCTCTGCCCCTGTGGCCTCCGTCTGGCTGGTTCCAGGGAGATGTAATGGAAGCCGGGAAGGAGATGCTGAGGGCGTGGGGAGGGCCTGTGAGGCTCCTGCCGCCACTGTCCTGTGCTGCTGTGGCCTGTGGGCCTGTCCATCTCCATCCAGGCTCACGGGCTCTGACAGTCAGTTTTATGTGTTGACGTGGCCAGCTGCACCCCCAGTGATTCCACCAAACTCCAGTCTGGGTGCTGCTGAGAAGGTGTTTGGTAGGGGGGCAGCCTCCACAGTGAGCTGAGTGACACAGATGGCCCTCAGTAATGCGGCTGGGCCTCCTCCAACCAGTGGGGGCCTCACGAGCAGACACTGAGGTTTCCCAGAAGAAGGAGTTCTGCACCAAGACTGCAGCACCAGCTCCTGCCTGAGTTCCCAGCTTGCCCTGAGGATTCAGACCTGTCCTGGAGGGACCCAGGGGGGCACCTGAGGAGAAGCTGCTGCCACGACCTTCCACTTGGAAACTCCCCTTGGACACAGCCTGGATGGTGGGAAGCTTGTCCTCACAGGGACAGACCTGTTCCCTGTGGCTTGCCCCAGCGGGCTTGGCAGCCAGTCCCACCCACTCCCCAGCAATGGCCTATTTTAGAAGAGGTTTGTGGGATAGTTTGAAGTCTGTAGGTCAGGATGCCTCTTCATTTCTTACCAGTAAGTGTTCCTAGTTCTCTCGGTGGGTCTGCATGGGTCCTACTCTCCGTCCCATAGTCCTCCTCTGACCACTGATCACCTCCCGTCTGCCTGCATCGCTCTCAAGCACAGTGCCCAAGAGGTCGGCCCACTCCGCAGCCTGGTCAGCCCAGGACAGAGCGAGGCACAGGCCTCACACTGCCCGACCTGACCCGCAGCAGCTCAGAACCCTAAGGCAGTCCCCGACGGCCTTCATGGTATCTGTTCACTCATTCATTCATTCCTGCACATGTGCGTCACTGCATCTGGAGTCCTGGGGGCTGACCCTGCCCTCTTCTGCCTCACATGGGGACAATCACCCCCAAAGCCAAAGAGGACTAAGTCAAGCTTCCTCAGTGACACCCCAGCTGTGCTGGTTAGTGATGGCTGACTGGCTGGTCAACCATAAGACTGCTTTTCTAAAGGAGACCAGAGCTGAGACCAGCAGTCCCCCTCCTCCCTGCCCCCTGCTTTCTTCCCACTGGGGGTCACCAGCCAGTTTGGCCACCATGTCCACTAGGTAAACATGGACCTAAGTGCAGAAGGCCTTTGGTCTCAAGCCAACGTTTTCAAACTCGAGACCAGCAGACCCCTGTAAAGAATCTCATGGTCATCATTTAAAAAATGGTCATAAAAATGATGGCTTTACTATTAACAATAATTATTATCATTAAAATAAATACAGGCTATCCATCATGAGGGCAGGACGAGTATAATTACAGCAGAAACATTTTGAAAATGACATTTAAACCACTAATTTCCTTCGGAGTGTATAAAGCTGATCCAGTAGTTGCTTAGGAAACATGTGATTCACACCCTCGGCCTTTCCGACTTTCTACACCACACGCATCCCCATGTGCTCTGCACGCTTCTTGACTTGCTTTTGAACGGCTGTGTAATGTTCCACTGAGTGGCCGCCTGACAGTCTACTGGACCTCCCTGTTGGGTGTAGAGGTGGCTCCTGTCTGTCCCCACTACAAATAACACATCTTGGAACATCTTCTAGCATGCTACTTTTCTGCTTTGTACAATTATTACTTTTTTAGCAATCAAGATGGGCAGTGATGATACCATCTGCCTTTAAGAATTCTCGAAGTTCCCTTGTCTATCGAGCAATGGGCTTATTGGATAGTCTTGGAGGGACATTCCATCTCTGAACCTCCATCCTGCCACACAGACCAGTTCTGCATCTCAGAGCGTCGATATTGAACCACCAGCAGCAACAAGATGATTCTGGACTGGCTGACAGGCACAGAAATTCCAGAGAACTCTCAGAGGACTTCAGGCCTTCTTAGAACCAGGGACCCTGTGATGCCAGGCCTCTCCTAGGCAGTACACAGTCCTGCCCTGCACGGGATTGTTTTGGGTGAGACTCTAGACTGTATTTGGATGGGTTTTGGGAGAATTCGGAATCACAAAAGTCAACAGCTTTGACAGGACACCTTGTCCCCCGCCTTGCCCCCAGGTGATACAATGCGAGGGGTCCCAATGGAGCCTCCAGCAGCCCCTCCTGAAGGAGGCAGGTGTCTTTCCTGCACCGACTGCCACAGGGCTGAGCTGGACCTGCTTCTGTGCCTTTTCAGCCTGAGCCCATCAGTCAGAGAGACAAAGAAGTCAGGGAGTGAATTCAGGTGACAGGAAGCCAGCATGAACCAAAACGAGGCTGGAAAGTTGTAGAACTTAAAGTTGACATTTTCTGTGTTGGAGAGCATTTAGAATATCCTGGGAGGCCCCGTGGGGTGGGAGTTGATGAGCCTAGCTTTTCTAGTCCACCTGCCCCAGGACCCACCCCTGCAAGCTCAAGGCCCCTGGCTGCATAGGACGGAAGCCCTCAGCCTGCAGGACGGAGGGTCAATGACCCAGACCCTCTGTCCATCTGGGAAGTCAACCCCAAATCCAGAAACTCAGTGCCAAGCGCAAGACAGGGTAAAGCATCCATCCAAGAACCCAGGTGCCAAGCTCCCCATTCTGCCCTACCCGGGCCCAGGCCCTGCAGAGAGAGCCCTAGCTGTGTGGCTGCGTGACACATAGAAATAAAACAACCTTGCACCGTGGGTCACCCGGGAGTGCCAGGTCGTGTGCCTGGTTCTGGCCCCGCATAACACTTTCAATATTTTCCAGAAGCCTGGACTCCGAACAAAAACAATTTCCATCCCGGGCTTCCCTCGGCTGACATCTGAAGGCACCCGTGACCTCTGTGAGGACTGTGGTCACGTGAGGGGGGCCGTTTCCCGCCCTGAGATGACTAATGCAGACTCGCAGCCTCGGACACGCTGGGTTCCTTCCCTTTGGATGTTTGCGTTTTGGGTTTGGCAGCTGGTCCTTCTGGAGTCGACTCCCTCGCACGCATCCTAAGGGAGTGTTCTCTTTCCTTTTCTGAATGCTGTGACTGCAGTCCTCCTTTGGCAAAGCGACAGCTAAACTCTGCAACGATTGACTCATGCTGCCTATTGTGCAGATGGAGAAACCAAGTCCAGGGGTGCGTGATGGGCCCAGGCGTCCCTGTTTTATGACCTAGAAGAGGGTCCCGCGTCCTGGATTCCCCTTGCCATCGGCTGGCTGCTTCTCCCTGACTTGCTACAGGGCTAGGGGAAAAAGCACCTGACCCTAGGACACAATTTGCAGGCCCAAAGCCAGGGGAGAGCTGCTGCCCGGGACCCCATCCCACTCGCCCTGTCGGGCACAGGGCATCAAGTGGACAGGTGGTGGCAGCGTCCCTGCGAGGAGTTTGGATGGAGGCTGCTAAGCTGCAAAGGGGAGCAGCTTTTGAATTTAACGGAGACCAGGCCTGTCTGGGGCTTTGCACTTCATGGCTAATCCTAACAGGGAGTGGCTCTAGCACCACGGAAGGCCCTCGGAAAACCAGAAGCCTCCCGTCCGTCCCAGGCCTGGAAGAGAAAGGCCAAGAGGGAGGCAGCTGCCACCCACTGTCCCAGCTAGAGAGACCCAGAGCCAGAGGCTTCCAGGAATGGGGGTCCCTCTTGTCATGTGTGGGACAGTGGGCGATGGTGGAATCTGTGGCAATAAGCAACTTGCAATTAAGGGATCGCAGATTTGGAGACAGGGCTGGGGTGAGGAAGAGGAAGGGAGGGAGAACGGCAATGGTCAGCAAGGAAGGAAAAGCCCCGGCCCCGCAGGCCAAGGAGCCCTGCCCCCTGCAGCTCACAGAATCTGGGCTCATCCCTCCTCTTCTGGGAGGAAGGTGACGTGAGCTCAGGGACAGTTCAGAGAACAGGAAGAAATATGGTGAATCCTTAAACGTAAACAGATGGGCTTTGGGAGATAAAGGGGGTTTCTGGAGGGTTCTGCGAGTTCCTAGGACTTGGGTAATGGTCAATGAGGAAGAGTTGGGAGACGTCCACACTGAGTTTCCATGGTCACAAAGACGGCTGCAGCTGGAGACCCGAGTGGGGACAATAAACAGCTTCTGCACAGGCAGGAGAGTGACCTGCACACAAGACCTCTGGAGGGAGGTGCTTAGGGCAGCTGTGTACACGGGCTGCTCTTCAGACTCCTGAGTCCCCCCTGGCACACTCCTCAAATCAGGGGGACAACATCTGCACCAGGCCAGGGGGCAGTACCCAAGAGAGACCTCTGGGGAAGGGTCTCCCCAGACTACATGCTGTGCTCCTCTCTCTGCTTTAAGAGGATGCAAAACTCTTCCAACCCTGTGCCCTCTCAGCATGTGAAAGGTGAAGGTGAACAGGGGCCGGGAGACACAGAAGGACCCTCTGACACATGTTCACCCATGGGAATGACAGAACAGGGAGGGGCGGTGGGTGCTGCCTGGGCAAGAAGGCTCCACAGAGCAGGTGATGCCCACACCGGGCTTTGATGTATGAGTAGGAGTTCATCAGGCTGGAGGGGCAGCTGGGAACTACTCCTCACCTCTCTGTCCCTGCTGACCAAAAGAGGTGAAATCCTGTCCATCTTCAGGCTTCCTGCCTGGCTGGAGAGGAAAAGGCTCCGGCCAGAACCTGTGAGTCTGGAGCGTGGAAGCATGAGGGATTTGGAATTTCACATCTTTCGCAGAGGGGGTCTGCAGCCTCCAGCAGATTCCCAGTGTGGTGATGATACCTGAGTTCTGCACGTGTGGGGTGAATGGATGCTCAGTGAGTGAGCAGTGGCTGCCCAGGCCTGTGTTGGGGGTGACCTTGTGGACAACCCCAAAGTGGCATCGTGCCCAGTTCCAGGGGGCAGAGAAGTGGAAGTGTCTATGCCCAGGCAAGCCGGGATATGAAGCTGGGGTCAGGCCGCATGAGAGGGGGGCTTTGTCCCATCCTAATAGAGTCAGATGCGGGCGGGAGTAGCAGCGTTGGTGGCTGTGATTGTGCTTGCCTGAGGCTTAAAGACACATTCAATTCCTGGGTCCACCCCTGTGCTCCGATTCGGCTTGGCAGAGAGTTAAAAAAATAAGATAAAACTGCTCTGGAGATTTCGGCGGTGAGGACAGATCTGGCTGAACCTGCGGCCTGTGTTTCAGATTGGGGAGGGGGTGTGGGGGCCATCTCTGCCCACTGGGGGCTGGTGGCCAGAGGGTGTGCAGGATGGCTCAGCTTGCGGGGACAGGGCCCTCTGGCACTCGTGACAGCAGCACGTACTGAGTGACCCCGATGTGGCCTCTGCAGAGCTGCAGGTGCAGGGCTGGGACTGGAAGTGTGTCCTGGCAGTGCAGGCTTGTCAGTTCGGATCTTCATGCACTTCCAGGTTTCCTGTGGAATGTCCGGAGCAGCCGGTCTGGGATGGCAGAGGCTGCGTGTGTGAAGGCTCCACTCCTCCCAGAGGTGGGCTAGTGTCCCCCCTGGTGACTCAGCAGGACGGGAGGCCGGGGAACTGGCCAGGCAGCAGCTGCTCTTGCTTCCTCTGCCGGCATCTCCCACTCCACGGCCTCCAAGGACCCCAGTCCAGGGCCAGCCCTTGGCTTGGAAATCGGCACCTCGGCCAGGAGGCGGAGAGAGGCGTCCTTTGAGCTCCAGGGTCTCTTAGAGCTGAGCTGCCGGGTGAGGGTCTTCACTGTCCCTCACCCTTCTGCACTGGAAGATCGAATCTACAACAACAACTCAAAAGGTGTCTAAGAACTAAGAGTAGACTTAAGAAATGTGCATGATCTATGTGCAGAACACTTTAAAACACAATTGAGAAACATTTAAAACACGTGAACAAAAAGAAAGACCCTGATTTTGAACAGGAAACCTCAGTATTATCAAATACACAAATGCTCCCTCAATCAAGGTGCACATTTAGCCAATTCCCCTTTTCCAATACCAACAGGAGGTATATATATATATATATATGTATATATGTATATGTCTATGTATACATGTATTTTTAGAACTCAGTAAGTTGAGTCTAGCGTTCATGTAGAAAATGAACATGCTGGTAACACCAGCTGAGCTCTGCAGAGTAGGAGGTGAGGACAGCCCGTCAATCGCCAGCGTTTCCTATAAAGCTACTGCAGTAAAAATCAGTCTGGTGCAGACAGGTGGACAAGCTGATACATGAAATAGACCAGGATGGAGATGATGTGTCTTGGGTGACGAAGCCAGCGTTTCACGTGAACAGTCTCGGCACAACTGGCTAGCCCACGAGACAAGGACAAATGTGTCTCTGCCTCACGTCAGACACAAAGACACTAGAAAGAATCATGAGAGACGTTTTTAACAGTATGATTTTCGCACTTACAGGGCATTTTTAAGAATGATTCAAAACACAGGAAGCTTAAAAGGAGATTGATATATTTGAACCACATAAAACTATGTATCTCAACCATAAAACGAACGTATACGCGCGCACACACACACACACACACACACAATCAATTGAAAAATTGGGGAGAAAATTGTCAACTTATTTGTCAAAAAAAGAGGATTCAAAAACAACCATGAAAAGAATAAGTCAAAGACGAACCCGCCAGGAGACAAATGGCCGATGACAGGGTGGCCGGTACAGAACAGCGAGTCACGGGAAATGGGCCCAGCCTCGTGGGCTTAGAGCGACAGAGGCACGGGAGGCTGCGTGTGGCAGGTGCTCCAGGATCAAGTTTGAAATTGAGCATAGTTTGGGGGCAGGTGTGGAGAAACTAGTCCTGCTGCCTCACCGTGGGAACGTAAATCGTTCACCCTCCGCAGTGGTCAATTTGGCCGAGTCGAAGTTTAAGACACATGATCCTGGAGCCCTCCCAGGACCCTCCCTGACAGGTGCACGCAGAGACGTCCACACCAGGACGGTCCCTGCAGCACCACAGTGACAGCCCTCCGCAGCAGGCCTGTGCAGCACTAAGGGGCCTCAGCCACACCCTCATCTGCTGTTCTGAAGTCCCCTGAAAGTGTTCTTGGGACTTCCGTGGCCATCTGCACTGAGGCTTTTTATTGTCTTATTGCAGTCAGGTAAATATTCACGTTTCGCTGCAGAAATAGTCACGGGTCTTATGGGTTATTTCCCTGGGTCTCATGAGAGTGCTATGTAAATGCGCATTTCATTTCTAAAATCCCAAGAGTTCTTGGGGCTTAGATAAGAGGCTAGGAACCTACAGTTTCAGCTGTTAAATGGAACGAGGCCTCGGCCAGGAGGTCAAGGTCAGCATCACAGTGATGAGCCGGGGTGATGGTGTGGACCTGTCACAGGATGTGAGGAGAGGACACTTCTCCTCTGGGGTCTTCCTCCCAAAACTCATCACCCAGTCTAACCACAAGAAAAGCATCAGAGAAATCTCAGTGCAGGGACGTCTTACAAAACACCATGCTGCCCTCCTGAAACTGTCAGAGGAGCCTAAGGAGACGGGACCTCTACATGCAATGTGGGACCCTGGATGGGATCCTGGACAGGAAAAGGACATGAAGGGGAAACTGAGGAAGTCCTAATAAAGTGTGGACTTTGGTTAGTGATAATGTATCAGTGTTGGTGCGTTAAATGAAACAAATGTACCATGCTAATACGTTAACAAAAGGGGAAACTGGGTGCAGGGTGTACAGGACTCTGTTTTGTCTTCTCAGTTTTTCTGTAAATCTACAACTGCTCTAAAAAATAAAGTCTATTAAAAATAAAAAGAAGAAGAACAGGGTACTATTAGGGGACAAGATCCAAGGTACAAGAAGGAGAAACATGGGAGGAGATGTGGCTGTTATTTGCGGGTATAGACCACAGGTGGACACGTCCACACGCACGTGAGGCTGTGTGTGAACGCGCCACTTGGGAGATGTGATCAGAACCCCAAACGCACCGTTACTTCTGTCCTCGCGGTGCCTGGAACATTCACGCAGTGGCAGGAGGGCAGCACGGTGTTCAGCACTTTGTCCCCGGGTGAAATTGTGGTGATTCCAGGACAGCTCCCCCTCCTCCCACCTCCTCTGGCCTCAGACGCCTGGCGGGGGGGAGGATTCCCTCCACCTTTCCTTCCAGGCCCAGGATGGGGGGAGCGCATCTGGGAGGTGCGAGAGCAGGGGGGTCCCTCCCCCAAATCCCTCTCTTCTGTCTTGGACCCCCCTCCACCTGGGTCTGGCTCCCTGGGGGCACTGGATGTTTCCTTTGCAAATCCTGCACTTGGGACAGAGGGGTCTGCTCTCCCCCGTGGGTGCCTCAGCCAGGCCCAGGGCAGAGGCAGTGCCCTGCAGCACCTGTCACGTGTCTGCACGTGAACACGGCCCTGGACAACGGCAGGTCAGGGACTGATGCTGTCGGGGAGACGGTCTTTTTCCAGGACACCCCTTGCTACTATATGTTTTTTCGTTAAGCATGAACATACGCTACACTTATAAGAAAATAAAAACTCAGCAGAAAAAGAGGAGGAATCTGCGAGAGGGAAGAGGATTTGGAGAACAGCCTCTCTCCCACATGGGGGAGTGAAGTGACATGAATGAGACCCCAGGCCGCCGTGAGCGACAGACTGAGGCCACGGCAGTTCCCCCGCCAGCATCCGGGAAGCTGCTCTCGCAGATGAGAATGGGGTCCCGCCTCCTGCCGTTTATCTAATGGGCGACTGTCCAGTGAGAAGACCACTCAGCACCCACATCAGCCCAGCGGTCCTCCCTTCCTCGTCCCCGTGGTCCTCCCTTCCTCGTCCCCGTGGTCCTCCCTTCCTCGTCCCCATGGGCACCTGACCCGTCCCCGTGGTCCTCCCTTCCTCGTCCCTGTGGTCCTCCCTTCCTCGTCCCTGTGGGCACCTGACCCGTCCCCGTGGTCCTCCCTTCCTCGTCCCTGTGGTCCTCCCTTCCTCGTCCCTGTGGTCCTCCCTTCCTCGTCCCTGTGGGCACCTGACCCGTCCCCGTGGTCCTCCCTTCCTCGTCCCTGTGGGCACCTGACCCGTCCCCGTGGTCCTCCCTTCCTCGTCCCTGTGGGCACCTGACCCGTCCCCGTGGTCCTCCCTTCCTCGTCCCTATGGCACTTGGCACGTCCTCGTGGTCCTCCCTTCCTCGTCCCTGTGGCACTTGGCGCGTCCTCGTGGTCCTCCCTTCCTTGTCCCTGTGGTCCTCCCTTCCTCGTCCCTATGGCACTTGACCTGTCCTCGTGGTCCTCCCTTCCTTGTCCCTGTGGCATGGGCTCCTAACTTGGTCTCATAGGCCCTCAGTTTGCTCCCCTCTGTGATGGGCAGCAGTACCCATCCCTTGGGGGCCTGAGGATTCAGTGTTATAAAGCGTCCTTCACAAAGGCCTTTCCCTCTGCCCCTAGAGCAGGGCCCTGCCGTCTGGCTGGTCCTGTCTGCTCCCCTGAGGACAGAGCCAGCCCGGACACTGTGGGGAGATGAGGCGGATTTCAGGGGAGAGCCGCCCTCCCTCTGGCCAGACACTGCTGTGCTGAGGGTGTTGGACGCAGAACCTGGGCAGTGTGTGGCCTGGCCGAGAACGATGACCCCAGGGCTGGCAGAGTCCCCTGGTGTCCCTGAGCTCCAAGGTGGGAATAGAATGCCTGGGACCACCTGCTGGGAGCACTGGGCTATCCCTAAATGGGTGGGGACGAGCTGCTGTTATTTCTCTTCCAATCCTGGGAGGGGTTTTCCTACACTCACAGGGCCTTGATTTGAGTCTTTGAAGCCTGTCCTAAAGGCAGGTGACAGGGACCTGGGAGTGGGAGGGCTTTTGGCAGCTTCCAGCCAAATGTCCACCACATGGGTTGTTTCTGCCACAGTAGGATGGCCCTGATGTCACTTTGACCCCAAGGACAGGGCAGATGGGCCTAGAGAGCAGGGTTCGGGGAGAGTGATTCCATCCACAGATGACGGGGACAGGGGATGCCTCAGAGGGCAGGCTCCCCCATGTCCTAAACATCAGTTCCCTCCCCAAACCAGCTCTGCGGTTCAACACGGGTCATCATTGGTCCCCTCCCCGGCAAATTGCTAACACCCCGCCGTGCCTTCCTGTGGGGGCTGCTGCAGACGCACCCTGAGATTCCCGCCTTCTGCATCCTGAGCAGAGCAACGAGGGCAGGGTTGATGTGGGGTGGTCACCAGACCTGTGAGAAGAGGGGGGCTGGCGAGGTCGGTAGAGGGCCCCGGGGGAGGCAGGTCTGAGCCCCATGCAGGAGCGAGGGAGGGAAGGGAGAGCATGGGAGCCCCGCGCTGCGGTGCAGACACTCCCCAGGCCAGCAGGGTCCTTGAGCCTGATTGCCCACTGCCCAGGACTGCCTGCCTGGGGGTCAGCCTGGCCTCAGCCGCAGGAGATGCAGAGGCACGTTCTCATGGCTCCCCGGATGGCATCCAGGAGAGCGTCCAAACAGCAGAAGAGAAAGCCTGATATCTTTCTGTGGGGGCTCCCCCAAACCCGAGCTCTGCACTCCAGGGAGCCCACCAGCGTGGGGCTGCTGCCTCTTCAAAACTATTCCGGGCTCACACTGGGGCCTTGTCCTGCTCCAGGTGGGGGGTGCGACCTCAAAGAGAAGAGGCTCCCGCTTTCTGAGATGTGCTACTGCGGGAGAGGCTGAGCGCCAGGCCAGGAGCCTGCCGAGAGCAACGTGGGGTGGGTGGGGTCGGGGTGGGGGGGGTCTTTGACTTAACTCGGCTTGGTGACGGCTCTCTATCCCTAAAGAGGGTCTCCCAAAGAACCAGGTGGTTCGTTATCTTGTCTTTGATTCAACACAGTCCCCATCACAACCCCAACTGGCTTCCTTCCCAAATCGCCAAGCTCAGCCTCACAGTCACACAGAAATGCAAGAGACCCAGAGTGGCCAAGACAGTCTGGAGAAAGGAGGACAGGTAGAACAAAGCTGGAGGACTAATGGGTCCCGATTTCAAAACCTACCGCAGAGCCACGGTGGTCAGGACAGCGTGCCACTGGCACGGGGCTGGCATGATGACTCGCAAGTGAGGTGAGCGTGGAAGTCCAGAAATCAGCCCTCCTGTCTGCAGTCGACTGATTTCCACAGGATGCCACGACCACTTACTTAATGGAGAAGTCTCTCCAACAAGTGGTGCTGGGACAACAAGACATCCACGTGCGAAGCAGTAGGCTAGACCCTACCTCACAGCACGTGGAGAAAGTAGCTCAGAAAGGATCGGCCACCTAGACATTAAGGGCTAGAGCATAAAACTCAGAAGAAAACACAGGAACTAATCTTTGTGACCTTGGGTTAGGCAATGGTTTCTTAACTATGACACCCAAAGCACAAACAACATACAAAAAATAGATAAATTGGACTTAAAATTAAAACTTAAGTGCTGCAAATGACACCATCAAGAAAGCAAAAAGGCAATCAAAGAATAGAAAATTTTTGCAAATTATGTAATTGCTAAGGGACTTGGATCTAGAATGTTAAAAAGAACTCTTGTGACAATGGTAAAAAGGCAAAAAATCCAATTAAAAATTACACAAAGGATCTGAACAGACATTTCTCCAAAGAAGATGTACAAATGGGCAACAGTCAAACAAAAAGCTGCTCCACGTTGTCAGCCATCAGGGAAATGTAAATCAAAACCACAGTGAGACGCCACTCACACCCGCTGGAATGGATGTCGCCAAAAAGACAGACGAGGGCAGGTGTTGACGAGGATGTGGAGAAACTGGAACTCTCACTCACTGCTGGTGGGAGTGAATGATGGGACAGCCACTGTGGACAGGTTTGGCCATTCCTCAAAGTGTTAAGCAGAGTGACCGTGTGACCCAGTGATTCCACTCCTCGGTATTCCACTCCTCGGTATACGCCCAAGAAAAGTGAAAACTTCTGTGCGCATAAAGACTTGTACACAAATGTTCATTATTCATAATAGCCAAAAAGTGTAAACAGCCCCAAATTGCATCAGTGGAAGAGTGGATAAACAGCATGTGGTCTACCCTGCGGTAGAGTACTAGGCGGCCGTGAGAAGGAATGAGGTGCCCGCATGCACTACAACATGGACGAACCTTGAAGCATCGCGGAGAGTGGAGAAGCCAGTCACCACAGGCCACCTACTGCAGGATCCCTGCACACAAAATGTCCAGAACAAGCAGATCCACAGAGACAGGGAGTAGTTAGTGGTGGTCAGGGCTGGGGGAGGGGGGAGGGAGGGGCAGGGGGTAAGAGTAAAGTGGGTGGGGTCTAGTTGGGTGGATAAGAATGTTCTGGAACTAGATGATGGTGATGGCTGCACAATTCTGTGAACGTACTAAAAACCACTGAATTGTAGACTTTAAAAGAGTGAATTTTATGGAATGTGATTATATCTAAATACAGATGTTACCAAAAAATCTCACGGCTTCTCCCCTTCCCTACCCTCTGGCTGAGGCAGGGACAGAGCAGAAGGTGGAACAAAGTCAGAGCCCATTAGAACTCGTTTCTGGAGCAAAGCTCCTAGTGCTGGTTGGGTGCTTGGGTCAGCCTGTCCACACCTGGCCTGAGGCATTAGAGCTGGGTTCCAGTGACATCCAGCCTGCAGCCAGCTGAGCGTCCCTGGGCAGTGGTGGGTCAGCTCGCTGGCGCTGGCTGGGCCAGCCACAGCACCATGTGGACCACACTGGACCATGCGCTGGGTGCAGGTAGTACCTCCTGGGAGCCGTGCTCACCTGAGGGCTCCCCACATAGCAGGCGCTCATGGCTCAGCCTTATGGAACCTTGTCCAGTCAATTCGTGGCTCCCAGATTCTCAGGGTGTCACGAGGACCAAAGCGGATGATGTGTGTTAGTTAGACCCACAGGTGTCTCCAGGCCCTGTGAACAAGGGAGGCATGTGGCGAGTTGAACCTACAGAGAACAGGAACACAGCAGCAGACCTCAAGAGTGCAGAGCTGCTCACAGGAGCAAGGACACGGGTGTGTCCCTCAACCCTCGAATTCCCTCATCTGAACCGGAGACACAAAGACAGCACTTGTGGGCGGGGCGTGTGGACACTAAATGCAACCGTGCACGGAGGGCACACAGCGCAGTGTTCGGCAGGCTGAGAGCATTAAGGTTGGAACTGATGGTCAGGGGCTGATGCTGAGCCTTGTCATCGGAAGCCCCTGCTGTGTGTCTCCCTTAAGCCCACAACAGATCTAGCAGGAGCTTGTAGCTCCAGCATCTCCAGGTGCTCCTGCAGGTGTCTAGCATTCACATTCACGTGTGTGTGAGTGCAGGGGTGAGGTTGTGTGTGCGTGTGCATGCACTCACACTTCCTGGATGTATATAGATCCCTTTGGCATGGCCGGCCCCTGTGCCAGGCGAGGACCTCAGGCCTCAGAAGCACTGGGAGCTTTTCCACCCAGAGTCACTCCTGTTGGCATCCACTGCTCTGTGGTTACTCGGCCAGGATGTCCAAGACTGCCCTGTCCCCAGCCTGGCCCATGCTGTCCTGGCATCTAGGAGGCCCCTAAATCATCCAGTAGCTTGGTGGGAGGTCCTTGATGGAAGAGCCCATAATTCAGAACTTCAGGTAGGAAGCCTGACCCAAGGCCTAAACTCTCCCAGGAGAGCAAATCAACTGGCCTCAGGGGCACAGGCAGCCCCTCCCTTCCCTTACAGCACGCGGTGCGATTTCCTCAGCCAGAGGAGACAATGCGAATTCCTCAAAGAGGGAGTCAAAATCTGTAATGTGATTTTGGAACATCCAGGAGCAGATGCTCTTTGGGAGGAATAAACCGTGAGTAGGATGGGAAGAATGTGCTGGGCCGGAGCTTGCCTTTTTATGCTCCTTGGCTTCCAAACCTTTGAGGCTGAATTATGCCACAGAGACCAGGAGCAGCTGGCGAGGGCCCCGAAATGCAAATTCCTGAGCTGAATCGAGTGAATGTGGGAACACGCTGGTCCTGCTGTTCACCAGGGTGACCGGGTGACTCAGTCGCTCTAAGTCAAGCTGTCCTCCCTGCAGATGTCTCTGCGCTCTCGGAGAGGGAGGTCTGGATGGAGGCCTGGCCCCCACCAATTTCTCTGTCCTGGTCTCTCAGTTTCCCATTTTCAGACACTTCCAGGTCATCGTCTTAGCTGTGCAGACTCACCAGCAGCAGTGCGGGAGGGGCTGCTGCACGAGCAGGGACATGCGGATCCCCTGCCCTTGCGTCACCCGTGGGGGAGGCCAGTCTGCAGGCGGGGCTATCAGGGCACTGGTGACCTCCCGGATGAGATAAACGGCCATAAATCCACAGTCTCCTTCCTTCCTAGGCCTCTCCCCACACCCTACAGGATAAGCTTTCTGAAAGGGTCCTATGGGAAGATCCCAAATTGTCCCCACTGGTCAGTAAATCTCTTCCCAGGGCAACCTCCTCTGAGTATGCTCTGGTCTGCATGACGGCTCAGCAGCATGGAGTGACCCACTGCCTCTGCAAAGCTGCCCCACTGGCCAGTGGTTCCCTGTGGAGGCAGCCCCTTCAAGAAGGAGCAGTGGCAGCTCTCAGATGTCATCAGCAACTTCTGCTAAGAGTGGAGGACACAGAGTGAGCATGGGCCACATGGTGGCCGATGGCGTGAGCTTCACACCATGGGGCCTCCTTTAGTCCACATGCCATCCTCATGGAATGGGGACCGCTCTCATTCCCACTCCCCACGTGAGGAGCCTGGCTCACAGCAGGGAGGTCCAGGGTTCAACAAGAGACTTACAGTCTGCTATAAGGTACTGTCTGGGGAGGTGGGGCTGGAACCCGTGCCCTTTGGAGGTCCTTTCCAACTTTGCAGTCCTGAGATGCCTCACGGAAGCCTGGGTGGAATATTCCTTCCAGAGAGAGATTCTGCGGGAGGTAGGGCAGGAGCACTGCTGCAGGCTGGGCTGGGGGCTGAGGCTTCCAGAAAGCAGGGCACAGGGGACAGATTGAGGTGCAGGGCTGGGAGGGCACTGGAGAGAAGAGTGGCAGCAACAGAGGTGCAGCGCAGGGAGCACATGCCCCAGCCCCAGCCGGCATGGCCGAGCAGAACCTACACGATGACGCACTCGAAGGGTGGCTGGTGTGATGGAGGAAGTGAATTTTTAATTTTATTTAATTTTAATTAATTTATCATTATTATTATTGTTTTAAAACTTATAAATTGTTTATTTTTAGAATTTTCTATTTAATTTTTTCAGTCCACAGTTGACTATGGGTAACTGAAACTATGGAAAGCAAATCACAAATAAAGGGGGACTATTGTAATATAATTTAACGTAAAATAAAATGAATGAAACATAAAGCATATATAGGTATGTATATCTATTTTTTTTCTGTTTTTTTATTAAATCATAATTGATTATATATATTTTGGGGATTCAATGTTGATATATGTGGATCAAATCAATATTACTAGATGTATATTGTTATAAATTGTACTTATAATTGTAATTAATTTAAATGAAATAGCCACACATGGCTAGTGGCTGCCATATTGGAGAGTGCAACTCTGGACCCCCCAGATGATGACCAGCTGTGAACACCAAATCTTTGGACATGATTTCACACTTGCTTATTAGGCCCAGAACTCACAGTGGGGATTGAAATTTTGGCTTGATAGACGGAGACCAAAAGAGTAGGGAACTTGTCTTTCAACCTTCAGGTTTAAGTTTAACCCTAAGGGACCCAGTCCCTGAAGGCAGATGATATTGAAGCTGGGGTCCACACCAAGGCCCGGGGACTGGAGGAGGCTGGCCTTGCTGGGGTCCCAGCCCCGACCATGCCATCTGTGCTTTCTGCAGTGATGTGGATTGCTGCTAAGTCCCTCCTTACAGCAGTCCTATAGTAGGCTGGGCAGAGGGCTTCTGTGGCAGAGTCCCCCACCCTTGCTCCCAAAGCACAGAGTTGAACTGGGAGGTAGATGAGAGAAACAGGAGGAGAGAACTGAGGCTCTTGGACAGTAGACAGATGGAGGGCCCAAGAAGTGGCGGGCAGACACAGGGAGCTTGGAATCCCAGCAGAAAGTTAGTCTGCAATGGGAAGAGGATGTGTGGGTCCAGCCTCCCAACACCTGCTTGCTCTCACCCAGCAAGCATCTTCGGGTGCTTCTGCACCCCCAGGCCTGGCCCAGCCTCTCCTCCATTGGAAGCATGCTGGGAAGCCCTCCCCAGATCCAGGCCCAAGCGGCTGTGAGCAGAGGAGGTGGCCAGAACAATCTTCTCCTAATGGAAGAAAGCTGAGAGTGGGAACGGGCAGGGTGGGCTGTGCTGACTGGGCCAAAGGAAGCCGCCACCGAAATAGATTTTAAGACACACGAAGCTCCAAATTTAAATATGTTTGCTCTTAGAAAAAGGAATGAATTTTATTTTGAGAGACTCTGTCAGCCAGACTCAGAGATGAAATATTGTTATCATTAATATCATCTGGGTGCGTATGTAATTGTTTCATAAGAGCTTGGGGCCCAAAATGGCAGCAGGGACAGCAGGTAACACAGCAGGTGGGCATCCCCTTTTCTTATGTCCTCCCTGGTGTCAGTGACTTTCTGGATCTCCCACCACCCAGTGGGGAGGCCAGGACCAGCATCTGCACGAGGACGGTGGACTGCTGCAAGAGCGTTTGCTTTAGTGGAACTGCCTGGAAAGGCCATGCCTCAGACAAGCTCAGCCCCACCAAGGTGGGACCTGGGCCTTCTCTGGGCCTCAGTTTCCTTGTCTTTAAAGCAAGCACAGCAATGTTCATGTCACAAGTGTGACTGCGAGGACTGGGGGGTGAGAGGCCTGAAAGTAGCTGGTGAACTAGGAAGTGGGTAATGATCGTCAGGGACGCCCGTCTTAACCATCACCCCAACCTGTCAGCAGCCTGGGATGCTGAGCCCAGAGCTGGGATCTGGGGGGAGTCTAGGGGGCAGGGACTTGTTTCTCACTAACCCACAAAAAAGATGTGCACAGAGACAGAAATGACAGTGGGTGGGGCAGAGACAAAACCAGCCCCACCGCACAGCGGCTGCGACCACAGAGAAGAGCCTCTCATAGCCACGGGCTGCAGAATGACGAGAGGCATCACTGACATCAGGCAACACACCCAAGGGCTCCTCCACCAGCTCCTGGGAATTCTCGACCGGCAGGCGAACACTTAGAAAATTGTGGCCACACTGATTTGAGTCATCGCCCACTCCCCCACGTGCAAAGCACATCCCGATGGCTTTGCTCTGGGCCATGCTCTCAGGGGGAGATGCGACAGCCTGGAACAGCTGGGGCCATCAGGGAGCTCCCCAGTGGAACTGGGTTTAGGAAAAAGGAAGATCGTTCAGACTTCCTTGTTAATTACTCCATGGGGAATTAAGTTCTCCATGCAAGTGTCAGTTACAGTTGTGTGCCAACCTCTAAAGCTCCCTTTGCATGAATAAACAGAGGTGCAGGGAAAAGAACACCCTTGTGGTGGGGTGTAGGTTCCCCTGGCTTAGGACAACATATCTAGCAGCAGCATCCACAGGTGCTGTCAAAAATCCCCAAGGGACACGTGCACTCTACTCTAGATAGGTTCTGCCTCTATGAGGAAAAGACATCATATCTTCAGGGCTCTAGACAGAAAATGGTAAGACAACTGGCCAGGTGACCTGCTCTAGGGGTGGAGCCTGGCTCTGAACTCGGGTCTCCCCATTGTATGTCCAGCATCCATCCATGGACATCTGTCACCCCCACCAAAGCAGTACTATTCCTGACCGTGGTGGGAGCGCCTCCAGAAGACCCAACAGCTCTTGGAGTGGAATCGGCTTTGTTGAAATCAAAGTGACTTTGGCCAAGGGGAGCTGCCCGACTGCAGAGATCAGAGAAATTCCAATTTCTTTTTCCCAGGTCAAGTAATCACGGTCAGATGGCACAAGCCAGACAGCCTGGAGCTGGGCCTTTCTCCAAAGCACCCGGGACCCCCCCCCCCCCCCAGTTCTCTCCTCGTCTGCTAGCGCCCGCGTTAAGGAAGTCCGCCTGTCGCCCATGCACTGCCTCTAGCACAATGCCAGGCCCCACAGAGAGAAATCTGGTGGAGGCGATTGTAAAAGCTGCTGCATAAAGATAAGATCTTCCCTTGGACGCAATTCCATCCCGGGTAGTGCTGGCCTCATAGACTAGGAGAGGGACACTCTGGCCGGGTGCTCGGGCCCCTGATGGAAAGGTCTGCACAGCTGGCTCAGGGCATGCTGCTGGTGCGAGTCCCAGTGCAGAGGGAAAGAAAGACCTCCCGCCTGCCCCCCATCGCTTCCAGGGAAAGTTTGATGAGGGCCGGTGGGACCCTTGGGGCTTGTGTGGAGCCCACCCACAGCCCTGAAGACCCCCAGCTTGTCTGGGTGGGTTGGGGGTTGGCACCCAGCTGGGGCATGCTCCTGGGGGACCCAACCACACCCACTGCCCAAGAACAGGGGGACCCCCACCCTCTACAGCTCAAAACAGCTCTTCATTGGGTTCTGCCTGTGGCCCTGGAGAGTCTCAGCCTCAAGCCCCAAATGAGCCCCTATTAGATCACAACCGGGCCTTTCCCCACTTCTGTGTATCTGGAGCTACACGATCCAGCTCCCTGTCACTTAGCTCCTTCCTCCAGAGAATAACCTTTGCCAACACCTCCAGCCGTTCCTCCTGCTGGCCTGACTGAAGCCCTCTCGACTCCAAGCCCGCCTCCTTCAGGAAGCCTTCCGTGCCCAGCCCCGGCTTGCAGGGCTCTCTCGCTCTCAGGGACCGCACGGTCAGGAGCTCCATGAAGGGGCTGCTCTGATGCAGGAGAGGGTCGCCCCTCAAAGGGGAGGATGGGGCCGACTAGGTAGACCCTACAGGGATGTGGATTTTGGCTTTGAAGGTGGAAAGAATTTCTCGCAGACCTATCTATTTAAAGATGGAATGTGTGTCTGCTTGCACGGTCGTGAGCTCTGTCTTGGGAGGGATCCCGTGCCATCTGGAGACCACTGAGGAGGGTGGGATGAAGGAAGGTGAGGGGCTGTGACCCTTCACAGGCTGCCGCCCCCGAGTCCTGGGGCCAGATCTCTCCAGGAATGTATCAATCTGAAATAGAACTGTAAATGTTTCCATGTCCCGCCTGCGCTTCATTACATTTTCCTAATATGAAATGTTAAAAACAACCAAAGACATTTCCAGGTTTCACCTTCCACAGTCTCAGCCTGGGCTGCCCAGACCCATGGCTGCCGCCAGCCTCTCCCCAAATTGAGTTTCCCTCGTGTGTGACGCAGGGAGTGACCGTGCTGGGCTCCTCTCGGAGCATGGTAGAGAGTGGGGGCTGCTGGAACTTGGCGCTGTGGGCTGGACCTGCCGTCTCCCAAAGGCTCCCTTGTGTGGCCACACAACGAGGCAGAAAGCACCCCAGCAACAGCCACACCCAGAGAATATTCTTAGTGAGGGACTCTCTGCTCCTGGGTCATCCGTCCTCCCGGGGGAAGGCGGCCCTCCGAGAGCAGCTGCCGCCTGTGGGGTGGACAGCACAGGTCAGAGGCCCTTCTTCCAAGTCCCCGATGAAAGCGGACCGGCGAGGGAACCAGTGTTTAGAATCTAGTGCCCCTCCTGGAGGGGCTGTGGCAGGGAGTGGGGAATGGTCAGGAAGACAGTGGAGTCCTGTTGGCAACTGGGGTTTAGAGACTTAGACCATTACTGAGAAGTTGAATAATCTTACTAACAAACCCTTTTGAAAATTAGAATGTTTAACATTCATATCGTTGTTAAATAGAAGGAAGACCTAATCTAATTGCCCGTTGATAAGTCATTAAAAATAAGATCACTAAGTAATGTATGGCACATAATTTGGAAGGCTTTCAAATAAATAAATGACATCACTAAAACAAAACAAAACAAAAAAATAAAGACTTAGACCATTTATAAATGGAAAAGATGAAGAAGGACTTGATCCCCCCGTGCAGGACCCAGGGGAAGAGCGTAGCAATCGAGGTCCCCCCGTGGTACAGAGAACCTCCTGGGAACCTGGGGGTAAGAGCAAGACTGGCCCTGGTACTGCATTTAATAATGTCCCCAGAGAGATCATGTCTTCCTCACTGGAGCCTGCGAATGTGACCTTACTTGGGAAAGGGTCTTTGCAGGTATGATTAAGTGAAGGATCTGAGTTGGGGAGATTATTCTGGATTATCCAGATGGGCCCTAAATTCCATCACGAGGGTCCTTATAAAGGGAGGCAGAGGGAGATTTGACGTGCACAGAGCAGAAGGCCACGTGAACATGGAGCAGAGAGATCTAGATGCAGGCCCTGCAGACTGGAGCGCTGTGGCCACAAGCCAAGGAAGCCGGAGCCACCAGGGGGTAAAAGAGGCAGGAAGAAGCCCCCCCCCGGAGCCTCCAGAGGGACGCCCACCCCCATTGCTAACCCCTTGACTTCAGACTTAGGGCCTCCAGGACTGTGAGAGAATGAATTTCTGTTCTTTTAAGCCCCCAGTTTGCTTACATTTGTTACAGTAGCCCCAGGAAACTCATGCAGGCCTTTTTTTCTACCCCCAAGAATCCCATGAGCCTCCCCGGGCCCACAGTTCAGGGGGGTGGTCTCCTCACAGCTACTCTCCAACCTGTGGCACCACACAGCATGTGTGCAGGGCTGAGACCCCAGAACCCACCTGTGCTGAGAGTCATCTCTCTCCACCCCAGGGGTGGGGACAGCTCAAGGATAGGTACGTTCTCCTCTGTTCACTCCAGAAAGAATATGTCACTGAATATGTGGGGATGGACTGAACAAAATACCTCCCTGGTTTGAGGACCTCATATCCCGCGGGCGAGGTACATCTCTGCACTGACTGCCGTGACACCACAATCTGCAGGCAAGGGTGGCGGTGAGCAGAGTGTGGTGTGGTGGAGGACAGCGCCATCAGCTCCACGTGAAGGTGGCAGAGAGGAGCTGACCATGGCAGGGACATGAGGGGACAGGCGGGAGGGCAGCCCAGGCTCAGAGGCTCGAGCTGTGAAAGAGGGGACAGTGGGGCACAGACATCCTCAGCTAGAAAGTCAACATGGATGGCCCAGTGGCCCACGCTGAGGTTATGGTCTCCCCACGCCTACCGCCCCCTGCGGGCTGCCCTCCACACAGCGACCCAGGTGTGTTCAGGTCCAGCGCTCACCTGGTCAAAACCCTCCACGGCTCCACACGCTTGGAGTGGAATCCATGGGCCTTGCCCCAGCACCCAGCTGGCCCCTGCCCTCCGCCAGGACCTTCTCCTGTGCTCTCTGTTGCTTACTGGGTCCAGCACCCTGACCCCCTTGTCCTCACACAAGAAGAATTCTGCCTCCCTCTGTACCTGCAGCCCTCCTGCGTGGAAGGTTCATGCCCGTTTTCACAACATGGGACCCCCAGCTAAAAGAGCTTCCCTCCACCCATTACCCACTATCCCATTATCCTCTTTTATTTTCTTCACATCATGTATCCCAATCTGTAAGTACCCTGTTCACCTGCGTGTCTGTGAGCGGACTGTCACCTTGCTCCGCTAAACAGACTGCCTGCCATGAGGCCGGTGCTTCGCCTGGGAACCTCTGTTTTCCAGGACTCAGAATAGTGGCTGGCACAAAATAGATGCTAGTCTTTGTTTTAGGAATGAATGAATGAGGGAAAGAGGAAAGAGGATTTGCAATAGACTGAATGTTTGTGTCCCCCTGAATTCATAGTCAAAACTTAATCCCTAAGGTGACTGCCTTAGGGGGTGAGGCCCTTTGGAGATGATTTGGTCATGGGGGTGGAGCCTCATGAAGGGGATTAGTGTCCTGATAAAACGGACCCCAGAGAGCTCTCTCACCCTCTTTCTGCCATGGACGACAGAACGGGAAGACACTGTCTGCAACCAGGAAGAGGCCCTCAGAACTCGACCATGCTGGCTACCTGGTCTTGGACTTCCAGCCTCCAAAATTGTCCTGTTATCCCAGCATGAACGAACTGAGCTGGAGGTCAGGGACAGCTGTGTGTCTTCTGATCTCTGCCACCCCTCTGATACTGACTCGACCTGATTGCCTTCCTAGGCCCCAGCCTGCTCTGCTGCCCAGAGATGCTGAGGTGTCAAGACTGTCTCTCCCCAGCTCTGTCCTTGAGGACTTCTGGCTGGTCACGAGGGCAGCCATGCACGGTTGCAAGACTCATGAGATACCAGCCCAGGAGATGGGCTTCCGTTTACCTGTGACCGCATCTGGCAAAGCTCATGGCCTCAGCATGCTGTGGCCCCTGTCTAGGACGGGTGCATGTTGGCACCTGAAGCCTGGCTGACTGTGGGGAGGCCAGTCTCGAGGTGCCATGAAGGGACAACACCCCAGGGCCTGTCCTGGGTCATCTTGTGAAGAGTCACACACATTTATACAATTTTTGGTAAAATTTTGTAAGAAATTGCTGGAATGGGGGTGGGGAAGGGCCCCAAAGGACCCACAACGACAGTCCACCATTGGGTCCGGCTCTGTCCTCTGGGGCCATGGCTCCTCATGGCTGAGGCTCTTTGCTCTGTCTCCGCCTGTGGAGTGCTCTCTGAAGATCCTGACTGGACAGTGCACAAGGACTGCAGCTCGGCCAGAGCCACGGTGGTCCCTGGACAACAGGCAGGAGGCCAGTGCTGGGACTCCCCTGGGCTGCCCTCTGCTCAGACACAGCCTGAGCTTCCCCCTGGGTGGTGGTACCAGCCCGTGCTTCTCACTGATGGGTGTGAGCCTCAAAGGTGGGCCTTGTGGGAGGGCAGGTGGCAAGGTGAGTGTTTGCTCACCTTGACAGCCTCTGTGGCCCGCCATGCAAGCCGCAGAGGAGACCGAGGCAGCAGCCACCTCCAGGCTGCACATGGGCCACGCGGGTGCGCCACAGGGACAGCTACGGCAGAGGGTAGCAAAGTGCTTGAGAGAAGCTGCAGAGAGTGGGTGGGATGGGTGGGAGCCCAGCACACGTGTGCCACAACTGAGCCCCATGCCATCTCCTCCTGCCACCGTCTGCCCCTGAGCCCACCAGATAGCATCTGTTCTGAGGTCCTGCTGTGGGCAGGAGAGCAGACAGCTGTTTCCCAGATGTCTGCTCTGGATCTCTGCTGGAGAAATGATTTTTTCTGGAGTTTGGGAGGCAAGGAGACGCTGAGAGGTGCCAGGGGAACGCTCCAGTCGGTGCGCGACCTCGTTCTTGCTCATTTCCGACACAAACCTCACCAACGCTCGGCTTCAAAAGAGCAGGGCTGGCCTGCTGCCATCCCTCTGTGGGGCTGTGTGGGTCCCCACCCCGATGTGCGGGAGCCTCCTCTTGGGGTTCCACCCACCCTGCTGCCACCCCTGGGGTCAGGAACTGGCCCTCCAAACACGTCCCTGCCAAACTGGCCCCCTCCCCAGCGTCTGGGGTCTGGGATCAGTTAGTGGAAGCCCTACTCGGTGGCCTTGGGGCTGATGGCAGCACATCAGGGTCTGTGAGGGCCACTCTTGAGGGGAAATTGCCTGTCGCGGGAAGGGATCTGTGGAGGAAGGGGGGGCTTCCAGAGGCAGGGCCAGGCGGGCTCGCTTCCCGCCTTCCAGAGGCAATATCCTCTGCAGAGCAGGGAGCCCGAGGGGGCGGCTTATCAAAACCAGGCACCCTGTCATGTCGTCCAGACTGCTTCGTCCAGTCACAGATATTTCCTACGTGTGGAGGGACTGTGGCCTTACCTGCACAAGCCACCATTCAGGTATCTGAGCATTGTCTTGTTCCATGTGTGTAGGGAGAGCAGACAGCTGTTTATGCGATGTCTTCGCCAGATTCTTCCAGAGACATGATTCTTCTAGATTCTTCTAGAATGAAGCCCTCTTAGTGCCACAATGCACAATGCTGGGCAAAGGGCATCTTCTGGGTGGGTCTCTCGTGTGTGAGTTAAGGAACACAGGCCATAGGATCCATGCACGCACTTGTATAGCCCAGCTGCAGATCAATGCTTGCAGACAGCCCCACCACCAAAACAACCACCACAGCCCAGCTCATTAGTGGGGGCTCAGCCAAAGCTGCCAATGTCCTCTGCAGACCTTGAGCCCTGCTGCATCCTGGGGACCAAGTGGCTCTCACTGGTCACGGTGCCCCAATGGCACAGGTCACACTTGATGGTAAAGCATTGTCCAGTTATTACAAAGAGCTGCTGTTTACCCTTTAGAAAATAATTCCCAGTCCTCTCTCTGATGGCCCAGTGTCACAAGACCTGCCTGAACGGCACCCATGAGCTTGCTTGCTCCCATGCTCTTCTGTCACATTGGCACGTGTTTATTGAGCACAGGTCCACAAAGACAGATGAGACCTGGGCTCAGGGGTTTGCCTGCCACCAAGAGGAGACAAAGCTGGCGTGTTTGTGTTTAGGGCCTAGACTCAAGGACGGTCAGGGAAAGGTGGTCATTTCCATCTGGAAAAGGCTTCCCACATGGGGTGGTCTCTTCCTTCAAAGAATGCACTTCCCAGAAATGCAAGTTTGTATTTTATTGCCTATGCCCTTGAGTAGACTGGGCGCTCTGGATGGCAGCGACCACAAACTCAACAGAGTACCCAGCAGAAAAGATTTGGGGGATGTTGAATGAGAAGGTTTGCAAAATGACACGGAGACGGAGTTTACACACCCTGAACTGTAGGGAAACAGTAAGACAGCGCCAGGCAGACATCTGTGGAGGGAGGAAGGAAAGCCTGGACTTTGTCTCATGATCTCAAATGGCAGAACACAGACCTGAGCCTTTCCCAGGCAGCGGCTGGCGTGGCAGCCCGGTGGGCGTGCACGGCTGATTCTGACCGGCATTTCAGTCTAAGGGCAGTGTCAATGGATCTTTGTTCCTGGTCCACTGTGTTTCAGCCATGAGCAACTTTTGGCCTCAAAGGGACCTGGGCCAGAGATCTCATGGGAGACTGTGGGAAGACGTCGCCTGTATCCAACTAAAGTCTTTGAGTTCCTCCCTCGACCCCAGCTCCTTTGCACACTGTGGCTAGGGGCTCTGGGTGAGACCCCATGAACAGTCCCAGCACTCTGAGCTGGAGGAGTGGGCACCAAATGCTTTTCTTGGTTCAGGTTAAGACCTTGGGGCCCGCTGTGCGCTGTCCCCGTGCCTGGACCACCTGCCCCCACTTAGCCGGACTCCTGCCTTATGACTGAGATGTCGTCCGTGACCACCTGTCGTCCCCTCCCTGCATGAGACTCCGCCTGTGGCCCCGGTCTTCACACCATCATCACCATCACCATCATCACCTGATCCCACACTGTGGACTTATTTGAAGGCTCATCACTTATTTAATGCCAGTCTCCTTGGGGGACCAAAGAAGGGCTCTCAGAAGAGGTGACATCAGGTTGGGAGGGAAACAACACACCCTTATGAAGCCTTGAGGGGAGTATTGTAGGAAGAAATGGCCAGCACAGAGCCCCGGAGGTGGGGAAATGCTGGGACAGAGGCCAGAAGCTTGGCGGGCCGCGGACAGTCATAGCCCCGTCTGTTTAGGCCACCCACCCCTCCACCCATACATCACCTACTGATCCATCAACCAACAGACCCATCCATCAATCGATCTATTTGTCCATCCATCCATCTGTGCACCCATCCACCCACCTACCTCTAATCTGTCCATCCATCCACTCATTGATCCACCAGTCAACTGCTCAGTCTACCCTCCCACCCATCCACAGGTCTCAGGCAATGCAGGAGAGTGGAAGGGAAGTGGATTTTGGTTCTAGCTGCTGGAAGGGCCTTGCCATTGATCTCCATATTTCTGTGTGAAGGGTGAGGAGGACCCCATGGCCTCCCCAAGGCATTTAGACTGAAACCATAGAGATTGCGCTCCTCAGCGAGACTGTCTAGTGGGCCAGTGTTGGATAAAGGATCCAGGACATGGGGGTTAAAGTTCAGAGTGAGTTGCATAAAAAAGTGTTTTATAACGCAGGCTGGAAGCAGCTACTATATGGAAAAAGTGACTTAGGGCAGGGACTGGAAAGCTCTGGAAAGGCTTGCTGGCACACGGAGGCACAGTCCGTCATTGGCAGGTGGGGAAGCGCTCAGCAGCAGGTCTGGCTCTTCCAGCCAGTGTACCCGGGCCTGCTGGTCACCCATCACTGCAAGTTCCAACCCCAGATCCGCACTCCCCACCTCCTGTTGCTGAGCCTTCACTGAGCTGTGACCCATTTTTGCTGTGCCTTAGCTCACGGTTGCCCCCCTCAGCCCTGGTGAGGGGGTTTTGTCAGTCCCGTTTCATGGATGGATAGCTGAGGCCACCATTGCTAAGTCACTAGTCTGGGATCACAACAGGGACCCACACGCAGGGCTCCCCACCTGTGGCCTACCTCCTGTGCTGGCCCTGGGTCACCCCTGCCTGCTGGAAACACATGTTCATGCTGCTGGGTCCCAGGTGTCGGTCACTGTATGGTCAGAGCACCTGCAGGCACCATGCACACCAGGGCAACTGCCTGCAAACCACAGCCTCATGCAGGGCCTCGTGTCCAGCTCCACCTCTGCCCTGGGAAGAAGCCCTCTCTGCTAAACGCCCTAACCTCCCACACAGCCTCCTTGCCCTTAGCTGTGGACCACTCACCCAGATCATTTTTGCTCTCCAAACTTCTGGGAGCTGAGGCCAAAGCCCTGGTCCCCAAACCTGACCCACCCCAGGACATGGAACTCATGCCCCTTGGTTGTAACCCCTTGTATGGGCACACCCACATCCCTCAAGGCCAAGTCCCAGTCCCCCTGGGAAGACATGGGGTACACAGATCTTAACCACCCACAGCAGCCCACCAGAGGAGGATGGGGCAATTTGGTTCTTCTCTCTCAGAAGGGAAACTGAGACCCAGATGGCTTAATGACCTGCCAAGTCTCCAGACTTCTTGCCTCCTTTCTGCTGGTTCTCGCTGCCACTGGAGCCACGGGATGTGGTGAGCTTCTCACATGGCACTCCTTCAAACCCAAGGGCAGTGGAGGAGGGGGCTTCTGTACTGGGTGGGGAAGGATGGCCATGAGCGAGGTGGGAGAGACTCCAATCAGGGGCATGAGTTCAACTCCTGACTCTGTTTCTTATTCCTGGGAGTCATCAGGCAAGTTACTTAACTGACCTGAGCCTCGGTTTCCTCATCTCTAAAATGAGGGAGCAACAGCTACCCCAAAAGGCTGCTGTGAGTATTGACTGGGACAATGATGTGCCAAGTCCAGTATTTGCCTCGGCAGACAGCAGCGGCTTAGCAGATGATAGCTGGGTTTACACCAGCTTCTTACTGAGCAGAAATGAGTTGAAGCCTCAAGCTGCTCCCAGAGCCAATATCCCAGGGTTCCGATCAAGACTCACTAAGTCCTCACCATGCATCGAACCCATGTTTGTTCTGGGGGCAAAATGTGTGACCACCAACACCCCACTTACAGACAGTCTCAGGTGGACTCTGGGCTCCTGCAGAGAGGTCTACACAGGAAGCTTGTGGCTTCTGCCCACAGAGATTCTGGAGAAATTGGAGGGTCCAGGTGGGTCTGAAGAGCCAGGTGGGGAGGGGGGTTGGCACATCCTATCTGAGCAATGTCACGCCTTGGTCTGCTCAGTTCTGGGTGACAGAGCACATTGGATGGAGAAGCTCCTGGAGCCCATCCCGTCATTCAGCCAGTATTTCTTGGGCGCCCTTATGGGGCAGGAACTGTCCTGGGCATTGGGCAGGGAGCAGTGGTCACAACTGACCCCATCCAATCCCAGGGAGCGTCCAAGTCAGAGGGAAGCACACAATTAAGTGTCCACACCAGGGACGGCACCAAAGGACCTGGGCGGGAGCAACAGGGAGGACACTGTCCTGAAAATGGGACTGGCCTTTTGTCCACTAGGTCATTTTCAATCAAGGCCACGAACAACTGGGCGCCTACTAGATGCTGCTCCATTCACTCCCTCACTCATTCATGCATTCAGCAGACACAGTTGAGCAAGACCAGAACTGGCTGGGCTTCTCTGTAGCTTAGTTTGGGGTCGGGGATGGGGGGCACATGAGAACAAATACCAATACCTCTGCTTGATGCAGAATGCTCAGAGCTAGGGTCGTTTAGATTATCAACATTTATTTACGTAAAATCACATATAAAAGGATAGAGCCCTAGCATTTTTAGGAATCCCTTAGGGAGAGGGTAACTATTATCTTGGATGTGCTGCTGACCGGGGTGCTCTCAACCAAATCTTGCCAGCCAATCATGAGAAACTGATCATGGCCCTGAAATGTTGTGGGCCAGATGGTGGCAGAGGTAGCATATCTGTCTAAGGAAGGGGTGTCACCCACCGTGCAGGAAACAGGCTGTTCAAAGAACTTCCAACACCCACTCCTTTTCTTCCAAAATTTTATCTTTTTCTCCTTCATTATGGACACAGCTTTGAGGAAGTGGGAAGTCCAAGAGACAACTTTGAGATCAAGAGCACAGGAAATTTTGCCTTTCATCTGAAAATCCATCAGCTGCAGAGGAAATACACAGCCAGACAGATGCCTCGGCAGTGGCGCAGCACACATATTAGCTCCTGCTGTATGAGTAAGCCCATGGCCAGCACAACCATCGCTGTGCGTGCCTCATCTCTCTGGGACGGGACTACCCCATGGACAGCTCACTCACAATGTGCAGTGCTGCTGCACTCTGCGGGAGCTGCATCACAGCTGTGACTTGGGAGCAAGCAGCTTTCCCAGTAGTGCCCGGTCTGTCTCCTATGATTCTGACATAGCCCCAGGCTCTGGGTATGAAGGACTGTCCATCCCCTTAAGTGACTTTTGGCCAGTGAAAGCTAGTCCCTGGTCAGGCATGTGGCAAAGGGATTCTCTCCCCATTATATAAAACATGCAAGAGATGCAAGCTTTGGAATGTTGTATATCTAGTCCGTAAATCCTACACCTGCCAGTTTGTGCACTTCTAATGTCTGTTACCAGGATCTTCAGGTACACAGACCAAGAGAGGTCAGGGACATACTTGCCTGTATGCACTTCTCTCTGGAGTAAGATTCCTTTGGGCAACATCCTAGCTCCATCACTTATAAGCCTCTTCATTTATCTCTGCGTCAGCTTCTTCATTTGTAAAAAGAGTAAAATAACACTCATCCCTCATGCAGTGGAGGTGGGGAAGCATTCAGCATGGTACATAGCAGAAAATAGGCACTCAACAACCAGTGACCATTGACTGGTGTCATTGTGTTGTTATTTTCACCATCATCGTTACCATCATCACCATCATCACCATTATCATCACCATCATTATCATCATCACCACCATGATCACTATCACCACCATCACCACCATCACCAACATCACCATCATCACCATCACCATTATCACCATCATCATCACCACCATCATCACCATCATCATCACCACCATCATCACCATCATCACCATCACCACCATCACCACCATCATCACCATCATCACCATCATCACCATCACCACCATCATCACCATCATCACCATCACCACCATCACCACCATCATCACCATCATCACCATCATCATCACCACCATCATCACCATCATGACCATCACCATCACCACCATCACGACCATCATGACCATCATGACCATCACCATCACCATCACCACCATCATCACCATCATCACCATCATTATCATCACCATCACCACCATCACCACCATCATCACCATCATCACCATCATCACCAACACCACCATCATCACCATCATCACCATCACCATCATCACCATCACCACCATCACCACCATCATCACCATCACCATCACCACCATCATCACCATCATCACCATCATCATCATCACCATCACCATCACCACCATCATCACCATCACCATCATCATCACCATCACCACCATCATCACCATCATCACCATCACCATCATCATCATCACCACCATCATCACCATCACCATCATCATCACCATTACCACCATCATCACCATCATCACCATCACCATCATCACCATCACCACCATCATCACCATCACCATCATCATCACCATCATCACCATCACCACCATCATCACCATCACCACCATCACTATCATTATCATCACCACCATCATCACCATCATCACCATCATCACCATCATCAACATCACCATCACCACCATCATCACCATCATCACCATCATCACCATCATCATCATCACCATCACTATCACCACCATCATCACCATCACCATCATCATCACCATCATCACCATCACCACCATCATCACCATCACCACCATCACTATCATTATCATCACCACCATCATCACCATCACCACCATCATCATCACCATCACCACCATCATCATCATCATCACCACCATCATCATCACCATCACCATCATCATCATCACCATCACCACCATCATCATCATCATCACCATCATCACCATCATCATCATCACCATCATCACCATCATCACCACCATCATCACCATCGCCAGCACCACCATCATCGTTATCATCATCAACATCACCTCAGAATCATCAAGAACACCAAACTTATGGAGAGTCTGATCTCATCCTCTTTATTATTAAATGACTTTCTCATACTGTTTCCTTTAGTTCTTGTATTAAAAATGCTCTTTCTCCTATGAAACTCTGGTCACAGGACTTATATGTTTCATCTCCTTATATTAAGGTCCTTCTTATACAAAGCTTTTATCATAGGAATAGCAAGCACCTGGATGTCAGGAGACATAGGCTGCATCTTTGACAGGCAAGTAAGTGTCATTCTCTCCATCTACATGAGAGGGTTATGTGGGATGGTACTGAGGGTCTCCTCCAGCTCCAATATTCCAGGATTCTTCCTGACGGCAGAGCTTGCTTTTCATTCATTGTGAAGTCCTCCAACACACATAGTAGGTGCTCAGAAAATGAGTGCTGAATTAATGCATAAATATGATTAGCATAAAGGCCAAGAAGTGAGGCAATACATATCACAAGGGTTAGAAGGAAAATCACTCAGGACTGAGGCTACTAGGAGAGCTTCCTGGAAGAGGTGGCAGTTGCGTTTAGCCTCAATGACTGATGAAGATTTGGATGGGTGGATGAGGTGGAGATAATATTCTAGTTAAGATAAACAGAGAGAACAAAGATACACACGATGAATCAACAACAGTTCGAGGAGACTTCATGACAGAGGAGAATAAGCACAGGAGGAGACAAGCCAGCTCTCCACAAGTGTCCCTCCCCAGCACCCACTCCTCGAAGCTACTGGGGGACGTGCTCCCTGAAAACGCGAGAGTAAACCAAGACAGTGAGAGGCGTGGGATCCAGCACAGGAGCGAGGTGCAGGTGCTCCCCAGAAGATGGAGGAAGGAGATTCCCAAAATATTGGCTGACTGCCAAGCAGCAGAACATCTGGCCCAGGTGCAGAGCAACAGGAGTGAAAAAGTTTCTCCACCGAGATGAGATGGATAGATGACCTTCTGGGCTGGAGATGATTTACACAACTGGAGAGAGTTCGAGGTCGAATTAGTGATAAGTGCAAAGAAAAGTAAGCCAGCAAACCACAACCAACCGACATGAAGTCCACGATTCTCACAGCAAATGTGCAGAAAGGGATGGGCTGCGGTTCAGTATGTTTTGAGCACGAACCGAACTATGTGACGGTCCTGAAAGCCGTGCGGGAGGCTCAGCAGGACAGGGTGCTAGAAGGCTGCCTGAGGAGTGAATGCGTGGTTTCTGAAGCAGAACTTCAAGAAGCAGCAATACATCAATATTCATAGTGACATGGAGCCAAAGCCCCGAGAACCAGCTCACAGCACTGAGCACGGTTACACCGAGGGACAGGAAATGGCCCTGGGGCTGGGGTTGGACCAGGGTGGGGGGCAGGGGGACGCTGATTCTCATAACAAGCCTTACAAAACTGTTCGATGTTTTAAGTGATGTGTATTTATAACAGTAATAAAAAGGTCAACTAAATAACAAACGAGATACAGTTTTGCCATGACTAGATTGATGATGGAAATGGAGAGGTCCCATGACAGCAGGCCTTGCAAGGTGGGGAGAACCTGGAGCCATGGTCATCCCTGTAGGGAGTGGGCAGTGCTGTGGCTCCTTGGAGCTGGCCGGCTGGGTGACCATGACACGGTCATGCCTGCACGTCCTCTGCAGTGCAGCACCCATGTGCACGCGTGGATCTGGAGAAACCTTTGTGCCTGCACAGCAGGGGACCCCGGATGTTTGTCGCGGCTTCATTGGTGAGGGCAAAATACTAGAAACTCTGGTGTGCACTGACAGGAGAATGGGTGGACAAGGAGAGTGCACTCCCACAGGGAGTGTCACACAGCAGTGATCACAGACAACCCTTGGTTGCGGACAACAGCCCAGATGCACAGAACATCCGGGGAGACGAAGCAGGCCACAGAATAATACACAGCCCAGATGAGACCATGTCAATAAAATTCAAAAACAAGCCAGAAAAAGTCTAGTATTTAGAGACACTACTTACAGAGTAAACTGTAAAGAAAAAAAGGAAATAAGAACAGGAGTGGTTACCCAGAGGCAAAGCTGAGGGCGGTCAGCACAGTGCACAATTTGGGGTGAGGGGTTCTGCCCTTATGCCCCCAGCTCTCTTCTGCTTTGTAGATTTGATTAAATGCACAAAATGTATCATAAGAACAGATGAAAAGAAGCCCAGACCATAGGGCTTCAAGAAGAGCAGCCCTTCCTTTAAGCTGCTGTGGTCACATGGTCGCACCCCCCACTACCCTCGATGGGACTCCACCTGCTTCTCTCCTGTGCGAGATCCCTGGAGCTGTGGGCCTCAATGAGACATGGCCTGACCCTGATGGATGCAGCATTACAGAGGCAGAGGCAGGAGTCTGGCCTGGCTAGTAGAGGGTCCAGGGCGCTCTGTCCTGTTCTTTGGGCCACAGTCAGAACTGGGAACATAAAGGTATTTTTCATTCCTCCTAAAACTCCCAGCAGCTCACCTGCGTGTCAGGTGCTGCTTCCAATCCAGTCCCAGCTGAGTGATGGCGTCTCAGTGGCATTGACAGTCAATTGCTCCTGTCCTCCACATTCCCTCTCACACCTGCCCAGAAAAAGCCTTGGCAGGGTCCCAGGCCAGGTGAGGGGCTGGGGTAGGACAGGACCAGCTGTGTCCTCTCCCCAGGGCAGGCAGCTCAGATCAGCAGCCAGGGACGGCATGTGGGAACCAGCTCCAGCAGACAGGTGTGAAGGTGTAAACACCTGGCCTTTGGATGGGCAGAGGAATGCGCTGGAGAGCCACAGCAAACAGGCAGGTCAGAAAGCCCCGATGGCCACCTGGGAGTTTAGTCCTCTGATAATGGCAGGTGTCAGCAACCAGCCCGCAGCTCCTGCAGCTCCGGGAGCGAATCGGCTGCCCCTCTCTGAGTGCTGTGAGCCTCGATCCATACAGCACTCTGTAGAGAAAGGAGGGGCTTCTTAGGGAAGAAGCTGGAGGGACTGGTAGGTTGAGAAGTTTACCTGTCCCAGGCAGGACAGGATGAGAGAAGACTCTAGGTCCAAAGGCACGTCCCTCCCAGGAAAAGTATCTCCCCTCCACAGGCTGACCCGAATGACCAGGCACTAATGCGTGCGAAGGTTTGGAAATGGAAATGAGACGGTGCTGCGGGCTGCTGAGTCCCCAGAGTGCTGAGATGACGGATGGCACTGGCATGAGTGGCCTTCACTGAGGATTGGCAGGAAGGTCTGCATCCTCACGTGGAGAGCCTGCGTTGCAGACACCTGAGCCACGGCCTGTCTGTGACCGCAGGCCGCAGCTGTCATTTGGGGCCTTTTCCACCTGACTTGGTCCCCGTGGTTTGTAACATGGATTCCACCCAGATGTAGGAGCTGGCACACGGCTGCCACTCAGCCAGGCTTCCCTATCCTCCGGGCCACAGGCCTGTTCAGGGACAGCACACTGCCCGCCCAGCCCCACCGCCCCAGACTTGGAGTTGTGGTGACATGTGGGTCTGCAGAAGCCCAGGCAAAGGGCCAAGCAGGTGAGGGAAGAGAAACAAGTCCTGAAGGTGTCACTTGACCTCAGAATCCAGCAGCACCTGACCCTGGGCCACCCAGTCCCGGGAGTCTGTGGGCTCCCTCACTGCCTGAGCCCACTAGAGCAGGGTTTGCTGCCCCTGTCACCAAATCTGTCAAGGAGCGCTGTCCCCTGTCCCCATCACAGCCCCACTGCTCAGAGGAAGAGAGTCCTGCTCCCCACCAGCCTCTCAGCCCCTTCCCCAGAAAGCCCCTGCCGGCCCCTCCCAGGTATCTGAAAGGACATTAAATAAATAAGAGGGCACTTGGGAAAGTTCACGGAAAGATTTGTATGGTCTAATTCTCTCTCTCCACACGTGTTTTGGAGCACCCTCGTCAACCGCCATCGGTGCTGGAGAGAGGTAGGTCTCGGGCACTATGCCTTAGCCGCTCGGAAAGTCTCCGCTTCATTTCCTTAACCAGGCTGACCGGCCACCGGTGCACCCCCTGTGCTGGTCATTGCAATGCCCCGAGGGTGCCGCCACGGCCTGACCCTGACCCGCTCTCTCCACATGGCCCCCAGCCACCCATCCCTGCCTACCAGGCGATCTGCACGGAATATCAGCCTCTCCGCGACACTTAGCCCTCCACGACCCATACCTCAGCCCAGCCCTGTGGCCACGCTGTGCGCCCCAAGGTCCCTGGACACACGGTCACATTGTGTGTCTCTGAGCCTGAATGGGAAGCCCGGCCACGCCCTCTCCCCCTCGCATGTGGGGCTGGCGGTTCCTCCCGCGATGCTCTGCAAACTTCCCGGAGCATCCTCAGTCCTCGTTCCCAACCCGCGCTTCAGGCTCTGCTTCTCCCCAACCCCTCCAGCCTCCTGAAAAAGATGCCACCTTCTGCGCCCCCACTTCCCCTTCGCTCAGCTCTGCACCTGGCCCCCCGTGGGTGGTCTGCTGGCCCTGATGGCCGGACGCCAGGAACCCTTCGGAAATCGTCCCTCCATTTTGTGCACAAACAAACACATGGTTCACGATTACCAGATACCTTTTCTGAGCAGATCCCTGAACATCGAGCACCCTTTTATGGAAAGTCAGAGTCAAGCCCCTTTGGCTTCTGGGGTCCCCCGTGGGAACTCCCCTTCCGTGCTGGCAGCCGCGCCATCCTGTTCCCTCCTCTCATGGGTGCCCAGGCTGACTCGACTGTCAGCAGAGCCCAGAACTCCCCCCACAGGCCTGGCCTGGCCCCAGAGGATTCTCGTGTGTCCAGAACAGCCTTGACGTGAGAGTGAAAGTTGGGGCTGTCTTGGCATCCATGGCCTTGGGAATGGCTGGGCTCTGGGCATGTGGACCTCTGGCCCCAAAGGCAGCCTTGAAGCCCCACAGTCACAGACACCTGCACTTGGGCTTTTCAAGCAGGAGCTGGTGGGGAACAGGCGGCCACACCGGGTATGCACAACATGTAGCACACAGCCCGGGAGCCTGAATCCTGGAACCAGGTAACCCCAGCCACCTGCTCAGAGTGGGCCGAGGGGCTCACCGTGCCCCTGGCGGGAGAATGAAAATCTTAGCCATATCAGCAGAAAACACCACATTCTTCTCGTGTGAAGCTGGGCGGGTGTGCCTCCCTGGGGTGCCAGTCTCAGAAGGACGGACCGTGCCTCTCAGTGCTGTGAATGGGTGGAAGCAGACCGACTGGCCGGGGTCAGCGCCGGGCACTGCTCCTCCCCAGGCCCTGAGCCCCTCCCTGCAGAGCCACGAGCCCCCGGCCTCTCTGGAGCACCCGGCCACATGCACCACCACACCCTCGGGACCCGCCTGCGTGCCTCCTGCTCTCTGTGGAAGGTCCCCCCACCTGCGAATGGTCGGCGGTAGTTCCTCTGTTTGAGCTCACAGGAGCACATTTTCCTTGTTCAGCTGGGAGCTGTGTCAGCTCACAGAGCCGCGAGATTCTGCTGCAACACGGAAGCATCAGTGACAGCAGCTTACCCATGGCGCACCTGGGGTCCAGCCAGGCCTCGGCACCTCTGGTCACACGCGGGGCATCAGAAGAGGTGCTGGCCTCGAGAATCCACAACAACTCCCCGTGCCCCAGCGAGTCATAACACATCTCAAAAGTACAGAAAGGCCTAGAGAATAATATAATGGGCACCCATACCCACCTCCTAGAATTTTTCTCCAACATTTTGTTAGAAAAACCTTCAAACACGTGGAGAAATTGAAGGCACAGTGGAGAACACACCCTGGGCCCCCCACCCGGGCCACAGCCGCTCACCTTTCGCTCTGTCTGCTTTATTGCAAGTTTGTCTACGTCTCCAGCACGTCTCCATCTCTGCATCTGTCCATCAATTCATCTTATTTTTTGATGCGTTTCAGGGTAGAAGGCAGACATGGGTCTGCACCAGCCCCAAACACTTCAGCATGAGCTGCAGTAACTAGTTCCTCTGCTCAGGTTTTTCTTAGACAAAATTTACACATGGTAAAGTGCACATATCGCAAGTCTACCAGTTGGTGCGTTTTGACAGAGGCACCCTCTAGGTGACTCGAACCCTGTCAAGATATAGACGGTTTCTGGCCCCCTGGAAAGTTCTGCATGCCCCACTCAGCCCCCCTCATGCCCTTCGCAGCCAGCTGCTCATCACCCGGCGTTTGCTCCAGGAAGTGTCAGGGGCTAAAATAAAGAGTTTGTGTAGCAACGTCTTGAACAATTTGAAATGGGAAAGTGAACTTCTTCCAGGGTGGCAGATTTCATGATCAAACTTGTTGGCCACGTTCCTGACGGAAGTGCGTGGGTCCCCCTGCTCCTCTTTAGCTAAAGGTCAAGGTGCATCAGATTCTGCCAGGAGGAAGGGCGCTCCCAGAACATCCCACTCCCCTCTGTACACCTGAATCAGAAACAAGCCCAGAAAGCCACTTTCAAAGGTGGAGCTTTTATAGGGCTAGTAAAGAGCCATGTCCATCCCACTGAGGAACTGGAGATGTGTCCTGTTCCTGGAACAGGTCACCCGTCATGGGAAAGGCTCTTTCTTGTGGTGGTCTGCCCTACCCTGCAGGCAGTCGCTTAATGACCAGCCAATATGGGCTTTGTATGTGTGAGTCCACATCCCGAGGCAAGTGGAAGAGCACTAGCTGGCTGGCATGCATTCAGTGGTGACATTCCCCATCTCTTACGCACACTCCCCTTGGCACACATTGGCTCCAGATGGTCCCCATAGTATCCTCCAGATGGTCCCCACAGCAGGGTGGACATCTGAAGGATGATTCCTTCCCGAGGGAAACTGAAAGGCGGAGAGGAGGATGAGGACACCACAGGCACTGTGAGCCTGCTTGACTCCACGGTCACCACAGGCTTTCCTGCCGCTCTGACTCGGCTGGGTCCCTCTCCACACAGCTCCAGGCGGCCAGCTGCCACCCGCCGCCCAGCTCTGACTTTTCAGCCTTGACTGTGTGAGAACACAGACCACAGGGGCAAGTCTCACCCGGGGCTGCCTTCTGCCCCCTTGTGGGCAGACCCAGCACTGCCCTCTGCACAATTTCCACCCAACACCTTGAGCTGGCTGAAGACCAGCTTCCTGCATGCGGTCCACACGAGAACGACCTGAGCGCCTAGGTCACGTCCCCTCCTCCATGCTACCCCACACCATGCACCAATGTCAGTTCACCACTAACCCAAGCAACAATATCGGCGCAGTACTAACCCACACACAAGCATCAGCACAATACTAACCCATACACCAACATCAGCACTGTACTGACTAGCGCACCCATGTCAATCAGCACTATACTCACTAACCCGTGGACCAACACCAGCACTGTACTGACTAGTGTACCCACATCAACCAGCACTATACTAACTAACTTGTGCACCAACATCAGCGCTATACTAACTAGTGCACCTATGTCAATCAGCACAATACTAACTAGCCTGTGCACCAGTGCTGGCACAACCTAACCAGTGAATGATGTGGGTAGAGCACAAGCCCGTGCTTGAACGTCTGTCCAATGCTAACTTGTGCACCGACATCTTGCAACAGGACCTGTTGCAGCAGCGTAAGCACAGAAGGCGGGATATGCCACTGGATCGTGCCGCTGGATCAAACCGCAAAGAGGAGGGAAGCCACGCCTTACCTCTGCGGTCCCTGGTCGTGCTGGTGTCTCCACTCTGGGCAAGCCGGCGCCCACCACTCTGCCCTGGTGCAGCCTCCTCTCGCGGCCGCCGTGGCCTCTGCGGAGCACACACAGCATTTAGACCAGAAAAGTGGAGAGCAGCGCCGTGGGGGAGGGGGCCCACGTGAGGGTGCGGTCTGAGATGCACTAGCTCCACTCCCACCCGTCCCGCGCACATCCCCCTCGTGTGCCCCCAACCCAAATCCAGTGTGCGCACCTGTGACTTGTACACTGGCCGATGCACGTGGTCGCAGCCATCCCAGGATGCACCCACCTGGCCTCTTTGTGGCCTTGCTGCCTTCACAATGTCCTTGTCCTTCCCACCATGGACCCCAGGAATCCCACTCAGTCTGGTCTGCTCTTGCTGGTCACTGCACGGTGTCCTGGGGACACCTATTGTCTAGCCCGTGTACCCCGAGGTGCATCACATGAGGTGGGGCTGGGATGCTGCGGCCCTGGTAGGCTCGCTGTGCGGCTCCCAGGATGGCCCTGCTCCAGACCTTCAGCCCCCTCCTCCAGCCCTCTGGGTCTCACTCTGGATGTCTGAGCCAGCAGCTGGGACCTGGGGGCACCTCCCCGTGCCTCGCCTCTTGCTGGGTCCTCTGATTGTGACCTACTCATCCCCTTCTCCATGTGATGGCAAAAGGCAAGAAAAGCTGATGCCAGCTAGGGCACGTCCTTCCCCACCCAGCGTCCTGGTGGGCTGTTGGGGAAGGGAAGAAATCAGCACTTACGACAAACACCTGTTTAGAAACAGCTCTGTGCTTACAGTCAAGAGGCCTGGGTTCTGTCCCCGCCCGACCGCTCACTCTGTCTTTCCACTTAGGACACAAAGAGAAAGACCCATGCCTCCCTCTCAGGATTACTACAAAATGCGGTGGAACTGTGAGGACCCGAGGAGGCCTAAGTGTCCCCTTCCCACTGTCAACGCATCCCAGGAATGCCACTGGCCACAGGAATTGCGGCTCTGAGGCTGTTCTTGGTGTGACTGGATTCTCCACGCCTTTACCGGCACCCGTTCTTGAATGAACTCTAACTGGTCTGAAGTGGCCCCAAGAGGCACAACTCCTTGCCCTCCAGGTGGTGTTTTCCATGAGAAATGTGCAATGCTGGTGGCTGAGGCCTTTGCAGTTACGATGCGCACACATGAAGTCGGTCAAGCTCACTCTGCCCAGGTGTGCGCCGGGGCGCCTCCTGCCCTCCGTTTTATCTGGAACCATTTGGACTGTCAGCAACACATAAAAAGTAGCTGCCTGCAGAGCCAAATTCACCGCAGTCTCCCATCTCATCTGCGGTCAATTAATAGTTTCCATGTCGAGGTGGCCCGCAGGAGCATCTGGGCTCCATCTCTCTGCACGTGGATGAGGAGGCAGGGACGCCAGGCTTTCTGGAGACCCTCTCTCTCACACTCACTCTGTCTTTAAAGCAAATTTTTTCCTTTTTCATCTTTAAATAGGAGAACGCTGGTGTGTGTGCATGTGTGTGTGTGTGTGTGCATTTGTAAAAGAGGCCAGCTGTTTGTGTGGGGCCCCTGTAAGCAGCTTTGTTCTGTTGGCCACACAGTATCCATGAGGAAGTTCTCAGGATCCCTACAGCGAGTCCTCCAGGGAACCAGAGCAGAAGAAGCGTCCTTTATTCTAAGAATTCAACAGCAGGTTTGAACAGCAGAATCGAATCGAATTGTGTTTTAAAACCTCCTCCCAAGTACAACAGATGACAGAAAGGGGAACAAGTAAGCAAACAGCTCACTACTTTCTTACACACTGTGCACGCTCGAGTAACCACAGCCCTGTCAAGACCTAAAACGTGGCCTGCCCGCCCCGGGGTATCTGCCCAGTCACGAGCTGCCTTCTGACAGCAGAGCGTGGGTTGGTCAGTTGCGTAACTTTTATCGGTGGAATCACACAGTACGTGGCTTCTTTCATTCAACACTACATCTATGAGATGCGTGACATTTTTATTTTTGATTGTGGTGAAATACCCATAACACAACGTTTACTATCTTAAGTGCACAGTTCTGTGGCATGACGCACATTCACACTGTTGTGTGGCCATCACCACCGTCCATCTCGAGAACTTTTTCATCTTCCCAAACTGAAACTCTGTCCCCATTAAATGACCACTGCCCATTCCCCTCTCCTAGCCCCTGGCATCTGCACTCTGCTCTCTGTCTGTGAATTCGACTCCTCTAGCAACTTCACGTAAGTGGAATTAACAGCATCTGTCCTTTTGTGCCTGGCTTACTTTGCTGAGCGTGATGTCTTCAAGGCTCATCCATGTTTTAGCGTGTGTCAGGATTTCCTTCCTTTTTAAGGCTGAACAGTGTTCCATTGTGTGGGTGGACCACGTGTGTTTAGCCCTTCATCTGTCGATTGACACTTGGGTTCTCCCACATTTTAGCTACTGTGAATAGAGCTGCTATGGACACGGTGTACAAATATCTGTCTGAGTTCCTTTCAAATTCTTTTGGATATATACCCAGAGGTGGAATTGCTGGATCATGAGTAGATCTACTTTTAATTTTTTGAGGAAACAACATGCTGTTTTCCACAGCGGCTGCCCTGTTTCACATTCCCACCAACGTAAGGGTCCCGATTTATCCTCATCCTTGCTAACACATGTTATTTTCTGTTTTTTTTTTTTTTTTTTTGATAGTGGCCGTCCTAATGGTATGAGATGGTATCACTGTGGTTTTGATTTGCATTTCCTAGTGATTGGTGTTGTTGAACTTCTTTTCATGTGCAATGTTATTTTTATACATTCTGCATGAAAGTCCTTTGTTGGATGAACATGTGTTGAGTAAATACTACAGGGCAATACAGTTGTGAGGGACAGAACCACGATGGTCTTGCTCCAAAGGTCCTTCTTTTCCTAGCAGACCACCATGCTGACTTCAGCACACAGCTTTCCCTGACAACCCCATCCACCCATTCATTCAACCATCCATCCATCCATCCATCCATCCATCCATCCATCCATCCATCCATCCATCCATCCATACATACATCCACCCATCCATCCACCATCCATCCATCCATCAATCCACCACCCACCATCCATCCATCCATCCACCCATTCATCCACTGCCTATCCATCCATCCACCCATTCATCCACTGCCTATCCATCCATCGTCCTATCCATCTCCCTCTGCACTCATCCATCTACCCACTCACCCACTCACTATTGAGAGCACCTGCCACATCTGGAGTCTGACACTGTGGCTTAGCCCCATCTGTCCCCAAGTCTACTGAATTCTTGATGTTTACTTCTCTCTGACCTTTGGATGCCAATCCCCACTGATCTCCATTGGCATCCACCTGGTCTGGTAGACCTGGCTCATCTGACCCTCCCTAGCACTGACCCTCGGTTGATGCCTGCACGTGATCTGCCCAGAGCTTCTCTGGCTTCCTGCAGCTGGCACCCAGTCCCCCATCACTCTGGTATTTGACACTGTGGAGACCAAGCAGTGCTAGTTGCCACATGAAGTGGCTGTCTGTCCACGTGCCACACAAGCTGCTACAAGACAAATGTGCCCCCAAAAGTTCATGTGTTGGAAACTTGACCCTACTGTAACAGTGTTAAGAGGGTGGGAAATCCAATTATGGTATTTGAAAGGGGGGCCTTTAAGAGCTGATTAGATTGTGAGGACCGTGCCCTTGTGAATGGATTGGTCCACTCATGGTGTCATGGGTGTGGTTCTGCCGGCTTTAAAAGGAGAGCAACTGAACAGGTCAGCTCTCTCTTGCTCAACTCATTCTGCCATGTGACCCACTGGTCACCAGGGACCCTGTAGAGAGTTCCCACCAAGAAGAAGGCTATCACCAGATGTGTCCCTGGACCCTGGACTTCTCAGCCTCTGAAACTAAGAAATAAATTTCATTTCTTTATAAACTACCCAGATCCAGGTATTCTGTTAGAAGCAACAGAAGTGGACTGATGTACAAGCCATCCTCCCAGGGCATCTGAGGCCTTCACAGCCCTGCCACAGGGCTCCCCACGCTCCACACCTCTGCCAGTGCTGTTCCAGACCATGAAGTCATGTCTGTCCCGGCCCCTCTCTGGTGAGGGTGGCCCCCCCATCCCTGCCTTCCCGTGTACTTTGTCAAAGGTCTATGCGACAGCTTTTCCACAGGGTCTGTAACTATCAACGAAGACAGTGATGATAATGACCAACGTCGTCACGCTTTCCCAGAAGCCGGGCCTGCGCTAGAATGTTCTGCGAAGTATCTCCCTGAATCCTCCCAACAACCCTGTAAGGCAGGTTCTGTTACCATCCCCATATTATAGATGAGGACCCTCGAGGCTCAGAGAGGCAAAGCAACTTGTCCCAAGTCACACGGTGAGTAAGAGACTGAGCTGAATTCCACCCTGGGTCTGCCTGATTCCAGAGCCTGGTCTGAACGGTCGTGATTCCTCAGCTGGGTGGCCAGCCTTGGAGGAGCGAACTACACCTTTAGGTCTTTGAGTTGTCTTTACACCCTGAATCCAAAATGAGAGTGAATGAATGAATGAGTGAACAGATGAATGGGTGAGTGCTCCTGCCAGCAGCACCAATCTCAAAGCCCAGACATCCTGGGGCAGCTAGCCACTGCATGAAGGCCTATGAACACCACATGGACTTGCTCAGTGACAGAGACTCTTCCTTCCTGGAAAGGGTTGATGAGAAGAAGGTAAAAGTCAAGAGAAAAATGCCACATGGAGGAACATGGCCTTGGGAACACCCCCTGAGGCTGGTGCAATGGCCTTGGATGTGTGGAATTTGGAAGCAGCCCAAGAAAGAGTGGGTCCCAGTGGGTGTTTGATTGCGTCTGCTGTGGGCGGACAGAATAGCAGGCCGCGTCTGCAGCTGCTCGGGCACTCAGAGGTGTGCTGCATGGAGCCCCAAGAGTGCTTAGTGACAAACGGGCCCCGACGCGGCCACCTGGAGGCCTGGCCCAGCCTGAGCCCCAGCTGCCCCCGTTCCCACTCACTCTCCGGCACGGACGTGCAGGTGTGTACTGCACATTGCTCAGTCCTGGCCTGGTGTGCGAGGGCTGATGATGCTGTCACACTTTGCTCTCAAAGATGGAACTTGTTTGTCCTCGGGGCAGTTGGGGTTGGGAGGTCAGATGTTGGGGGTGCGAGAGCTGATGGTGGGGTTGGGGGAGCCGGGCCCCAGCCAGCCCCTCCCTCGATCCATGGGATTGGGGTTGTCCTGGAGAACGCATTTGTCAGAACTCATCAATGGGACCGTTAAGCAGTGGCATTTCCCTGTGTGTACGATTTATCTCCAAAGAGAAACAGCCACTGACCTGTGCCGACTCCCAGGGGACAGAAGGTGGGCCACATCTTTGGGGAGAAGGTGCTGATGTCTGCTACTCATTTAAGAATGCAGCCACGCATGCCAAGACCCTGAATCTAGGTTTCTAGAAAGAATTCTGCCCTAAAGAAACCCAGTCTCCATGGAGAAGTGGCCAATTCCACGGCTTGGGTGGGAAACTCAGGATGTGCTCAGAGAAGGGGACGCGGCCTGTGCGCAGCATGACTCAAGCCTGCTGGGTAGCACGTAATGAGGAAAGAGGGATGTAGATTATAACTCATGGGGAAAAACAGGAACCCACAGGCCATGCTGGAGACAGAGAAGCAAACAAATGCTGTTCCCATGGCAACACGAACTGCTAGATGTGGGACTTAAAAATGCGTCCATAGGTAAGGTGGGCCGGTGCGTGGACAGAGGGAGGGTTCAGGTGGTCCATATGTCTGAGCATTATCACAGTGAGATGTTGAGACAGATAAAAACAAAGACAAGGTATGGGAAGGAAGAAAATAACACACCACGGCGTGAAATTCCTCCCCCAGGGATGTACCCTTTGCACCTGCCTCCCATGTGCTGGTGGCGTGGGCATGGCCCTCCCCCACATTGCAGGTAGGGAAACTAAGGCACAGATAGGTCACACTGCTTGCCCAGGTTGTGATCAGTATGCGGCGTGGAGAGGCTGGAACCAGGTCCCACCTGCGAGAAGCCCAATCCAAGCGAGACCCACAGGGCCTGCTCCTCGGGGGGCACATGGAGGGTGGGGCTGCCGGGCTGCCGACCCTCGCCTTCCCGGATCAACCAAAACGCTGTCTCTCTGCCCAGTGGCCCGGCACCTTCTGTGTTCTTCCATGAGCTTAAGTGTCACATCAAGCCCAGGCCCAGGGGTCCGAATGTCCACGCAGCTCCCCCGTCTCTCATTTCAGCCTCATCACCAGCTCCACTTTACAGACGAGGACAGAGGCTCAGAGGGGGAGGTGACCTGCGCCAGGTCACACAGCTTGTCTGATGTAGTTGGAGTGAGCCTGGTCAGCCCCTGTGGGCTCAGCAGCATCGCGGCCCCATGGCCCTGGCCTTGCCCCAGGGCTGCTTTCTGGCCGGCTGCTGTGTTGAGCAGGTGGGTCTCCCCAGGGTGACTTCAGGGCTGGAAGCCAGCAGGACTGCTCTGACACCGTGGAGTGGAATGGAGGTGGAGGAGTGAGCGGGGCCTGTCCTGGACTCCTGCAATAGCCCCGGGCCCCGGAGACCAGGCTCCAGGAAGCAGCTCCCAGGTGGCCACATCAGGCCAGGAGACAATAGCCCCCTCCTCCCAGAACCCTCTCCCACCCACCCACCTGCTGTCCCCTCCAGCATTCTGGCTGGGCTCATCTATTGTTTGGACACCCATGTCCAGCTGCAGGAAGTCCTGGTGCTGGGAGAGGCTGGGCCACAGCAGCCACTCACAAGACCGTGGGTCTTCACACTGCCCCAGACCTGCCCCTCAGGCCATGCCCCGTTCCCTAACCCTAGCAGGATTACCTGTCCCTCCTTCTGTGGCCCCCGTGGCCGCCTAAGTGACAACAGGGTCAGCACACTGTAGCCTGGGTCCTGGAGCAAGGAAGGTGTGGTCAGAGACCTGGGGCTGCGGGGACCTGTTGCCACTCACAATGCACACCCGCCACTCCCACACTTTAGGAAAATGTGCATGGTGTACATGGATCCCGTGAGGAGGTCTGTCCCATGGTGATGGGGAAGGGTAGGCCCACAGGAGAGCGCCGCTGGCAGCGAGCAGGTCATACAGGATCGAGTGAAAGCTTAGTAGAGCTACAGACAGCAGGCACACCCCATCCCATCTGCAGCAACTCGAACACCTGCATGTGTGTGTGGAGATGTCTGGGAGAGGTGCAGACAGGACAGTGTGACTTCTGTGGAGGGCTGCGGCAGTGAAACCTCCTTGTGTGAACCGTCCAGAATTTTAAAGGTGAGAACACGGTTGTGCCTCACTTACACCAATAAAATAAATATAAAGTAAACAAAGACCAAAAAAACCCATAAAATGGACCCAGACCCTCTAGCCAGCCTGCACAAGACGGCCGTGGAACATCTCCCTGTGATGCAGGATGGGATCAAATGGGTTAACATGGATAAATCATTTTGTTTTATATAAAAATATGGAAAGGGTCAACTGGCCAGCTGGCCGCGGAGCCTGGGAGTCCCCCCGCCACTCATGTCTCCCTGGTTGTGAATATTCACAGGGCATTATCCATAATCTCCCAGGGGCTAGAGTGCCCAGGACCAGCTCCTCTGTGATGGTCACAGTTGGCCTCCAGCCCAGGACCTGGCACAAATCCCCCACGGGCTTCAAGCTGACTTGGGGTCGACACTGCTCAGGCTCAGAGGAAGGGTCTCAGGGAGGGCGCCTGCATGTTGTCTCTGGCTTTGTGCCTTGGAATCCAGTAAAACCCAAACAACACAAGCCTGGACGCTCACTCACTCTCCTAAGTGAGGAAGAGCAGACCAGATCCTGAGAGAGCCACCGTGCATTCCTCCCAGAGGTGGAGGCTGATGGCGTCGGATAAGATTATCCACTAGAGCCATGACCCTTCCAGAGTCAAAAAGCCTGCAGAGCCGACCAGACAAACTCTCAACAGGGCCCGGCAAGGCCTTTTGCTGGAACGTGTCATAAACAGCTAGAGCTGCATCCTGGGCAGCAGTCACAGGCTTGTGGCTTGGGATGGGGGGCTTGCCAAGGCTGGGGACTCCCAGTGAGGCCTGGCAGTCCTCGGCCAAGAGAGAGAAAGTTCAGACAACTCAGACTTGAGGGAGGAACTGAGTCCACCAAACAGATGGCAGGTCAGCCCAGGGCTGCCCTTCCTGGAGTGGCCCCAGCCTCCTTCCCCATTCCCCAGGGATTCCCACCTCTCTTGGGGTCCCCGTGACCCTGTCACTGCCCAGGCCCTGACTGCCCTGCCCTGTGTGTGTCCTACATGTTCACTCACGTGTCCCTTTGACCCCAGCAGGCCCCCTGGCTCTTCCTCCGCAAAGGTGGAGCTACTTGGCATCACCACTTTTATTTGGGGGGACAGAATCCCGGCCCATGAGCATGCCAGGCCTGGACAAACAGTCCAGAGCTCGGCGTCTGTTAGTTTTCCCTCCTCCTCTCTTGCCCCTTAGGTCGAGCTGGCTGGAAGCCCAGCGACAAATTTCTTTACAAAAATAGCAAAGACGATCACCATCCCTGTCGCGTCCTCTCCCGGTTTCTCTCATTAGCGTGGTGCGGCTGCCCTGCAGGGGGAGTGGGGCTGGACATGGCGGGACAAGGTCCAGAGCGGGTGGGCAGCCACATAGGCAGGGTGCAGTGTGGGTGCAGGGGTGCCAGGGTGGGGCTCGGAGCAGAGCAGGGACACATCCCAGCCTTGTTCAGTGGGCTTTCCCAGTATCGCTCTGTGCACGCCCTGCTGCAGGATGGTAGGGTTGGGTTGCAGGATGGATGCATGGACGGTGTGTGTTGCACCTCCCTGCACCATGGAGTCTTGGAGAAAACACATTTGTTCTGCACTCATCACCTGACAGACATCTCCAACCGCCACAGCTCTTCCAAAAAAAGTTCATTTTAAAAAAATGGGCAAAAGACTTTGATAGACATTTCACCAAATAAGACATGTAAACGGCAAATAAGCACACACAAAGGGCTCGACCTTGTCCATTATTAAAGAAAAGCAAATCAAAATCACAGTGACACAGCACTGCACACGCCAGAGCAGCCCTAGTTGACAGCCACAATACCAGGAGTTGGAAAGAGGGGGAGAGGTCAGACCCGCCGACATTGCCAGGAGGACGTGTACATGGTGCAGCTGCTTGGGAAATGGTCTGATGCTGTGATGAGAGATGAAACACAGCCTCACTCAGGGGCTGGAGGCCCATCGCAAGGACCCACCAGTGTGAGGTGAAACACTCATCACACAGAAGTTGGTGTGAGACTATCACAGCAGTATTATCCATATGGGCCCAAACTGGACACAGCTAGTGTTCCTCAGCTGCTGAATGGATGAAGAAAACGTCCTGTCTCCAGATGGAGGATGCTGTTGCACTGTCACTGTGAACTCACAGGGAGAGGCAGGAAACACCAGAGTTTATTAATATGCCAGCATTGACCCAGCAGATGTCTGTCCAAAGGCTGAGCCCCAAATGCAGGGGGGCTGTTATTTTTATATTATAGCATTTCTGGGTTTTTGTAACAGGGGCAATCTTGTGATCTTATGTGGTTATGACTTTGTCTCAGGGTGGAAAATTACAGCAAGAGAGGCAGAAGGGAAAATTCTGTTACAGCAGTGTGTGGCAACTGCATGTGAAACAAGGCTAGCTGCAGCTGCAGCTGGGTCTCTATGATATCCAGGTGAGGGTCTTGGTTACAGCATAGTGGGGTGCAGCATGGGTGCCTAACAGCCACAGCAGGGCAGGACACAGCCGGGTAAGTATGAGTGCCTCAATGCGACCTGCAAAGACAGACTTCTCATACTCTCTACAGAATGGAGCAGCACAGAACACTGTGCTCAGTGAGGGAAGCCAGACACAAAGGTTGCACTGCCTGATTCCATCTGTGTGACATTTGCAGAAAAGGCAAATCTCTGCAAACAGAAAGCAGATCTGTGGTGGCCTGGGGCTGGGACTTTAGGGCAGTGGAAATGTGCTAGAAGTGCATCATGGTCATAGTACTGTAACTCTGTGAACGTGCTAAATGTTGCGTTGTGCAGTTGCGGCAGGTCACTCTGTGCTGTGCAAATTACACTTTGACAAAACTAAAAAATAAAAAAGGAAAGAGGAGGTAGACAGCAGTCCCATGGGGGCTTATCTTCAGTAAGCTCCAGATGGATCTGCTGTTGAGATGCATCTGCAACTACAGAGAGCCCCTCGGAGAAGGGAAGTAATAAAAAACCAAACCACAGAGACTCCTGGCCCGCTCTGGGAGAAAGCCACACTCCAAGCAGAGCACACTTGGGAATCAAAGAGCAGCTAATTTGTGTCCCATTGCCCAAATGGCTCCCAGGCCCATTGCCTTTGTGGATGTGGCAAGTCACCCCACACAAGTACTCCTCCCGCTGTCCCTGCTCTGCTCGAGGCGCCGACCCTGCCACTCACCACCGGCGGCTCATTCCACAGCAGCAAGGAGCCCCTTGGCAGCTCTTTCCATGCAGAGCGCCAAGGGAAGGATGTGGAATCTGTCTGAAACAGAAAGGCACCTGCTCTGCTGAGGCAGGTGGTGGGTGCTAGCATCCTTTATCTCCAGCTGCATCCCCACGCATGACAAACACTGACTCTGCCCTCAGTGGCCAGGCCTGGGCAGGAGGCCACCAGCTCAGCAAGCCCGCCTTCTGGAGCTCATAGCTGGTGCATCGGCACAGCATCCCTATCCACAGCAGGCAGTCCCTGGGCTGTTGTGACTGGCACCAAATCTATGAGGATGGCAAGAAGGTGCTGGGCTGTGCAAGAGTTGGGGCAGTGATGGGGGAGGCAGGGCTCTGCGGCAGCCACGGTCAGGAGCGCATCTGGCCGTGGAGCAGCAAGTGTGCAGGAGGTTCCAGGAGTGGAGAGCCAGGACACCAGAGGGTGCCGTGGCAGGTGTGAGGGTCAGAGAGAAGCAGAGACCGATGAGCTCCAGCATTGGGACCAGCTCCTTGCAGGGGCCCAGGGCATCTGGGCTCCAGTTCCGTCCCCTGTGACCACTGCTGCTTCACAAGTCCTGTGCCTGATTCCAGCTGAGACCTCTCCCACCTCACAGTGGAGACTGCATGTCCAAGTATGGGGCTGGATCTCACTTAACCTCACAGCCCCAGCACTGATGGCTGGTATACAGTAGGTACTCAATATACACTTATTGGTTGAATGGAGTCCCAGCCATGCGGCTGCAGAGACATTCGTGCACATATCTGAGCCTGGCTTCCTCACATGTATGATGGGGTCCCTTTTTCACTGGGAGCACGGGCCAGTGTATGGTGTACCCTCCCCTGGGGCTCCCTCACGCTGGCCAGCTGGCCTTGGACGCTACTGATGATCGAGAGCCCAATTCCATGCCGGCTGGGGGTCATGGCTGATGCTGAGTCTGTCAGAAGGCAGAGACCACCCTCTGCCATCTCCACCCAGCTTGGCGGTGATGCCTTGGTATAGAAAAGACAGCTTGAACAGGACCTACCTAGAGGCAGTGGTCGGCAGTGGGGTCCCCATAGATGCCTCCTGAGCTGCTGTCCCCTGTCTGTGAGATGCGCTTCATCCAAACCAGAGAACACAAGGACATCTCTGCCAGGCCAGCTGCAGCTGAGCAGGGAGAGAAGCCAGGGTGGGTCCTCAGCTGGAGGTGGCCCCGGTGGGGCTGGGGGGACCTGTTCCCATGCCCCTACATCACAGAGCTTTGAAGCCACAACCTGCCCTTATGTGCCCGGTAGGGGGCTTCCCTGCCCCCACCTCACAGATGGGACAGCTGAGGTCAGGGGGCTGAGGGACATGCCCAGGGCCTCCAGCCACATCCTCCAGGCTCCAGCGCTTTGCTTTGCTGAGTGTGCCCACACTCGGCTGCCACATTGCTATGTCTAATCCAAGGACCTCCCAGTCTCCCTGTCCATCCTCCAAGGACATCAGAAGGAGAACAAGGCCTCCTCGGGAAATCACCGCACCCTCTGTGCCTCTTGTCCCCGTGACCTGAGGGAGGCCAAAGGAAAGCCGTGAGTTCTCCCCAGGTTCCCTCCTGCTGTCGTCGGGGCGAGGCTGAACGGCTCTGTCTGGGGCACATTCAGGGGTCGTGCGAGGGACCCAGGAAAGCCCCCTGCATAATGCTGCCCTGATTTCTTGGATTCTCTTCCGTGGGTCGCTTTTCTCTTTCTTGGGAGGGTGTTGGGTCTCAGAGCCAAGCCGGGTGAGGTCACACATGGGGGTTGCGGGAGGACGTAGCTGGAGGAGCCAGTGACTCACTCGCACGAGACAGACGTGGACAGCCAGGCAGGGCAGGTCTGCACTGCTCGGCTGAAAGCCAGACAGCGTGTCGGCCTGAGGGGTCCCGAGACAGGATGGAGGCGATGTGGCAGCCCCTGAAACACTGACATTCCCCGCCCCTTTGACCCTGTGCTTCTGATGGGACAGGGATGGAAATCCTCACAGAAAAGCAGGCGTCCGTCTGGGTTAGCACCGAATGGCTGTTGTCTACTTTTCTCTCTGTCCTCCAATGAGGAAGAAAAGGACCTGGGAGGGGCCACAGCTGAAGGCCACGGCTGGGCCTACTTCCTCCCCCTCGGGAGTCCCCACTCGCCACTAAAGAGGCAGCCCAGCAAGCACCCGAGCAGCTCTGCATGGGCTGGGCAGGAGGCATGGGAGCCCGAGGGCCCAGCCTTGTCAGGCACTTTGGGACAGAGGCCGGAACTGGACACCGAGGCCTGGTGGTGTGGGTGAGCATGAGCTCAGAGCAGGAGGGGCTCCGGGAGGCGGGCACCTGCCGGGCTCGGGGTAAGGCTGGTGCAGGCAGGCAGCTCCCTGAGAACCCCAGAGGACACAGATGGGCCTCCTTGCGGGTGCCCCTGAGGGCTCCTCTGGCCAGCCCAGCCTAGGCCCTGTGCCTTCAGATCCCACCCTCATGACAATAGGGTGTCATTTCATGGGTCACCCCTGCTGAGTCGTGGAGAAAAACACGGGCTCTTCACACTGAGGAGACAGCAAAACCCCAGGGTGACACACTTCCTGTTGGACAAGGGTCCAAAGCTTTCCCCACCTGAGGTCTATGGGCACGAGTTATGTGTCCAGGTGGCAGGAAGGGAAGGGGCCTCGGGACCCAGCCGAGGAGGCAGCAAGGCTGCCCTCTGTCCACAGAAGGTGCTTTCCTGGGCCATGGGACCCGGGATTTGCTCTCAGGGGACCCCTTTTTCCTCTTTGTTTCAGCCCCCTTTGCCTCACAGGTGGCTTTTGGATGGGAGTGGCCATGTCTGCAGGGCTCCCCCGTAGGACAAGTTCTGCCTGTTGCTACTTTTGCTGGAAGAGGTTACAGATCATTGGACAGACCCCAGACCTCCCGGGATGGTAATTCCTAATGTCCACTTCATTTGCTGAGCTCTTCAGTAACCATCAGCTACCAACACAACAAGATGCAAAATCCAAGCCCCTTAGGTTAGTCCCAGGGACTTCTCTGACCCATGCCACATCGGCCCTGGCCCCCACCCCACCACCCACGTGGCTTCCCACCAAGCCTTGCTGTTTCCTCTGTTTCCTCGAGGGACCCCCAGGCACTGGCCCAAAATGTCCCTGTGCTCACTGAGCTCTTACCGCATAGGACCCAGGCCAAGAGCAACCTTCTGGGAAGATCCTAATTCTATATAGGTCTGATCATGTCACCTTGTAGTGGCCTCGCTGAGTCTGGCCAGTCACAGGTGTTAGGGTCCCAGCTGCAGAGGTACACACACGGCTGGGAATGAGACCTGTGCACACTCAGGGTAAATCAGGCCGGCCGGTGCTTTCATCGGCAGCAACCCCAACGTGATCCTTTAAAAGGCTTTTAGACCTCACACAATTGTGATTTTTCCTCCCATTTTTGAAGACCAGATTTTCACAGGTTTGCTGCTCTTAGGGGCTATTAGAGGCAGACCTGGCTGTCTCGCATGAAGTACTCCTTGACTAGGGTTACCCAGCCCCTCTCACGATCCAGGGCTCTGCGACACGAGGCTCTCTGTGTTGGTCAGCCCTCCGCAGGACACAAATCTGCCAGAAGTCTCCGTTTTATTGCACTTTGAATGATTCCAAGATAAACCACTGGGAGTTCCCATGTAAGCACTTAGGCCTTTGTTTATGAGAATCTTTGATCCGCTGAGAATGTTTAGAACCCACTGAAGCGTCTTTGTCCCCGCCCACCACTGCCACTTGGAGATCTGCAAGGGCAGTAAAATCGTCAGCCTGTCCTGGGTCCAGGGCCCGGCAGAGGACCCCGATAGGGAGCCTTTCCCCCGGGTGGAGGAGGGGCCCTGCCAGGACTCTGCAGGCGCCTTCTCTTGGCCAAATTTCATGACTGCCTTTTCCAGAACTTCCATGGGGCCCTGGACAGCTATTGGGAAAGGGCTCGTTTTCCTCCATCCTATATGAGGAACTTTGCCACCATCCCTGGCCTTCAAAATGCAGCTCAGGATGGGGGACTGCTCCCCCTGCCCCTTGAAAGCCCAGACACCTATCCAGCCACTTGGTTTTGAGGCAACTGCCCCAAATGGCCCCTCTCTAGCTCCCGAAAACGTAGGAGTGACTCTCCAACAACCCACCCCTTGGCTCGTCCAAGCCATCAGCCCCTTCTCACTTTGTGTGATGTTTTCTCCAAAAATCTTTGGAATACGCCCAGTTCTTCTGTTATTTCAGGTTGTTTTATTTCCAGCATAGATTTCCATTTCTGTTACCACCAGGGTGGAAAACACCTCCTCCATCGGATTCCCGCAATCCCAAGAATCCAACTCCTTAAATAAAGCCGGGTGCAGTTTGGGGTAGAAATAGCCTATATGATCCAAAAGAATGTTGTGGCGGCTGTCGGGTGTGGTTGGAAGCGCCAGCACAGTGCAGAGATCACCCAGAGCCTCTGCAACCGACAGACCAGCCGTGGCAAATTCTAGAAAGCTGGTTTGGGAGCTTGGGAGCAGTGGCTCCCTCACGTGCAGACAGCAGGGGAGTGGAGGTGGAGCTCCAGGCTGGCTCCGGAGTCCTGGGTTCTTGTCTGTGGTTCCCTCAAGGGTGAGGCCCTCCCTGGCTCAAAGAGCAGCTGGAGCCCTCCTGCCCTGCCCTACTTCCGTGGCACAGAGCCTCCGAGAGATCTGTCATCCCAAAGATTCGCGTGGGATCCCTTGTCCATCCAGTTGCTCCCTGCCTGTCCTCAGCAGCCACAGGAATTGCAAACAACCCGAAAGGTGGCCCCACCCCAAAGAGACCCTTGCAAGGGCCAAGCACCTGCGCGCTCCATCGGCCTCCCAGTGGTGAACGGGCCACACGGGACGGCTGGGGAGGAGCGGCCTGTGGACGGCAGACTCGGCGTGTCACATGCAGATGTCACTTTCAGCTCCATGACTCCACCTCTCTGGGTCTTCAACCCCCCTGGAATCCATCCCTTACAAAGGCCAGGGCCGTGGCATGGAGTCAGGCAGCCACTGCGCCCATGGTGGGCTCGTAATGCCAAAAGCTTGAGGACTTGTGGTTACCTGTGGAGGGACTTGTGGCGAGAGTCAGGCTGGGCGAGGGCCAGCCCCGCCTCAGCAGCCCGGGGCACTGGGGACCGTGCACCCACCCCTTTACCAGATGGAATGGGCAGCCAAGATGACTGGGGTGTGGGCGAGGGGGTACCGGGCAAGGTAGTGCGGGGGTATCGAAGGCTTTTCTCATGAGGGAAAGGGGCCTGTGAGAAACACACCTTTCTGGACTTTCTGCCCCCTCCCCCATCAATTGCCCTGAGTGGTACCTCTGTGCCCCACCATGTGTGAGGACACCGATTGCTCCCCAGGGTCACAGCATGCTTGAGCTTCTCCAGACGTCTCCCAGCTGACAGAAACAGGAAGACCCCATTGGGTGCCGAGACCCCCAGATGCTGGCCCCAGCCCCCAATCGCAGCTGAATCCTCCTTTTCTCACTCCCAGCCCCTGGTGCCTGCAGAAGCTCCTGGGCTGGTGGCTGCGTCACTCCAGTCTCTGCCTCTGTCATCACATGGCCTTCCCCATCCCGCTGTGTCTCAAATCTCTCTCTCACCAGGACCCTTCTGATTACATCAGCCCCCACCATGGTTCAGAACAATCTCCCCATCTCAGGGTCTTTAACTTGATCACATCTGCAAAGAGCCTTTTTTCCTTGTGAGGTAGCACTCACAGGTCCCACGGATTAGGGCCTGACGTCTTTGGGGGCCATTACAGGAGGGTTTGGGGTGCAGCACTGGAGGACAGAATGATGCTGTTTAGCTCCGGATCATAGTAAACAGGGAGCCACTGAACATTATTGACAAGAATGTGAAAAACTAAGCTGTTTAGGGAAAGACTAAAGCCTCCCCACTCCATCCCAATCCCAGCCGATTTCTCAAAAAATGAGAACAGCTCCTTTGAGCAGTTTTCTAGGAAAAGTAAACCAGGTGGAGAGAGGACTCTAGAATAGAGGGCTCCAATCCCTATTGGGTGTCCTTCCTAAATGGCAGGCCACTGTGGCCAGGTCACAGCTGGTCCCCTCTGCAGCTGAGCAGCTGGGCCCAGAGGGGACTGCATCCCACCCGGGCCACGTGGGCCAGTGACCCCGTCCGTCCCAGCCTGAGCTCTATGGCCCGGGTCAGCCACATCCTCCCTGGGGAAGCTCTGAAGATCCTGAGTGTAGAATCGACAGCCAGAGGAGGGGAAGACAGTGTGTAGATCCAGTGACAGCAGGGTCAGAGAGAGACTGTGACAGGGTAAGAAGAGCAGGTTGAGAACGCTCTACGTCCAAGGCCATTGGGCAGAGCTTGACCATGATCGTGTCTATAAGTATTCATTTCCTCATTTAGCCAAATGCCTTTTTAATAAACTTTTATTCCAGAGCAGTTTTAGATTTACAGAAAAACTGCAAAGACAGCTGTTGTGTACCCACACCCCGTTCCCCCATCATTAACACATCAGTGTGGTGCACTTGTCACAGTTAGGGAACCAATGTCGATACTTTATCATGAACTGAAGTCCACGCTTTTCTCAGATTTCCTCAGTTTCTCCTCATGTCCTTCTTCTGTCAAGGACCCCGTCCATGGTCTCATACTGCATGCAGTGGTCTGGTCTCTTTAGGCTCCTCTGGCTGTGACAGTTCCTCAGACACTCCTTGTCTCTGATGACCATGACAGTTTTGAGGAGGGCTGTACGGGTGTTTTGTAAGATGTCCCTGCACTGAGATTTCTCTGATGCTTTTCTTGTGGTTAGACTGGGGTGATGGGTTTTGGGAGGAAGACCCCAGAGGAGAAGTGTCCTCTCCTCACATCCTGTGACGGGTCTGCACCATCACCACGGCTCATCACTGTGATGCTGACCTTGACCTCCTGGCCGAGGTTGTCTATCAGCTTCTGCACTGTCCCACTGCTCTGTTCCCGCTTCCCATGCTATACTCTTTGGAAGGAGGTCACCGTGCCCAGCCTCCACAGATGTCACTGGAAACTCCTCAGCAGGGGAGGCTCATCTCTTCTCCCTGTGCATTTTCTTTTCAATCACTGATTTACACCAGGAGGGCTCCTCAGTAGTTACTTTATCTTGGGTACTAGATACATCTGGGTGACACTCTGTGCCAGACAATAGCACAGAAACCACAGTCACTGCATGGTGGCGCTTGTGTTCCAGGAGGAGGAGACAGAGCTCAGCTCCGTGAATCCAGGGCCTGCAGGCTCAGGCTGGGGACACATACATCTCACATGGGAAGGCATTGGTGAGTGGAGGAGTTTGGAGGGGCTGGGGTCCTGGGGGAGGTGGGAGAGAGTGGAGTGGCTTGGAATGGGAGGCAGGTGAGGGGGGCTACTGTCTTTTTGGGGTCATGGGGTCACAGAGACCCTGGGGGTTACGAGGAGCCAGCTGCTGGAGGCAGGAAGGGTCCCCGGCTGCTGTGGCCCTGGGAGAGCCTGGGTGCCGGTTGTCCCGGGAGTATTTCCTTGCTAAATGAACAAAAGACCACCCTCTCTGTGTGTGGAGGAGAGGGTGTGCGGAGCATCGAAAGCCATCCAGGCCCCAAAGCGGAAATCCTGCTGTTTCTCCTGAAAGCAGCTTGGCTGGAGACAATAGTGGCCTTGTTTCGCAGACTTCTCTGAGAAACCTGGCTGCTTCCTCTCCCTGGACGGCTTCCTGGCTGGAGCAGGGGCACTGGGATGCAAGCGGGGGTGACAGAGGAAAGGAGGCCCCAGGGTTCTGGCATCCTGACCCCTGGGGACAACATGGCAGGGCATCTGGGAGCCATCGTCAGAGGAAATCTCACAAGCCTGTGGGTGGCCGTGAGCTCTGAACCCAGCTTCGTTCCCAAGACTTTCTTCTGCTTTATGGGCATGACTTTTTGTTTTCCTAAGGAAAGTTTGCTTAAAGAGAAAGAGGCAAACATACCATTCTCTGGTCCTTTCAAGGTCTGTGCTAAGCTGGGTCAAGCTGAAGTGAGCGTCGTCTCTCCCAGAGAAGGGGTGCACCATGGACATGGCACAGCAGGTGCGTCTTCTCAGCCCGCAGCTTTGCGCGCCCCACAGACGTCCCACAGCTCAGGCCCAGGCTCCCCTGCTACCTGCTGTGTGGTCTGGGTAAGCTATGAACATCTCTGAGCCTTGGTGCCTTGAGTGTAAAATAGGTTTAAGAGTAACACCCGTGCTGTAGAATTACTGAGACAAATGTTGTTAACAGGATACCCCTCTGCCAGGGTGCAAGCTTTGTGAGGCTGGGGCTGTGTCTTTCCTATTCACTGCCACGAGCACTCTAGAATGCCAGCTGCGTTCGTCCCGACCACGACTGTCATCCTCCCCTCCATCACCGTCACCACCATCACCCAAACTCTTCCATCTCCTCGTTTCTAATTGAAACAGCAGTTCATGCCAAATGCTAGAATGCTTTAGCACCCCAATGCTAGATCTATCCTCAAGAAAGTCTGTCCTCCAGCATTACTGCCTTAAATTTCAAGTCCAGAACCTTGAATGAACTTGGACTCCTTTGGGGCTGGACCCACCCCAGCCAATGGGTCCAGGGCCCCCAGCCATGGCAGTGAAAGCCACCAGTGATGTAAGGTATGACACTCTCAGCTGAGGTGGCCGTTCTGCCCTTCTGGGCTGTGCCATCCCATGGAGTGTTCCCTTCCCTTCCAGGAACCTTCCATGAGCAAAATCCTCCAACAGCCAAGTGGTCTTGAAACCCGTTCCATGTGGTCTAATAGTTTGGAGATCATGATGATATTCTAAAGAGAGCATAGTGGCCGTTCCCTAACACACACATGTGCACACACACACACATGCACACGTGTGCACACACATTTAATCTTTCTTTATTATGTTTGTCTCCCATAATTTTTTTCTCTAAACTGTCAATGTCTGTTTCCATTGGTCTGTACTGATTCTATTGAAAAAGCCTCTGGTCGTGGCAAAACTGCACATCTATTTATCTTGTGAGTGTTTTCTCTATTCCATAGAGGGCACCAGAGCCCTCATGGCATTGAGAGCAGAGTGGAAAGGGAGCTTCTGGGCTGTGTGCTCTGCTCTCCACATTCCACAATCGAGGAGACAAGGACAGAGAAAAGGGAAACGACCCCAGCATCTTGCATTCGGTCTTGTAAGTGACTCGGTTTCCACAAAGCTGTGCCCAGTTGGGCCCTGTGAATAGAAGCAGGGTTTTGGGCTCCTTTATTGAACAGCTGCGGGACTTTTTCCAAGTTATGCAAACTCTCAAAGCCTCATCTGTACAATGGGTATAAAAATAGCACTTGCAGGGCCGAGCCCATGGCGCACTTGGGAGAGTGCGGCGCTGGGAGCAAAGCGACGCTCCCGCCGCGGGTTTGGATCCTATATAGGAATGGCCGGTGCACTCACTGGCTGAGTGCTGATCACGAAAAAGAAAAAAAAAAAAAAATAGCACTTGCAAACTGTGAATCTGAACACAGACCTCACACCCCTCACAAAAATCAACTCAAAGTGGTCACAGACCTAGAACTACAGAAGTCCTAAAAGATGACATAGGAGGAAATCTAGGTGACCTGGGGTTTGGCAAGGATATTTTAGGTACAACACCAAATGCATGATCCATAAAAAAAAAGAATTGATAAGCTGGACTTCATTAAAATTAAAAATGTCTGCTCTGTAAAAGACACTGTAAAGAGAATGAAAAGACAAGCTACAGGCTGGGAGAAAATAATTGTGAAAGATACCTGATAAATGACTGTTGTCCAGAAATATACAGAGCTCTTAGAACTCAACAGTAAGAAAACAAACAACCTGATTTAAAAAATGGACCAAAGAGCTTAATGGACACCTCACCAAAAAACATATACAGATGGCAAACAAGCACAAGAAAACATGCTCCATATCATATGTCATCAGGGTAATGCAAGTTAAAGCAACGTGATGCCTCTGCACACCTACTGGAACAGTCAGAATCCAGAGCACTGACAGCATCAGATGCTGGAGAGGATGAGGAGCAACAGGAGAGCTTTCACTGCCAGTGGAACGAGAAATGGTGCAGCCACAGTGGAAGGCTGTGTGGTAGCGTCTTACACAACTAAACATACTCTTACCATATAATTCAGCAATCATGCTCCTTGGTATTTTTACCCAAAGGAGTTGAAAACTTATGTCCACCTAAAAACCTGCCCACAGATGTTTATAGCAGCTTTATTAATATTTGCCCAAACTTGGAAGCAACAAGATGTACTTCAGTAGGTGAGTGGACAAACAAACCGTGGTACATCCAGACGATGGAATATCATTCAGTGCTGAAAAGAAATGAGCTATCAACATATAGGAGAACACATGCAGGAACCTTAGAATCTACATACTGTATGTTTCCAACTATATGACATTCTACAAAAGGCAAAATTATGGACATGATAACAATATCATGGTTGCCGGGGATTAAGGGGAGGGTAAAGGATGGATAGAGGAAGCACAGAGGGTTTTTAGGAGAGTGAAACTATTTTGTATTATGCCATAGCAGTGGATACGTGTCATTATAAATTTTTTAAACCCATAGGATGCTCAACACCAAGAGTGAGCCCCAATGTGAACTATGGGGGTTGGGTGACAATGATGTTTCAATGTAGGGCCATTGATTGTCACAAATGCACCACTCTGATGGGAGACGTTGACAGTGGGTGATGTTGTGCATATGTAGAGGCAGAGGGTGTATGGGAAATCTCTGTACCTTCCTCTCAATTTTGCCATGAGTCTAAAACTGCTCTAAAAACAAAGACTATTCAAAAATAGCACTTGCTTTATGGTATTGTTGGGATTAAATGAGAGAACACAGGGGAAGCATGTAGAAAATGCCTGGCTCACAAGAAGTGTCAGCTGGTATTTAATTATCATTATAATTGAGTTTCCTTCCCCATGGGACTGCACCTGGGTTAGCACTATATTCTCAGTGTTTGGGCACATAGTTGATGCTTGATCAATATTTGAGGAATGAGTGAGAGGACCCTGCACTGTGTACAGCCTCCATCTACAAATTGGCAAGAGCAATCCATAATTCAACTGTGAATGATAACGTCTTAAATTACTTCACACATATGTCCAAGTGTTCAGTTTCTCTCCCCTCCTGCACGCTAAGCAAGCTGAGAACATGACCCATATGTTATATGTCTGTGCATCACATGGTTTTATATTAAAGATAGAAGCTTCTGAACAATTCTACACTGAATAAACCAAAACATTATTGCGAGAAATTAAATAAGACCTAAATAAATGGAGAGGTATACCATGTTCATGGATTCAAAAACTCAATGCCATTATGATGTCAATCTTCCCCAAAATTTATGTATAGATTCAAAGCATTTCCAGTTAATATCCCAGCAGGCTTTTTAAAGTAGAAGTTAATAAGCTGTTTCTAAAAGTTACATAAAGAGGCAAAAAATCCAGGATAGCCAAAAGATCTCTAAAAAGAACAAAACTGAAGGAGTCACATTATCTGACTTGAAGACTAGTATAAATCTATAGCAATCAACAAAGTATTATATTGGGGTGTGGACAGACAAATAGTTCAATAAAACCAGCACAGAGAATCCACAAATAGAACACACATATACAATCAACTGATTTTTATTAAGATGTCATGGGAACTCAATAGGAAAAGGGAAGTCCTCTCCATAAGGGGTGCTGGGACAATTGGATATCCAAAAGGAAGAAGGTGAACCTCTACCTTACTCTGTACACAAAAAATTAATTTGAAATGTATTATAGACATAAACATTAAACTTAGAACAATAATGTTTATAGAATAAAATACTGGAAAATATCTTCATGGTGTTGGGATAGGCAAGCATTCATCAGACAGAAACCAAAAAGGAAACCATAAAAGAAAAAAGTTAGGCCAGCAGCCAGGACCTCCGCGGTCCCGCAAAAAAAAAAAAAAAAAAAAAAAAAAAAGAAAAAAGTTAAATTTGGCTTCATAGAAATTAATAATTAATTAAATGACACCATTAGGAAATTGAACAAGCAAGCCATAGACCAGGAGAAAAATTTACACTGTGCATTTGACAAATAACTGATAACCTAAACAAATTAAATAATTAAATAAATAAATAAATAAATAAATAAAATAAATAGAAAGAAAGAAAGATAGAAAGAAAGAAAGAACAAACTATTACAAATCAGTAAAAACAACACAAACTACTCATTAAAAATGGGCCAAAGATTTGAACAGAATCTTACACAAGAAAATACACAAATGACCACTAACCTCAGGGAAAGTGCTCAATATCACTAGACATTAGGGAAATACAAGTGCAGATCTCACAATGAGATACCAACTCATGTCCAGTAAAATAGTTAAAATGAAACAAAAATCAAGCCCAAATGTGGGCAATAAAGTAGAACAACTGGATTACACATTTACCATCAGTGGGTAACTTTGCAAATCTCTGTGGTATTTCCTAATAAAGTAAAATATCATCTACCCTATGAACCATCATTTCAATTCTAGGTTCATACCTAAGAGAAATAGAAATATGTGGGCACAAGTAGCTGTATGTAAGAATGTGAATAGCTACTTTGTTCATGACAGCCAAAACTCAAAACAACCCAGATATCCACTTAAAGGTTAATAAGTAAGCAAATTGTGGTATATTCATACTATGAAATAGTGCTTAGCAGTAAAAGGAAATGAGCTACTGAAACACACAACAACATAGATTAATCTCAAAAACGTCACGTGGAGCAAAAAACAGGCAGACATTTAAGAGCACATACTGTGTGATTTCCCTTAAATGAAGTTCAGGAATAGGCAAAATTAATGTAGGTTATAGAAATCAGAAGTGTGGCTTCCTCTGGGGGTGTTGCTGGGAATTGAGTGTTGATTACATGGGCTCTACATTTGTCAAAACTCATCAAATCACTTACGATATGTGCTTTCTACTGTATTACCCTTCAGTAATACACAAATACATATACATATGTATATACATATGTGTGCATATATACTTTATTCAAACAAAGTAACAGTCTGTATAGATACCAACATCCTTAAGTTTAAAAAAGAATTTAAACTTCTGATAAAGGTAAGAGAGCTGTCAGGGCTGAAAAACTACTGCAAAATTTAAAAACTTAATAGATGGGCTCCATCACAGATTGAAGACAAAAGAAGAAAGAATCAGAGAACTTGAAAATAGATCAATAAAAGTTACTTGATTTGAAAAATGGAGAAAAAATATTGAAAAGAAAGGAATAGAACTTCAGAAACCTATGTGAAAACAGCAAGCAGTCTAACATATGTATCATTGGAGCCCTGGAGTTGAAGAGAGAGGGAAAGGAAACAGGAAAAATATTTGAAGAAATAATGACTAAAACTTTCCAGATTTGGTGGAAGATATTAATTTACAGATCTAAGAACTTCAGTGATGTGCAAGCAGGATAAACACATCTATCAACAACAGAATGGATAAATGAACTGATTATATTCATAAAATGAAATACTATTTAGCAATAAAAATTATGAATTAGAGCTATGACGGAATGGCTAAATCTTCACAAATAATATACTGAACAAAAGAAGCCTAATGCACAGGAATAATATTATATGATTCCATTTACATAAAGTTCAAATAGACAGGACTAACTTAGGGAGTGGAAGTCAGGATGACACTACCTTTAGAGAACCGGGGAGGGTAGTCACGAGAGGGGAGTCATCTGGGGTGCTGGTCCTGATCTGACTAGTGTTTTCATTTTGGGAAAATTCATTTTGTTATATATTTACAACCTCACTGTTCTGTATATACATTATACTTCAATTAAAAAGTTAAAGTGCTTTTAATTTTAAAAAGGGATAGAGATAGATAATGAGGGGTAAGGGAAGTTTTCTCTGAGGAGCTGACTATAAGCCAAGTCCTGCAGGTCAAGAAGGACCAGCCATGTTGAAGGCCAGGGAAGAGTCTCTCCAGAAGGTGAGGGCATGCGGAAGGCCTTGGGCAGGTAGCACCTGTGCATGACTTAGGGCCAGTCATGGGCATTGACTAGATACTGGTTGTTATCTTACCATACCTGGAGCAGAGCTGCTATGCAGCAGTGGCTGGGGTATTTGGGCCATGGGGTATTGGACAATATCTGTGGTTATTTACTTGGGGTGCCAGCAATTAATGTGGTGTTAGAAATAGTGTGCAGATGTGTGTGTGTATAGGTGGGAATGTGAGAGAGAGAGGGACATAATGACAGACGGGGACCAAGGCACACATACAGAGGGAGACTGAGACATACATCGAGAGAGACAGAGACAGAGAGAGACAGAGGGAGACAGAGAGACAGAGACAGAGAGACAGAGGGAGACACAGGGAGGGAGAGAAGCCACAGAGGGAGACAGAGGGAGAGAGAGAGAGACAGAGAGATAGAGACAGAGGGAGACAGGGAGAAACAGAGATACAGAGGAGAGGCTCACACACACACACGCACATGCACACACACACAGACATACTAGCAAGGTTGGGTGTGGTGGGCGCCTGGCAGAATCACTGGGGTGAGAGCAGAAGAAAAGCAACTTAAGACCCGGTTTATGGTGGAGAACTGGGCTCTGGCCTCAGCCCGCAGCCCTGGGTTCGAATCCAACTCTACCACACTTGGCTGACTTGCTTGAACGAGTAGCTGGGCCTCTCTCCTCATCTGTAACGTGCAAGAGTTGAGATAAATGACCGCAAAGGCGTCTGACTCTGAAGTTCCTTTGCACTGAGCTCGTAAACATAATGACACCCTTTTATTTGACTTCATAATTAGCCTACTCCCCCCCCACGGTACTATGACAGCAAACATTCAGTTTTATAAATTCTACACAAATTGAAATTAATTGGGGGAATTTTAAAAGCATATTGCAACTCTGAGAGAGAAACTGGAGCAATATTAGAGATATCACAAAATCCAAGAATGTCTGCTCGAGGCTTTAACCAGAAACGCACATCCACTGGACCCACTTTTCCACGCGTGGCCATATCGGGCCTGATTCAGCTGTGAATCTCTTGGTAATTCCCACAGCGCCTTCTAAATGCCTTTCCATGTCGGAGCGAAGTTCACTTGCCCTGGAAGTGCTTCTTCTGTTACCTTAGAAACGCCCATTCTACTTCTGTCCTTGTCAGTCCAATGGTCCACAAGCCCTCGAGGTCAGAGACCAGGCTTGCTGGTGTTTGCAGCTGGCTGTGGAACTGTCCTTCAGCTCTGTCAGGGACACTCCATGTGAGTGGCACTGCCGTCGGTTAAGGCTGGTCGACTCTGACAGGCTCCACAGCACAGGGTAACCATGGAGTGATGTTTGTAGACTCTGAGGGTCAGGCACCTGGACATCAGGGCTTCAGCTGCGAAGACTCAAAGGCTGGAACTGCCCGGGTGGGGGCTCCATCTCCACATCAGGAACTGGGCTGGGGCACCCACATTCCCCACAAGTGGCCTCTCCTATGGCTTGGCTTCCTCCAGTCTGGCGGCCTCAGGGTGGTCAGCCTTCTTAGTTAGGTGCCAGGCCCCAAGCAGAAGAGTCCAGTGACCACAGAGGCTGCGGGCCCTTTATGCCCAGCCCGGAAGTCACACTGCATCATTTCCACCACACTCCATAGTTACAAGAAGACACAGGCCTTCCAGACTCAAGAGGAGAGGATGCAGACACAGCCCCAGCTCCAAGAGTGTTCAGCCTGCCATGGCCTCAGCAGGAGGGGGCGTTACATGCTGACACTGGTTTGCTGTTTCCATGGTGGCCCCTGCAGGTGGCACAGATGCACGGAAAGTAAAGCCTTCCTGTGGACTCCCCTGGCCAGAGGTAGACCCTGCTGCCTCCCCCTGGCCCTGGCTGTAGGCTGTCCAGCCCGAGCCCTGACTTAGCGCGGGTGTCACTTACCCCTTTTCTGACGTAATCCTGGTCCTGTGAATCCTGACCATCTGAACACGGCTACCCCAGCCCTGCGGGCAGCCACAGTTTTGGTAGGGAAACCACACAATTTTGGCCAGTGGGAGGCGCCTGCCCACTCCCAGGCCTCAGCTGCTAGGTTGAGACCCTCCCCCCGACAACCTAAGTTAGGCCCCTGTCTACAGTACACAGGCCTCAGAGCAACTGCTAGCACTGCCAGCACTAGACTGTGATCATGGGAGGGCGGATGTGCAGAGACCGTTACCGCCTGGGCCCTGGTCTGGTAGTCGGCTGGAGAGATGAGGAACTCGTCCCCCCAATGATGGCAAACTTCTTTGAACCTTCAGAGTCACTGGCCTTGGAGGGAATCCAACGCCCACGGTGGCAGCCTCTGGGCGGACCCTCTGGCAGGCGGGGAAGCCGGGCAGAAGGTCTCCCCAGCCCTGGGCTTGCATCCCACGCCTGCCCTGCTCTGGGAGGCTGCGAGTGGCTGATGTCCCATCGGCAGCTTCGTCACTCTGGGGAGACAGGTGGGAGGTGCCCCATCCCATCTCAACAGTTCTGGCTCATTCTTCTGCCTTGGGGTTTCCCAATCAGCATTTATTTTAGGCCAGTACAGATTTTGCCATTGAAAATGAGGCTTAATTTCCATTACAGTTAAGCGGTTCATTTAGAAATGTAGAGTTCAGTGCGTGACACTGCCTCAGAAGTGGTAGTAGTAGTGGTGGCGGTGGTGGTGGCGGTGGTGGTGGTGGTAGTAGTACCAGCAGTGGTGGCGGTAACGGCAGTAGTGTTAGCAGCAGCAGCAATAGTCGTGTCAGAATCTGGATGAGTAGCTCACGGTCAGTGTTCCCTGGAGCACTCGGGTTACCTCAGTTGACTCACCCGGGGCTGAGTGGGAGGGGACCGTACCATTAATTCTCTAGAGCTGCGCCCCTTTCAGGCGTGTCTTTCAGGTGGAGGAGCCACTGAGTAAGATTTCCTGGGAAACAACACCCGCTCACTCACTCGCTCAACCCACCCACCCACTCACCCGCTTACCCACTTACTCACTCACCTGCTCACCCACCCACTCACTCACCCGCTCACCCACGCACTCACCCACTCACCCACGCACTCACCCGCTCACTCACCCACTCACTCACCCACTCATTCACCCACCCACCCACTCACCCACCCACCCGCTCACCCACTCACTCACCCACTCGCCCGCTCACCCACCCACCCGCTCACCCACCCGCCTGCTCACCCACCCGCTCGCTCACCCACCCGCTCGCTCACCCACTCACCCACTCATTCACCCACCCACCCACTCACCCACCCACTCACCCGCTCACCCACCCACTCGCTCGCCCGCCAGCCCGCTCACCCACCCACTCACTCACTCACCCACTCACTCACCCGCTCACTCACCCGCTCACTCACTCGCTCACTCACTCGTTTGTTCACTCACTCACCCACTCACCCGCTTACACGCTCACTCACCCACTCGCTCACCCACTCACTCACCCGCTCGCTCGCCCGCCCACTCGCCCGCCCACCCACTCGCTCACTCACCCACTCACTTGCTCAATCACCCGCTCACTCACTCGTTTGTTCACTCACTCACCCACTCACCCGCTTACACGCTCACTCACCCACTCACCCACCCACTCACTCACCCGCTCACTCACTCACCCGCTCACCCACTTGTTTGTTCACTCACTCACCCACTCACTCGTTTACTCACTCCTTCACTCACTCACTCCCCCACTCATTCACTTGCTCACTCCTTCACTCACTCATTTACTTGCTCATGCACTCGCTCACTCGCTCACACTGTCGCCTTATGCCTTTGAACATGCTGTCCCCTCTCACTAGGATGCTGGTTCAAAGTGTGGTTTCTGGGTCCACAGCGTTGGCATCACTGGAAACTGCTCAGAAATGGAGATTTTGGAGCTTCACCTGGTCCTATGGATCAGGTGCTGGGGCTGCAGTCTGCGTTGTAACAAGCCCTCTGGCAGATCCCAGAGCAAGGCCACATGTGAGGACCCCCAAGCTAGCACATTCTCCTCTTACCCCCTCTTTGCCTAATTAATGCCTACTGGTCCTTTAACACCCCTTCCTCCAGGGAGCCTTCCTTGACTTGCTTCAACACAAACTACTTGTCCCCCAGCCCCTATGTGTTCCCACCATGATACCCGTCATGCCTGTTTCTGTGTGTCTCCCAGGGGGAAATTCCCTGAGGATGGAACTGCTGCCCTAGGTGGCTCAGTCCATCGCAGGAGGTGAGGAAGAAAGGTGCGTGGTCCTTGGGGTATTGGCCAGGGCTGATGGCTGCAGGGTGGCATTCTGTGAGCGCTGGCTGACCGTTCTGTGTCCAGTGACCTTTGCACAGTGTCTGCGCCAGCACTGCTTGACTGCTTCCATTGGAGGAACTCAAGTGACCATTCTGGCTGCTGAACCAGGCTGGAGGGTGTCCAGGGGCAGGGGTGGGTCTGGTCAGGCTGCCTCTGTCACCAGGGCACATGGCAGGCACACTTGATGTCTGAACTTCAGCCGGACTTCCTTGTTGCTGTCTGTTCTGGAGTCCGGTGGCTGGATGGAGAGTTCCCGGAGCAGCTCTGATCCAGGGTAAACAAACTTTGCCCGCCACAACCATCTGGAGAAATGGCCTAAAAATAACTGGTGAGGCTTGACTCATGAGTTCTGCAGGCGACGGGGAGAGGGACACTCGGGGATGAGAATTCCCCTCTTCAGGGATGACTTATTTGGGCTTGTGGAGGGTGATGAAGGTGACTGTCCAGTGGTGACTCATCTGGGAATGTGGGGGGGGGGCGTGACTGTGGCCTGTCAGCCTTTCATCTCTCCTGGGCAGCTGGTCTTCTAGCCTCGGGACTCATCCCTAGGACCCACAGAGGGAGATGACAGCGGTGAACCTCAGCTGCTGACGTGCCTTGCAGGGCCACGGGAGGACACAGCCCAGGGAGGGAATGCCAGGAGCTGACGCATCTTGTCACCCACTGTTCTGGAGTCAGACTTCAACAAGAAGCAGACCCTGGGAAAGTGTCCTCTCGTACAGCCTGCAGAGACTGAGTCACGGTGTTCCCCACCACTGAGTCATCCTCACAGCCTGAAGTTCTTGCTATGACTGCTCTGAGCTCCTCATGCTGTGGCCAGCCTGCCCTGTGCACGCCGATGTGCTGATCCAGAGAGACGTCTTTGTCAGGAAGGGTACGACCTCTTCAGAACACCCCCCCATTGCCACAGAACCCTCGACGAAGTCAGGGGTACCACACAGAGGCCAAACCCCTTTTCCCCACTGGTGTGTTCCTGCTGCTCAGGACATGGGGATTAGAAGGAATGTCTAGTCTTCTGGAGTGTCCTTTGATCTGTCATGGTCTTGCCTTTAGAAGTGATGTATTGGTAGAGGATATCTTCTTGTCATTATCAGTCAGTTCCAGGTCTTCTGGGGACCATCAGTTTCTCTTTTTACCTAGATGATGGGCTTTCTGAGCCATGCTGCCAGGGGCAGAAAATGCCCTAGTTCTCACTGTGAGGTGACTGCTTTGTGCTCATCCATCCGTCCATTCTGTCCATCCACCTATCCATCCATCCACACTTCCATCTGTGTACCAGTCCTCCCACCATCTGTCCACTTGCCCATCTGTTGGTCCATTTACTCATTCATCCATCTGGTCATCTATCCACCCACCCATTCACCCACCCATCCAAACAGCACAGGTGAAGCGTCTGTTTTGAGCTACTCCTCACACCTGCACTGGGAACACAAGTTGTTGAGATGTGCTCTCTCCTTGAGAACTGCAGTCTTGACGAGGTCCATCAGCAAATGGCTGCAGAGCAGGGGACAAGTGCCCAGTGAGAGCACAATTGACAGGCACCCTCTCTGCCTGGAGGGTCTGAGGAAATTTCCAGAAGGGGCTGTACATCTTGCATCCCAATCGAGGTCAGAAGCCACTTGCAGACAGGAACTGGGTCCTGTTGGTGTGGACACAGGACAGCCCAGCAGGATGGGCCCACAAATGAGTGTTCTCGGGCTGAGAACAGACCCCGCCAGCACCAGCGTCCACAGTGCCAACACCAACCACCTCAGGTGGGTGCCACTGGACGGTGGTTACATGAGAAGGCAGCCAACCAGCTACCAGCCGAGGGCACTTTCCTGTCTTTCCAGCCTCTGAGAGCCACCTTCTGATGTCTTGTGCCATGACAGCAGTGGCAGGGGTGCGGGTAGTGTAGACAGTGGGGCACATCGGGCTGGGCAAGGGCTGGAAGACACACCCTGCCTGCCCTTGCCTCCCCATGGGGTGGGCAGGGAGCCAGGCCAGTGGCCTTTGTCCCTCTCATTTTTGCTCATTCCACCAAGATTTTGCCTGACTCGATTTCCTGGCCAGTCCCTTCTGTAGCTTAAGAAAGCAGGAGTGAGTAATTGCTCTGGGTTCTCGCCACAGACACCTCGTGCTTTCTCGCAGTGTGGCTGGTGTCCTTGATTGTGGGAACCTGGGTGACCCTTTCAGTGAAGTCTGATCCTCACCAAGCTGCCATCTGGGGTCCTGGCCTGAGAAGGCTGGTGGTGGCCATGCTGGGACTTGCCATCCATCTGCGTGGGCTGAATTGTGTCCCCCAAAATTCACAGGCTGAAGCCCTAACCCCCAGCACCTCAGAATGTGACTGTGTTTGGAGACAGGACCTTTAAAGACTGTGTTTGGAGACAAGACCTTTTAGGTTAGAATGAGGTCACATAGATGAACCCTGATCCAAACTGACTGGTGTCCTTATCAGAAGAGGAGATGAGGACACAGACACACACAGGGATGACCACGTGAGGACACAGGGAGACGATGGTCAGCTATGAGTCAAGGAGAGCGGCCTCAGGAGGAACTCACCTGCCCCACTTTGATTCCTGACCTCTGACCTCCAGAGCTGGGAGCCAACCCCAGGGTTCTGTTACGCATCTCCCCCCTCCTCTGCACGGAGCCTTCGCCTTCCCTTCCCCTCACCACACTCAGGGGCGGTAAGTCCACTCTACTGGGTGTGGCCCCCTCCCACTGTTGAGGCTACAGAAACCCCAGCCAGGACAAGTAGGGGACACTCCAGTCAGTGGGATGCGGCATGCAGACACAGGCTGGCAAGCTGTGTCCAGACACCCTGGGGCTCAGAGTCTCAGGTGATGGTACAGCGCAAAGCAGTCCCCGGCTCACCTCACTGCCCCGGGCAGCACCCGAGGGGCCAGTTCAGGGGGCTTGGTGCAGCAGAAGGAGGGGACTCGTGAGGTGATGACAAAGGCCCAGACCATGCAGCTTCCTGGACCTGGTGTGTCCACCACTCTGTCCTCACAGTGGACACATGTGCTCTGCAGGTTGGGCGTGTTCCCACTGGGGACCTTGTGGGAACACGCCTTCTTGGAATCATGATGGCCATTGCAGCAGGTGGGGGTGGGCCACATGGTTCTCATGGGATTGGGCTCAGTGCCTCTGTCCAGTTTGCACTAACATCAGCAGAGTTGGCCCATCTTCTCACTGTGTCCTCACATGGCCTGTGCCCACTGAGGCTCCCCAGCTCCCAGGACACAGGCTTGGCCTCTGCTTCCGGGAGCTCAGCTGGCCTGGAAGGGCTTCATGGCCTTGGCTGCAGAGGGGACTCTTGTGGGGTTGTTGGGAGCTCCTCATGGAAGCTCTCTGGTATTTGGGGAGCCCTATTCCAAGGAAAAGGCTCCACAAATGGGCTTGATGTCCCTACTGTCACATCTTCTTGGACCCTCATAAGGAGACCAGGGGCTCCAGGAGGGAAGGGATGACGATGTCCCGGGGCTTAGCCCCGTGCCCGGCACCCCTCTGTGCCCAGCTTATGGATTCAAAGCACAATTGCACCTCTGAAAGCCTCTGCTCATGGTGGCTTGTGGAGCCTTGGGACAGATGCTCTGTCGCTTTCAAGTGTGTCTGAGAGCCCAGGGAGGGGCCTGGCCAGAAGGCGGGGAAGGGGCTTGGTTCCCGCAGTGCTCATACCCCCACCTCACGACTTTGCTACATTGGCCCATGGTTGGGAGCCTGGGAAGTTGCCCCATTGGGCACGCCTGGTCTCCTGTCTCCTCCCCTCACTGAGCTGACATTGGTAGCGGAGGTGAGAGGACGCAGGAATATGCGAGGCGACAGGGACATCACCCCCCCAGGCTTCCCACGTTGGGGCTGGGGCATGAAGAGGAAGGGGTCTGATTTCATTCCTCTCCAACTTGCTGGCTGCTGACAGTCACTGGCCTGCAGGAAATGTGGGGATATTAATGGAATGTCATCAGGATCTCCAGGAGAATCCCTTTACTTTAGAGAAGAGACTGCAGACCAGGACCCCCCTGCCCCAGAGGGAGTGGCCTTTCCTGAAGGTGACACCGGGCAGCCTCGGCCTGTTCACGCTTTCTCAGGATCACGGGGTGGATAGGCCCTCACTAGTCCATCAAAGGCCCGGGAGCTCCAGCTCAGCCCTCAGCTTCTCTCCCCAAATCCCCAGCCATGGCATAAGCCCCCTTCCTCCTGCCTTGTCAACACAGTGATAGGAAACAGTGACTTCCATCTGCCAGGCATGCTCAGTGTCCACAGATGCCCGTGACACTGAGTGGCCCCCAGCCCTCTTCTCTGGCTGATGAGCCCCAGGGCCCTGGTACAGCCAGCCCTGAGCACGTGCTCCTTTTCATCTTGTGTCACCTCAGACACAGCATTTTTCTCCCCAGCTCCTGGCATACTCACTAGAGAGGCTGTGGAGTATCCCAGCGGGACATGGGGGTGATGTCAGCCGCATCATCAGGACTCCAGATAACTGGGTGTCTCTGCTCCTTGCCAGGGGCTCAACAAGCACCTGCCATGACCCTTGGTCTGTCATGTGTGTCAGGGAGGGGCACATCACAAGGTTCACGCCGTCCTCCAGATGTCATATCTGGCTCAGTGCCCAGTCCCTGGACGTCACTTGGGCCCTGATGAGGCCTGAGTTCACCCTGGGGAGAGCCACTGTCCCCAGAGCTCGGCCACCAGCAGAGCAAACACTGAGTTGGGCTCATCCTCCTGAGCCTTCTAGGTCCCAAATAAATAAACTTTTCATGTGGCAGCGGTAGCACTTTCAGTCCTGGCTGCTGCTCTGCTGATGAGTGTGGAGCAGTCAGGCGTGGAGGTGGATGGCAGGGTCCCCACCAGACGCATCTGCTGTGCACGCGAGCAGACGTTCTGGGCTGTGAGGATGCTGGCAGGCCAGGGTCTGCAGGAAGGTGGGGCTTGTGCCAGCCTGGGATAGACCTCGGTGGCAGGCAGCTGGGCGTCTCTCATGCCCGATGTCCCACTAAGACAGGGTTGGCTGCATGGCCTTGGACATGCTGAGGGTCTCTGGTGCCACCTGGGCAGGGGCAAAGGGGGTAGGAAATGAGGGGGGCCTTTCTTTTTCCAACAGCCTCCAAAGCATCTAGACGGAGTCTGTGGCCGCATGCAGCACTGGATGACGTCCTCGAAGCCACACTGCACAGGAGTGGTTAATGCCTTGTCTCAAGGCTCCAAGCCTGGGAGACCCCTCTCTCTACCCTTGTGTCTTACTTTGCTGTCTGTCCCAGCTTGAGGATGCTTCTCTGGGCTTTGTGGTTGGTGCAGCTGTGTCTCCATGGACTCCAAGTTCCACACTACATCCATCTTCCCTTTCCAGCCCTGGCAAAGGGTGGGTGCATGATGGGTGTGGTTGCCAAGTGATCAGCGTGCCCAAGATGACTGAGCTTCACAAGGGACTTCACACGGAAAGCCAGCATCCCCACCCTGTCCCAGGCAACTGCCAGTTGCTAGCTGTGACTCTCTCTCCCCCTCCCTGCCTTCTGTCTCTGTCTCTCTGTCTCCGTCTCTGTCTCTCTCTGTCGTTCTCGCTCTCTCCACCTCTGCTCTGTCTCTGTCTGTCTCCCTCTTAGCATACAATTACTAGAGGACTGATTCAAGTCTGACCTGGTGTTTCTCAGATGACTCAGTTCTGAATGTCAGGACTAGCAATGATTGGAACAGGTTGCTTATAACAACACTTCCCACTGTGGACAGAACTGGCTGGGGCAGAGCCAGCAAGAGAATCACCCCCTTAAACCATCATGGACAGCCAGCATCACTGGGCTCGGGGTCAGTGGCCAACCAGGCCCAGGCCTTTGGCTCTTCTCTGCATGGGACGGTTTGTGGGGGGGAAGGTTGTTTGGGAATGTGGGGCAGAGAGCAGACGGCTCCTCCACCGCCTATGGGATCTGGGCAAGTTCTAGCCAACCTGCTTCTTCTGACAACCAGGTTGTAATATCTACCTCGTTAGGCAGTTTCAAGCCTGAAATGCTATAAAGGTGAGAGCATCTGAGCCTGCAAGGGGCCACGATGTCTACTGTGAAGAGACTGCAGCAAAGGTTCACACTGAGACCGAGCCCCAACACGGCACATTCCAAGTCTTACCTACAGCAAAGCTCCCGACACCTTTTCTACAAGTCACTTTCAACAGTCCATGTTATGAACTTACTGATTCTTCTTCGTCTTTTTAACCTTACGTGAAAAAATTAAAACTTTACTTTTCAATTTTTCCCCAGCCAACCTACCCAACTCACAATGCCAGATTGTAAGATAAACACAAATCTACAGGACCTCTTAGAAAACCCTCGAGAGTGTGTGGTAGCAGATGGCAGAGACGTGAGCGGCTGGCAGACCCCAACCCTGCCCACACCACAGCAGACACAACTAACAACAGACCACAGAGCGAAGACCAGCACTCGGGCAGCCATTACCTACCAACCCCAGTGGATTTGCAGGAGTAAACCTATCCACGTTACCACGAGTCCAGCAGAAGGCTTTGGCCACAGAAGGCAGTGATGCCTGGCTCTGTATAAGGCTAGTAAACAGCAACGTTCAGACGCCTGCTCTTTACACAGCCACTCTGTACTGAGCAGAGAAAAGCCTCCTCTGCTGGGCTGTAGCTGCAGTAGCCCCCCGGGCATTCAGGGCCCAGTCCCGCCCCTTGCTCCTGCAGGGAAGATTGGGATCTGAATGGTTTTGTGGACGGATAGGAAGCCACCCTCTCATTATGGTGCCCTCGGTCCTGACTGTTCTCAGGTAAGCACATTTCAAAGAGTTTAAATTAAGTGGTGATTTGCAAATCCCAATCTCCAACCCGGAGAGACCCCAAGGCAAAGAGGCAAGTGTCCTCCTACAGGAGGCTCCAGGGAGACGGCTCAGGCAAAGCCATCCGCCCCTGCCTTCAGGACGTCTGCTTCTCCTGTCTCCCTCTGGTAGTGTCAGGGACCCCTGCGTGTCAGTGTGTGGATTTCCATCCTACACAGGACAGAAGGGCCTGCTCCTTTCTCCCTTCTCACATCAGGATCTCCCATCCTGTTTTCTATTCCCCGCTGTCCAGTCCAGCAGGCATCGGTGAGCAGTCTCCCCACTACTCTGTGTGGTGCTGCTGGGCACAGGGACACGACTGGGCCATCCTGCCTCCCCAGGAGGAGAGTGGACGAATACCCTGTGGTAATCCGGATGACGGAGTATCATTCAGTACTGAAAAGGAGCGAGCTACGACCGTGAAAAGACACGCAGGAACCGTGAATGCATGTTGCTAAGTGAGAGAAGCCTGTCTGGAAAGGCCACACGTGGTGTGACTTTCAGGCTGGGTGGGGAGGGATGTTTGGGATGAAGGCCGTGGAGGGCCAGGGTCCGTCGGCACCCCTGTTCCAAGCTCCGATATGTGTTGGGGGGTGCGGGGGAGGGGTCTCAAAAGACAGGAACTGGGGACACAGGTCCTGCTTGAAGCCAATCTTGGCAGGAGACGAACCCAAAGAACTGAGCTGTTAAAAAGGGGAGCAATGGACGCTGAAGCCCCCAGTTCTGTAGACAGTGGGGGCTATAGAGACAGAAGGGGATTGTGGTGTGGCTGCCAGGCCTTAAACATCACGAGCAGGACCTGTTCCATCCCTCTTGAGGCCTGGTGCAGAATGGAAATGTGGGGCCTTTGTCTACAAACACTAAGAATTTTGAGAAGGTGGCGGCAGAGTGTTCCAACTAGCGCGGACCTCCTGAGCAGGGTCCTGCGAGGCTGCAGGGCTCCCCCGGCCATGTCAGGAGACCCACGCCCAGCAGCATCAGAGAACGTGGCAGTGTCTCCCTCTTCTCCTGAGTCCTGGCACTTCGCAGGCATTTTCTCAGAGAAGACACAGTGCGTGCCTGCAAAGGGAGAGGAAGGGTCCACGCGGGCCTCGGCCGCACTGCCCAGCACTGCCACTCTTGGCAGGGCCCCAGGAAAGTCGAGAGAAAAACAACATGACGACTTGTGTCTGTGTTTACACCTTCCAGTGAGTCAGACTGGGATAAATCTGCTCTCCGTCCCACCCATCCAGCCTTTATCTGATGGGCACGAGTCTCTGCTTGCGGCCATGCAGAGTCTGTGAGGCTGCAGGACGTGGGAAAGGCGAACACCAGCTGTGTGACAGAGCTGTGCCTCCTTGGCCTCCTCATCGGAGACACACTGAGGGGCCTTTGGAGGTGGTCGAACTCCAGAAGAGAGTGCCCGGCTCACCCATAGGCTGCGCCCAGGCCTGCCCCCTCAGTCGCCATTGGTGGACCCATGAGCTGTGCCACAGCTGGTCCTGGTCCACACTGTGGAGCGGGAGTCTGGGTCCCGGCCCAGCTCTGACTCCGGCCCCCCCCCCCCCCGCCACTTTCTCCTTAGCCTGTCTTCTTTGTTTTGAGCAGGACTTGTCCCTGCCCCTCAAGTTCACACAGTTTCTTGGCTCTTAGGAAGGCCTCCTCTGCTGTAGATGGGGAACCCCTCCATCTCTAATATTGAAAGTTGACAGGTCTCCAGTCATCCGTGTCACTTGACAGGGAAGCCAAGACTCGCCGGCATCTAAATGCTGAATTCACTGCAGTGGCTTTACTGGGAGTCTGCAGCTCTCCCGGAAGAGCACAGAAGTGGACGCTGCGTTAATGACCACGTCCCTTGGGCGTGGTGGCGACTGTGGCCTTTGCCACGCAGGCCTCCCATCTGGGTGCAGGGAGCACATGCCCCGTCGGGAGCAGCCGGAGTTCACGGCCCACACAAAAGCCAGTGAGCTCATTCAAATAGGAAAGAGAGAACTCCACATTAAAAAAAAGCACTTAAATAGCAAAAGTTCCTGTGGAAACCACATGTGGAAAACCTCCTTACACATAGGCCAAATCCCCTAACCAAGGTTCAAAACGCAGAGGGTTGGATCAGGACTGTGGGACGAGAGGACGGGCTATCACGGCTGAAAGGGCAAAGTCGACTTGCAAGGAAGCAGAAGGCCACTCCCGGAACAATTGGGCCTGGGGGCTCACGCCAGCCACCGCATCACTCTGCATCCCTGGCGACAGTGTCCTGCCTCCTGAGAGCCTGTGCACATCCACGCCAGCCCATCCTGGCTGGAGGAGCTTCCCAGAGCCCTGGCCCCTGTGAGCAAGTGGACGACTCTCAAGCTGAGGCTGGGTCCTGCCCAGCGGCTCCGAAAGCCTCGTCAGACTCTCGCCAAAACCAGACTCTCCTGAGCCCTGCCTCTGTGCCGTCCTTCCCTCCTGAGGAAGCCTCCAGAACAAGGCCCATCCAAGGTGGCTGCAAATGAATTTCCAAAAGGAATTCCAAAGTGATCCCAAAACCCAAGCCAGGAAGAAAGTGTCAAGGTCCAGGTTCCCAGGCAGCCCCCTGAGATGCTCAAAACTTGGTCCAGTCTATTGTCATACTTTGGGGTGCAGGCAGAGAGGAAAAGAGAGTTAACTAACCACTGGCCTCTGTGGGGTTCCTCTGTGTTGAAGGTCAGGTTTCCCCCTCAAGGCACACAATGAAAATAGAAGCAGATATTGGGCTATAAGTACAAAGACCCCTGAGGACCTCTCAATGGACATTGTGGGTGGGGGAGGTTCTTGGCCATGGGGCTGCAGTCTGTGGCCCACGGGCCCCTTGCTTGCCTGGCAAGCACGTGTGGCTGGTTCAGGCTTCCTGAGTCCTGCACCCTCAGTCCCTGCCCCTCCCCAACAGGAACAGAGAGGCCTGTTCCTGGAATGGCTGGAGGGGGCAGACAGAGGCTCCATGGGGCTGTGGGAGGCTGAGCTAGGTGTGGGTTCTGGCAGAGGAGGGAGGGACCAAGGTCAAGAGCGGTCATGACCTGCTGCCTGTGCTTGGCTGGAGGTGGCAATGTAGGCCAGTGCAGCTGCCAGGCCATGGGCCTCACCCACCACCTTGCTCCTGGCTGTTGCTGACCTGAGAAGGGTTTGGGTATGAGGGGGTGACGAGCCCAGAACTCAGAGAAGCAGGCCCCACCCGAGTGTCACACGGTCTCAGGGCTCTAGAGAGGAAAAACACATTGACCTCCTTCGAGGACACATCACCTGCATCAGGGCAATTTTGCCAAACGGACCTGACTCAGCTGCCAAGCAGAAGGCACTCAGGGGTAGGGGCCACCATGGCCTGTCCACTCTCCAGCTACCTCTTGCTTCCCTGAAGGGCCTGAAAAGCAACAGGCCAACCCTCTCTTGTGGGGAGTTGTGCTTGGACTGACTGCGGCTGGGCAGCACCACACCTGGGTGACCTCTCATCCAGACGAGCGAGGCGTTGGCCAGGATGGAGGTTGTTCTCTGCAAAGGCTAGGCCCATGGGGCTGAGCATGGCTGTCTGGCTCACTGCACTCTTTCCAAGATGGCAGCTGCCGTAGGCCTGGACATCCTGCGGAACCGGGAAGCTGGCGGCAGACGCAGGGGCCTCTGTGGAGGTCAGCAGTGGTCACACCTTTGAAGCACGTCTCTTTCACTGGCTGGTGCTGTGTCGGGGTCTCAAAATCTATGTTAAACATCCGATAAGGTTTAGAACAGCCAAACGGCTGTGCAGTGCAATTCTTTAACTCTGCCCTTAAGTTAATGTCAGAAAACAAATGGACAGATGTTCATAAAGTGACTTTATGTTCCATTTTCTGTTTTTTTTTTAAAAAAATTTTATTTATTTCTGCTGGCTGGTATAGGGATTGAACCCTGGACCTTGGAGTTAGGAGCACCATGCTCTAACCAATTAAGTTGACCTGCCAGCTCCATTTTTCTTGAATGTAGGAACCATCTCAGCCTCAGCAGAGACCTCCCATCAGTGCAGTGGTTCCCAGCCTCTGCGCAGTCACGGTCCACACTAGATGCCCCGCCTCATTCCCAATCCACCTTCTGTCCCTGTGTCCAGGCCTGGGGGCTGCCCTTGGGGTCCCTGTGAACAGGCGCTCTTGTCCTTGGGTTCTCTTTGGGCCCGTGCTCCAGGGAGATTGGGGGGTGGGGTGATTACTCCCTGGTTCCCTGTAGGACAGCTGGACCCCTCAAAACTTCCACCAGGGGACCTATTGTGGTCAGCTGAATAATGGCCCCCAGAGATGTCTACATCGTAATCCCAGAACCTGTGACTATGTCACATGGTAATATTTACATGGCAAAAGGGACTTTGCAGATGTGGTTAAGGATCTTGAGATGGGAAGATTATCCTGGGTTACGTGGGTGAGCCCAATGTCATCACAGAGTCCTTATAAAAAGGGGGCAGGAGGTCAGAGAAAGACAGGGAGATGTGAGGGTGGAAGAGATTTGAAGCTCCAGCGCTGCTGGCCTTGAAGGTGGAGGAGGGGCCACAAACCCAGGAACTCAGGCACCTCTAGAAGCTGGAGAAGACAAGAAAAGGTCATCCCCTGGAGCCTCTAGAAGGAGAGCCAGCCCTGCTGACACCTTGACATTAGCCTAGCGAGACCCGTGTGACTTCTGACCTCCAGAACATCAGAGAATAAATGTATTTTGTTCTAAGCCCTGTTTATGGTCATTCCTCATGGCAGCCACACGATGCTCACATAGCGACCCTCCCTGGGTTCCCACCTCTGCCCTCAGGCTTGGGTGATGGGGCTTTTCTGTCTCCCACACTGGTTCCCTAAGCCCTGCCCAAACCTTTTGAACAGTGGGGAGCTCTCCTCTGTTTACCCTTCTCCTTCCTGCTAGTCCCCTGACAGGCGCAGTCCTCAGTCCCCCCGGGTAGGTGCTCCATGACCCTGCATAGGGCCCTGGCAATAGTGCCTCAGCCCCCAGTGATGCCCAGAACCCCCAGTGCTGCCATTCAGTTTCTGATAAGCATGGACCGCCTGGTGTGACTGTGCTGCGCTGTGATGGTCCGACCTGGGAAGGGCTTGTGTTTGTTGGAGGACAGGGTGCATGATGTGCCAGTGGTCTGAGGTTTTGACCCATGTGACATATCAGATTCCCAGGACTTTTAAAATCCTGAGCACATCTCCTGGGTCCCTTCACCAGAGCCCACACTGCAGGCTCCCAAAATGTCCCCAGGCTTGCTGGGGCTTGCTCTCCCTCCATGGGGCAGGCCCTAGTGCCAAGGGGTAGCCTACAGGGAGCCCCAGTCAGTAGTGGGTAGAAACTGCAGGACAAATACTTCACTTTTGGGTGTGTTCCTTGCCGTCTCCAGTGTCCCTGGGTGCCTACTACCAAACCTGCCCATCAGCGCACCTACGGGGACCTACCTCACTCACCCACTTCCCAGGTCTGCTGAGGTCACCTTCTCAACTCCTCATCTCAGAACCTGCCTCTGGGGGCCCAAACCCAGATGCCACTCAGCAAGTTGGATGGTGCTGGGGCTCCATCCACTATCTGCTATCAGCCAGGGACCTCTTTGGAGGAGCCTTTCTGGCCACTTCCAGGCTCCAGCTGGAAGTGTAAGGACAGCTCTGCCACCTTCTCTTCCCAGAAATCTCTGTAGGAAAATAGCAAGCAGGACTAGAAACCAGAATCTCATCTCCGTCGTCAGTGAGACTGTGCGGCACCTGGAGCTTGGAAGCACAATCCACATGGAGCCTTCCACACGGGGTGGGTGAGAACAGGAAGTGACAGAGTCTGGGAGCGAAGGCTGGCTCTGCGGACCCCAGACTCAGCCAGCCCAGCACAGAGTTCCCCAAAGCAGAGCTGACCTGGCAAAGGCCAGTGGCCCACTGTTCTCATGAGGCACCTACCAGGCACCATGGGGCTGGGCACACTGGCCATTGGACAGTCACTGGGCCCCGTGGGCACCAGGTAGCAGGTGGAAGGGAGAAGCACGCAGGTGTGCCATGGATGCGGGAAGCAGCTTGTTGGCAAGGCTGGGGCAGGAGAGGCTCTGCAGCCCGCATCACAGCACGTCAACACATGTGCACACACCCACACAAATGCCCATGCTGGCACACACCCACACTCGCTTGGCACACAGCTCTCCATCACAGGGAGCCCCTCCCTCAATGTGGGGTGCTCCTACCAGCCCTGCACCCGCCCTGGTTCCTCTCACTCCAACAATAGCTGGTGCAGGAGGAACTCTTTCCATCCTAAGATAACCGATAGTTCAGACGGAGCTAGCGCAGAAACTGCACCAAACGTCCACAGCAAGGTGGCTGGCTGGCATCATCTGCTGGTGACATCAGGGTCACTGCAGGACTCATGGGACATGGCAGGAATGGAACAAAAACTGCCCCAACCACGTTCAGCTTCTTTTCCCTCCAAATCATTGCTAAATCCGTCTTTTGCTGGGATTCTGCAGAAGCAGTATGGTTCCCATGAGCAGTCTGTTCTTTAGAAGTGATTTATTCTCGATGTCTGACGGGATGTTGTACTCCGAGGAGCTGGAGTTCAGCACAAGCCCAGTGTGTGGTCAAGACCTTCAGGAGAATCTCTCTATTTCTTCTTGAGAAAGATATTGGAAAACTGGTGAAAACATTTACATAGATTTTATCTCTTTATCCTGGTTTGACTTTTTAGTCTTCCTTTTGGTTGATTCATTTTAGTGAGATGCAAAATAAATTTGCTTATGTTTGAAGTTCCCAAGACTGAAGTCCTTTGAGAGATGGTCAGTTAAATGCTGTTTATTGAACAGGGACTGCAGCTGGTCCATTCTTATCAGACAGGGAAAGGCCAACACAATGCCTGGCCACGGCTCCTCTGCAGCCCATGCCACCCGTGGACACTGCAGACCCATCCTCATGCTGCACACCCAAAGCCCTGTCCACCTGGGACACCAGGAACCCACGGCCAAATATTTGTGTATTGCACTAAAAATAAAACCCATTTATGACATCTGACCCAGTCAAGCCTCCCAAGAGATGTATAAAAATTGTTTGACGGGTCAATCTCAACTATTGAAACAATTTGTAGGGGAATGAAAAACAAGATCAAAAGTAAATACACCAAAATATGAACAATAGTCATCTTGAATGTCTTTTTGCTCATATCAACTTTTATGTGTTTTCTGAATTTCTCATAATGAGCATATGGTACAAAAAAGCAGAAACTGCCAGGTGTACAAAGCTCAGGGTGAGCCTCCAGAACGATCCATCTGTGAAGAGAGCGCCTTCTCCAGGGAGGCCCCTCGCTTGAGCCAGCTCAGCCAAAAGGGTGAACCAGGTGGTGGCCACGCTCTGCCTCTGCCTGACGGGCCACAAGAGGGCTTATCTCAGGGAATCCTGCACTAATCCCCTGAGGCAGGTGCTATCACCTCCATTTTATACACAGTCCCAGGCTCCCGACAGCTGGCGTAGTGCCCCGTTCTTCATGGAGCCCCACATGTGCCGGCTCCTCTAATACACAAAGGCGACCTGTGAGTGGGGTCCTCACCCACTCCTAGGAGCACATCAAGTTTGCCACCCACAGGTGGTGGCCGAGGGAACTCACAGGGTCGGTTGATTCCAAAGCCCACCCTCTCTGTAGTGAGTTGAAGTGTCCTCCAAAAATCCATGTCTACCTGGAACCTCAGAATGTGAGGTGATTTGAAAATAGGGTGTTTGCAGATGTAATTAAAATTTAAATGAGGTCGCACTGGATTGGGGGTCCCAAATCCAATGGCTGGTGTCCCTACAGGAAGAAAAGAAAACCATGTGAAGATATAGAAGGAAGGAGACCGTGTGATGATGGAAGCAGAGATTAGAGTGATGTGGTCACAAGCCAAGGGACACCAAGGACTGCCAGAGCCACTGAACCTGGTGCAGACCCTCCGTCAGAGCTCCCAGGTGATTTTGGACTTCTGCCTTCGGAACTGTGAGAGAACACAGTCTGTGGTCCGTTGTCACGGCAGCTTTAGGAAACAAATGCGGTCCCCATCACTACCGCATGTGGTGTGTGAGAGCTCAGGCTCCCTTGGAGATAGAGACAGGGAGGCTGGAGTCAGGGCAGGAGCCAGGGGGAGATGCTGGAGGGGTGGTGGACAGGTATTCCCTCCTTCCTCCCGCAGGTATACGTGTAACTCCTGCTGGGGTCAGACATGGCTCTGGAATCTGAGACTGGGGATCCCTAGGAACACATGAGGCAACATCTCACCTTACGGTCTCAGCTGTGATTGCAAAGCACTGCAGTGGGTAGCAGGGGGAGGGGCGGGGCCTCCCTGGGGCCCAAGAGAGGACGGCTTTCTGAGCTGTTGCAGGGGACTGGAACTGAAACTCGCGACCCTGCAGTGTAACTGCTTCCCAAATGTCCTTGACTTTGAAATCCACGCATCTGAGCTGGAGGTGCAGTGCATGGGCATGAGAAAGAAGACCATGAGATGACTAGAGGGCAGAGAGAGAGGCCCACCAGGAGGAGTACATGTGCTGGCGGGGCGTGGCACTTAGGGAGGAGGACTAATGTCGCCGCGTGTGCAGGGCCTCTGCTTCTCTGAGGGGCCCTTGTGCTCATCTCCTGGGACTGCTGTAACAAGGGACCACAGACTGGGGGAGCTTAAAACAGCAGAAACATATCCTCTCCCTGCTCTGGAGGCAGAAGTTGGAAATCAAGGGGTGTCAGGGCTGGCTCCTTCTGACACTCTGAGGGAACACCCGCTCCAGGTGGCTCGCAGCTTCTTGTGGCCCCAGGGGAAACCTGGGTTCCTGGGCTTGTGGTGCATTGCTCCAGTCTCTTTTCTGTGTGTCTCTTCTCCGCTTCTTATAAAGACCCCACCCTAATGACTGCATCTTAACCCGATTACATCTGCAAAGACTCTATTTTCAAACAAGATCACATTCCTAGGTACTAGGAGTTAGGACTTGAACAGATCTTTTGGGATGGGACGCGATTCAGCCCAAAACAAATGTCCAAAAAAATCTGGACTTTAACAAGGTGGAAGATGTTTGGCACTCTGCCCCCATCCCTGCAAAAAAACCTCTGGGCACGGTTTCATGAGTGACCATGGACAGACACCTCCAAACCCAGAGGGATGTGGCTGTGTAGCAGCCCAGGTAGTCTCAGTCACCCTGAGGCTTCAGAGGAACCTCCCTCTGTGTGCAGGGAGCCAGGTCCCCCCAAGAATGCCCTTCAAGTCCAGCTGCCAGAGACCTTGAGATTTTTCAGGGAGAGGGTCTTAGTCAGTTTGGTTTGCTGTAACAAAACACCATAGCCTGGTAGCTTGTAAACAAGAGAAATTTATTTTTCACAGTTCTGGAGGCTGCAAAGTCCAAAATCAAGGCAGATTTGGTGCTTGGTGAGGATCCACTTCTTCGTTTGTAGAGAGTGGCTTCTCACTGCGTCTTCACGTGGTGGAAGAGGCAGGGAGCGCTCTGGCATCTCTTTTATAGGGTACTAATCCCATTCATGAGGCTCCACTCTCATGACCTTGTCACCTCCCAACGGCCCCACCTCCCACTACCACCCCATTAGGGCTTAGGATCCAACACTTGAATTTTGGGGGGACACAAACATTCAGACCACAACAGAGAGCACAGGCGGCTCCTTCTTCGCCTTGACAATGACCTCCTCCCTGCAAAAGGCAGAAGCCAGTGACCCTCCCTGCCCCGGCAAAGGCATGCTCTCCCCTTGGAAGATCTCCCCAATCCCCGCCCACGGATTTCCTTTCTTCCTATTGAAAAGGCGGCCCTTTATGTAAACCCTCCCTTGAAGTGCCTCACACTGTACAAGATTTTAGGATAAGCAGTGAAGAATGCGTGTCAAGTTTAAACCTGGGGGAAATCTAAATTGGGTAAATGCAGGTATTCAGCTAGTGCCGAGAAATCAGAACCAAACCCTTACAAGGGTGCCGTAAAACGCGATTGTAAAATATTTAAGGAAATTTGAAGAGGGCAACTCGTTTACAGCCGGTTGGCAGCAAGCGGCCTGAAGAAGCCAGCGGGCAGCAGAACTCGGGACGTGGGGGCTGGGCAGCTGAGACTCGGGCCATGGCGGTCCTGGGCGCCCACGGCCCAGAGGGGAAGGGGCGATGCGACCCTCACGGCCGCTCCCCAGGGCGCGCAGACGCAGCCCCGCTCCTCTCCCGGGAGTGGGCCGGACCCAGCAGGGAATGCCCGGGTGAGCAGCTAAGCACCTGAGCCAGGGTACGCGCGTGTGTGACACACGCTCGCGCACACACGCAGACACCCACTCACGCACGCGCCCCGCACACAGAGACACCTGCACACACCCACTCACGCGCGCGCCACACACGCCAATGCGCTTGTACACACGACACGCGCACACCTCGCGCTGGCACCCGGCACTGCCGCAGACGCCGCTCCCGCCCCCGCCGGCGCCGGCGACACCTCCCTGCGCAGAGGGCTGCGCGCTTTCTCGAAACGCCCCTTCTCCCGCTCGCACCACGGGCCGGTCCCAGCGCTGGAGGCAGAGCCGCTCGGGCACGGCGCACACCACGTCTGGGTGGGCCGCCCTGCCCCCGCCGCGCGCCCCCGTCGCCCTGCCCCCGCCGCACGTCCCCGTCGCCCTGCCCCGCGCGTCCCCGCCCCGCGCGCCCGACGCCAGCGTCTCGTCTTGAAGCGCCGGCGCGCGCGTCCGTGCCCCGCGTGAGTCCCCGCGCGTCCTCCTGCAGCGGTTCAGCGCCCGGCCTGTCTGCGCCGCCGCTGTCCCCGCCCGCCCCGTGCCGGCCCTGTGCGCCCGCGCTGTCCTCTCCTCCGCAGCGCGGGAAATTAGGGCCGTCCTCCTGGGTGTCCCTAAGGACTGCCTTCTAGAGAGCCAGGACGCTGGGTGCCGCCTGGGGGGGGGGGGCAGGACGACGCCCCCTCCCCGGGAGGACCCCAGGCGCGGGATGCCCGACACCGGGAACTGCGGGGCTCCCTGTCCCACTGGAGTCTGTCCGGGACGACAGGAGAAAGGAGAGGAGCAGCAGGTGCCGGCAGGCCGAGCTTCCCTCCAGAGAGCTGCGGTGGGTGGCCGCGCGGGACAGGCCATGGGGGCTCCCTGCAGCTGACCGGGTCTGACTGGAAGAGCCCCGGTTTCCGTCCCCACTCAGATGCCCTCCTGCTGAGTGGCCTCCCACCCCTCCTCACCAGGAAACAGACATTCACATCCTCAGGGCCAGGGCCGGGCCACGTGCGGGCCACGTGCAGGCCGTACCAGGCCAGCAAGGCTCTGTTCTCATCACAGTGGGTGCTCGCCTGTCCGCTGGGGGAAATGGAACGGGAAGGAAGATCCCTCCTCCAGCGCAGGCTGCGTACGGGAGACCCAGACCCACACATCTGACCCAACGCGAGGATACACGTCTGGGAAAAAGTGACTCACCGCTGAGGGGGCTCCACTGTGCCCAAATCCTGATTCTGATTCAGTCCGTGTGGCTGGCTAACTCCCTGCCTTGCCACTGTGGTCCTGCGGTCAGCAGGGACAGGCCTCCGTTCAGAGGGAGGGAGGGACCCGGTCCGGAGGTGCAGGGTGACCGTCCCGGGCCGTTGTTCCACTGTGTGGCCGTGTGATTTCCTCGTGTCCGTGAGCTTTTCCTCGAACTCCCTCCTCAGTGTTCTTCTCCGGAAAGAGCCGGGCTCTCTTCAGACCCTGTGTGGGAGAGCAACAGGCATCTTCTGTTTCATTTCATTCAGCTTTCCAACCGAAAGATAAAGATCGCTCTTTTCATTTTAAAGAAAATGATGGCGTCACAAACGACGGGGCGAATAGAGAGAGTAGTAAGAACTTGTGCACCGCGGCTCATTCACTCACTCATTCATTCAGCAGCACCAGAGGCTCATTCACTCACTCATTCATTCAGCAGCACCAGCCCGGGCCTGCACAGACACGTGCTGAGCTCGAGGCCGCCGTGCAGGAGAGGTCAAGAGGTGCAGCCATGCAGCTCATGTTCTAGTGAAGGAAACAGGCGGCCAGGAGGAGCAGAAAAAATCATGGAACCACAAACAGGGATAAACGCTGTGGAAGAAAGAAGCGGGGTTGGAAGGGCAGGTGAGGGCTCCTCCATGCCTCTCCCGGCTTTCTCTGTGTGCGTGTGCGCTTGTTCACACACACACATTGCCGAGTGCCTTGAGTGTGCCAGCGTGGCTTTTACACACACACACACACACACACACACACACACACACACAGCCGAGTGCCTCCAGCGCTCCAGGCTGGCTTGGGCACGGGGCTGCGGCTCCTCCCCGTCCTCCTTGTAAGTTCTTGGCTTCACTCCACACCAGGAGCATTTTCCCATGTTCCTAATTCATTTCTAATCGTGAATTTAAAGGCTGCGTATTACTCGGTGACAGAAGCACTCGGCTTCCCCTATCAGTGGACACTTAGGTGGTTTCTGGCTCTTCCTTGTTATAAATACCGCTGCTGTGAACATCTTTGCACTTAATATATTTACCTTCCTGTGTGAGGTTTTAAGCAGCTGGTTTTGACCCTCCTTCACAGATCAGTATGATTATCTCTCGTGTGGAACCCAAATACCCGGTGCTGTGCGGAGAGGCTGACCCCTTCCAAAAAAAACCTTGGCTGCAGGCCATTGACAGGTCAGGGAATCAATTCAGTAACGGTGAAGCCAGCGTTGAAGGAAAGGGGGAAACAGAACAGAGAATATCACTGCCATCGCACAAAACAAGCATTTGTATTCTTGTGTGAAACTGCATTTCAACTACAGAGTGTGTGTATAGAGTGAAAATAAAAAACATGCATTTCTTACTGTAGATGTCAGTCCAAAAAGTTTGAGAGTGTGATGTAGTGGCTTGAATGGTAGCCCCCAAAGAGATATATTCATGCCCCAGAACCTGTGAAATGACCTTGTTTGGATAATGGGTCTTTACAGGTATAATTAAGGATATTGAGATGAGATTATTCTGGATTAGAATGAGCTCTGACTTCAGTAAATGTCCTTAGAGACCGCCAAGCAGAGACTATGATGCTGCATCTACAAACCAAGGAATGCATGGGGCCACCAGAAGCTGGGAGAGAGGCCTGGAGCTTTCTGGTTCCCCAGAAAGAACCGGCGCTGCTGACACCTTGATTTAGACCTCTGTGGCCTCCAGGACTGTGAGAAATTGCATTCCTGTTGCTTTAAGTCCCAGTTGTAGTCCTTTGTTATGGGAGGCATAGGAAATGAGGACTCAGACTCTAACAACCTCAGGTGGCACACACAGAGACGTAGCTGGCAGGATATCGACTCCCACCCAGGGCGGAGAGCCGGGCCAGGCCCTCCTCTGCCATGTCTGGAAGATGTACTCAGACAGCTTCCCTTCCCTCCAAGACCACCACATTGCTGCTCTTCTACATGGCCTGTATCCTGGCCCCACGACCTCCTCAGGGAAAAATATCCATGAGACCAAGGAGGCCTTAGCTGTGCTGGAGAGGAAACGCAGCGGCCAGAGTGAGATAACAGCCCATGGAGAGCGTTTTACAAGTGATGAGGCATTTCCTCTGTTATCTCACTGCAGCCCTCCACCACCGTGGGAAGCTGGCTTTATGGGGCTGGGGATGAGGAGACCAAGGCCAGGAAGAGATGACATTCTGAGGCCGAGCCAGCTATGGTCTGCGCTCGCCTGCAAGTCCCCACTCCTCTGCCGTGAGTCTTTATCAATAACGAGGGAGGTGGCTGCAGGCCTGTGTTGTCATGTCTGTGTGTCCCTGGTCCCTCACATGGCACCTCTGAGCTGGGATCAGCAGACTGTGCTGACCTGAGCTGAGTCCAGACATGCAGGCAGGGCTGGCTGGTGGCTGTGCAGACATGAACAAGGTGCCCTGGGCAATGTCAAAGTCAATGCTTGGGGTCCGAGGGAGCAGGCAGTGAGCACATGCTGGACCTAAGCAAAGTGTTGGAGGTGGAGAAGAGGCCAGAGCTGGTTTGAGAGCCAGGCTGGGGAAGATGCCCTGGGTGTGCTCATGGCCCTGTGGCCACACCAGGCACTGAAGCCAGCAGACACAGGTTCCAGTTCTGGCCCTGCCACTGAAAGTAAAGTGCCTCATCTTCCCCATCTGTGAAATGGGACCATCGCAGTAATTGCCTCGCAGTTGCATGAGGATTAAGTGATGTGAATCCCATGCATCAGTGAGCTCGAAGGGCTCAACAGGTGCTGGAGGAGGATACCCGATCCCCAAGGCTGTCACGGTCACATTGCTCCACACTCTTGCCTGGGGGCCATCTGTTCCCAGCACACTTCAGCGGGGCAGGAAGGCTGTTGACGTTGCGCTTTTACAGAGGAAGTCTGTGATTTGCTACACTCACTCCCCGCTAAGTAGTCCCCAAGTCGCCACAGCAGAACGGACATCTCCACTAGTGTTTCCACTTACAAGCAATTCTGCAGGTTTTGCAGCAAGGTGGGGCATGGCACCTGGCCACAGGTATTTTCTCCATCTCCCTGAAGGATGCCCCTGCCAGAGGGAGCCCACAGAACTGTCCACATCAGAATCCCACCTGTGGGTTCCAGGTGGGAATGTGAGCCAGCATGAGGCTGTTGCTCTTGCTAAGGATGACTAGAAAAACTCTGTAAGATACAGAAGCATCTGCTGGTGGCACCATGGAGGAGGACTCTGGAGGGGAAGGACCAGAGAGACGAGCCACCGCCTGCAGCTCCTTCCTCTCCAGGGGCATGTGCCGATTGTGGGCACTGGCATGAGGCTGAGAGTCCTGGCATGGCACCCATGGAGGGACAGTGCTGGGGACAGAGAAAACAGCTGAGCTCTGGGTAGAGATTTGAGGGGCCTGAAGGACCTGGCCAGTTTTCCCCTCAGGTCACATGGTGGATTCTGGTTATGTGGAAATGAGATACATGGAAGACTGCAGAGAAGTCGGCGGAAATTTCAACACAGTTGCAAGGGAAAGTTTAGAATTCAGGACCCGCCAAAGGGAGGGGCCCCAAAGAACACATCAAGCTTTGAAATGAAAATGTTTGCATATTGTAATCATGAATAAGCTAACTATACTGATCTAACCACCACATGTTGTACACAATTACTGGAAATCAATGTTGTACCACATTTATATGTATAAAAGAAAAAGAAAAAAAAAATCCTACACAACCAGACAGCAGAAAGAGGGAGATTGTGCTTGGCAGGCTACAGCCCAGCTTCCCTCAGCAGAGTCCCTGCTGGTGAAAGAGTCTCCATTCTCCTGACCTAGCAGGGCTTGGGTCACCCCCTGTAGAGAAAAACAGCCTCCAATGGTGCACCTGACTATGACATTTAGTGTTCAATCAAAGATTACTTGTCGTGACAAAAGACAGGACCACATGACCAAAACCCAAGAGAAAACACAGACCTTGGAAACAGATCCAGAGGTGACCCAGACATCAGATATTAGCAGGCAAGGACTTTAAAATAACCATGATGAATAGGTTTGAGAAAAGAGAGAAGATGAAGAAATTCCCCACAGGAAATTCTAGAAGATTTCTCTGAAGAAAAAAATACAATCTCTGGGGGCTTCCAATCAAGATGGCAGAATAGATGGTCCCCAGCGTCACTCTCTCCCACGATCAACTAATTTACAACTACTAAAAAGCAACAACAGCCAAACTGGGGCCGCTAGAGCTTAGGGGAAGAGGAGAGACCTACGGAGTGCATGAAGTCGGGAGAAGCCACGATGAGAGAAAGGCAGGATCACTCCCAACATTTCGAGCCCTGGCTGCTTCAAGGCTGGCCCTGGTGAGCACATGGAGGAAGAGTAGGCAAAAGCCATGGCTGTGCCCTTCATATGAAGTTGCTTAGAGATGGCAGAGAAGTAGAGGGCCTTGGTGGCCCCCAGGCCAGCAACACCATTGACGGGGTTCTCGTGGACTCATGTAGGAGTGAGGGCCACAGACAGCTGAAAAAAGGAGCCACTCAGAGGCTGGTGAGTCATCAAGAAGGACCAGTACACGGCCTGCCCTATGGGAAGTGTTCGGAGTGTGGGCAGTGGGGAAGATGGGCCCACCTGGGGAAAACTGGGGCACAGCAAGGACAGCTGATCTGCTCCCCAATCAGTGCAGGACCACTCAGTGGAGACTGGTCAGGAATATAGAATTGCATGGGGTACAGTTTGATGAAAAGAATCAGGCCCAGACCAGAGTTTTTACACAATCCAGGTGTACCGGACCTCACAAGACCCAGAAGTACCTATAAAGTCAACAATTAAAACCTGAGCTGCACAAAAAGCCTTCCCCAGAGAATCAGCAGCAAAGCAGCAATTTAGCTCAACCACATGGCTCAAGTGCTGGTCCCCACAGGACGTTCCCCCATTTTAGAAGAAAGCAAAGGACAAAAAATTAGTTCCAGCACAGAATTTAAGTGGTGGGAACAGCGAATAATCCAACATAGAATTGAAAGAAAAAACAAAATACCCACAGATCAAAGTTTGATATTAACTAGTAAAGGTCTCACATCATCAAAGAACACCTATAAAACCTAGAAGGACCAGAAGCCCCCTGGGCTACCAAGCCGGCGAGGGCTGGGGGCCTCAGCCACGCCCCCAGATGACCACACCCAGCCCAGCAACAACCACTGAGCCTCCGCAGGAAGCGCCCCCAGGCTCCTGAGCTGGGGCAATGGGGAGCCAAGGGCCTTGACCATGTCCCCCAACATTGGCAACCAGCTGTGATGACCACCTTGCTGCCACCAGAAATGCCCCGGGCTCCCCTGCAGGAATGAGGGGGGTGCCACAGGACTTGACCATGCCCCCTTCCTCCTCCTCCCACCCTATTTCCTTCCCCCTTTCCTTCTCCCCTTCCCCAAACTGCTCTGCAACATCTTAGAATGTAAAAAAAAAAAAAAATTAATAAATAAATTAAAAAAAAAAAATAGAACTTCCAGAAAAAGTTTCCTGAAGTTTCTCTGAGGTGATGCTGAAACCACCCACCCAGCCTTTACTGTGACACGGAGAGACCAACTTCCTTTGTTCTCAATTAGCACACTGTGCAGAGCCCCGCGGCTGGAAGTAGGGCTCAGTGTTCCCAACACGTGACTCAGCCCCACGTGGCTTCGCAACGTGTCTTGTCATGTGGAACCCAGTTAAGTCACCACCCGACAAAACTTGCTCGCTTTTTTGAAGTTTTGGATTCTTTGACTAATGTTTAGTTTCCAGACAACAATGGGAAATAGATTTTTAGGTTGTGAAGTTTTCCTCTCTTCCTTTATCTTCTGTTTTCCATAGATTTGAGGCTTGAGAAAATGGAATTAAAGTTTCATATCATTGTTTCCCTTAAAAAAAAAATACAGTGTCTGAAAGGAAGAACAAGGATTTGACAGAGCAGAAGACAGAGCGTGTACACTGGAAGACAGGTGAATAGAACAGAACCAAATGGAAGCAAAAGCAAAAAATATGCAAAAATGCAGAAAAACATGTTAGAGACAGATGGGACATGGTTAAAAGGTTAACTTGCAGTAACCGGCATCCCAGGGGAAGAGTTAACGAATGTGAAGAGAAGCAGTATTTTAAAAGATGATAAATCAGTCCTCCAAAACATAAAATCAGAAGCATGACAAATACAAAGAAGGCCGCACCTAGGCACGTCATATTAAGACTTCCGAAACCAAAGACAAAATCTTAGAAGCAGCCGGAGGAAGAGTCCGCACCTTCAAAAAAGCAGCAGTATGACTGACAGCCACCTTCTGAGCAGAAATTGTGGATGTGTAGAGGCTGTCAAATTACATCTTTAAAGTGCTGAAGACGGTACGCCAACCTAGAGCTCTGTGCCTTGTGAAAACGTCCTCAAAAATGAAGGTAAGATAAAGACCTGGTCAGACAAGTAAAAAGTGATGGACTTTGTCTCCAGAAAACTTTTATCCAAAGAAATGCTAAAAAAAAAGGCAAGAGGAAAATGACCCCAAAGAAAAACCTGGAATTGCAGGAAGGAATAGAAAGCACCAGAAAGAGTGAATTTGTGGATATATGCAAGTGAATATTTACTGAACGTGGGCTGCAGTGTGATGGTAGGAATGGACAGTGGGGTTTAAAGTATATGCAGAATTAAAATGCATCACTGCAAAAACAGAAAAAGCAGTAGGGTTTATATAGAGTTAAGTGAGAGTTAAACTTCTAGCATTATCCAGGAGTGGCAATGGCAATATTTTGTATTAGATTAAGTGCCTGCTTTAATCTCTAACATAATCACTAAAGGACCAGCAAAAGATAATAGAGGGAACTAATGGGGTAATAAAAACACGTTATTGATGTAGAAAACGGCAAGACATGAAAGAAGAGAATATACAAGCAATGAGTCAAGTAGAAAAAACTATACTAGATATAAATACAAATATTTTAAGAATTACATTACATGCAAATAGACTACTCCAATTTAATGACTAAAATTATTGGAGACTAGGTGAAAAAAAAAAAAAAAAAAAAAGCCAAAATCCATCTATATGCTTATCACAAGAGATATACCTGAGTTACAAGGCAGAAAATCTGAAAGATAAAAATATGTAATTAAATATCACTTAAACAGTAGCCAAAAGAAGGCTGGTGTGGCTATACTAATCTTAGATAAATTACACTTTAAAGCAAGAAGTATTACCAAGACACAGAGGGACATTTCCTAAGGATAAAATGGTCAATCCAGCAGATAAATATAGAATCCGAAGTCTGTATTTATTCTATAAAAAGTCAACAGAACTAAAAGGAGAGGTAGACAAATCTACCAGCATAGGGGGACATTAACACACTTCTTTCACGATACCAGGAGTCATCCTAGTTTTTCTCATATGGAAACTCTAACTTCAAAAAAAGCTAAGCAAAAGGCTAACCAAGTCCTTGCGTGGAGAGCACCCTCTGTGTGAAGTCCTTGCTGTGAGCCGTCGCTGTGCTTACTCCCGTCAGGAGATGCTCACTGGGTCCTTTCCCAGGGAGCGCAGCCTCCTTATGGAGTGGACACTCTCCCTTGTATTTGATTCATGTGCCTCAACACTTCCCTAACGTCACTCATTTCAAGGTATAAACAGCTCCTCATTAAAAAGCTGTGGGGCAGGGGTTGCCACTCCTCGAGGTGGTCAAGATCATAGTGACCACCTACCTTTGAATTTTCCAAGCATCCTCTAAAAATCATACATATCAGCAAGAATGAAACCACACAAATTCCATGCCCTCAGCACGTCTACAAAACAGAATACTACAAATTTTAAATTACCTGCAAATAGAAAAATAAACACCAAGTTCAAAAAGAGCTATTTCTTGAGCTCTCACTGCAAGCCTCTGCAGAAAGTTGGGTGGGTGGGGACTGTGTGAAAAAGCTGCACAGAAAATAAAAGGGGAGACTGAGCCAAAGCACCGCCAGAAAAAGAAAGTTTACAGTAAGTGTGAAGACACTGTAGAGGAAAGGCCCCTAGGAGAAGACTCGAGGAGCCAGTCTTAGAAAGGAACATTACTGGGGGAGGAGGAGGAGACGCCCTTTGGACATGTGCAGTGAGGGGGAAAAGATAAGGGGACAAATTTAGGATCTCACAAGAAATAAGGACAGTGAAGAGCACACAGCTCCTCCTCCATGATCGTTCGAAAGGCTTTTTGCTGTGCTCACAAAAGACAATACTCTTGAACTGAGAATCCTGTAAACCACCCCAACTTGCCATCCCTACCCATAAAATGCATATACATAGGATATCTTCATCTATTCAAAGCTATTACAAAAAAGAAATGGAATATGAGGATCAAAACATTTCAGGTGATTAAGAATTACCTCCCCCCCAATCAATACAAAGCAGAAGAAAACGATAACAGAGCACTTCAAACTGAGCTAAATATTCTCAAACGAGCATCTGAGTATATGAAAATCACCCTGAGATATAAATTTGAAAAGTAAGAACACAAATGGACCAAAAAAAAAAAAAAAAAAAAAGAAGCAATAAAGTAAAAGTTGATTAAACTCAAGAAAAAAATAAAAGAAAAGACAAAATCACATCAAAAATAAAGACTAAATTAAAAGGTACCCAAAGGAGCACAGACTTGTGAAAATATAGCGATGCCATCGAAGGAGAGCCCAAAATCAAGCAGGGGAAGGACAACGAGGTGACATAAAAAAGCCAGGGTCAGTCAGAGAAAAGGTGGCTGACGTGGACGACCGGCAAAGAGTAGCCAACTGCGTGTAATTGGAGTCAAAATGCAAAAAGGAAAATCTAATGCAAACAACTTTTCAGAAGTAGAAAGCCTGAATCTACACATTGCAAGGATCTGGCAGGTGCCTGGGAAAACCCACCCGGAACAATGAAGCCTGAGACATATCTCAGTGAAACAGACATTAATAATAAAGAAAAACATCCACAAAGATGAAGAAAATAATCCCCAGTTTCTCCAGACAAAGATCTTGAATAACTTTAAAAGCATAAAATATATAAACAAATTTTGGACTAGCACCAAGCAATATACAAAGTAATGCACCTGCAACTCCATTTACGGTAATGGAGCATTAATCCCTAAGAGATTAACTCTCCTACAAATAACAACTATAAGCACTGAGCAAATTATACAAAAAACACCTGAAGGAACTGGAGCATGTATGAGCAGGCATGAAGTGGCGAGGTGCCTACATGTGAGGAGCGGCACTGGGTAAGCTCCATTTTTTATAGCTTTTTGTCTGAGCGCAGAAACCCAGTGGCCCACTTTCTAATAGAAAACATGCAATCTTACTGGCTTGAAAAAGCAAAGGACTGCATTTTCAGAGATCACAGCAGCTGGAAAATTGAAGGAGGAATCTGGGAAAAGATAAATACAGAGAGAGAGAGAGAGAGCTCATAATTCTGCATATAAACTCTACCCAGATCCTTGTCTTAACACCTGAACTACGTATCCCTTGTTCAGCTAAGTGAATTGCCTGATAAAACATACCAAAAATATAACACAGATCCGAGGAACATTACAGAATCCAAAGTCTATACAATGTATCAGTGACAATGTTCAGGATACAATAAAAAATTGCTAGACACACAAAGAAACCTAAAATGGGACCCCCACTTTATATCCACTTCCCTTTCTGACTATCCCCCAAAAGACTTTGTGATCCAGCATGAGATGTGAAGACAACCACCTTACCAAGACTATTTCATGAACTCTTAAATTGTGAGAGATCACATCTCTGTAATAAGTCCCTTAATAATTTTCTTCCAATGATCGTGCTTCTCTGGTTGGCCTTGACTGACAGAGGGAGCAGAGTGCATAGTGGATGTACAGAATCAATAGCCATCGTGCACATCACAATACCCAGGGGGAGGACATGATGACAGGAAACCTCCATGTACAAAAGCAACAAATAAGATAAAAACATTTAGGAACAAACTTATAAAGAAACATGAAAAATAAACTGCATGAGGAAAACTTTAAATACTCCTGAAAGACACAAAAGCAGACTGCACAGATGGGAAGCCATCTCCTGCTCTTGGGTAGGACCACTTGACATTGCAAGGATGTCAGTCCTCCCAAAGTTAACACATGCAGACATGCAAAACCCAAACCAACCAAACTAAAACAAACAGTGACGGTTTTACAGTGCTGAACTAAAGTCCATATGACAAAACAAACAAGCCAGAACTGTGAGAAAAACACTTTTTAACAAATGGTGCTGGGACAACTGGTTAGCCATTTGGTAAAAGAAATTTAGACCCATACCTCATAGCACACAAAAAATAAACTCCAGATCTATATGTAAAAAAAATAAACCATGCAAACACTAGAAAAACAGTGGGAGAGCTTTCTAAGACTCAACACTCAAATGCAATATAAGACAAGATTGATAAATTAGACAACATAAAAATAAAACAACTTTTCTATGGCTAAAAAACACTATAAACTCAATAGACAAAGGATAAACTGGGGAAAAAATAACATATCAAAAATAAAGGTATAGGGCCGAGCCCGTGGCGCACTTGGGAGAGTGCGGCGCTGGGAGTGCGGTGACGCTCCCGCCGCGGGTTCGGATCCTATATAGGAATGGCCGGTGCACTCACTGGCTGAGTGCCGGTCACGAAAAAGACCAAAAAAAAAAATAAAATAAAAAATAAAGGTATAATATACCACATATAGAGAACTATTAAAAATTAAGGGAAGAAAAGACCAAAGACCCAATAGAAAAAATGAGTGAAAGACATGAAGAATAATTCATCAAAAATATACAAAAAATGGCCCCTATACGTATGAAAAGGTGTTCAACATCGTTCATAACAGAAATACAAATCAAAACCACTGTGATTTCATTCTGCACCTCAGATTGCAACAATCTAGAAGCATCATTGCGAACGCATTCTGTTGGGGACACTTTGGGGGATATGGGCACACTTTTTCCTTTTTATTTATTTATTCATTTTGATGGCTGTCCGGTACAGGGACCAAACCCTCAGCCTTGGTGTTATCAACACCACACTAACCAAATGAACTAACTGGGCAGCCTGGAAATGAGTATTTTTATACTTTGTTGGTGGGAATACAAACTGGTACAACCACGTGAATTTACCTTTGCTTTGGTCATCTCACTGCTAGAATTTACTCTGGAGATACATTTTTAATAGTATGGAAATACATAGGCAAAAAGTTATTCATTGCAACGTGGCTTATAATCGCAAAGTATTGGGAACAACCAAAATGTCCATAGACAGGGGAGAGGCTGAATGAATGTGGTATGTCCGTGCAGTGGAGTACTATGCAGCTGTGAAAAAGGAAGAGGATGTCCTCCATGAACTCATATGGAGTGATTTCCAGAACATGCTGTTAAGTGAAAAAAATGTGAAAGACTAACTCTAATATGCCATCTCCTGTGTAAAAGGAAGGAGAAATAAGGAAAAAAAATGCTTATTTTTGTGAAAAGAAATACAGGAAGAATAAACCAGAGGCTGATGAGACTGCTCACAGGAGGTGAGAGAGATGAGATGTAGAGATGGACCAGGGGCACATGCATCTGAACATGCTTGTGTGTAGAGTCTTGTGAGGTTACATTCATATTATATGTACTTAAAACAAGGGGGGGTGGGCGGTGACTCTAAATGAATAACAGAACTGAAAGAACCTAACTGTATTTCAAATTAATAACATTTGGGAGGAGAAAACTTCAGCCAAGTAATTTTTGAACAGCATTTTGATTAAAGACAAAAGAAATGTAAGAAATATTAAACTCTGGTTAATAGATTTGTTTTTCACAGTGGTGTGGGTTAGCAATTCTGAAACTATTTTATGTTTATTCTAGGATTGAGCAAATAAGTAAATATGTTGAGGATGATGGGAGCCAGGTTTCTTGCTGCTGGAGAAGGGATTGCTGCAGGCAAAGGGATGAAACAGGAAAGAACCACTGGTTTGGGATTGGAGCTGGAGGGACGGTGCGAGCGCACGGCTTATGGTGATGTCTGTGGTGGTATGTGTGCACCCTGCAGGGAGAGTGCAGATGCGCACGTGCCTGGCTCTTCCTGTCTTGTCTGGTGTTTTCCCTCCTCCCTACTTCCTTCCTTTTTCCTTCCCTCCCTCCTCCCTTTCTTCCTTCTTCCCCTCCCTCCTTCCTTCCTTCCCTCCTCCCTCCATCCCCCTTTTTCTCCCAGGGTTAATTGCGCATGTTCATAACACAGCAGTGCCTGGAGCGAGTCCTGAGCCTCCAGCCTCCAACACTGCTGTTGAGGAAAAACAAAACTTTTGGGTGTCATCGCTGGGCACAAGCTCGGCTTTTCCTGACGCCACCGCCCAGGACCTTGGTAGAGATCATGGAAAATCTCTGGGGCCAGCACAGTGCTCGCTGCCCTCACTTGGAATGGCATCCCTCCCGCCCCTGGGGCTTTGGGACCAGGTGCCCCTCTGCCACCCTGGGCAGGGACTCAGGGTCCTGCTTCAGACCTGTCCCATCAGGAGCAGGGCCTACCCTCCTGCCGTGACCCTCCACTGCTCCCCAGTCCTCCACTCCCTCTCGGAACGTTTCCCAGGCTGGCCTCACTGCCGACTTTCCTTGGTTTTCAGGACTTCTTTCCAGATCCATGTTAAATTCATCACTTTTCTGGCCTGTCCGCATCCTGACACACACCACTCTTCTCACAGCTCCCACCCCACAACTGCTCAGAGGCCTGGTTTCCTCCCCGTGGAGAATGTCTGAGGAGACAGTGCGTCTGTCGCCTGCCGCTCCACCAGGCCTGAGGCGCTGAGGCCTGGAGGCTGCACCTCTGCCCCTCATGCTCTGCAGTGCCATCCACGTGGCTAGCGCGGGCGTTTTCTTTGCTTGTGCATATTTTCACAGAGAAATTAGTGTCACTCCGAGATCTTTTATTCCACCGTTAGGATTCCTATGCTGAAGCTCAGCCCGTTAAATTAAACATTAAGAAAAAAATTATGAGGTTGATGTTAGGCTTTTAATGATGTTTGAATACAGAATCAGAACCCCCCCAAAAGAAGATCTTCTAAAATATAGCCAAAATGGGAAACTCTGCCTAGAATTGTGTTTCTGGTCCTGCCAAGTGCCCCCATGCCCTTCAGAAACCTCCCAGCTCTCCTATCCCGTGGGAGGCTCCTAAAAATCCCTTTGAGCAAGCAGAGAAATAATCAGGTGGCCGTAAGACACCCACTTTCTATTGGGAAACATCTCCATTGCGGTTTGAGGTTACGTATTCGGATATTATTTTCCTCATTCACCATTTATTTTCTTAAAATAATCAGCTCCTGTGGATCCTTGTGGGAAAGAGCTTCCAGTAATGTCTGGGATGAAATCGGGGTGCCGGGAAGGTTGTGTTGGTTTAGTAAGGACACCTCACTAAAGGAAAGCCTCACACATTAAAATAACATGTGTAGGTCTCTGCTCCTTGAACAATACCTTTTAATGTGCTCAGCTGAGTTTTGCATTATAAGTACGGGAGCTGGCACATGCTTAGGTTTCTGTTGGATGCCTACAGCCTTTCCCTCTCCAACTCCCTAGATGCCGGGAGCCCAGTGCCAGCGTCCAAACTGGAACTTTCAGAGCAAATGACTCCATGTTCCACGTCTGGATGGATCCAGTTCTCAAGAGTGATAGTGAAAAGCTGCAAACTTCTCAGTAAAAAATAGAACAAAGGCCCCACCCCAAGCCCCCTCAGCTTCCAGAAGGTCAAGTGAAATCCTCTGGGACAGCAGCAGACACGTCTGTGACTGTCCCCAGGTAGCCTGACCACCCTTGCTTGCTCTGTCTGCACCTTGCACCCGATTTCCTCTGAAAAAGGTGATCTTGTTTTGGCCAAGGTGCTTTTTGCCATTTTATAAAGTTTCTTTTCCTGGGGCGGGCCCATGGCTCACTTGGGAGAGCGTGGTGCTGACAACACCAAGTCAAGAGTTAAGATCCCCTTACCGATCATCTTTAAAAAAAAAAAGTTTCTTTTCCTCTCGTCTGTTGGAGAAAATCCTTTAGAAGCTTAAAGTGGAACATCTCTCTCTTTTCTCCACCCACGTCCCTCTGGAGGGCTTTCCATGAAGAGAGAGGAGGAGGCCTGGCGTGGCCTGGAGCAAGTGCGCGGGACAAAGCCCAGGTCAGCTCCGCCCGGTCCTGCTGGGATGCACACGCGATGTTCCACTCACTCCGGCTCCCAGGATTCTCAGAAATGCAGAGCCAGAGTTCTGTCCTCCTAGCCACTTTTAAAAAAATTCGTCTTATTTCAAAATTCTTACTTGGTGTGGGTTGGATCGTGGCCCCCAAAAGACATACCCACGTCCTAACCCCTGCTTCCTGTGAGCACTGCCTTATTTGTAAACAGGGTCTTTGCAGATGCGATCACGTTAAGATTAGATCGTCCTGGAGTATGTCATGTCCTTATAAGAAGAGGGGAAGAGACAGACACACACCAAAGAGGAGGCCACATGACGACAAAGGCAGAGATGGGAGCGACAGAGCCACAAGCCAAAGAGCACGTGCAGCCACCAGGAGCTGGAAGAGGCAGGAAGGAGCCTCCCCTAGAACCTCAGAGAGCGCGTGGCCCTGCCACACCTTGTTTTCACACTTCTGGCCTCCAGAACTGTGGGAGGATAAATTTCCATTGTCTTAAGCCCACAGTTTGTGGCGCTTTGATGGAGTTTAGATGTGTTGTCCTCCCAGAACCCATGTGGAAATCTGATTCCCAATGTGGCAGTGTTAGAAGCTGTTTGAGTCATGGGGGCGGATCCCTCATGAGTGGATTAATGCTCTCCTTGGGGTGGGGGGATTAATGAGTGCATTCTCGCTCTATTAGTTCCCAAGAGAGCTGTTTGTTTAAAAGACCCTGGCACCTCCTCTCTCTTGCTTCCTATCCGCATGTGATGTGCTTGCACCTACCAGGTGCCTGCTGCTTTCCGCCAAGGGTAGAAGGAGCCTGAGGCCCGTGCCAGATGCAACTGTCCCAGAATCGTGAGCCAGATAAACCCTGTTCTTTATAAATGACCCAGTCTCAGGTATTCTGTTACAGCAACACAAAATGGACTAATACAAGCAGCCGCAGGAAACTCACACGAAGACCTGCTCTGCTGGGCTGTAAGGATCAGAGAGATGGGCAGGTGAGGCCCCCGGGCCACAGCTGGTCCAGCCAAGGCACAGGCGCACTGCCGGGAGTGGAGGAGGAGGTGCTCGGGCACGGGAGGTGGAGGGGTGAGTAACCCATGCTGAGGCTCTGAGGACGCCCCATTCCTACCAGACCGAGGTCTTGGCGATGTCCAAGGCCACAGCCCTGTGGGGCTGGTTCCCCTCTGCTCACTCCCCTGTTAGGGGAGCCCCTGCAGCCATGCCCTGCACACCTCTGCCTCTCCCTGGCCCTGAGCTTCTGCTCTCACAGCACCCGCTCTGTCTCCCTGACCTGAACGTTCACCTTAAGCTTGTCACCAAGCACTTTACCCAGACTTGGGTGGGGGCTGCACACGAGCCTCTGTTATGGTAAACAAGAAGAGACGTTTGCCAAGGGGATGCTTCTCAGGACCCACAGGCGCTGTCCCCTCCAGCCCTCCAAGCCCACCCTGGGAGGCTGTTTTCTCACCTGGGCTGCAGGCTTGGCCTGGACTGTCTGCCTGGAGCCCTTTAAACCCTCCACATCACTGCTCCTCATTCACCTCCGCACTCCAAGCACCGGCCCACAGCAGACAGGTTCCCTTCTGGACGTGTCCACGTAGTCAAATTCTCCAAACTTCTCCTCCAGAACCACCAAGTCCACTCTGCACCCCACAGCCTTGGGTTCAAGAGGAACTGACCTGGATTAGAGGCACTCTCCTGCATTGCCAAAGTGAGCACCTGCCCCTGAGATGGTCTGCTTGGGATGGGGATGGTGACACAGAAGAGGGGATGTCACAGTTGCAGACTCATCCAGGGATGCACACGAGTCACCGGCCCAGCTCACCCGTCCCCGAGGGAACGTCCCAGTCCTCCCAGGGGCAGGTGGAAACCACTCAGCCAAAGGGGCACCTTGGAATGGTGACGAGAGGGTCCCGATACTGAGAGACGGGGCAGGATGGCCAGAGCTTTGCCCACAGCAACCTGAGTCCCAAGCCTGGGCCCACTGCTGCTTCCTGCAGGCCTTGGCGGGTCCAGACTGTTCCAGCTTCGCCCTCAAGTGGGAAAGGGGCTGCTGGTGTCCAGCTTGTGGAGCCTGCCTCCAGAACAAGAATGGCTATGGAATGTGGTGTCAGTGTCACTCCTACAACTGGACAATGATGATGGTAATAATAATAGCAGCTGGTAAGTCTCAGGCACCTCAGCACCATTAGGAAGGAGCCCCCATGCCCAGCACCCGGGCCCTGCCTGTGTTACGCGTTGCACTCTGGGTGGCCATGGAGACGTGAATACTCCTGGGGGGCATTGCGGGAAGTCACTGGGTTTGAAGGTGGTGGAGAGGTCTCCTCCTAGCAGAAAGGAAGGAGGCGCTGGACCCAAACCAGATAAGGCTGGGAGGGGAGCGAGGCCAGCAGGGAGCACAGAGGCCTGCAGCACCTGAGCATTATCCTTCGATGACGATGGAGTTCGGAGCCCCTCTGGCCAGCCTCTGCGCACCTTCCAAGTCTCTGTCTCCTTATCAGTAACACAGGCTAAAGCAACTAACGATGGGTGCTAACACTAGAGGCCACTGCTTGGGGCTGGGCTGCAGGCACTTCCCGTGCCCCTCGGGGCAGGTGCGGTCCTCACTCCCACTGGCCACTCAGGGGCTGCAGACTGCTGCCCGCTGCCCAATCTGGCCAAGGGTGTAAGCCAACAGTGGTGTTCTAACCCTTTATGCTTAAAGCAGCAATATCATATTCACCATCTGGCCCCTTGCAGGAAAGAGTTTGCCGCCCCTGGTCTAAATGGGTAAACTGAGGCACAGAGTGGGCCCCTGGGCCGGCTGCAGGTCTCAGGGCTACGGTGAAGCCATCTGCTCAGCAGTGACAAAACAGCAGTCTGGGGTCTGGGGGACCCACCCTTTCCTTACAGCACAGAACTGCCCAGTTCCTGCTCCTGAGGGACTCAGTGGCCCTTGCAAATGACAGTTTCCTTGCAAAGACAGATAAAAACCAACCTGGTCACCACGTCCACATACATGGGGCCCACAGCAGGCAGGGCTGGCGGTCCACCCCTGTGCGGATTGGCTGGTGTCAGTATCAGGAACATGACACGAGTGTGAGGGAGGCAGCTGTGGGACCAATAAAGCAGTGAGACTGTTTGCACAGAAGACTTGGAAGCACATCTTGTTGAGTGGAATTCTGCTATAAGGTCACGTTTTATGTGTCTCCTCTTCCAATGGCTTCAGAAGTGAGGCCAGGCAAGGAAATGGACTGTTGGTCAATTGTCCTGGCTGCCCCACCTGGCTGTGATTTGACCTCCCACCAATGGGATTGCAGAAGAGCAGAGGCAGGTCAAGGCAGAGCAGGCTGCACTGGAAGTGCTGCCTGCCTTGTGACAGTCCCCCAGTGCTAATGCAGTGCATCTCCACTGCAGCTTGGCCAGGGAGCAAGACGACAGGCTGTGGCATCCAGCTGCTAGTGACAGAGAGCAGGTTTTCTCCCTGCTGCAGGTCCTTGGCTCCTGCCAGTTTCCGAAGAAAGGCTTCCGTCCAAGCACCCTGGGCGGTTCCTGGACACGAAAGATGTCCCTCTCCTCAGGCATACATTGAGAACTGGGTGTGGACTGGCTCTTTCTCTGCTTCCTGCATCACCTGCTGGCTCCTGCTCAGTCTCTAACCTCTCCCCAGATGCCACCTCCTGCAGGAAGCCCGCCAGGGTTTGGAAGTGTTCCTGCACCTGTGTGTCCCCCACCACTGCTCTCTCATTGACTGTACGTGTGATCCATCCATCCACAGGTCATCCTCTCCGTGGGTCCCAGTCATCACTGGCTCGACCTTGCCCAACACCCAGGGGTGGGATCTGGAGGTACTCAGTGAAGATCACCGAATGAACGGCTGGGTGGCCGGGTCCAGAGCCCTGAACCCAGCCCAGGGGAGGAGCCTCAGCAGTCCTCACATTACCTGCACCCCTCTTGCTTTCCCCACCAAAGAGGGACGAGGAACCAGAGAAGCTTGCTTTGTGCGATCACAAACAAGTGTGCTGGCCTCGACTCCAGAGCTCCTCGCCTGCCACACCCTGTCCTCGGCCCTGGGCTGATGAGCTTGGCAGCTTGTTTCCAGGGTCCACAAGCCTGAGGCATGCTCTGCCCTCTGCGTGCATCCCCTACCCCTTCCCAGACCCTGCCTGCCCCCAGTGCCATTGGTAGGGTGCAGGAGCACTGAAGTGAAATCTGGCTTTGCCATGAAAGTACACAGGGGTCCAAGCTGGCTTGTCATAAGACAAAGAGGTGGGACGCAGACCTGCACACCTCCAGCACCCTCGGAGGCCTGCATGTGGGGAATGCTTGAGGACAAGCGGCCGGGCACATTCTATCAGTCCTGATCTGCTCCCCTCTCCTGTGCTGGCGGGAGTTTCTCCAGAAACACCCTTTTTATAATTAAAAGATACCATCTCTCTCTGTCAAGCTCCGCTATCTGCTCTAACATGGTCCTTGTGTCCTGGGTTGTCAGGTGACAGGAATCCAGGGAAGGCCGCTGGGGACCAGCTCTCCCATGAGCCCTTCCAGGCAGGTTGTGCCAGTGCCTATGGACTGTGAAGCCCTCAGAAGCTCAGGCCCACCTGCAGCTCCCAGAGCAGAGGACCACAGGGTTTCTGGTGCTGCCAGGGCTGGGAGTTGTGCCCAAGAGGGGACTCTTTCTCCATGGGCCTGCAGGAGACCTGTCTGTGGGACACCAGGCACCTGCTCCTAGGCCTGCAGACAGGCTGCCCCGGGAAAATGTCTGTGGTCGCCTCAGAGGAAACTGTGAAACTTTAGTGTGCAATCTGAAGTCTGCCATCAGATGACATTGGAATAGGAACCCTGGAGGTATTTTGGGGGACAGTGAAGAGCCAGAGCTGTAGCATCAGGCGTGGCTCACTCCAAACAAGGACTCCAGATCCCAGTGTGCCCAAAGCACACTGACAGGAGCCCCAGCACAACCTCGGCAGGTACGGTCACAGAGAGAGCACAGCAGACAGCAGCGTCCTTGTTCAGCAGAAGGACCACAGACCCAGGCCGGGCCGTGCCTCTGGCTGCACTGGGGCGTCTGAGCTGACAGTGACTGATCTGAGCCAGACGTGGGTTTGTCAGTGCTGCGTGTTTGTGCTTTACGACGTCCCAGAGAAGGCGACACAATGATTACCCCTAGTTTTGGTAAACTGAGACGAGGTGACAAGATTTGACCACGCCCACAGAACCAGGAAACAACAGAGTTCAGACTCCCAGGCCTTGGCTGTTAAAAACCCATTCTGCTCGTCACCAATGTGTCAAGAAATCCGTCAGCCTTTCCCTCAAAATATTGACAGACTATGGCCACATATCTCTTCGATCACTGCTGCTGGTGCCCAAGCCACTGCCTGAACTTGCGCTGCCACTGTGAGCCACAGGTGGCTATTTACACTCAAAGCGACCAGAATTAAATACAATTTAAAATTCAGTTCCTCGGTTGAAGCAGCTACATTTCAAGTGCTCAATAGCCACCGTGACTAGTGACTGCTGTATTGGACAGGGCAGATTCTAGAACATTCCACCACTGCAGGAAGTTCTACCAAATGGTGCTGGACTATTGGTATTGCCTCTCACTGGTCCTCAACCAGAGGGGCTGTTAGAAATGTAAGTGAGGGTCTGCATGGCTCACCCCTTCCTGCAGGTCTATGTTCACTGTCACCAATCAGAGAGGACCTCCCTCGCCTCTGGCTGAGGTTGAAGCCCCCTCCTCACTTGTCACTCTTTAATCGGCTTTTTCTTCACACATACAACATAGAATCCACCTGTTTATTGTCCATTCACCCCCTACAACTCAAGTCCCATGGTGGCAGCAAGGATGCTGCGTGAGTGCCAGCCCCAGGTGACCCCCCAGGGAACAGCAGCACATGCCGGCCCTTTGACCGAGACACCGTGACGCCAGCACCATCCTGATAAGCGGCTCTCAGACTCCAACCACAGAAACTGTGGGTGATGCTGACTGCAGCAGTGGCTGAGCTTGGGGTGATTTGTTATGCAGTGGTGGGTAACTAACTCAACAGGCAAGGGCTTTCTCCAAAATACAAACCTGATCGTGTCACCAAAACGTGGCATACATTCCCTTGGGAAAGACATCTGCTTTTCTCTGTTCCCGTGGGATAGACATTGAGTATGCACCTGCTGTGTATCCCACACAGAGAATAGAAAGATTAAAAATCTAGACTCCTGGGGCCGAGCCCGTGGCGCACTTGGGAGAGTGCGGCGCTGGGAGTGTGGCGACGCTCCCGCTGCGGGTTCGGATCCTATATAGGAATGGCCCGGGGCGCTCACTGGCTGAGTGCCCGTCACGAAAAAGACAAAAAAAAAAAAAAAAAAAAAAAAAAAATCTAGACTCCTGGGTGAGTCGGATGAAGAAGTTGCCCTACCAGTTCCTGTTCCAGAGGCCAGATAGCCTCTCCCCGATCTCTGTCCAGGAGGCAGTTCCCCGGTAAAGGTCTGGTCTGGGCTGCGTCTTCTCCCGAGTCTGCATGTGTGCTTCCTGTCATCTCTGCCCCACTGCAAAGGCAGAATGGCAGCCCTCCCTATGAGGACAGCCTCCCGGGTGTAACGCTCACAGTGACAAAGTCCAAGGTTAATAAATCTACAGTGGAGTGTGTGCCAGCCACGAGGTTACCTGAAAGTAGCCAGGAGCGAAATCTGATGGACAGATAATGACGAGCTGAATATGCTCCTGCTTCGGGGAGCCCAGGTTGAACATGACCCAATGGGAAGTAAGTGGCTTTTCAAGAGCAAGCTGTCCCTCCTGAGAATCCTCCCTAAAGCACAGGCAGTGCTCCTCACTTCCCAGAGAGCTGGGGAAGCTGGAGGTTTCACAGAGTCCATGTGAACTCTTAGGAAGAGCTTCGGCTTTGGTCAGAACTGTGCTCAAGTCCTGGCTCCAGCTCTTGCTGGCTGTGCGGCCTTGGGTGGCTGATGGCTCTCTCCAAGCCTCACCCTTCTGTCTATAACAAGGGGTGATGTCGCCAGTGCTGAGGAGCTCAGTTGGAGCAAGTGCCAGGGCCCACCGGGTCTGGCTCACAGCAAGTGACTCAGTTCCACTCCCTTGATGCGTTGTTTCAGTTACTGTCAGTGACCATCCCTGAGCAGACCCCACCCAACCAAACCTTCTGCCCCCTTCCTCTTCAAAGGCCAAATTTCCCCCATTGTGGCTTTGGGGGACCTAGGAAGAGCTGAGCTGGGCTGGGTCTCTAACCCTCAGTAGGACCACAAGCATCCATGTGGCTATGAGGGAGGGTGGCCTGGGACATGGGCTTCTAAGCCCAATTCACATTGCCAGTTTCACTGTGGGTGAGTCATGCCCCTCTCTGGGCCTCAGTTTCCCCACCCGCAGATGGAAAGGGTGGGGCTGGCCTCAGAGGCTGCAATGTTCCGAATGCAGCCAGGTAGCTGGAGTGAGTCAGAACACGGATCTCAAGTGAAAACAGGATATTGCTGATGTGGTCCGAGACATCAGATGTCTGTAGATCATGCCAGAGCCTCCTCTGGGCAGAACAGTTCCAGTTTCCCAGCTGATCACCAGGGAGTGACTATCTGGCCATCACATCACCCTCTATGCTCTCTCTGGAGCTTCATCCGTCTTTCCGAACCCACAGAGAATGGCCTTGACCAGTTCATGCAGAATATAAATTACCTGGAAGAGATTCCCTTTTAGATAGCTCAGGGTAAGGAAACCAGTAAGAGAGCTGTGGGCCCTCTCCTGATGTCCTGGGCTCTGTTCTCACTGTGTCTCGGTGACTCCCCAGGGTCTCAGAGCCACAGCCTTCTTCTACCCTTTCTCTCAACAAAACGCCATGTGCTGCTGTTCTGGGATTCATCCATCTGGTAAGGACTGTCACCCACCTTGCGCTAAGGCTGACAGAATGCCAGAGACACCCCCCCAAAACGGACTGAGCTTTCAGGATCCACTCTGCAACCTCGTTCCTGGACCAGGGAAGGCAGAAAGCCACAGCTGAAACCCACCTCCCAACCAGCCTCTCAGATGGTCCCCTGCCTCCCAGAAAACCCTCTCATCAGCATCCGTATCATGGATCATCCATGTGAACCGAGTCATGGGTTTCATAAACCCACCCACTGTGGCCCGAGAAAACGGTTATGTTAGTAGCATAGCCCTGGTTCGAAGGCTGGATGTCACACATGACCAGAAAGGCAGGCCCTGCACTCTCTCCAGGCCTCCTCTTGCATTTAACACTCCAGGCTGGGGGATTTTGTAAACACTGAAGAGATTCATGCTCATCTGAAAGCACATCTGTGTGCAGGTGATTTGTTGCTGAGATCTGCGTGTGGTCACAACACAGCTCAGCTGTACCCCGAGAAGAGGTGCTTGGAAGCTGGTCCGTCGTCTCCTCACCAAACACCCTCACCACACTGCAGGGGCCTGCAAAGGCCCGAGTTTTCAGAGTTCATCCAAAGCCCACAGGCCAGCCACACCCGCAGGGCTGAAGTTGGAGAGAAACATCATTCCCCAGGAGAGCAGCGTGGGACCCCAGCGGAAATATTCCACAAGCACCCACGATTGTCTCCCTGCGCCCTTCAGGCCATGGACTTGGCTTCCTCTGGCCTTGCGGAGCCCTGTCCTGCTCTTTTTCCTTCACTGCCTTTAAAGACAATGACAGCTGACATTTCCCTTTTGGCTGGCGCTGTCCTGGCATGCAGAAAGGTAGATTTATGCATGTCAACAACATGCTGACAGACCACGGGGTTGGAAAAGGAAGAGTGGCATAAATCCAACCTGACGCAGATCACTTGGAAAGGAGACGTCGAGAGCCAGGGCAGCGTGAAGTCCCAGGCATGGGCTGCCTCCTGCCCCTGCCCAAGCTGGGGACGAGCCCTGCAGTGTGACATTGATCTCTCCAGTGGGAAGTAATCTCTTCCCGATGCTGGCCCAACACCAGGTGCCCAAAGCTGCAAGGCCTGGGAGCTGCAAGTGTCCTGCTGGGTAGATGATGCCAGTTAGTGGAGGCTATTTCTTCTATCGCCCCACTGCCCAGCATGTGCAGAGAAACTCCTGAGTGCAAAGGAGGTGATTCTGTTGAGTCTTGGGACAAACCTCAGTGTTGTCCCAGATGGACTTCCCTTCTCTAAAACAAGCAACTCTCTCCCTCCTCACATGCTGGTATGACCTTGCAGGGCACTGAGGGGCCACCACAATGCAGTACCACCTGCTGGCTATGTGACCTGGGCAAGTCACTTGACATCTAGACCTCTAGTTTCTCATCTGGAAGAAGAGGATAATCAGTAACCCAGACTCAGAGATTTGGGACAGGAAATCAACCAAGTAGTCAAGGTCAAGAGCTTGCAAGAGTGGCTGGATCAAAGCCCGTGCTCAGAAGGTGTTGGCCCTTGCTATGGTCCAAATATTTTGTTTTGTTTTATGATTTGCATTTTGTTTTTTTGTTTTTGTTTTTTTGGTGGCTGGCCAGTAGAGGAATTCGAACCCTTGACTTTGGTGTTATAACACAGCACTCTAACCAACTGAACTAACTGGCCAGCTGGTCCAAATGTTTATGTCCCTCCAAAATTTATATGTTGAAATCCTCACCCTTGATGTGATGGTATTAGGAGATGGGGCCTTTGACAGGTGATTATGTCATAAGAGTGGAGCCCTCAGGAATGGGATTAGTGCCTTATAAAAGAGGCCTGATAGAGCTCCCTTGCCCCTTCTACCGTGTGAGAACACAGTGAGAAGACAGCCATCTATGAGGAAGCAGGTCTTCGCCAGACACTGCATCTACTGATACCTTGATCTTGGACTTCCCGGACTCTAGAACTGTGAGAAATAAACTTCTGTTGTTTATGAGGCATCCAATTTATGGTATTTTGTTGTAAGAGCCCAAATGAAGTAAGACAACCCTCGTCATCATCATCATCATGGTTGTCATTGTCATCATCATGATCACCACTGTTACCATCACTATCATCATCGTCACCATCACCATCACCACCATCATCACCATCACCATCATCACCATCATCACCATCATCATCACCATCATCACCATCACCATCATCATCATCACCATCATCACCATCATCACCATCACCATCACCATCATCACCATCATCACCATCACCATCATCACCATCACCATCACCATCATCACCATCATCACCATCATCATCACCATCATCACCGTCACCATCACCATCATCACCATCATCACCATCACCATCATCACCGTCACCATCACCATCATCACCATCATCACCATCACCATCACCATCATCACCATCACCATCATCACCATCATCACCATCACCATCATCATCATCATTATCACCATCACCATCACCACCATCACCATCATCACCATCATCACCATCACCATCATCATCATCATCATCACCATCACCATAACACCATCATCACCATCACCATCATCATCATCATTATCACCATCACCATCACCATCACCATCACCATCACCATCACCACCATCACCATCATCACCGTCACCATCATCATCATCACCATCATCACCATCACCATCATCACCATCACCATCATCACCATCACCATCACCATCACCATCACCATCACCACCATCACCATCATCACCATCATCACCATCATCATCACCATCACCACCATCACCATCATCACCATCATCACCATCACCATCATCATCATCATCATCACCATCACCATCATCACCATCATCACCATCACCATCATCATCGTCATTATCACCATCACCATCACCACCATCACCATCATCACCATCATCACCATCACCATCATCATCATCATCATCACCATCACCATAACACCATCATCACCATCACCATCATCATCATCATTATCACCATCACCATCACCATCATCACCATCATCACCATCACCATCATCATCATCATTATCACCATCACCATCACCATCATCACCATCATCACCATCATCATCACCATCATCACCGTCACCATCACCATCATCACCATCATCACCATCACCATCATCACCGTCACCATCATCACCGTCACCATCACCATCATCACCATCATCACCATCACCATCACCATCATCACCATCACCATCACCATCATCATCACCATCACCATCATCACCATCACCATCACCATCATCACCATCATCATCACCATCATCACCATCACCATCACCATCATCATCACCATCACCATCATCACTATCACCATCATCACCATCATCACCATCACCATCATCATCACCATCATCACCATCATCACCATCATCATCACCATCACCATCACCATCACCATCACCATCATCACCATCACCATCACCATCACCATCATTATCACCATCATCATCACCATCACCATCATCATCACGATCATTATCACCATCATCACCATCATCATCAGGGACCAGCCATGGATCATGGACCAGCCATCTGGCTCTGCTCAGCTGACCTAAACTTCTGGGCTCTGGCTCCTAAGGAGTAGAAAGTTGAGACCCAGTTAAATGGCCTAAAGTCATCTGTGACCCCAAACTCCACAGGACAGAATCCAACCCATGGGTCTCCCATCATTCCCTTTTTATGGCATGTCACCTTTCCACACAAAGTGGACAAGCCCCTGCAATTTGTCTGCATTTCCTAAAAGAGTTACCAAGAAAGCACATTCAGAACTACCTGGTCCAGACTTCTCATCATGACCTGGCAAGGGCCAAGAAAAAGCAGCTGTGGCTCTCCTAGCAGCCTTGGCACTAATGTCATTGCTGTCCTCCATCTCCCTGCAGGGGCCATGCTCACCCTGACAGCTCTCACCAGGTATGGCAGTATCTCTGTCAGCTCAGGCTGCGATGACAGAATACCACAGGCTCGTGGCTTGAACAGCAGAAATTTATTTCCCACAGATGTGGAGGCTGGAAGTCCAAGATCAAGGTGTTGGCTGGTATGGTTCCTGATCAGGGCTCTCTTCCTGACTTGCAGATGGCCGCCTTCTCACTGTGTCCTCACAAGGCAGAGAGAGAGAGAGAGAGAGCACATGCCAGTCTCTTCCTCTTCTTATAAGGACAATAATCCACGATTGGAGTCACTTATAAAGCTCACCCTCATGACTTCATGTAAACCTAATTACCTCCCAAAGGCCCCACCTCCTAATACCATCACATTGGAGGTTAGGGACTCACATATGAGTTTGGGGGATGGATACAATTTAGTCCATAGCAGCTGACTTAAGAGGAGCTCCCGAGCTCCCCCTCCTAGCCAGAGAAACCCCATAGATGTGACCAGTAACTCTCCACAGCTGTCACCATAGCCCACCAGCTGTAATTGCTATTCTGTAGTTGCCAAGTTTCTGTGAGAGTGGGAACTGTTTATCATTCTGTTGATCACTCTGAGGGTCTATTACCTGTCTTGGTGTTTGAGAAGTGAATGGATGAGTGAGTGAATGAATGAATGAACATGGAGCAAACTCACTCTACCAACTGGTTCCCGAGGGAGAAGTTTTCCCCAGTACAGCTGTCCCCTTTTCTTTTCCCCATCGCTGCTTTTTTCCTGCTCTTGTTTACCCATCTCCTCCAGCCCTTTCTTTTTCTCTTCCATAACCAAATTAAAAAACCAAAAAGTACATTAAAAACACTTTCAAATTGTTTTCAGATGCATCTTGTCAATTAATCTGCCCACAGCCCAGAGGGGTGGGCTACTCCATCACAGCCCCATTTGCCAGGGGGTTGGTTGAGGTCTCATGCTGGTCAAGGGCACCTTGTGGACCTAAATTCAGATTTTCAGACCCCAAACCCAGCTTCTACCCAACTGCAGGGTGCTATCTGGTCTGTAAGCATTCTGGGGGCACCCACTGGCTCCCAACCCCACCTGGAACCTAGGGCATCCTTCACTCTCCCGCAAGAAGCTGGCTGCTGTCAAAGGAAGGAAAAAGGAGAATCACATTCGGCTGCCTCACCTGAGGTTCCTGGGGAACAGAGTAACCCATGCAAACCCCATGCACTCTAAGTCCCAGATCTCCACTTGATCCACTCTGCTCTTCAACCTCCCACCAGCCCCTAACTACTTCCCTTTTTTACCTGTCAGAAGAGAGTAACTAATAAGATTTTGTCTTTACCCCTTGTGTTAGTTTTCTATTGCTGCTGGAACAAATGACCACAGACTGAGGGGCTTCAAACAACACAAATTTAGTCTCTCCCAGTTCTGGAGGTCAGAAGTCCTAAAGCTAAGGTGTCAGCAGGGCTGGTTCCTTCTGGAGGCTCTCAGGGAGAGACACAATAAATATTTATTGTTCTAACTGCCCATTTTGTGGTGGTTTGTTACAGGGTCAACAGGAAACTAATACTCCACGTAAGTCAATGGGTAAGTGCCACTTTGCAACAAGTTGTCGCAATTGTTTATGCACATACATCTCTGGTCAAGCCAACACCAGCCCTCTCCTGGCTTCTGTAATGGCCTCGCCTCAGCCTGTAGGTCGGCCCACCAAATCTAACAGAGATGCTTCTAGAACTCTGTCTTGCTTGTGTTGCTCCCAGCCTGAGTCTTCAGTGGCTCCCATTGCCCTCAGAACAAAGATGGACCTCAGACAGCATTATAAGTCTGTGTGTGTTATCTCATCTGGATTTACTTCTCTAGCTTAATCTCTGCTCCTGCTCCTTCCTGTGCCCCCTCCTCTGGTGAACATGAACCTCTGTTAATTTCCCGAGCACTCCATCTCTCCTGCCCAGTGAGTTAAGAGGGGGAGGCACACAAAATGCCTGGCTGTGACTGGTGTGTGTTGTAGCTGTGCAGGGAAATGCAAGGGGCTAGTCCTGGTTCAGCTGCTACCCAGGCAGGCGCTCAAGGGTTCCACTTTTCTCCTCTAAAAAATGGCAATGTTGGATCTAACATTAGCCTTCAAGGTGTACCCCACTCTTGTGAGTCTATAACAATCACAACATTTTGGACCCAGGAAAAATACATGTCCCAGAAAAATAAGAAGGTTTTAGCCTGATGTATCTCTTAGGCCTCAGAATCCAGCTCATCATAAGCACAGCGAAGTTGACTACACTTCACCCTGTCCCCCCTACCCCCTCCTTTTCTCTCGAGGCCAGTACATTCCCGTAAGAACACCTTGTACAAAACAGGAAAACCGCAAAGCCGTTACGGAATGCTGAGTGCTCAGAATAGTTGCCCAACCCCCTCCCAGACAAACCCTATAAAGCCTCTGCTAGTCTGTATCAGGGCAGCACACTGATCTTTCAGTTTCCCCTCCAGGTTTGCTGGAGTAAACTCCCTTGCTTGGGAAGGTTTGGCTTGGGGTCTTTTATTGTTTGTCTCACAGACCTAACAGTATCCAGATTAGCTATTCATGTGGATTCAGACCCCTCACGGGTGCAAAGCCCAAAGCCGCCTGTGTGAATACCCACTTCTCAGCACCAAGGCTCAAGACTAGGCCACCAGACAGGGAAGAGAGGGCAGTGGGGAGGATGGAGGTTGGAGATTGCACATGAGGTTCTGGAAAGTTCTCTGGGTCTGCTTCCCTTCTATCCCATTTCCTATGGTAAGATTCAGCACATTAAACAACCCCCCCATGAGAGCATTTTTCCAGCACCCAGCCTGGTGCCCAGTGTGCAGGAGGAGCACAATAAATGTGCAGTGAGTGGGTGAGTGTACCCCATGCCTTTCCAGAGAGGAGGCCCCACAGTGTGCAGTACACATGCCCCCGTGTCCTGACATCCCTCCCCTACCCCAGCCACGAGTCAGCGCAAGAGCCACCAAGTGAGCTGAACGATGGTGTCCCCCACGGGACTGTCATACCCCTCGGTTGCCTGGGGACGGGCATCTGAGCATCTCCACGCTCATCCTCCTCCCCTTTATGCTGTGTGAGACCCATGTTCAGATTTTCGTTGCTGTCAGAGTGATGGTGTGGTCTGCACTTGGGAAAGCCAGTGAAAGAGGGACTGCAGAGGTGGCCCCGGCCCCATCCATGAGCATTGCTGGGCTGCGCTCCTCACACCCCAAGGCCTGAGAGCTGCCGCATGAGCGGTGCCCTTCCAGCGCCTCTTAACAGGACGTCCTCCCTCATCGAGGACATTTCCTGCCCACAGTGTGGGAAGGGGGCTCTTCTTTTTCAGGTGGAAAACACAAGGCAGCACTTGGCTCACCAGGCATTTATTCTGTGAGCAGATTGGAAGTGCCTCCCACGTGCAGACAGGAGGACTCAGGATGAGTGACATACGGGCCCTGTGCCAGGGACCTTAGGGTCCAAGTCAATGCTTCTCAAACTTTGATACATAGGAGCCACCTGGGCCTCTTGTTAAAGTGTATATCTCTTGCGGTGTGTCTGGGCAGGGTGAGGGTCTGCATTTCCAACAGGCCCCCAGGGGATACTGAGGCTGTTTGCCTGGGACTGGCATTAGGATCCCCATCCTGGGGACCAGCAACATCTCTAACTCCTGAGATCCTGTTAGAAATGCACATTCTGGGGCTCATCCCAGACCTCCTGAATCAGATCCCCGGGAGTGTGGCCCAGGAACCCATGGTGACAAGCCGCCAGCAACTCTGATGCTCCTGCATGTTTGAATGCTGTGGGCTCTAGACCATGTTTGGCAAAAAAATCTGTCCAGGAGCCACCACTTCCTCCTTCCTGCACACACTAAGATGTCATTAAACAACAACGTGCTGTCCCCCTGGGCTAGACGCAGCCTCCGAGTCCTTCTCAACACAGCAGTCCAGGCCCTGAGATGACAGCTAAGACAACCAGGTCTACACGGACACGGGGCAGACAACGCACGCACAGTCACTCCAAAATGTGACAGATGCCAAGATAACGGGATGTGCAGAGGCACGTGGGAGCTGGCGGAGGGAGCAACGGCGGTGTCGGGGTGGAGGAAGGGTTGGCGGAGTCACAGAAGAGGGGAGACACAAACTGGACGTCGGAAGGGGTGACGAGGACAAGGGGAGGCTCCGGGCGGGGTCACAGCAAGGGCAGGCATCTGGAGGCGGGACACTTCAGGGACTGTGCAGATACAGCTGTGCCAATCAGCTCAGAGCCAGGACCAGAGCCCAGGGGGAAACAGGGTCATGGAAGGAGAGTACTGAGCCAACGAGCAGGGGCTCTTGGGAGAGGCTGAGCCCAGCGGGCACTCGCCACGGCCCCTGCGGCCGTGTCCAGAAACTGACCCAGAAGCGCTGTCCGAGGCGCCCCGCCTGCCTCTCTTCCCAGGCCCCTTTCCTGAGCGCCTGCTGGGAAGAGACAGCGACAGCCCCAGGGCAGGAGAAAGGACAGACGTGATTTGAGACGCTCCAAGATAAACATATAGAAGAACTGAATGCGTTGAGCCTATTACATTAGCCATGGGAAAAAAATTAGCATTAGGCACCGCATTTTAATAACCAGTTCTGTCTGGTTTTGATTTCACAGATTTAAAAAAAAAAAAATGCAGGCAATCTGGAATTAAGTTGGACTACTTCAAACTGTTTCTATAAACCACATTTGGGATTCTCTCAGCATTGCTGAGATTCAATTTACAGAGATTTCTTCAAGTCAAAGAAAGAAAGAACGAACTAAATAAACTCTGGGGGGGGGTGTCGTCAGGGCTGGTGGTTTGAAACATGTTACCGCAAGAGCATCATTCGCCGAGTGAGGCAGACTTTCCTTTGTTACTTTAGTTGGTCTAACCTCGCACTGTTCCAATTACAGAGATGCTGGGAAATTCAGGAGGCATTCAGATTTTCCTTTCTGAGTTCAGTATAATCTGCATTTTTATCAGGAGGATCTGGTTATTAATAGAACACGTGTGTTCTCACATTGAATGTGAAACAGAGTGGCCACCTGGGGCAGGTGCTGGAGCTCGACGCACCCTGGGACCTGAGCACAAGCATGCCGGTTCTTCTGGGCCTGCAGGGTCTGAGAGACTCAGCTCTGAGGTGGCTTTCCTGGGCCACACCAGGCAGAGAAGAGCTGCCTCAGTGTCCACACCCAGCTCCCTGTGCACAGGGCTTAGCAGCCAGGAGCTGGACCCCCAGGGATTTTGGACAGGGACTTGCAGATCGGGCCAGAAGCATCGTGTCCTTGGCCTGGGGACCTGCAGGCCAGACTCACAGGCTCCTCCTTATACAGGAGTTACCTGCATGACCACACTGGCCACTGCACCTCCCCAGAAGCCCATCCACCCCCTGGGGTCATATCCAATGTCTGGAGCTGAGTGTCTCAAGTGTCCCTGCGTCTCTGAGGACCAGCTCCTCTGCAGCTCAATCCCCTGGTCATGCACAGTGGCATCCTCTAATCCTGTGGTCAATGCACCACATCACACGACCAGAACCCGGCATGTCCGAGCCTCCCAGCAAGAGGAAGCTTATTTTATTCTGCATAGATTTTCCCCACACAAAGGAGCTTAAATAACGCAGCACAGCACACTCTGGTTTGCACATCTCAGAGGCACTGTGTGCTCCTTTGACTATGCTATCTTCTGTTGGGAGAAGTGGGCTCCCTGCCATGTTCTGGGGGACCCATGGTTAACATTTAGTTTCTAGAGTTATCTTCTGTCTCTACCCCGACTGGCCCTCTCTGGGAGAACCAGCGGCATGAGAGCTGTGGGTAAGAGCGCAGCCTCCTGAGCAGCTGCTGTGCCTAGAACAACCCACCAGCCTGTGGCACGGTCTGGCTCAGCCTCTCTGAGCAAGGGCCGAGCTGGAGCCCTGTGCCCAAGCCAGCAGACTCCCCGCCACAGCTAACCTAAGCCAGCTTGGCCTTCTGCTGGGGAAGGGCAGCTCTTGCTTCCAGAGGCTTCTGGGGGTCTATGGTCTCCATGATTGGCTGACACGAGAAAAGAGGGAAAAGCCAAGTCTGGAAGCTGTCAGCAAAACTGAGTCCAGGACCCCGCAGGGCAAAAGTGGACCCTAAATGTGGAGAGGGCTGGGCAGGGAGCTCTCCCTGCCAGAGGAAAGGCTCTGGGCCCACCCCCCTCCTAGGCTGCACCCCACCCTGTCCGGGCGCCTGGGAGCTGGGGTACGTTGAGAACAGCAGCGGTGGAGGTGCGGCAGCGGCGCAGGTGGGCTTGCATGGCTTGTGCCTGAGAGTGGTGACGCTGCTCATCCCGGGACTGCGGCTGTGAATGTGAGCATGTGAGTGTGTTCTGAGTGTGCGAATGCGTGAGCGAGCATGTGTGTGCGTGTGCAGGACAGCATGTGTGTGTGTGAGGATGTGGGAGACTGAATGTGTGAGTCTGTCATACGAGTGTGTCATGTGTGTGTACGTGAGTGTGTGTCTTGAGTACAAGCACAAGAGCCTGTGTGTGAGCATGTGTGTGTGTGCATGCGTGAATAAGACTGTTCATGTGTTTGTGTGTAAGTAAGCATTGTGTTGTATGAGTGTGTGTTCTCGGTGTGCAGATGTGTGTCAGCACAATCCTGGCCTGAGGCAGGCAGGAAGGGACCCAGTGAGGGAGTGTCCCCTGCATAGACCCAGCACCAGCATTTGCCTGTGGCGAGACCGTGGGGCCTGCCACTGTGCTCCCGAGTGGTGCTTGCGTTGCCCACACACTCAGAGCCCATGCAATTGCAGAACCGGTGGGGTTTTTCCTTGGTCACTGGTTGTTTTGCTTCGTGTAAGCAGTGGTGCTCAACCACAGACCCTGGTGGTGACCACAGCCTGAGGTCATGCAGCCTGGCCACCAAAGGCCGGCCGGCCGCACAGGCAGGGTTCCAGCATCTCTGGGTAGTAAAGAGAAAAATAAACCCAATGCCGAAAGCAGAGGCAATTGAGATGATGCAGGCAAGAAAAATGGCGTTTTCTCTACAGTCCCTCACTAAAATAGCTTTCTCGTAGCTGCATCCTTGGGGGGTGCAAAAATAGAGGCTGAGAGCTGATTCCTCCCACTTGCCAGAGGGTTCTAGCAGCAGGCAGACTGTGGCGCTCGGCTCTGTCCCTGAGAGACCTGGTGCCCTTGTTGCCAACCCTGCTGTGTCAGGGATGTCAGGGACAGCATCAGGCAGCAGAGCCACCTTGGAATGGCCCAGGACGGAAGCAGTCTTTCCTAAACAGGCCATGTTAAGAGCTGTAGAGTCAATCACAGCAATGTGTGGCTGTCCTTCTCAGGAAAAAATCAGGATCCACCATGTGACAAGAGGTCTTCTGCCTGTCTACACTAGGGGCACAGTGTCCATTACAACCCCTGCAGGCTCTCCCTGTCTACACTGGGGACAGTGGTGATCACAACCCTGTGGCGGGTAGAGGGCAGACACTGGCAACTTGGAGCCTCTGTTTTTCCTGCCCTGCTGGAACTCAGCTTTATTCAAATACCAGCTTGCTTGAATCAGCTCTGTGGGCAGATCTGTGATTCTGTCACCCATGGTAGTGCCTCATGCCCCTGCGTCGCCTGCCGGACGCTTTTAACCATTTCTGCCCCCTGCCCTAGCTCTCGCCAAGTGTTCTGCTGGCTGCTCCTGACAAAGGGTCCATCGGCATCCAAGTCTGTTTCCCGGGATGTCCCCCAGGTGTACCGAAGAGGTCAGTTGGAGGAAGGGGGAAGAAGGGTGGGCTTCCTCGGGAAGGGAGAGTTTGCTCCCAGCCGGCAAGCTTTAAGGAGCAAAGCCAGGTGGAGAAACACGTAGAAGTCTGGCTCCCGGCTGAAGGTGCTGGAGCCTGAAATGAGAGTCTGCCAAGCCAATGGCCCTGTGCAGCCCCAGCCCCTGTGCAGGCTTCCAGGTAGAGCAGGAATGGGGAAGGGGCAGTGGGCAGAAGAGCGTCCTTAGGCACACAGGAAGGACGAGGACAGCAGGGAACTCCTGGCAGCTGGGGGCAGTTCGGGGCAGCACCTCTTGGCAGGCAAGGGCCGGGCATCGAGTCCAAAGGACATCTGGTTCAATGAACACCAGAGACAGCTTTGTGAGAGGACGTGTCACCTGGGTGGGGCTGTAGGCAGGGCTTAGGAGTCAGGAGTTAGGAGGGTGAGGGCAGGAAGGATGGGGAGAGGGGCTTGTCCCATGCGTAAGCTCATAACCCCAGCCCCCCCCCGCCACTGCCTGTCTGTGCAGAGTTCCCAGAAGCACAGAGCCAGGATGCCCTTCCATGCCCCCACTCAACAGTCACTTGCTCCCCCTGTCAGACAGTCCTAACAGGCACGGTGACCTGGTTTCCCATCCATGACAAATTCAGAAGAGGGGCAGAGGGCCTCTGGTGCTTCAGTCAGTCGGGGACTGGGAGGGGCAGGCTGTGGAGTTACTGTGTGCCCACCTCTCCAAGGAGAGATCTCAGCGCTCGTCTGTTCACCTGATGGAGGTGCAGGTGAGCCCAGCAGTCCAGGCCTGTGGCTGGTGCCCAGGAAGCAGCAACCGTCAACTCTGCTCTGACTCAAGGTGCTTGTGACAGACCCTGTCTCCACCATTTGGGGTGCTAGGCAGAGCTCTGCCTTTGCACACGGGCGGTCTGCACTCACTACCCACCACCCCCTCCTGCCCGTGGCAGGGCTTCCCCTCTGCCTGCACCCCACCCCCCAGCCCTCGCCCATGCCCAGGGGCCACCTCCTCCCAAGCAACACCTTTCCGAAGGTGGTGACCACAGTAGGTTCTCCTTTTTTACAAAGCACCTTCTCCTATGGCCGGCTGGGTCCTGGGCTAAGTAAAGGCTTTATATGCTAATTTTAAAATTCAGGTTTATCAAGTATAATTTACACACAGTAAAAATTCACCTCTTTTAGATGTACAGTCTGAGACTTGCAAGTGTTTACAGAGGGTGACCTGGCCCCAGTAGAGACACAAAGCATTTTGTTGCCCCGCCCCTGGCAATCACTTCCCTCTTTTCTGTCCTTGTAGTTTTGCCTTCAGGATGTCCTGCGAATGAATGTCTCGCCTCCTTCACTTGGCGTGATGCTTTAGAGACCTGCGAGGTGGTCTCAGCTCTCTGTCCCTGCTCCTGCTGAGTGGTATTCCATTGCAGGGATGCACCATGGTTGGAACGTTCCACCACCTGATGGGCATTTGGGTCGCTTCCAGTCTTTGCGATGAATAAAGCTTCTGTAAACGTTCGCATGCAGGTTTTGTGCAAATGCAAGTTTCCATTTCTCTTGGGTAGGCACCTAGGAGTAGGACTGCTGGAGCCTCTGTTAAATGTGTATTTAACCACATGAGAAACTCATCTGTCTTCCAACATGACTGTGCCATTTTACATTCCCTCCAGTGATGTTGCTCTGAATTTTCATCAGCACTAGGTATTGTCTGTTTTTCTTTATTTTTTCTTTTCTTACTTTAGACATTCTAGTAGATGTGTAGTGAGTGGTAATTCGTAATGGTTTTAATTTTAATTTCCCTAATGACAAGTGACGTCAAGCGTCTTTTTGTGTATTATTTCATGCATTATTTCAAATCCGTTACTTACTTTTTATTGGATTATTTGTCTTCTTAGTATTGAGTTGAAAAAATTAAACATTGTGGGTACAAGTCCTTTGTCAAATATGTGTTTTGTGGATACTTTCTCCTAGTTTGTGGCTGGCCTTTAAAGAGCAGGAGATTTTAATTTTGATAAAGTTCACTCTATCAATTTTTTCTTTTGTGGTCCTATTTTTTGTGTCCTATCTAAAAACCTTTGCCTAACAAATTATTACAGAGATTTTTTTTGTTTTTTTTTCTAGATGTTTTATGGTTTTAAAATTTACCTTAAGGTCTATGACCAATGTGTGTTGGATTTTGTATCTTGTGCTAGTTATAGCTTGAGGTTCATTTATCTTTTTCTTTTTTTCTTTTTGGACCGGTAAGGGGATTGCAACCCTTGGCATGGTGCAGTCTGCACCACGCTCAGCCAGTGAGTGCACCGGCCATCCCTATATAGGATCCAAACCTGTGGCCTCGGTGCTGCCAGCGCTGCACTCTCCCGAGTGAGCCACGGGGCCGGCCCCATTTATCTTTTTTTTGCATTGTAACACCCAGCTATTCAGTATCATTTGTTGAAAAGACTATCTTTATCCCATTGAGTTATGTGGGCACTTTTGTTAAAGAAAATCTTTTGATCACATAAACGTGGGTCTATTTCTGGACTCTTCTGTTTTGTTGATCCAGGTCTGTCCTTACAATAGGAGTGTTAGAGTACATCTCGCAAACACAGCATGTGACTCCTCCAACTTTGTTTTCCACTTTCAAAATTAGTTGAATTATTTAAGTTTCTTTGCACTTCCGTATAAGTTTTGGAATAAGCTTGCAATTTCTACAAAAATTCTGATGAGATTTGATTGCATTGAATCTATAGATCAGTTTGGTGGGAATTGACATCTTAACAGTACTGAGTCTTCAAATTCATGAACATGGTATGTCTCTCCATTTATTTAGGTCTTTTTATATTTTTTTCTTATTTTTTTTTCAATGTCTTATAGTTTTAAGTATACAAATTTTGCACATATTTTGTAAGATTTATCACTAAGTATTTCATGTTTGTGATGTTATGGTAAACAGTATTGCCTTTTAAATTCAATTTCCAATTGTCCATCTCTATATATGGAAATATAATTTATTTTTATACTTTGACTTTGCTAAGTTTATTAGCTCTTGTGCTTTCGTTTTGTGGGTTATTTGGGGTTTTCTACATAGATGATCATGCTGAGTGTACATAAAGGCAATTTTGTCTTTTATTTCCAGTCTGCTTGCCTTCTGTTTCTTTTTCTGGTCTTATTTCACTGGCTAGAACCTCTACCACAATGGTGAAGTAGAAGTAAGAGCAGACATCCCTGCCTTGCTTCCACTCTTAGGAAGCATGTGTTCAGTCTTTCACCATGAACTGTGATGCTGGCTTTTCACAGGTACCCATTAGCGAGTTGGAGTCTCTTCTATTCCCAATTACTGTAGCTTTTTCTTTCCAAAATCATTAATGGATGCTTAATTTTGCTAAATGCCTTTTCTGTATCTATTAAGATGATCATATGGCTTTTCTCTTTTAGCCTGATGATATGGTGAATTACATTCACTTGTTTTCAAATGTTGAGCCAACCCTTAATCTCCTAGAATAAACAGAATATGGTAGTGATTTAGTATCTTTTTAAAAATTGCCAGATTTGACTTGCTAAAATTTTGTTAAGAATTTCTGAGTCTATATTTATGAAGGATAGCTGTCTGTAGTCTTTACTTGCAATACCTTTGTTTAGTTTGGGTATCCGGATAACCCTGGCCTCATAAAATGAGTTGGAAATTGTTTCCTCCTTTTCTATTTTTCTGGAAGAGTTTGTGTAGAATTGATATTGCTTATTTTTTAAACGATTGGGAGAATTCACTGGCTAAACCTTCTGGGCTTGGAGTTTTCTTTGTGAAGAATTTTAAAATATGAATTCAAATTTTATATTAGATATAAGCTATCTGTGTATACAATTCTTTTTGGGGGAGCTTTGGTAGTATGTGTCATCCAAGAAATTTGTTCATTACATCTAGATTATTAAGTGTATCATCATAAAGTTTAATATTCCCCTATTATATTCCTTACTATTTCATCTGATGTCCATAGGATCTACAGTAATGTGGCTTTTTCACTTTGGATATTAGTAATTTATGCTTTCTCTCTTTTTTCCTTGATTATTCTGTCTATAGGCTTATCAATTTTTTGTTTTGTTCAAAGAACAAGATTTTAGTTTTATTAATTTTCTCTTTTGTTTTTCTGTTTTCAAATTTATTGATTTCTGCTCCTATCTTTATTCTTTCTTTTCTTCCCCTTACATTGAATTATTGTGCTCTCCCTTTTCCAGGCTCTTAAGGTACGAGCTTAGATGATTGATTTGAGAACTTCTTTTCAGAAAAATACATTTAATACTGTTAATTTCCCTGTAAGCACTGCCTTACCAGCATCTTACAAGTGGTCATATGTTGTGTTTTCTTTTTTGTTCAATTAAAAATTTTTTTTCTAAATTTCTATTTTTTGATCTACAGATAATGTAATAGTATGTTGTTTAAATTCCAAATATTTGGAGATATATATTATTGATTTCTGGTTTAATTCTGTTGTGAATTAACAGATAACATATGTCAACTAATTTTACTTTTAAATTTGTTGAGATTTGTTTTATAGACTGAAATACAGCCTATCTTGGTGAATATTCCATGTCCGCTTGTAAAAAAATGTGTATTCTGCTAATATTGGGATGATTGTCCAATAAATGTCAATTAGATCAACTTGGATGATAATGTCATTAGGATTTCCATATCCTTACTGACTTTCTGTCTGCTTGTGCTATAACTTACACAGAGGAGTACTGAAGTTTCCAAGTATACTCATGGATTTTTCTATTTCTCCTTCACTTTTTGTTTTATGTGTTCTGAAACTCTGTTGTTAGGTGCAAGCACATTTACAACTGCTATGTCTTCTTGCAGAATGACACTTTTATTATCATAACATGCTGCCCTTCATTTCTGGTAATACTCCTGGTTCTGGGTCTATTTTATCTGACATTAACATTTCCATTCCAGCTTTCTTTTGATTAGTATTTTTAGAGTATAATTTTTTCTATCCTTTTACTTTCTTTCTTCCTTTTTTTTTGTTTTAAAAAGATGACCAGAAAGGGCATCTTAACACTTGACTTGGTGGTGTCAGCACCACGCTTTCCCAAGTGAGCTAACTGGCCATGCCTATATGGGGACCCAAACCCATGGCTTTGGTGTTATCAGCACTACACCCTTCCAAGTGAGCCATGGGCCAGCCCCAATATCCTTTTACTTTCAATCCACCTATGGTTTTATGTTTAAAATGTTTATTGTTTGTTTTTTGCTTGTATGTAGACAGCATAGAGTTGGGTCTTGTTTTTATACCTAATCTGACAATCCCTATCTTTTCATTGGGATGTTGAATTTAAATCTACCACTTTGCTACTTGTTTTCTATTTGTCTTATCTGATCCTTTTTTTTTTTTTAAACTTTGTTCCTTTACTTTTTTGTTTTTTTGGTGGCCAGCCAGGTACGAGGATCTGAACCCTTGAGGATCTTGGTGTTATAACACCACGTTCTAACCAGCTGAGCTAACCAACCAGCCAGCCAGCTGTAACATTGTCCTATTTTCCTCCTTCTATTGGAGTAATTGTGTATTTCTTTATTAGTCTATTTTATCTCCCTTTGCCTTATTTGTTATACCCCTTATTTTAGTTTTTAGTCATTTCAGTAGGGCTTACAATAAAACTACAAATTTAACTTATAAAATTCTGTCTCCAAATAACATCATTCCATCTCATGTGCAGTGTAACACTTTACAACAGTGTATGCAGTGGATCGAATTTTGTCCCCCGCAACTCCTTGAAGCTTGAATTGTGTCCTGCAAGTTTTATGTATTAGAGACTTAGCCCCCGCTGTGACCGTTAAGAGGGTGGGAAATCCTATTATGGTAATTGAAAGGCGGAGCCTTGAAGAGGTGATTAAATTGTAGGACCATGCAGTAGTGAATGGATTAAAGATGGTGGTCAGGGGCGTGGTTCTGAGGACTTTAAAAGAAGAGTGAATGAGGACATTAGTCTCTTGCTCTCTCTGTTCCCCAATTTCTTCATGTGAAACCCTGCCCTCACTGTCACCACCACCAAGACCCTCACCAGATGTGTTCCCTGCACTTTGGACTTCCTAGCCTCTGAAACTGTAAGTAATTAATTTCATTTTCTTATAAATCTCCCAGTTCTGAGTATTTTGTTATAAGCAACAGAAATGGACTAACACAGTGTATTTCCACCTCCTCCTCCCAGACATGGTGCTGTCATTATCACACATTTGCTTTGACATGTTATAAACCCCACCATATGTTGTTACCATTTTTACTTCAGATGGTCAATTATCTTTTTGTTTGTTTTTTGAGATCTTTATTAAGAAATAATTCACATATGTAAAATTCACCCATTTAAAGTGTGCGGGTCCATAGACCAGAGGCTCTCAAACTCTGTATCAGAACCACATGGGGTCTTATTAAGAGGCAGACTGCTGGGCCCCACCCCGGAGTTTCTGATTCAGCAGGTCTGGGTTGGGGCCTGAGAATCTGCATTTCCAACAAGTTTCCAGGTGAGGCTGACATTGCTGGTCCAGGGACCACACTGCAAGAGTCACTGTCATAAACAAAATAACACACAGGATCACATGTCCATCTCAGGAGGAGCATCACGGGGAGGCTAGGCAGAGGTGCACTGGGGTCTGAAGGAAAAGTCCTGATCACCTGATGAAAGGACCCCGCCCACCAGCCCTATGGAATACACAGAACTGGATTCTGAAGGAGCAGGGGGTCCTCTAGGTGGAGGTGGCCTGCACCTCACATGGCCAGGGAGTCTGCTGTTGTAACTGCAGAATGAGTGAGTGAGCGAGGGTCTCCCGTGCCCTGTTCCTCCGGTCTGGCGCATCTCCTCTTCACAGGCCCAGTGTGTGGGAAGGCCCACTTCTACACAGAGCATGAGTTAGGCGACGGATGTTCCTTCTACAGAGTACCGCATTTTTGCTTTTCCAGTGCAGCAAGCTTAAGCTGTCTTTAAAAACAAACTTCTGGGCACATGGAAAACAGACAGAATGCTGAGAAAAGGTCACCTTGCATGCTGCTTTCTCTGGCAAACTGAGCAGTCCTCTTTGGGACAAAAGTGGGTGATGACACATCAATGTCCCAGGAAGGGCCTGGCTGCAGCTGCTGCTGCTGCAGAGCCCCATCAAGGCTGGCCCCGGTGCCTCGTTGCCCCGTCTTCAGAGCGCTGGCCCCTCTGCCCTCCCCACCACCCCTCGATCAGCCCCGTGTGCCGTATATCCATCTCCAGTACTGCGTCACCAGCCGTGGCACAGGGAGGGGTCATGGAGTGGTTGCCACGGTTTGGTTAACAGAGTAAGAATGGAAAAGCCACAAAACTCCTGTGAGGCTGAATGAAATGTCCAAGTCACCTCTGCCTAAGGTGCAGATGGGCCTCGAGTCTGTGCATTGCAACAGTGGTGCTGTAGTTGGGCAAACGCACAGAGGACCGACTGCAACAAGACCGGCGTCAGTGTTGCAGTTTTATAGCTCTTTATTTTAGTGTTGCAGCTCTTTGTTCAGTGTTACAGTGCCTCTTTTTGCTTGCAAGCAAGGAGAGCACTGGGGAGCAAAAACTCCTATACCAGTGTCTCCCAGAACAAAGGAAAAGACCCCTTATATAGCCTAAATTCCTGTCCTTTTCTCTCCCAGGTTCCCATTCAGGTCCTCTTATGTAAATGAGGGATGCTATCCTGCTAATTTGGATTGGCTGATTGTGGGACATAGTCCGTTGGTCACTTCAGGAGCCTAATTTGCCTCTGGTCCTTGGGGGATGTGAGACTGCTGTTATCTCAAAGAGGGTGGGTGCAGGAAGCAGGCAGGCTAAGCTGCAGGAGCCAGAGCTTGCCACCAAGACAGTCAAGTATAAAATCTCTAAAACAGTTTCTCCAGCGGAAGGGGGCAGGTTTAACAATCAGAAAATGCTCAGGGTTCCCCACTACAGTGACACCATAGGGGCTCTGCCAGGTTCAAATGCAGAGTGGTCTGGTGGGCCAGTTCACTCTGCTGTGACCAGAGAGCCCAGCCATGTCTTGGCCATGCTGCATCTTGGCAGGAGGTGTGTCCCCAGGACCACACTTACAGAGAACGGACACCTTTTCCTTTCCAAGTAACTTAGAATACGTTGCCTCAAATATATGGGGAACACTTCACAGTCCCAGAAGGCCAGACCCCAGCCCTCACTGAATCGCACTCTGCTTTGTTGTGATTAACTCAAGGTCTCATTTGAGCTGTGAAAGCCAGGTGTGCGGAATGTACAGCTTGGCACGCAAGTTCTACTTAGCCCCCTAACCTACTCTATTTTCCATTCTCTCTCTCCCCGATGCTCCCCCTTTTTAAATCCAGATGAGTGAAGGAGTAAATTAGTCTGGAAATGTCTCTGCTCCATAAAACATTATCACCTGTCAATCACCAGAGAAGTACACGGACATCCTCTCCTCTGCTCTGAGGTTTCTGTGACCTCGGGAAAGCTTGCAGTTCCAAGAGGAGAGCTTCTCTGCCATATGCCACATGTAACCGAGCTGCGCCCCCACCTTGCCAAAGCTGTTAAGGCAGTACAGAAGAATCCGTCATTTCAGCATCTACGAGCACACATGTTCCATGGAACATCTGTCTGTGCTGAATTGTCCCTCTTCTCAGTGCCTCTCTCCCCAGATGAGCATGCAACACAGTGCGCTGGGCATCTGTGGGTTCCAGCGGATGCCCGGTTGCATGTGCGTGACGGGTTGAGGACCTACCTGTCACAGGTAGCCCAGCAACCTGCCGAGAGACAGATATGTGGTCATTACCACACAAAAGGTACGCACCTTAATATCCTTCAGCTATTGTTTTGAGTTCCAAGATCAAGACTTTTTGGCTCAGGGTTTGCACTAGGATTTCATGAGAGAGGGGATGCGTGGGGAGCACCCTCACCTCTGCTGTCCAAGGCCCTGCTGGAGAAGCCTGTGGCTGTGCCTGGGGGAGCAGCCTGGATGCTTGGCCATGCTCCTTGGCGCTGCAGAAGAAATCTTCTTTGACGCCTCTGAAGCCTTGATGGAAAACACCCGGCTCCCCAGCCAGCTCTCTCAGTGACCCACGCCCAGTTCCTCACATTCTCTCCTCTGCACAGCTCCAGTCAATGTCCTCCAAGAAGGGAGTGCAGCCAGCCATGTCAGTTCACGCTGGTGTCCCCTAAGACAAAGGCATCTCAGGGTGGAGAGACAAGGCCCTCTGTGATAAGGACATGAGGAAAAGATTCAAATGCGTTTGTGAGGTCTGGCACTAACAACAGCACCGCCAGAAACTTGGAGCACTTTATGAGATGCAGTTGGTGCAGGGCACCAGGTGTCCCCAGTCCCGGAGGCTCAGACCTGCTTGCCCTGCAGGGGTGGGGGAGCGGCTGTGTGGAGGAGGTGGGGGGACTGCAGAATGCAAGGGAGCCTCGCATGCAGGCCCCAGCTCCACCCCGCACCAGCCACCCGGTCCTGGAGAGGTCTCCTGTCCCCTCTGCTTGTGTCCTCATCTGTGATTTAGGAAAGATAGTTACCCCTACTTTACAGTTGTTTATACAGATCACAGCAGCATTCCCAAATTCTGGAATGAAAAGAACCAGTGAGATCGATTTTCTCTGTGGTTTTTCTGTTTTCTGTTCCACTGATCTCTTTTCTTATCCTTGTTTTCTTCTTCTTCCTGTTTATTGAGTTTAAGTCACTGCCCTTTCCCTAGTTTCTCCAGCTGATCATTGATTTGAGACCTTTTTTTCTTTTCTAGTGTAAGCATTTAATACTGTAAATCTCCCTCTGAAGTGCTACTTTGACTGCATCCTATACATTTTGATGTGTGGCATTTGCATTTCCATCAGGTTCTGATTATTTTCTAACCTTTCTAGTGATTTATTCTTCAACACATGGGTTATTTAGAAGTGTGTCGTTTAATTTCAAATATTTAGGGAGTTTCTAGATATCCTTCCATTATTGTTATCTAGTTAAGTTAATCCCCTCATGGTCAGACAATATACTTTGTGTGATTTTCATCTTTTTAAATTTATTGGGATCTGTTTTATGGTCCAGAATATAGTCCATGTTGAGGAATGCATGTGCATTCTGCTGTGGTTGGGTGTAATGTTCTGTAAACACCAATTAAGTAAAGTTGATTGATAATGTTTTCCAAATCTTCTATATTGTTACTGACTTTCTGTGACTTGTTTTATCAGTTGTGGAGAGAGAATTGTGAATTCTTTCTGATGTGTCTGCTTAGCAAGGCTATAGTCCTGGTTACCCATCAAACACTCATCTAGGGATTTCGCAGATGTAATTTAGTCCCTAATCAGTTGACTTTAAGTAAGTGACATTATCCTGGGTGGACCTGACTTAATTAGTCAGAAGACCTTACCAGCAGGGTGAGGCTTTCCCAAGGGAAAGAAGAAATTCCTCCTGCGGACACCAGCTTTGGCCTGCATTTGTGCTATGCCAGCTTCCAGACTTCTCAGTCAGCCCCACAGCTGCATAAGCCAATTTTACATGTATAGATCTCCTACTGGTTCTATGCCCCAGGTTAAACCCTGATTGACAGGGGTACTGACGCCACTAACTGTAATTTTGGATTTCTCTATTTTTCCTTTCAGTTCTACCAGTTTTTACTCGTGTTTTTAAGCTGTTATCAGGGATATCCATATTTAGAGTTTTGTGTCCCCTTGATGTTTGACCCCTTTATCATTATTAGATGACCTTGTTTATTCCTGGCAATATTCTTTGCTACGAAATCTACTTTGTCTGCTATTAATAGAACCGTTCCATCCTTCTGCTGATTAGTGTTAGTATGGTATATCTTTTTTCCATCCTCTTATTTTTAACCTTTTCTGTGCCTTTATATTTAAATTACATTTCTTGCAGGCAACATACACTTGGATCTTGCTTCTTTTCCTGTCTTACAATCTCTGTCTTACTTTGGGTGTTAGACAACTTACATCTAATGTAATTATTGGTAAGTTGGGTTTAAATCTGTCTTCTTGTTGTTTGTTTTCTATTTGCCCCATCTGCTCTCTGTTTCCTTTTTCCTCTTTTAATGGTTTCTTTTAGATTAATTGAGGGTATTATTTTACTGCTTCTCTTTTATCCTCACTATTGGCTTATTAGCTATAGCTTAATTTTTTTTTCCTCTCTGCTATAGCTTCATTTTTCATTGGATGTTCTAGAATTTATAATATACGTTTTTAACTTATCACAGTCTACCTTAAAATGCTATTTACTCCACTTCACATATAGTGGAAGAATCACTCAGCAATACTTCCATTTCCTCCTCTCACTCTTTGTGCTATTATTGTCATAGCTTTTGCTTCTACATGGAGTGTAAACTCCAAAATACATTGCTATTTTTTGCTTTAAACAGTGAATTATCATTTAAAGAGATATAAAAATGGCAAAAAATATTTTGCATCTGCCTGTCGTTTGCATTTACTTCTATAATTAGTCTTTTTGGCACTCATCACTGCTTTCTATAGATCTAAATTTCCATCTGGAATCATTTTTCTTCTGCTGAATCTCTTTTAACATTTTTTGTAGACTAGATTTGCTGATAATAATTCTATATGTTTTATTTATCTGAAAGTCTTTATTTTACCTCCAATTTTGAATATTTTTACTGGGTAAAAAAAATCATCCTTTATAGAATTTCCCCCTTTAAAACTTTGAAGTTGTATCCCCACTGTCTTCTGGCTTGCAGGGTTTCCGGCAAGATGTCTGCTGTCTCTCATATTTTTGTTCCTCTGTTCATACTGTATCTTTTTCTTAAATCTGGCTGCTTCTAAGATTTCTCTTTATCATTGGTTTTGAATACTTTGTTAATAATGTGCTTTAATGTGGTTTTCTTAATGTTTATTCTATGTGGGGTTTATTAAACTTCTTAGATTTGTGGATTTACAGTTTCTGTCAAATTCAGAAAACTTTTGGCCATTATTTCTTCAAAACATTTTTCTGTCCCTGCCTCTCTCCCTTCTCTTTGTAGAACTCCAATTACACACAGGCCAGATGACTTAATATTATCCCACAGGTCACCAGTATCCTTTTTAATATTTTTCCTTTGATTTGAATAGTTTCTATACCTATAGTCATATTTTCTGTGGCTTCAAAGTCAGTGATCATTTCTTCAACAGCATCTTATTCCATGAATAAGATGGGATATCCAGTGTATTTTTCATTTCAGATATTAAATTTTTATCTCCAAAAGATCCAATTGTGACTTTTTACATATTTCATTTCTCTTTGTACATGATTTTGTTTTCCTTTTCCTTCTTGAATACATGGAGCATATTTTGAACAGCTGTTTTAGCGTCTTTATCTGTGAATTCCATCATCTGCCATTTCTGATTGGTTGATCCCTCTCCCATCATGATCTTAATTTTCTGTATATCCGGTTATTTTTGATTAAATGTGATGCATTGTGAATATTTATTATTGCTTTCTGGTTTTTGTTATACTGCTTTAAATAGTGTTGGATTTTTATTCTGGTGTGCAGTTAAATTATTTGGAATCAGATTCTTTTTAGGCTTACTTTTAAGCATTGTTAGGGTGGGTCCAGAACAGCTTTAGGCTAAGACTAATTTACCACTATTACTCAAACAATACTCTTTTGAGGATTCTACTCATTGCCCTATATTATTAGGTCTTTCCGTCCTGGCTGGTAGGAACACAAACTATCTCCAGCCCTGTGTGAGCTCCAAGAATTATTCCACCTGCTCCTTTTGGGTAGTTCTTTTTCAGTAGGTTCTTCACACACATGCACAGATCAATACTCAGCCAAAACTTTGGGGGCCTCTCTGCAGATCACTGGACCTCTCTCTTGGCAGCTCTCTCCTTTCCTGTACTCTTCTGTTCAGTTCTGGCTAATTTGGCCTCCCTAACCTCCAATTTCTCTCTCTGCTCAGTGAGACTGCCATCTCTATTTCACTCCCTTCATGCAGTGAGCTGGTGCAACCATGGGACCTTGTTTGCTTCCTTTCTCTCAGGGATCGCAGACTTGTACTGTCTGCTATCCAGTGTCTGAAAACTCATCCAGTTTTCTAGTTGTTTATAGCAGGAGGGTAAATTTCATTTCTGTTACTCCTATTGGCCAGAACCTGTGTCTGGTTCAAATATCCGTAAAACCTTCAGAAGAGGATTTTTTTTTTTTTTTAAACGATGTAGGGTTGATAATTTTTTATTTCCACATTTAAGATATAAACCTAAAAATACATTACCCTCTACCAAGATTATCATTTCCTCAAACAATAGGAAGAAAATAATCTCCAAATAAAGGGCATTTCTCCCTAAGGTAGGGCAGCTGTGGCTCTTATGCCAATTTATAAACTCTTTGGAATCTCCTTATTTAACCACAGAGTATGGACATTTTTCATAGGCTGACATTTGGGGACAACTATTGATTAGAGATAATGGAGATCAGTGCCTGGCAGTGGGAGTTAAGGATATTGTTGTTGTTTTTAGGCATGTGTATTTGAAGCTGAGATTGAGATCCTGACGTTCTTCACATGTGTGGTCCAGGCAAGTCTCCTGCTTCGGGAGATGTGCGAGACAGGCCAGGGCCAGGCTGGGTGTGGGGTGGCACAGGAACCAGCGTGCTGAGCTCCTAAGGTGGCAGTCTCTAACACATGCCCCACACAGCTCTAGGTGTTCCTGCTAAGCCCTTTATATTAGTCACCATACCTAATTGTCAACGTGATCCTGTGACACGGTGGTGGGGCCCACCACTATGGGGGGATGGTGCTGGGGTTGGGACAGGTCTGCTCGGTAGCAGGCCAGGGTATTTTGCACAATTTCACAGTTTCCCAAACATCAGTCATTCGTGTGTCACTCTCATGACTCCATAATGGCAACTGTATTATTTACTTACATGTTTCCTTAAAATCAAGTCATTTCTTAAGTTTAAATAAATTTATTTTTAAAAGACATTTATGTGACTGCAGAGCTGATCTCCTACAGACGGGACAGGCCATAAATAACAAATACAGTCATGTGCCGGATAACGACGCTTCAGTCAATGATGGCTGCTTATACGACGGTGGTTCCATGGATGATAATGGAGCTGAAAAATTCCTATCACCTAGTGACATCGTAGCTGTCGTAACATCATAGTACAATTACTTTGTTTTTAAAAATACACTTAGTGTGCAGCATTTATAAAGTCTACAGTAGTGCGATCATGTCCCAGGCCTTCACACTCACTTGCCACTCACTCACAGACTCGCCCAGAGCAACGTCCAATCCTGCGAGCTCCATTCATGGTAAGCACCCTCTACACATACATGTGCCTTTTAAAAAATTTTTGTACTGTATTTTTACTGTACCTCTTCTATGTTTGGATACGTCTAGGTACATGGATACTTGTCATTGCATTACAATTGCCTGCAGTATTCAGTACAGTAACATCTGTGCAGGTTTGCAGCCCAGGGGCCACAGGCTGTACCGTAAACTTAAGGGTGCAGCAGGCTATACCATCCAGGTTTGTGTAAGTGTTTTCTGTGATGTTCACACAATGACAAAATCACCTAAGGACGCATTTCTCAGAACGCATCCTTGTCATTAAGCGACGTGTGACCATACACGCACAATGTGCCAGTTTGGTGACATGTGCCACGAAGGAAATGAAAACAGGTAATGGGACAGCAGAGTAGAAAGGTGTGAGGTGTGGCCTCAGAGCAGAGCCCCCGTGGGCGCAGCTGGGCAGAGGGTGGGAGGTGGAGAGGTGGGGAGGGCGAAGAGCCACCAGAGCACCTGAGAAGGGAAGACACAGGACTCTCGGCTGCTCTTTGGAGGGATTCTGTGGGGCTGGGACCCATTAGAAAGCTGCACAATAGTCCAGGGGAGGGGAGAGTGGGTGGGGTGGGAGGAGGTGATGGAGGAGGTGACAAGATTTTGGATCTACCTTCAGGACCTGCTGAAGGACTGACCATGGGGACAGAGAGGGGGGTCCAAGCTGATTCCGAGGATCTTGACCTGAGAAAGTGGAAGCATGGAACCGCGGGGATAGTTTAGAAGAGCAAGCGCGGCACTGGGAACGGCGATGGCAAAGTTTCCCAGCAGGAGTGGCCCTGCCTATCAGCTCCCTTTCCGCACCCGAGAAAACGGAACCGGCGTGTCTGTGGAAGCGGGCTGCGGGCTGCAGGGGCTACGGGTGCTAATCGCATTGTTTTCACTGCTCATCTCACCATGATCACAGCAGGGCCGAGTGAGGGACGAGGAGATATGCTACATCCACTGGCAACATGAAGTGTCGGGTGTCACTGCGGAGCTAAGCCCCCAGGCCCCACGCTGGGCCCACAGACAGTGCTGGGTACAGCTCCCGCAGGGCTGGGCTCAGGGGGACGACACCCACACCCCGTAATGAAAACCTCCGTGGCCACTTCCACACATCACCTCGCCCCTAACAGCCTGAGTGTGTTGGGGGTGAAATCTGCCTGGCTCCACCTGGGAAGCCACTTGGGTCCAGATGGTGATGTGACTGCTCTGGGGAATTAAAACAACCATCGTAGAGTGAATACGGGACTGTAACGTGCTTTCCTGCCTTGCCTTGGCCTCGACCCTCTTGACGACCTGGAAGTGTTGCTGTCCAGTTACAGAGCAGGGCTGTGAAACAGTGTGGAGGGGCCTCAAAAATTAAAGATAGACCTACCACATGACCTAGCAATCCCACCTCTGCACATACATCCAAAGGATGTGACGTCAGTATGTCTCTTTCACATCCTTTGGGTCTGTACCCAGTAATGCATAAGTGACAACACGGGAGGACAGTTAACTCCCGAGTTCCCTGCAGCACTGTTCACAATAGCCAAGAGTTGGAATCACCCCAAGCGTCCACCCACAGATGACCGAGTAGAGAAAATGTGGGGTATGCACACAGAGTACTGTCCAACCCCACAGAGGAGGGAAAATCCTGTCACTTGCAACCACATGGATGAACTTGGAGGACATTATGCTAAGTGAAATAAGCCAGGCACAAAAGAAAAATACCACACATTCTCTCTCACATGTGGAGTCTAAGAAAGTTGATCTCATGGAAGCAGAGAGCGTCATGGTGGGTGGCAGGGGCTGCAGAGGGCTGGAGGGGTGGAGGATGTTGGTCAAAGGACACAAACTTGCAGGCATAAGATGAGTGAGTTTGGTTAATACTACTGCACTGTCCACCTGAAATTTGATAAGAGCAGATCTGGAGTGTTCTCTTCACAGACAAAAAGGTAACTACGGAGGCGGTGGGACGTAATTAGCCTGATTGTGATGGTCATCTCACAAGTCCATGTCTATCAAAACCTCACATGTACACCTTAGATATATGCAATTTTTACTTGTCAACTCTACCTCTTTACATGAAGCTGGGAAAGAAAAGCCGCTGCAGGAAGTAGGCTGAGTGTTTCAGTGACTGGCCCAAGGTCACACAGCCAGGGCGCCGCTGCAACCAGGAACCGGGTCCTCTGGCCCCAGCCCTGGGCTTTCCGTACCACACCTCAGTAAATGCATCCTGAAAACAGCAGCCGAGGTCCAGGGAGGGATGCTCAACATCTCCCGTCACCAGGGAAATACACGTCAAAACCCCAGCGAGGGACCACTGCAGACGCCTGCGGATGGCTGACACCAGATGCCGGCAGGGCAAGGCTGGGAGGCCAGGAGCAGCGGAGCGCCCTTGCCTTGCCGGTGGGAACACGGTGCCGCCACGTGGGGAAGTGGTGGGCGGTTTCTCATGAAGGTAGACATGACATGCACTTACTGAAATCCCCCTGGCTGGGTGCTGGGGAGAGGGGCAGACGGAGCCAAAGGCAAAACTCCTGGCAGCTCTAGGCACACTCGCCAGCAGCTGGAACCAGCCTCGATGTCCTTGAGTAGGCAAACGGGCAAGCCGAGGCTGGGGCATCCAGACCACACAGCCCTGCATGGCAGTAAACTGGACCACACTGTAGACACACCCAATAACCTGGGTCGTCAGTGCACCTGCCAAGTGGCGGGGGGACAGACTCAGAGGGTTACACACTGGATAATTCCATTTCCGTGACCTTCTGGAAAATGTGAAACGAGTGTCTAGTGGCAGAAATTGGAGGGGGGCCTTCAGGGGCGGTGCAGGGGGAGGGCTGACCACATGGGCACTAGGAACTTGGGGGAGTGAAACCATCCTGTATCTGATTTTGATGTTGGTTATACAACCGTATGCATTTGTCGAAACCCGTAGAACAGTGTGACGATACGGGTGGATTTTACTAATGTACAGTGTATCCCGGGAAACTTGACTTCAACAATAACGACAATCAGGCCACTTTCCTCTCCCGCTGCTGATGCACCAACACCTTCTCGTCCCTTTGAGTAAGGAGCAAACTCCCCTCTGCAGATGAATCGTGTGTGGCCTGGCCCCGCCCCCTCCTTGTCCTCTTTGCAGCCCATGTGCCAGCTGGGCCTCTGGCGTCTCAGGGATCCTGCACACTCTGTTTCCCAACCTGAGTGCTCTTCCCTTCAGCCCTCCCACGTCCTTCCAGACCATCATTCCTGTTCTCACCTTTCATTGCGAGTTGCATCCAGATTTTGATTTATCTGTCTGTCCTGCAGAGGGCCACACACAATGTCTTCTGCTGATCAGGGAGGCGCAGCCCGCAGGACAGTGCCTGTCAGACGGCAGGTACTCAGGAAAAATTATTGAATAAGTGAGTGGATGGATGAACCAACCAAGTTCTGGAGAGAAGAAGGGGGCAAAGGACTTGTCTAAGCCCCATTCTTTGGGCAAAAGACAACAAGCTGCTAAAAAGAGAGAAGTTACTGAGACCCCTCAAGATCCATGCACGTTCACAGTTACACCCTCGGCCATCCCAGGCATCCGGGCACAGTGACCATGAGACCCCCAGTTTCCCAGCTCAAATCCTGTTGTCAGCCAAAAAATATAAGGGGAAAAAGTAGTTAATAACTTTGCCTAGATGCTGTGTCTTTTCCAACTGCCTGGCTTTGCTTGGCCTAAAATCAGTGGAAAATGTTCGGCCAAGTTCAGTACCCACCCAGACACCAGAGCTTCTGGGTTTCGGACCAGACTTTGGTCGTTTGAAGTTGAGGTTCTGTTAACACTTGGCTCAGAGCAAGAGGGTTGGTAAGATGCTTATAAAGAAGCCTTGAAGGGCTACCCCAGTGCCGACCAGCTCTTGCAAGACTGTGCTCTGATGAGTGAGGTGTAGATGTATCAGTGACACATGGCTTAAATCTCTCTGGAGACACGCTCAGGCTGAAAAGTTAGGGGCAGTTGGGAGAGGTGGGGCGGGGAGAGTGATCTTAGGAGCCAGACTGCGCTATGGGTTTTGCCAGAGTCCAGAAAAGTTTAAGATGCTTGGCAGACATGAAAACACTGCAGGGCTCTTCCTCCCTTAGGCAAATATTACTCTCATTAAAACATAATCAGATCATCCCTTGCAAGGAGCAATTCTTCACGGGGAGCAGAGTGGGGCACAGAATCCCTCTTGTTCCACAGTGCCGGCTTTTGGGGCGGCGGGCAGGGGGGAAGGTGGTGTAGATGCTGTACCACCATGTTATGCCTTCTGCCCAGGATGGGCTCCTCCAGTGACTGGAGAGGTGTCTAAGTGCAGGACCCCCTCCAGCTGCCTCCTTCCCACTGGTAACCACCTCAAGGTCCTAACCAGGGCCGGGGCAGGAGGCCTCGATGTTAAATAGAGTGAGGGTCATTTTATGCATCAGCTTGACCTGGCTGTGCTGCCCAGTTGCTCGGTCAAACACTGTCACCATGTGGCTGTGAAAGTATTTGGTAAATGGGGTCGCATCAACAGTATCTAAGTCAAGCGTCTAAGGAAAGGAGATTATTCCTGACAATGTGGGTGGGCCTCATGCAATCAGTCGTAGGTCTCAAGAACAGAAGCTGAGGTGTCCCAGAGAAGAAATTCTGTCTCAGGATGGCAGCAGCAGCTCCTGCCTGAGTCCCCAGGCTGTGGGTGCCTACAGCTTCTGGACTTGCCAGCCCCCACAATTGCACCATCATGCATATGATTCTGTTTCTCTGGTACACACAGGAAGCAAAGATCTATCAGTCCCCCACAGCCAGCCCTTGAAAACCCCCCACCCAAGTGGCAGCATAGATGGGTCGTTAAAATCATGAATTCTGATTTACATGAAGTTCTAGAAGCAGCAAAACTAATCTTTGATGAAAAAAATCAGGACAGTGGTTACTCAAGGGGTGGGGGAGACAAGGCTTGTGGGAAGAGGCGGAGGGCCCTTGCTGGGGTGGTGGGACGTCCCGTGTCTTGACAGGGCAAGGGGTCGAGAGGTGTCTGCATTTGTCCAAACCCAGAGAAGGGGACTCTAAGCCTTGTACATTTCACTGCATGAAAATTTACTTAAAAACCTAACCAAATATTGAACTCCAGTTAGTGAAATTAAGTGAAAGTGTTTAGGGTGGATGGTGCTGGTGTCTGTGACCATTTTCTGAAACGGATACAGAAATGGGATGGGTTGACGGGTGGATAGGGCTCTGATACAGTGAGTGCAGTTTACTGCTAATGGTGGCATCTAGGTGGTGGGTGTGTGGGTGCTGACTGTAAGATTATTTCAACTTTCCTGCGTGTTTGAAATTTTCATGATAAAAAGCTGGAAAGGAGCATAGATGCATGCTCTGGGGCCAGTCTGTCCATGGGACCCTGACACTGCCATGCGGCACCTGGGACAGCAGTCAGCTGCTTCAAGGCTCTGTGCCTTGGTGTCCCCAACTTAATATGGCGGGTAACAATGGTGCCCACTTCTGGGGTTATGTGAAGGTTAAAAAGCTCAAAAATATTATTCACCCTTAAAATGGAAGGAAATTCTGTAACCTGGATGAACCTTGAAGACGTTATGCCAAGTGAAGTAAGCCAGACACAAAAAGAAAAATTCTGTGTGACCCCACTCACAGGAGGTCCCCAGAGAGGACAGATCCACAGAGACAGGAAGTAGAAGGAGGGATTCCAGGGCTGGAAGAGGGGATGGGGAGTTAGTGTTTGATGGGAACAGAGTTCAGTTTGGGAAGATGAAAACTTTCTGGAGACAGATGGTGGTGATGCCTGCACAACATTAGGGATGTACTTAATCCCACAGAATTGCACACTTGAAAATAGTTAAGATGGTAAATGTTATGCTATAGGTATTTTACCACAGTGAAAAAATCAGGGAAAAAGTGTCTGTGCATAAAGCACGGGAAACAGTGTTGGCCCACAGCAAGTGACCAGCACTGAGCAGAAATTCACCAGCTTCCCCCTTAAACTCCAGGACTCCAGAAGCTGAGATTTGACTCAGACCTTGCAAAGCTTCTGAAGGTTGGACCCCTGAGGAAGCTGTCACTGAAAAGGTAAGTAGGAGAGGCAGGCCCTAGCAGCAACACCCTCATCTGATCGCCAACAACAAGCATCAAGGAAGCCCACGTGGAGGCATGCGGGCATGGGACGAGCAGGAGGAGCCACAGCCACCCAGGCCAGCGTGAGCCGAAGGACTGGGGAGCCCAGAGTAGGCAGAGGTGTGCTCTGTGTGAGGAGGAGATGGGTGGCCTCCTGCTGGAGGTGTCCATGGTGGACAGGACTGCAGTGGTGGGCCGTGAGTCCCAGAGGCGCCTGTGAGCTGCCCTAAGCATCTGGTAGCAGAAGCCCTTGCTGCTTCCACCTCCAAGATGAGGCCACTTGAGGTTTAGCAACACTGGGGTCACAAACGCGATAAAAGACACTCAGAGAGGAACACAGCAATGACTAGCAATGTCTCATTAGAAAAGAAAAAGTCTAGGACAAATGCCAGACCTAAAAAGAAAACCAGCATCATTTGCCATAAAGAGAAGGTAACCTTAAAATAAATTCATTTAAAAACTTACTATAGTCTAGCTAGATGGTTCTGCTCTCTCTTGGGACCACAGGCAAACAGGACACGGCTGCTGGCTGCCTGCCCCCGAGCCAACCTGTAAACCACTCAGGATGTAGAATGTGATCCTAACTCACTGAAACTGCCCCTGGCAGGTCCTGGCCTCCACCAGACAAATGCACTGTGCAATTGAAAAGGACACCACAGACCAGAAGCCCAAGGTCCAGGTGTTTCCCTGCAAGGGTTTGGGAGCTTTATTCTGACCCATTCCTGCTTTCTCACCCACTTTCCTGATGACCAGGCCCTGTAATCCCACCTTGCAGAGCCATGAAACACCATGACATCATCTGGCCATTTAGGGGGGAACTAGATAGAGCCTGCTGCAACACAGGAAGAAAACTGACCTCCAAAATATCAGCAATGCCCTCATTAATGGGTAAGTTAAATCCACATACCCAACCACCTGACATCTGTCCATTCACACATCCAGCTGCCCACTCAGCTACCTGCCCATTTATCTACCCACCCAGCCATCTAATCATGCATCAACCCACAAATCCACCCATACATGCACCTACTTACCCATCTACCTATCCATCCATACACCCACCCACCATCCATCCATCCATCCATTCATCCACCCACCCACCCACCCACCATCCATCCATCCATCCATTCATCCACCCACCCACCCACCATCCATCCTTCCATCCATCCACCCACCATCCATCCACCCACACGCCCACCATCCATCCATCCACCCATCTGCCCACCATCCATCTACCCACCCACCCACCATCCATCCACCATCCACCCACCATCCATCTATACACCTTTAAAGGGCCTCATCTTGCTATACTGTCACTACTCGAGTGGTTTACGGTTACAATACCTCATATGGAGTAGGAACCAAGTACTCTTTGGATAACCGGATTGAGTAAATAATACAAAATGAGCAGCAAGGGAAACAGAAGTGAACAAATGCCACAGCATGGAGAATGTCATACTTTCTGGGTGACACACAGCCTGTCGGGCCAGCCAGGACACTTGTGAGAGAAAAAGGGGCACCGAAAATGAGTTTTAAGAGACATACGTTTTTTGAAATATCTATTCATTCCTTGACATTTTAATTTTCTTAATGGTAGACCTATAAATAGTTCTGTTTAAAATCTATAATCAAAAACAAATTATTTCAAAAAGTAAAGTCTATGTCTATACATTATAGCAAAAATTTAAAAAATTATTAGTATTGATTTTCCAGACATTTAAAAAACAAGCAGAATAACTGTTCTTGCAACCCACTCACAAACTTTGATTCACTTTTCAAGCAATCCAGCTCTAGCGCTATGTCACTGGTATTCTTTTTTTAGGAACATCATTTTTCATTCTTTATTACTTTTATTTATTCTTAAAATATCCTCCAATCTTCTTCAATGTTGTATTTTACAGTTGATACATTAAAAATTATTGACACCTTTGGGTGATTCTACTCTGTAGGCCGTAATATTTTATCACGAAAAAACTCTTCCTGCAGGTCAGAGGGAACTCATAAGAGCAGAGTAAGTTCAGGTAGGTGGAGGCTTTTCTCAACTCTCATTTTTCCACGTGGAAATGTGAGGTCATTTGCACAGGTGCTGTCTTTTTGTCTCCATTCAGAGCATTTTTGGTCAACAAATATTTCACAAGCTGAAACTCATCCAACAAGTTGTCTCTATTTATGATTTTTTTTGAATGTTTCACCAAATTTAAATGCTTCAGGATCTTAGGCTGTCTTAACGACATTCCATTTAGGTACAGAATATAAATATATCCAATTAAAAAATATGGACTTCATCAGAAGATTCGTCCACAAGTCCAGAACGTTCCCAAGTGAGACTGTGACTTTGCACACAGAGTGCCATGAATTGTTCAAGTTCACGTCCTTGATTTTCTCAGCCCGCCCTTGCTCTGCAGGGAAATGTGTCGGCATCTCTGTTGGAGTAGCTTTTTCTGCAATCATCACACTTTGCTGAAAGCTTCACAAACTGAAGTTTTCTGGCACAGCATTCACTGAATAATTTGAAGTTTCCAGCTGAATTTGAGTAAAATGCATCCAGCACTCATTTACAAAAAGGTCCAATACCATTGTAGGCCGCTCTGATTTACAAAGGCTCAGACACTTTTAAACCTGAGCGGTGGCAGTTGGTATCAACCACTGTGCTGAAGCTTGTTTCGTTTTTTAATTCAGCGCCGGCTTCAGCACACACACACTCTGTGGCTCCGCTACTCTGCCTCCTGGTTGCACAGTTTGGCCCCTCAGTTTCTGTTTATGTTGGGGAACACCCTGGTGCAATTACTGCTGCTTGTTCCAAGTACACTCCTGCCCCTCAACTGTCTGGATCCAGCGAAAACAGTGTTTTTCCCATGATGTCAGGCTCCACCAGAACTTGTACCTGTATTATCACTGCAAAGATAAATCATCGTACCTTCAGTGTGGCGCTTTTCCAGGGAATTAACAAAAGGCTTTCCATTTCCATGCTTCTCACTGCCCCTGCCTGCAGGTGGCCCGGTGGCTCCAAGTATCCCGCAGGCCACTTGGTGGGAAATGGCACAATGTCCGAGACTGTGGGTTAATGGGGTAGCAGCCCTCACCTTTCCACCACCCCTTGCGGCAGGAGGCACGGCTGCTCCTCACCCTTTGTTCGGGGCACATCTGTATTCTGATGCCCCAAAAGGAAGGTTTTGGTTAAGTTGGTCTGGAAAGAGTGGAGAAAAAAGAAGTCGGTTGACCTGGTTGTCTTTTAGGCCTTGCAAGACCTCTTTCCACTGCCCGTGTGCTCTTGCAGTTTCAGAAAAAGATCACAATGAAACCAGAGGAGCAGCGTCCAAGAGTGCAAGCAGACCCTCCTGGAGTGTTTCAACATAGCGATGCCTAGCAATGCCTCGCTAGAAAAGATAGGGCCTAGGACAGATGCCAGACCCCAAAAGGAAACCAGTATCACTTGGCATAGAGAGAAGGTAAGCTTAAAGTAAATTCATTTAAAAAAGAATTAAATTCTAGCTAGATTCTCTTGCCCACCAAAGTCTCCAGGTCTCACATTTGCTTTGTCTTTGCTTGAAAGGGAGATTAGAAAGGGTTAGAGATGGCTGGTTAATACCAGATTGAGCCTCCCTCCTGGCCACAATCACAAGATTGAGAAGAAATGAAACAGGAGTACTTTTCTATGGGATTCAATGGACCTGAATGCTATACAGGTAAAATCATCTACATAGGATGGCAAAAGCCAACAGGGTTCACACTTAAGGAAACTGAGTCAAAAAGAGGGAAAACAAACTACCCAAGACCCCCAGGCAGCTGTGGGACCAGACCCCTAAATGCTGTGATCTCCCTCCACCATCAGACAGGCTGCCAGTCAAGACAGAAGGAGGCATCTTCTCTGGGGGACTCACTGCTCAGCCTGCACCTGATTCTCTTGTCCTCAGAGGTCCTGGGTGCAGATGAGACACCCCTGCTTTGTGGGACAAGCCTCTGCCCCACCGCTGGTGACAAGGTACAAAGATCGCTGGCCTGCACCATCTGTGAAGACCAAAGAGCTACTGAACACAGGAAGTGTGAACCATCCCTCAGAGTGTGGCAAATAATTTTAAACTATAGGAAGAATGTTAAGGTAAATATTTAGAGGTTTTGATGAAATGCAGCTCTGTTTCGAAGGAAAATGCAAAGTCAGAAAAAGAGGCTCAACTGTAGTTTTTGCTTCAAGAAGCCGAGTTGGATGCAAGAACTTTGGAGAAGACTTTTTTCCAGGCCCTCTCTCCCTGCATTCCCAGGCTGGCTGCTCATATCCGTTGACTCTGCTCTTCCCTGCCCAATAGCTCTCGAGCGCCTCTGTGCACCTGCATTTCATGGAGAGCTGTGGACACAAAATCAACAAGCCGTGGCCTGTCCCCCAGGAGCTCTGAGAAGAGAGGGGCAAATAGGTCCATGAGCCACAACAGGGACCAAGAGGATAATAGTGACAGCCTGAGATGGCTCCCCTGGAACGCCAGGCCCTGCATGGTACACACACAGGGATCACCACTCTTGATCTCTCCCACAGCTCTCCGTGGTGCACCATGACCATGCGTGCCCCTGCCTGGGGACTCAGAGCCCCTCCCAGGCCCTCGGATGTGACCATCTGCATGCAGGTCTGGGTGGATCTGGCAAGTGGACCCACAGCCCAGGCTCCCTGGATACTCGGCAGGGCCTGTGAGTCCCCACCAGCGCCAGCACTTTGCACGGTGTGTTGCACAGCAGTGACGAGGACAGCCAGTCTCTGCCCTCCTAGGATGGATGGTCACATGACCGTGGCAGACAGGCAGCAGGCGAGGTGGATGTGCCATTGCCAGTGTGGTTGGGACACCGCCAAGAGGGAGGATACGGGCATTTCTTCATTAGCCCACATCAAACCAAGTCAGACTTTCCCAGCAGAGCCCACTGCTGTGCTCTGTCCCCACCTGAGAGGGTCTGGTGCAGTGTGGTTGACAAGAGCAGGGTTTGGGGGCCTCAAAAGGGGGATGGTGGAAGGGTGAGACCCTGAGAGACAGATACTGCCCCACCCTCACGGTGCCTAGGGGACAAGGCTCAGAAGTCCCTGAGTGGCTGCTGACATGGAAGAAAGCCCTTGGTGGAATGCTGTCTAGTTGTTTTGCAGGTGACTTTGCATGGGAGGCAAAAACAGGATTTCTGGAACAGAAGAGGTAGCTCAGAATCCAGGTCTGTGCCGAGACCAGAGAGGTGCGATGTCCCCGTGGGAAACAAAGTGGCGTGCACGCCCCAGGAGGAGACCTTAGGGGACTGGCTGCCTCACCTGGTGTCTGTGGGGCCACTGGAACCGGCAGGCACCTAGTGCTGTGGTAGAAAGTGCCTCGAGCACCGGGCCTTCCCAGGGGAACCTGTGGGATGGGGGTCTTGGCTCATCCCCGAGCCCTGGCAGAGCTGTGGGTGCGGCCCTAGCCCCCCCGAGGTGCTGGCTGCCCGGAGCTCAAGCACTTCAAGAGCAATGCGTGAGAAGCCCTGAGGGTAAACTGAGCCCTGCAGAGGGAGCAGCGTCTCCACTGGCAACTGAGCCCAGCGGGAAAACCTGGGTGAAGTGGCCTCTCTAGAAACCACTGTTGGGGACTGTTTTCTCCAAGGCTTTGTTACCAAGGACGTTTTGCTCCAAATCCCTGCCCTCACCTGAGATCATCGTACCTCTTTCTGAAAGATGGAGTCATTCTTTCCATCCCTGCTGGCCAGGTCGGGCTTTCATGGGCCAGGCCATCGCTGGCATGGCAACAAGACAGGGCTGGGAAAAGTGAGGTCGCAGCCAGCTCTGGGCCAGGCCGCCCTCGCTGCTGCCCGGCTGGTGCTTCGGCAGCAGCTGCGTTCATTGTCACCTGACGTGCTGAGTGCTTGTTAGGTGCCAGGCCATGTGCAGGAAGACCCTCACATGGATTATTTCGTTTAACCCTCATACCAGCAATATGACGCAGGTGTCACTTTATCCTGACTTTAAAGATGAAATCTGGCATTCTAACCTCTCACATGTGTGGTCAATGGATTTCTGACAAAGGCGACAAAACCATTCAAGGGGGAAAGAACAGTCGTCAATAGATGGAGCTGGCACAGCCAGATATCCATGTGCAGAAGAATGAGTTGGATTCTTCACTCTGTGCACAACAACGGATGAAAGGCCAAAGGTAAGAGTGAAAATTAGAAGCCTCGGAAGAAACAAGGTGCAAATCTTCATGACCTTGGATCAGGCAACCATTTCTTAGGTGCGACACCAAAAGCACAACAAGGAAAGAAAAAATAAAGTGCATCAAAATTAAAATTTTTGAGCAAAGGACACCATCCAGCAAGTGGAAAGATACACAATAGGAGAAAATAGGCAAATCATATATCTGACAAGTAACCTGTATCTAGAATATACAGAAAACTCCTACAACTCAGTATTAAAAAGGCAAATAGCACGACTAAGATATGGGCAAAGGATCTGAATAGACATTTCTCCAAAGAAGACATGCAGATGCCCAGAAGCACATGAAAAGACGCTCCACACCATTAGCCATCAGGGAAATGCTGATCAAAGCCACTGTGAGACACCATTCATACCCACTAGGACAGCTGTTACCAAAGACAGGTCATACCGAGTGTTGGTGAGGATGTGGAAGGACGGGAACCCTCCCATGTGGCTGGTAGGATGTGAAATGGTGCCGCCACTGTGGAAAATGGCCTGGTGGTTCCTCATGTGCTTGAATGCAGGTTAGCGCATGACCCAGCAGTTTCACTCCTAGGTGACACCAAGGGAAAACACACATGCACACAAAACCTTGTGCTCAAATGTTTGTAGCAGCATCGTTCATAACACTAAAAACTGAAACAACCTAAATGCCCACCAAACTAGTGAATGGGCAAAATCTAGCCTGTCCACACGATGAAATATCATTCAGCCTTGAAAAGGAGTGAGGCACAGGTAATGTTACAATATGGATGAGCCTTAAAAACATGGTGCTCAGTGACAGAAGCGAGACAGAAAAGGCCTGATGGTGTGTGATTCCATTTATACAAAATGTCCAGAACAGGCAAATTCAGAGATGGGAAGTGGGTTTGTGGTTGTCAGGGTCTGGAGGAAGGAGAACGCATAGCGACTGATTAATAGATACAGGGTTTCTTTTTGGGGTGATGAGAATGTTCTGGAATTGACTGTTGTGATAGACACACAGTTCTGTGTCTGTGGCTGGCCACTGTGGAATCACACGCTGTAAACAGGCGAATTGCATGGCATGAAAACTGTCTCTCAGTAAAGCTGTCATTTAAAAACCCCTGAGGCTCGAGATGGCCAAAGGGCCACATCCACACAAATGGCAGAAGTGGGACTTGAACTCAGGCCCTTTGGGTCAAAGTTCTGACCGGGGGCTCTGTGGCCTCTGCTGGACTGACGTCCACTGTGAACCTTTCACTGACTGCTCATCACCCATGCCCTAGCCCCGCCACCCGAATCGTGGTCTGTACACCCACGGCGCTGGCATCATGGGGCCTGTAAGCAGGGCAGTCTCAAACTCCCGCCCCGGACCTGTGGCCCGGCAGCTGGATTTTGAATAGATCCATGGGGTTCATGCCCACACTGAAGCACCGCCCCTCCCACACTGCACTGCCCCTCGGTACCCGCTGGTGGCCCTTGCCTGCAGCAGGAGTCGCCATGGTGGTGGGGAGAGAACACGAGACCCGGAACCAAGACGCTTGGTAGCAGGTTCCAGCTGCTCCAATCACTCACTCTCCCGCTTGCTGACTTCTCACTCACTCCATTCACTCACTCCATTCACCCACCCCATTCATTCACTCCATTCACTCTGTCCACTCACCCCATTCACTCACCCCATTCACTACTCCTTTCATTCACTCATTCACTCTGTTCACTCACCCCATTCACTCACTCATTCACTCTGTCCACTCACCCCATTCACTCACTCATTCTCTCTGTTCACTCACCCCATTCACTCTTCACTCACTCCATTCATTCACTCTGTTCACTCACCCCATTCACTCACTCCATTCACTCTTCACTCACTCCATTCACTCTTCACTCACTCCATTCATTCACTCTGTTCATTCACTCTGTTCACTCACTCCGTTCACTCACTCATTCCATTCATTAGCAGACACTGTTCTAGGGACATAGACCATGACAGACACAACAGACAGATCACCCACCAGTCGCACGGAGCTTACAGAACAATGGCTCAAACTAAATAGCTCTTGCAAACTAAGAACACCCTGTCGGTTGGGCCCTCTCTGAGCCCCGGTCCACCCAGTCAGTGGAGTGGTGGTGACAGAGAGGGCCACTCCAATGTGGCTTTGGAGGGCCACAGGATTAGATGAGAACATATGAGGACTCGGGAACAGCAAAGCTTCATACGATTACACACTGGTGTTTCCCTACATACTTTTTTAACAGAAGCAAAGGGAGAATTTAGGGTCTAAGATATTTGAATCATTTCTTTGGCTCTGGCTGTGGGATTTTCATTACTTTCCCAGGGGACCGAGGGTGTCTGCCTCATGTCTCCCACATGGTTGAGGGGACAGACAAGCTGGCCTCTCTGCTCCAGGAGCCAGCAGCAGCTGCCCATGGTGTGGGCGGTGGAAGCATGATTATTCCTGCTGGGGGCAGCCCACGTGCCCTCCAGGGCACTGAGATGGGGATGGCTGCGGTAGACACATTTGAGGCTTTCGAGGCAGCTCCCCCACTGCAGAAGATGCCCACTTAGTGTCCCAATGGTCACCTCACCTCCCACAAGACGAGCTCCCTACCCCACTGGCCAGCTTGTCACACTGTGAAGAGGGACCATGAATTTTTTACAGAAAGGGGTAAACATCCCTGAGAATCTGATTCTTCTGTGTTTATGCCCCTGCATGATAACTACAGCTCACAGATTCCACCCCCCACATCGATGTCAGACTGTCTCTTGGGTCAGACCATTCAGACCTGCCCACCGCTAGAGAGCCAGTCAAGATGCAAACAGATATAAAATAAAATAGAACAGTTTAGAAGGTGTGTTAACAAGGCAGCAAAGAATTATGGGGCCACAACTCAGGAGAGCCAGGAAATCCATGCCATGTGTCTGGGTAAAGGTGGGGCAGCCACCTGCCGATCCCAGCAGGGGCAGCTGCGGGGCTGAGAAACCGAACCGACGACTCGCCAGGCTCCAGCGGGGCTGCGGCAGAGTCTGTGTGAGCACGTGGGATTCAAGCTGCTCTCCTCAGGAGACGACTGGCCAATCCCAAGACGTGGTGGTGGGAGCGGTGGGGACGGGCTGCGGGAAGAGAGCCGCACAGTGCCCCTCTGGCTATAGGGCACATTCTATCCTCTCCCTGTGCAGGTTCTGTGTCCTTGTCACACATGCACAGACTCCATGCTCATTGAGAGGATGGAAACAGGGAGCCACGTCCTGCGCAGGATGAGCTCTCCCGGGGCATCGGCAAGAGCGGGGCATGTGTGGGACAGAGACTTCTGAAGTTTGACGGTGTCAGGCACAAGCAATCATTAAAAAGACAGAAATGAATAAAACCACCTGTGCCTTCAAGTAGCTTCCATTGTCTTCCTTAAAACACAGAGGGCCAGCAGTCCTGTGGATGACGTGTTAGTGGAAGCCTCCCTGTCCCCGTTTCTGATATGTCAGGGGCTCTATCCACATTTGCGGTTCAAATGGATGAATAAGAAAAACAGCAGAATCAGGGGCTGTAGGAGTCCAAAGTGTCATGTTCACGGCTTCTTGCTGAAGAGGTGCTGGGGGACAGCCAGCAGCCATTTCTACTGTATTTGTGTCTGACCTTGGCTCAGGAACAGTGAGGTCAGAAATAACGGCTCCCGGCGGGCTCATCCATCTGAGCAGGCCAGGCGGGGTCTGTCACACACTGCCTTGTGGCTTCCACAAAGCTCCACTCAGCACCTCGCTCCCACGCCTGGCCCTGGCCCTGTGCCTACGCCACGCTGTGCCCCGAGGGTTTGGATGAGAAGGCCACGCACTGCCAGTGCACACGCGGCAGCTGTCCTGCACCTCCCGGCACGATGCCGTGGGCGCCCGCACCCCAATGTGGAGCTCCCCGCTGGCGGCCATGCACAAGGTTGCAGAGCAGGCGCCCCCAACCCCTCCCACCCAGGTCACCCACCATGGTGGGCTTCCGTGTCCTCTCGGCATCAGAACTGCACTTGGCAAGGTAAAAAGGGGAGGGACTGTGTGACACAGAGGGGAAAAACAAGCATGTCCAAACCCCACAGCAGCCCTCCCACGCATGGAACCTGGACACAGCGATCGCACTCCCAGCTGCCTGTGGTGTGGCACAGCGTGGTTGGAAATAGCACAATCTCAGAACTGGCATTGCTGTCATCAGTCAGGAAATCCTACTGAAATCCGTCACGGTTCGACTTTCCTGCACAACACGACACCGCTGTTCAAAAGAACAGGCGGCACTATGATTCTTAAAATGGAATGATCCAGGGTAAGTTAAACAAAAACAGCAGGTGTGGAACGGTGTGAAGATCAACCCATCTGCAGAAGAAAAGAACCCTGTGCCCGTGTGTGTGACGGGCAAGCTGACATCAGGGCAGAATCACACAGGAGCGGGAGGGAGGGGCCGGGGAAGGAGAGTGAGGCGCTGACAGGGCCACTTCCCCTCCCTGAATACTCCTGCATGGCTAGGATTTTTATACGACCTATTCAAATGGTAAATATGGCCAACTGCCTCTTATGTCTCTTAGGAAGCCCTCAAGGTGTCCAATTTGTGGATTAGAACATATGGGTTCTTGCCAAATTTTGTCTCCCCTTCAACCAGGGGGAATGACATCCCGATCTCAGTTTGCCTGAGCACGCTGGGCTTGAGCACTGGAGGGGGATTGTGGCATTTTGTAAAGACACTTAGAAAAGCATGAAGCCCGGTTCAAGGTACTGGCATGATGCTGTGATGGAAATAGACCAGGGGACCAGAGACAGTGGGAATACAATTCACACGTTGTGGACGGAACTGTGTCGCCCAGATTCACATGTTGAGACCCTAACCCTGATGGACTGTATTTGGAGACAGAGTCTTTAAATGAGATCATGAGGGTGGGGCCCTGATCCAACAGAACTGGTGTCCTCATAAGAAGAGGAAGAGACACCAGGGACCAATCTCTCCATCTCTCTCTGTCTCTGTCCCTCCACATGGGCACAGTAGGAAGCCCACGTGGGGACACAGGGAGAAGGTGCCATCTGCAAGCCATGGAGAGAGGCCTTTCGAGGCAGCAACCTGCCAACACCTCGATGGTGGACTTCCAGCCTCCAGAAAGTGAGAGATGGATTTCTGCCATGCAGCCCCATCTGCCACGGCAGCCTGAGCTGGGTAACACAAGACATCTCAAGTTTGCTGACCGTGGCCATGGCCTTTGTGCCTGCACATGCTACACTCCAGACAAGCAAATGCAAAGATCGACCTCAACCTGTGGTGGGATGGTGCATGTCTCTGCCCACTCGGGAAAGACCTTCAGGGCAACCAGTAGATGCTGCTGTATTTTCCCACTCAGTTTTTCCTCCCAAAACATGAGGTAGCCTCACCAGCTGCCGGATGTTAGCGCTAGAAGAAGGAAAAGGGACCCATGCAGACCAGCTTCCCACACCCATGTAGAAGGACTTGGGGAGAAGCTGCAGGTGGGTGCACAAGGTGGGGCCCTGGCACCCCCACTGCCCCCCATGAAGGTGAGACAGATCCAGCTGGAGCATCTTGGTGTGGCCCCTGTGACTTCAGCACAGCCACGCTGCTCCTCGTCCTGGCTTTGCGGGGTGTGGAGGGAATGAGACCAGGCAGGAAACAGCCTCCCTGTCTAGCCCATGCCTGCAGGGAGCTCCAGGATGGAGGGTCCCCTTCACGCAGTCCCCACCCAGCACAGTGCAGACGCCCACCCAAGCCAAGGGGTGCTGGGCGCACTCACAGCCTCGGAAGCCTTCGCAGTGAGCGAAACAGAGGAAAGAGCACTGAGAGCAAATCCTCTCAACAGAAACTTGCCCCTGCTCCAAAACCATCAGTAAAACTGCAAATGGCTGAAGCCCGGTAAGTTGTTCGACAGCGGTTTGTGTAAGAGATGCAGAGCACGTCGCCACGGTAACAGCTCCCTCCCCTGCAATCTTAGAATTCCCAGAAAGTGACCGTTTCTCTGGAAATGACTAGTTTTCATGGGAGAGAAGGGATTTACAATCACTAAGTAATTCTTTCATAAAAAAAAAAAAAAATCCACCCGGGGACCCAGGCAGAGGTTAATAGTTTTTCCAGTTAGCAACAAGTCGGGATAAAGCACTTTAGAGCTTGCGCGTGAATCTCTGACTAGGGCAGGGCTGGCACCAGGCAGCTCAGGAGAAGATCCAGCCGGGGACAGATTCCACACAGGGGTATTTAGAGATCAGGCAGCTATCCATGGTGGATCCTGGACCGCTGGGCCAGCCAAAATCTACAGCTGCCGAGCCCGGCCAGGCCAGCACCATGGAGGGAAAAGCAGCTGAGCTCCCCGAGCCCCACAAGAAAAACACTGTGCAGGAATGCGGAGACCCTGTGGACACTGGGGAGCGTGTCTGCAGCCTGCTCACCGCAGTGCGCTGCTTTTCCAACACCAAAGCCCATCTCAGAGGGTCGTATACGCGCTCCAGAGCTAACCGGTGCCTGGTGCAGAATTTTAGCCAAATGCTAATTTTTTCAACACGTTTAAAATGAAGTCTTCCTTCTGCTGCAGTTCTCAGAATTGTTTTTCCATCAAGTGTCTAAGCCGGTCCTCCTCCACCCATGGCCACACCCCTAGCCTGTCCCTCTACAGCCAGCTCTGTTACCCCAGACCCCTGCCCCCTCCCCGAGGGCTGGGGAAGCAGTTGTCATCTGTCACTGTACCAGAGAAGGGAGAAACTCTACCGCTGGTGTAGAAGAGTTTGCTCTGCAGAGACTCATCCTTCATAAAAGCATTCATTAACTTCTGAATCTCCAGGTTCCTGTGCCTTTGTCACTAGAAGCAGCTTCTGAATTTCAGTTGTGATTAACTCACAGATGTTCATACTAGGACATTTTTAAAATTGTTTGATGCTTCCCACTAACCTCTGGGCTCAATTTCTCGTGGACTGTGGCTTGCATTTCAGAAGTGACTGGGACGAGGGTTCTTTTCAAACAGCGACTCAGGTTGTAGGGAACATTTACTAGAAGCCACATGAGGGCACACAAAAGTACAGGATTTGTTTGGTCTTTAAAGATTGATCATGACACTAAAAGTCAGTGCCTGCCGATCCATATGGAAGATACTCGAACTAGCGGTGGTACACACATAATTGCCACAGACTCCAACAGACAAGATTTAATTAACATGTGTCTCCTCGGGAGATTTCCTCCTGAGCCCTGCGTCCCTGCGGACTCCTTGGCAACGGTTGCTGAACAGCCCACGGCCCCTTCCAAAATCAGTCTTGTGTCTTTGTGACACTGCTTGGAAGCAGGAGAGTCTGTGGCCAGCTCCATCTCGCTGTTCTTTCAGGAACGCACACGTGTTGAGCACATGCAACCCCTTGGGTGCCCCAGTTTCCATATTTTAAGTTGCTGCTGGGTAATTGTATAAGTCAGGCTGAGTGGCCACTGGACTCCCTGTTCCATGGGATTTGGTGTCTGAGGGCCGATAGTCGTGGCTTGGGGAGGTGGCCATGCAGTTTCACGACCAGTGCCAGCTCCTGGTGGCCCCGTGTATGTTTCTGTGGCAAGTGTGCCATTTCCAGGGAGTAGCTCTGTCTCTGCAGGCGGTCTGTGCTGGACTTAGCTGGCCGAGTAGCTCTCTGGGATTCGAGAAGCTGCCCTGTGTGGCTTCACTTCGAAGGATACTGGCTCAAGGATAACATCGTTTCCATGCTGTTTCAAATAACATGTCGTATGCTACATGTAGGCTCTTTTCTCCTGGACTTTCCAGGACCACACTTTTAAAACCCACAGCTCTGACCACATCAGGGGCCTGAGGAAACCAGACCCTGTGCCTCTGCCCTCAGTGTCCCCATTGTGTCAACTTGCAACTCAGAGAGAGGAACGACCGTGTGCAGCAGAATCCCCCAGAGCTTCCACCGTCGGGCCCATTTCACGTTCTGACAGAAGGGTTTCTTCCTCAGAATGAACACCCTCCACCCACCCCAACCCTCTCCTGTCCTTCTCTTCTGTTCCCAGTGGCACTTGGGACCACCCATGCAGGTTGTATGTCTCTGTGTGCTGCTCTGTGCTGGTTTGCCCGGGGCCAGAGGCTGGGCTGGGCTGGGGTGTGATGCCCAGCCTGGCAGACGCCTGCCGAAGGAAAGTGGGGAAGGACCCTGGACTTTGAGTGAGTTCCAGGAAGACTCAGGCAGCTCCTCCCAGCACCTGAACTATGCAGCCATAAAACTGTGGGGCCAATGCCTCGCTCCTGGAGCCGGGAGTTGGGGAAGGCACAGCAAATTTGAAGTGAATTCTAGACATATCACTTGGTAGGTGACAGAGGAGGGAGGTGGTTTTTCCCAGTGTCACAGAGCGTGCCAAATGTGAAATAAACCAAGAATCTAGGTCCCTCAAAGAATGAAACATAGAGCTACCACGTGATCAGCAATTCCACTCCTGGGTATTTACCCAAAAGAACCAAGAGCAGGATCTCGACCACTTGGACATTTGCACACCTGTGTTCATGGCAGCTTATTCATAATAGCCAAAAGATGGAAGCAACTTAAGTGTCTACAGACAGATGGATGAACAGGCAACACGTGGCCCACCCACACAGTGGAACACTATTCAGCCTTAAAAAAGAAGGAAATCCTGACACATGCCCCACCTGGATGAACCACAGGTACTGCACGATTCCGCTGATATGAGGCACTCAGAGTAGTCAGATTCATAGAGACAGTGTACTTTGGGGTGGGGGATGGGGAGTTGCTGTTAATGGAGACAGTTTCAGTTTGGGAAGATGGAAAAGCTCTGGATGGCTGCACAAGTGTGTGACTGTGCTTCATGCCATAGAGCTGTGCCCTCAAAAATGGTAAGATGGTAAATGTCATGCGATATACATTTTACCACAATAAAAATGAATGAGTGAATGAATGAATGAGTCGATTTTCCAGACAGCATCCTTCCACCTAAGCCTCGGTTCACCTGGCCTCTCCTGAGAGCTGCCTGTCCAAAGCCTGAAAGTCAAAACTTCAATGCCCAAAGCTCCTGAATAGGACCCACCCAGTTTTCAATGCATCCTGTTCACTTGGCACTTTAACAGTCCAGGCAGGGATATTCACCGCGTGGTCAGAAGGCCACCTGCAGCATCGGCCTCTGGGTGCTGATTCACACAACGCAGGTTCCTGGGCAACAATCCAGACTTTGTGAATCTCGGGGAGGAGGGACTCGTCATTTGCCTGTTGGCAAGCCCCACAGATGGTTCTTACACCACTTGCACATAGTGTGCCCCCAGAGGGCCAATCTATCGTTTACCCAGACTCTATGGACTGCCCTTTAAAATATTGATTCCCAAACCAAAAACCAACCCTAATTGAATCCCAGAGGGGAAAGTGACTCCGAAGTGATTTTCATAGCATGTTTTGTAGTATTTCAAGTCCCTGGATCTCCATACTGAAATAACCTTTTTAAAAAGATTCTGATCTAGAAGTAACCCCCAAACAGTTGCTAATCATGAGAATTTACCAAAGCATCAGGGTTTTCAGGAGAGACCAGTAAAGCCCAGCCCACTTACGTTATGATGTGAGGAAGACACAGGGTCTGTCTGTAACCACCCAGCCGGCTGGTGTGGAGCTGGAGGTCCAGCATGTTCTAACCCCGCCGGGACTGCCTGCGGCTCACGCCATCCACAGTGGCCCAAAGTCACAATTCCACCCCACTGTGAAATGTGAATTTTCCCTTTAGACCCCGGAGCGAGTCTCACCTGATATCCTGCCTGTAGGAGTAAGAAACAGCATGCCCACAGTTGGAAGGGATCAGCTGCTCAACGTCAACCTTGAGGTCTCGGCTGACACAGCTGCCACCCCTAATGGTGGGGAACCCTCGAGGACCTCAGCCAAGCAGACAGCTCCCCAAGGACGTTTCCCTTGTCTCTCTTGCTGCGTGAACAAGACCCAGAAATCCAAGTTCCAGCTAGTAGTGAGTCAGGTCCTGCCTCTCCTACATGGCAGGCTGGTGGGAGACTGGCCAGAACTAAAACCAGATGAAAAGCCTCTCAGAAGAAAAATAAATGCAGGAGGACATATCTGAGCCTAGGCAGCAAGGCTGGAGCTGGCCAGGAGCCACTCCCGGTCGCCCAGGGTCATGCCACTGCTGTCCTACAGCTGCAGAAAGCGGTCTCACAGACAGGGCTCTGCACACACAGCAAGCATAAGAGCACATTTAAAACAGGCCCCTTCGACGCGGGTCCCCAAGAAGGTCATTTGCTCTGAGATACTTTGTGAGTCTTTTACTCCCTCAATAAATGGTTTTTGAACCCAGTGATAAGCTGGGGGCTGTGTGCCTGCCTGGCAGGGGCACGTGACATGTGGAAGGCGTTGTGGTAGGGGCACAACCATCCCTCTCCATCTTGAGATGGGGGTACGTGAGCAGGGCTTGGAGGGTGTGTGGGAGTTCGCTGAGTGCAAAGGAGCTTACAGGCCAGTGCTGCATCCTGTCTTCCGAGGAGAAATCTGGGACCAAAGAAGGGATGGGGTGACCCAGTGTGCATTAGGGCACAGGCAGGAGCGGGGAGCTGAGGTCCAGCGCCTGGCATTATCAGTGTCTTGGGAGCCATTGGGGGTGGGGGAGCTCTTTAGAGGTGGGACCACCTGACAAGTTGGTCCTCTTGCTTGCAACTCCACTCCCACCTGAACCACAGCCCTGCAAGGGGTGGTCACCAGACCAACGCTGAAAAGAAGGAAGCCGAGTTTGGTGATTTTCCCATATCTGCCTCAGACGTCGCAGTTGCAGGGAGATGCGGGTGGAGCGGAGGGTGGGATCTGACAAACGGCGTCTGCCGAGACAGACACACCAGCCCAACAGATAAGGGGATGGTTGGACGGCTTTGGTCTTTTCCGTGGAAATGAACCCATGGAAATCTCCCCACACCCTGGCAGATGCCAGTGGAATTATCTCTGGCAGAGGGAAGGCCGGAGAAGCCGTGGAAAAGGTCTGTCGTGTTGCCTGCACACATCTCTTTCCAGGAAGGGCAGAAAGAAATGGGCCTGGATGCCGCCCTTCAAGGGGGATGTTCCAGAATGCTGCTCCTTTGGAGAAAAGGAGAGTGAGGTTTGTTGATGTGGGTGTCGGGAGGCCTCGGGTGACCTCAGTCGACCTTGGAGAAGAGACTTCCTTTTATATGAGCTCAGTTTGTATCTATGAAAAATGACAAAAGAATCAGTGCCAGCCCCTCCTGACCCCACTGGGAAACAAAGAGGGTTTGATTTAATCAACTGAGCAAGCGTGAAGGAATCTAGGAAGGGCTTGACCTCTCTCCAGAAGGACGAGCCACCGCGGCCAGGCAGCAAGTGTCTCTGTCCAGCCAGCCACAGCCAGAACCTTCTTGAGCATCTGACACACCATCTGAGCTTGGGGACCCAGCAGGGACCCTTGGGGCATCCAGTATGTCCCCAATGCAAGGAGACCGTGGACCACACTCAGGGACCCTGTGCTCCATGCCCGACATGAGCCCAGGCCCAGTGAGAATGGAGTTGGCCGGAGCGCTGCGCCTCCCACTCACCTGCCCAGCCCTGTCCCCGGGGGGATCACAGCCTCGGCCACCACCAAAGCAATGTGACTGCAGGATCCCTGGGGCCACACTGGCAGGCTAGCTGAGCCCTGGAGGGAGGGGTCCTACCAAAGCCTGGATCAGCTGATGGGTTTCTGGACAGGCAGCTTGCATCAGGAACACTGATAATTTAAGAGATTAGGGGACCCAGAGAAGGGGTATTTTAAGCTTTAAAGAGCTGTGATTCAGGCACATCAGCGCTGCAGCTGGGCCTTCCAAATCGCTCTTCTGGCCAGTTTCTCCCAGCAGGAAACAACCCCCCTGCCTTAGTCTGAGATCCATTTTCAAAGACCAGAAGGAGGGTGTGCACAGAAATGTCGGGGAGTGAAGCTGGGAGCGAGGTCCCCGAGGGCATCTGTGACGGAGACCCCATGGCTCCGTCTGTCCTGCCTTGGAGAGCCACCTGGGGAGAGAACAGAAATCTTTCCACAGGAGGGGTGCATTAAAGGCCTGCGGATGCTGCACATGTGGTGTAAAGAAAAGGGACCGTTAGTGTACATATTATGATGGACGCCGTGATGGCTGCAGCCTAGGATCCCAGTCTGAGGCTGTTCACTGACACGCGTGTCTCCTCCATGTGGAATATTCTATGAGCTCATAAATGTGGCCAGCTGTGGGGCCCTTGGGAAGGCGGGAACCCCTGCTGTGAGAGCAGAGGCTGGGTGTGCATGCATCTGCTCACAGTCAGGGGTCACGCTGGACGTGAACTTGGGGGCTGTGGGGTGAGCGGGCCACTCCCCAAGGGCTCCCCAGCTGTAGGGGGACCCAGCGCCCCTAGGTCACATCACACCCAGCTCGGGTCTTGGAGAGCCTGTGCTTCCCCCAACTCAAAGTGCCCTCCCCCGAGAGCTAGAGCACCCGGGTCCTCCTCTCAGCACAGTCAGGGCAGCACCTCCCACCTTCTTACACAGGCATTTTGATAGTCCCCCTTCCTGGGGCTGGGATTCCATCCGCCTAATCTCCAGCTGATCCTGGGCCCCAAGAGTCACGTCTGCAGCCCAGCGGCTGTTTCCACTTCAGTGGCTGTCCTAACAAACAGCCACACCTCAGTGACCTAGAACAGCACACACCAACTCTCCTACAGTTTGGGAGTCAGAAGTTGACACGGGTCTCACTAGGCTGATGTCAGGGTGTGGCCAGGGCCAGCTCCCTCTGGAGGCTTCAGGGATGGCCCATGTCCTGCCTCTTCCAGCTTCTGGAGGCGACTGCATTCCTGGGCTTGGGCCCTCCCCACCTCCAAAGCCAGCAGCGTGGCTTCCAGTCTCTGTGACTCTGCTTTGGCCACCTCATCTCCCACTAATCCTCTCGCCTTCCTCTTCTACGATCCTGTGATCACAATAATCTAGGGTAATCTCCTCATCTCAAAATCCTCAACCCCATCTGCAAAGTCCCTCTTTCCAGGTGAGGCTTCAGGGATCAGGAAAAGGACATCTCTGGGGCCCTCACTCAGTTGACCACTCCTGATGCATGAGGATGGTTTCTCTGAGCTCCGACATCCTGGGACACAGCTCGCATTGAACCTCAGCCGAAGCCCCTACCTTTCAGTTCTGGTTAGTTCCGCTGGCCCCTTCAGCTTCAGCCCCCCGCCTGCACGTGCTGTGCCCCTGGCCGGGCACTTCTGTCCTGGTGGCCCTGTGACACCCTCTCACCTGCTGCTCCTTAGAACCCTGAGGACTCACCAGGGAAGCCTCCAGCCTCTCACAGACCCTTCAGATGGCGCCCTTCTCTCATGTGGGCTGGAGGCCACCCCTTGTCCCATCTGGAAGGCTGAGGAGGGGCCAGTAAGGAAATCACCTTGACAATGAACAGCACCAGAGGAGTGTCCCCACCCCAGGGCAGAGGCCAGATATGGGTGGGAGAGAAAAGCCATGCCCCATCCCATTCCTGCTCCAGCTCTATCTGCCAGATTCTTCCCCAGGGACCCAGCAGTAAACTAGACGTCCCCCAACCTCACTGAGGCTTCACCCCACTCTGACCGCTGAGGGTGGGAAATCCTATCGTGGTAGTTGAAAGGTGGGGACTTGAAGAGGTGACTGGATTGTAGGACTGTGCAGTAGTGAATGGATTATAATGGCGGTCAGAGGCGTGGTTCTGAGGGCGTTAAACAGAGTGAATGAGGAGATTAGTCTCTCTGCTCCGCCATTTTCTGCCATGTGAGATTCCTGGGTCACTGTCACCACCACCAAAGAAAGCCTTACCAGATGTGTTCCCTGGACTGTGGAATTCCCGGCCTCCAAAACTGTAAGCCATAAATTTTGTTTTCTTTATAAATCACCCAGTTCCAGGTATTTTGTTGTAAGCAACAGAAGCAGACTCGTACAGACCCAGAAAACCCCTGACGGAGCTGCAGGTGGAGCCACATACACACTCTCACACTCTATAGCATGAGGTCCCCACGACCGTGTGGGTTGGCATGTAGCTGGGGCATGTGATGGGGCAGGTGCCTGGGGACGTGGCCTTAAGAGCAGCAGCAGGGAGCAGCAGGCGTGAGGGCAGTGTTTGTGCACCACCAGGACAGATGGGCACAGGCTGACCCTGCACAGGCATGGAGTACGTGGACTTGGTGATGGATGGGGCCACCTCTCCTGTCCTCCAGCCTGGAAAACAGAGTGGTCCAATCTCCCAACAGGAATTTGTGAGGCCGGCTGGAGGAAGCCCAGCTTCTTGAGCTGCTGAGACCTGGTCCTAAGGCCCCTTTAGGACACTCATCACCCAATGCTTCACATCTCCTGGCTGCCCCCATGGCCTCTGGGCTACCCGGGTGACAGTCCCCACCTGGGAGGAGCTATTCAGCCTCCCGAGCATCTCCCTGCAGAACAGCTGCCAGGCCTGGGGGCTGTGGCAGCACCATAAACCGGCAGCCAGGGGTCGAGGCCTAGCCAGGGCCTGGGGTCTTCGTTGCACCTCTAGGGGACCCGGTAGTGAGAACTCTTGCTAGAAGCAATGATGTCTCTGCTTAGACATTTGCAAGATGACACCAGGCCACATGTGCCACCGCACCAATGGCAGCCAGCCCACGAGGATGGCTCTTCCTGGCAGACCGTAGCCAAGCGCAAGGCTTGCAGAGGTGGACGGCAGGCTGGTACCGCAGGACCTCAGCGTGTTACTTTGGGGAGGGTGCGTGGGGGAGGCGGGGGCACGGACTGGCGGGAGGGGCACTGCGGTCGCTGGGCCGAGCACGTGTGCGGTCGCTGGGCCGAGCACGTGTGCGGTCGCTGGGCCGAGCACGTGTGCGCTCACTGTGCGTGCGCCTGGAACTTTCCAAAGTGACTGTTAAACCCTCGCTGGCTGGATGCGGAGTCGAGCTGCTCCCTGCAGCGTGATTCATCGCTCCTCCCTGGGACTTAAGGTCATGTAAGGTTTAACATTTTTTTTTTAATCTTTAAAAAGGCAACAATGGCTTTTAACTTATGCCTGAAGCAAGAGACTCTCGTTCAAAACAGGGACACGTCCAGAAAGTGACGTGAAGACCGCTGCAAAGCCCGACACGTTGGACTTGATATTGCTGGCCACAAAGGCGATCACAGAGGAGAACTCGGAAAACCCGTATCTTAGAGAGTTTTCCAGATCGAATGCACAAAACAAACTTGAAATATCTCAAATGCCACACGTGTTGCATTATTATCACATCTGTCCTTGAAAACCGAGATAGAAAGATGTACCCCAAATAGCAAGAAGGGACTTTGAGCATAGTATGTGAGCTGCGGAGGTGGCAGGAGGGACATGGTATGTCTCCCTCCTTCACCATAGCAGGGGCAGCCGGCACTAATCACGCAGGGCTCTTATCTCCTCACTGCCTCCCCACAGGACATCAGAGCTCTATGTTGACGCCAGGCAAATATTTAGTAATATTTTATTCTACGGACAGCATCTCATGGCCAATGCCGTGTGTGGTTATGGAAGCTAAACATGACCCATCAACAAACAGACCCAGCTGCAGCTGGCAGAACGATGCAGTTCCCCGGGGGAGGAGCCCCCTGTGCTGGACCACCCCAGAGAGTGCATGGGCTGTGGGGGGTGCACTGCCCTTGCTCCACTACTGAAGACTCAAGGCACTTGAGGTCTGGGTCAGAGCTCAAATGGGAACCCAGGTGTCCAGTATCCCCTGCCCAGAAGGTGCCCAAGCCCAGATGCACAATTGGAGACCTGTGGCCCAAACCATCATGGAACCTGCAGACTGTTGGTCACCCACCCGACTCTTACTTCCAAATACCTCCCTCACCTGACCCAGCCAGCATGTTTGGAATCTTCAGGGATCTCAGAGCTTTTATTCCATATCAGAAACCAAATTTAGAACGAAAATCCACCTACAGAGAGCAACATGCACGTCACCTAAATTCATACTACAGTGTAAACGACTGACAGCAGACTCCTCAGAGTCCAACAGATGAAGTCTGAGCTTCCTTCTGTTAAAACCTTCATAGGCCCCACAGTGCTGGCCCTGCCTCCCCCTCCACCTCTCTCTGTCCTGTGTTTCTCATGCTGAAATGCTCCCACTTTCTTGCTCCCCACTGTGCCCGCAGGCCGGACGGAGCACCTCTGCCCTGTGCCGTTACCCCCAGGCCCCTCCAGCACCTGTCCCCCCAAACAGACAGTTCTGTGCCTCTGGCCACCTCTCCAGTGCCTGGCCCATGGCTGGCTCTCTGTAAACATTTGTGATGGAAGGAAAAGAGGCAGGAGAGACGAGAGGTCCAGGGCCAGCTGCTCTCCATGGCTTCGGGAAGAGAAAGGCAACCGAGACACACAAAATAGCAGTGGTCCTTGTTCTGATGAAGCTGGCACGTGCCGAGGCAGATGGTAAGAGAAGACGCCAATGACACAGAGCTGGTGCTGGGACCTGGGTGGGCCACGGGGGAGGAGAGTGTGACCTGGGGGCTTCTCCAGGGAGGCAAGATTGAAGCCGAGAACGATTCCCTCTGGACAGGTTCATAGATGGTGTTTCCTTAGTTAGAACGAGTGTGCACTGCCTGAGGTGCCATCACTGTTGAACAGCAAAGATGTCCCATAGATGTGGAGGCAGCACTTTTGCCATCTCTGACTCATGTCAACCCAGACCTCGGCCACTCCCTTGGCTGCTTTCTCTCCAGGGGGTAGAGGGGATGTATGAGTCACGGGACACACATGACCACAGAGGGGAAGGGGTCTTGATGGACTCAGGTCTCATGAGCAGGGAGGAGGTGAGGACCTAGGAAGGTGGGGTGTTCCCATGACAAGAGGCCCACATGGGCAGCCTTTGGGCGGGGGTGGTCTCCTCCTGTCCTGACCACAAGCCTGTGAGCTGGGGATGATCCCTACTCACTTGGCAGGTGTGGAAACTGAGGCTTCTCCAAGTCTTCATTCCTGGAATTCCGACTCTGCCCCAGGGCTCTCCCCATGGGGCTACTTGACTGGAGCTCTCAGGCCCGGGGGTGTGGAGGCCAATATGTGATACCTTCAACCCTGGTGACCCAAACTGTGCACCAAAGAGGGGCCCAGGGGTTATAAGCCACCATGCAGGTGTGGTCCACATCGGGCACCCCACCTGAGGGACGCCCAGTGGACCGATGGCAGCCCCGCAGCTCTGCAGGGCAGGCACATCCGCTGGGATTTACTTGTGTCCACTTTGAAACAAATGGATTTCTTCCATATTTATATGTAGAATAAACAGAGATTTTCTTGATCAAAGGCTGCCCCAGGCCTGGAGACAATTACCAGAAGTGTTTTCCCTACTGAGGTCACACCACACACTTGGGGATTGGCCCTGGCTGTGCCGAGCACGTTCCAGCGTGGTGGCAGTCAGCATATTCCGGAAAGGAACAAAACACACCTTTCCAGGGCCAGCGACTTCCTACTTGAAGAATTACAAAGAGCTCAGCTGGAGAGAATCAGAGCGTGCAGCATTTACAGCAGGGGGCCTCGATCCCAGTGACAGACGCGAGTCAGGATCACCCCATCTTACAGGTGGGGGACGGAGACTTGGTGTATTAGTCTGTTTCTGTTGCTTATAACAAAATACCTGAAACTGGGTGATTTATAAAGAAAATGAAATTTATCACTCACAATTTCTGAGGCTGGGAACGCATATGGTGAATGCCTTGGTGGTGGCGACAGTGACGGCAGGGTGTTACATGGAGAAAATGGTGGAAGAAACACACCCTGACCACCATTTTTAATCCATTCACTACTGTGCTGTCCTACAATCCAATCACCTCTTCAAGGCTCCACCTTTCAATTACCGTTATAGGATTTCCCACACTCTTAATGGTCACAGTGGGGGCTAAGTCTCTAATACATAAGACTTGGGGGACACAATTTAAGCCTCAGTGAGTTTTGGGGGAACATAATTCAATCTATTGCATTCTGCCCCTGGCCTCCCAAAACTCATGTCCTTTTCACATGCAAATACATTCATTTCATCCCCAAAGTCTTAAGTTGTTTAAACTCAAAAGTCCCAAGTTCAAAGTCCCATGTGTGAGATCAATACCAGTTACCTACTTCCAAGATACAACATTGGGACATGCATAGGGTAAACATTCCAATTCAAAAAGGGGAAGATAGGCCAAAAAAAAGGGGTAACAGGTCCCAAACAAGTCTGAAACCCAGCAAGGCAGGTGTTAAATCTCAAAGGTGGTGAGTCTTGTAACTTGATTCCATGTTCAATGTCCTCTGCACACTCATGTGGGGGTTGGGTCCCCAAGTTCTTGAGCAGCTCTGTTCCTATGACTTTCCTGGTCTCAGGCCACACTTCAGCTCTCTGAGGCTGTCGTTCCATTCTGGTAGCTCCACAGGTCTGGGGTCTCCATGCAGTCCCATTTTCATGGCTCTACTAGGCATGGTGCTGATGGTTTTTCTCTGCTACAACTTCAACCGCACATTTCCGCTTGGCATTGCTCTAGTGAAGGCTCTATGTGGTGACTCTGCCCCTGCAACAGATCCCTTCCCGGACCCCCAGGCTTTTCCATACATCCTTTCAAATTGGGATGGAGGCTCCTAAGCCTTCAGAGCTCTGGCAGTCTGAGCCTGCAAACCTAACACCACGTGGATGCCGCCAAGGCTTCCGGCTTGCATTTGCCAAAGCTGCAGGTCCAGCCACACCTGAGGCCAATTTAATTTAGCCACTGGAGCAGCCAAAGCAGCTGGGGTGCTGGTGCTGGAAGCAGCTTCCTGAGATGGCCTGGGGAGGTGAGCCTGTGGAGGGTGCCTCAGGCCTCTTCCCCAAGACCATTTTCTCTCCCTTTAGGCCTGAAATGGAAGGGTTGGCCCCAGAGGCTTCTGCAATGCCTTCAGGGCCTTCTCTTGATAATCCTGTTCTTTTGTGTTAATCTTCTTAGCACCATGGAATTTTTCTTCTGAAAATGCTCTCTGCTTCTCTACCACACGGCCAGGCTGCAAATTTTCCAAATCTTTACACTCTGCTTCCCTTTTAAATTCAGGCTTCATGTCATGCCTTTGCCACCATAACTTGGTATAGGCTGTTAGAAGTAGCCGTGCAGCTTCCTTAATGCTTTACTGCTTAGAAATTTCTTTCACCATATTCTCTGGTTTATAACTCCTAAGTTCCAACTTCTACAGAGTCCTAGGGCATGGACTCCATGCAGCCAAGTTCCTTGTCAGTTCACAGCAAGGGTAAGCTTTGCCCAAGTTTCCAATAAGCTCCTTCTTACTTGTATCTGAGACCTCCTTAGAATGGTCCTTACAGTCCACATTTCTACCAGCATTCTGCTTGCCACCACATAACCAGTCTCTAAGACATTCCAAACTTTCCCTATTTTTCTTGTCATCTAAACTTTCACCAGAATCTAGGCTTTTTCTAGCCTTTTCCTCCAAATTCCCCCAGCTTCTCCTCAACACCCAATTCCAAAGCTGCTTCCACATTTTCAGGTATTTGTTATAAGCAACACCCCACTTCTCCGGTACCAATTTTCTGTATTAGTCTGTTTCTGTTGTTTATAACAAAATACCTGAAACAGGGTTATTTATAAAGAAAATGAAATTCATTGCTCACAGTTTCTATGGCTGGGAAGTCCAAAGTCCATATTTGGTGAAGGCCTTGGTGGTGGCAGCTGTGACAGCAGAGTATCATGATGTGAAAATGGTGGAGCACAGAGAGAGCAAGAGACTAACCTCCTCATTCACTATCTTTTTGAAGCTCTCAGAACCACACCTCTGACCACCAGTTTTAGTCCATTCACTACTGCAGGGTCCTACAATCCAATCACCTCTTCAAGGCGCCACCTTTCAATTACCATAATAGGATTTCCCACCCTCTTAACAGTCACAGTGGGAGCCAATTTCCTAACACATAAAACTTGGGGGACACAATTTAAGCTTCAGGAAGTTTAGGGGGGACATGTAATTCAATCCACTACACTTGGCCTGGCAAAATCACCCAAGGACACACGGCCCACATGGAGGAGCAGGGATTAGAACCCACCGCAGAGATGGTGGATGCTGCTCTCTCTCGCTAGGTGACTTAGTGACGTGGTTTACAGATAAATCATGTGGGGAAGTGTTGCTGTAGTAACGAGGGAGCATTCTGAGAACTGACACACCTGGTGGAACAGGTGCACAATGAATGTGTGGGAAATGGGGGAGCTGGAGGACAGAGGTGGGAGGAAGACAGGACCCAGAAAATACAGCCTCTGTACAAACAGGGGATGACCATCAATGGTCGAGCATGACCAAATGCTTCTAGGTGATGGAATCCTGTCACTCCCAGGTGTTTCCCTGCACATCCCGGGAGCTCAGCTCTGCCCAGCACCAGGAATAGCCTGTGCGTGAGGAGTCCACAGGTGCTGAGTGTATGCGACAGAGGAGCTGTCAGCCTGGGCTCAGCCCCAGGTCTATGGCTTCCCGCAGTGGCACTCTGGGTGAACTACTGAGCCTCCCAAGCCTCAGTGTCCTCCTCTGTAAAACAGAGATGGTGATGTTTGTTGAATAGACCAGGCTGCAGATCCAGAATGCCAGGACCACATCTGGCACGTGGTATGTGCTCAGTGCGTGGAGGAAGCTGTTCTCACTCCCAAGACTGCAGAGGTTCGGCCTGAGCCACGTGCACCTACAAGAACACCCTCCTGCGCCTTTCAGGATGCTCAGAATGCCACCCACCATCCTCGCCTTTGAGTCTCAGGATAACCTGGAGGAGGCTGGGCTGCCAACAGCATCTGCCCAGACAGGCCAGGGACTCAGGGTGACAGGCTCAGGGCCATGGCAAAGGAGGGCAGGAGGGACCCTCAGCCGCGAGGAGTGGCATTTTCCTCTCACTTGCTCACCCTGCTGCCCGGCCCCCATGGGCCCACGCACACGCTTGGTGGGGGCTTCTGTGTCTGCTCAGACCTTTCACTTCCTCTGTAGAAGATCTGGTCTGAACAGACACGTCAGACACGGCTGCGTCAGGTCTGACCTGAACACACGTGCCTGCCCGCATCGGTGCCTGGGGCTGCTGTTCCACGTGGCCACAGACTTAAGGCTGAAGACAGCATGAGTTGGCCCTCTTGCAGCCCTGGAGGTCCCATGTCACTCACTGGACTGACATTGTGGAATATACTAAAAAGCATATGTACTTCACAGGGCCTGGTTTTCCAAAGCCTTGCAGTTTCAAATATCGACCTTGCAAGGACAGGAAATTTCCCTCAGGGTATAAGTCTCTGTTGCAAGAAAAGAATTGTGGCACAGCAGGTTGCTGGCTCAAAGACAGACTAGTTACCAATTGTTGTGTAAAGATACTGAGAAAGTGCTGTTAAGAAGGAATGTTTATAAGATCAAACTGTTGTTGATAGGATCACTTAATTGCCTTACTGGAATGTCATCTGGCTTGTTTCACTGAAAGTTACCAGCCTATACTGTTAAACAATAACCCCACCTATGTCTCTTCCTGTAACTTCCTGGTCTGGAAAATAAATGCTGGAAGAGAACCCCAATTCAGCGTTAATTTCCCAAGGAAGGGATCCCTCTCTCTTGAGGGTTCCTGCGGGAGATTGACCACTTCGGGGCCTCTCACTGCTCAGTAGAGATGGGCTTTGAGGAATCTTTTGCGTCTCTGCCACCCAGGGGAAGTGGGGTGACAAATCCATGGGGAGTGAAGCAACACAAAGCAACATGACATCAAGGCATGGGAGGGGCTGGCTCCTCTGCAGGCTCCAGGAATGATCTGTGTTCTTGCCTCTTCCAGCTTCTAGAGGCTTTGCGTTCCTTGGCTCGTGGCTTCTTCCCTGCGTCATGGCAGCCTCTGCGTCTGGGCCCACATCCTCTCTGACCTTCTGCTCCCCTCTAATAAGGACCCCTGTGGTTACACTGGACCCACTGGATGGTCCAGGATAACCTCCCATCTCAAGGTCCTTAACTTAAACCTCTTCAAATTCCCTCTCACCATGCAAAGAGACAAACGCATCCATGGGTTCTGGGGATCGGGATGTGGACATCTTCAGGCCATCATTCTGTCGACCATGTGTGTGGATTAACTGTCCCAACAATATCTTTCAGTGATCCTTTCGTCTCTTTGACACATTACCAATTTCCTAAATTAAATTCTCATTTAAAGGGCCACATGCTAGGCTCTATTCATTTTTTAGAAATCCACTTATCTGTTCCTGCCCTGGCACCCAATTAACATAGTTCTAGAGTATATTTCAGTAACTAGAAGGGCAAGACCCCTGACTTCTTTTCAGTATCTTTAAATATTGCCTCTTCCATATCCTTTCTATTTATTTGTAAACGCCAATAGTTGCCACTGCACTTTTCCATTCTGTTCTGTTTTCTAAGAGGTCCTGTCCTCTTTTCATATAGTTATTTCTCTCTTATGTATTGTAAATAAATTCCTCAGATCCACTAGCTGTTACAGCTTCAGTTTAGCTCAGCTGATGAGTTTTTTACTGTAATGACATTTTTCATTTAAGCAAGTTCTGCCAGTTCAATTCCAAATCCATTTATCTTGTTCTGGTCTTTCATTATGATTCTTTTTATATTTAATAATTTTAAATAAACACATTTATTTCATGTTGTTTTGTTATTTCGAGTTCACAGAGTATTAATTCTGTATTTACTGCACTTGATAATTATTCCTCATAATAGTTCATTCCTTAATGTGTTTTTTACTGTATGCTCAAATCCCATAGGAGCTGTTTTTCTCTGGGAGTGTCCCAGGAATGCTAGGTTGAGAAAATGTATTTGCATTTACCAGATCCCCAGGTTCTGGCCTGGGTTTACGTGAATTTCTTATCTTAGTGAGTCTGTAGAATGCAGGCAATATAAATGCAGTCACCAGGCCTAGAGTTTTTATTTTTCACAGGAACATTTTTGCCTCTACTCAAAGCCCTGGATAAACAACAAATTTCTTCATCCCTTTCCCAGGCCAGGGGCACAGATTTTTTAATCTATTTCTCATGGTATGCACGATGCCTTGGGGCTCTGAGCTCCAGGGCTCCATCCCAGCTCCCCACATCATGTGGACACAAGGCACCCTCCTCCCTGGCCCCAACCCCAATTCCTGGGGACCCTGAATCACCCCTCCTTTCACTTTTCATTTCTAGTCCTGCATGGTTTCCTTGTTGCTTGAGCTTGTCTATGGACTTAGAATTTTGCTTGTTACATTTGATCCAAAATTTCTGTGTGTTTATAGTCTACACACATCAACATGATCTACCATCACACTGGAAGTCTTTCTCTAGAATTTTCTAGGCAGCCAAATAGCAGTTCTTGCTTCCTTTCCAGTGTTTATTCTACTTGTTCTTTTTCTTGTCTTATTACTTTGGCTAGGACCCTGATACAATGTAGCACACCCACAGCAATGGCAAACATTCTTGTTTCACTCCTGACTCTGGTGGGAATGCTCTAAATGCATTCCAATTTGGAATAATATCTGATGTGGATTTATGAAATTAATAAAGTTGTCTTTTGTTACTAGTTGACTAAAATCAGAAACAGGTGTGGAATTTTATCAAATAGTGTTTTGAATCAGTTGTGTGGCTAATGTGATAATGGACTATTGTCTTTCCTAATGCAGAACCAGTCTTGTGTGACTGCAAAACTCCCTTCTTTTCAGAAACTGCCACACATAGCACACAAATATTGTGTCTAGGGGTAGATTCGTGTTAAAGGTGACTCTTCTGCTACTAAGTTAGGCTTACATAGAAGGCAAACGAGAATAAGGAGGTTTGTGTGTTATATCATTTCAAGAAGTAAGGAGGCTGGAGGCATTCTATGTTTAATAGTCCTGTAATGACCCACAGGGTAATCCTGAGCACATCCATTTCCTGTCGAGGTTCTGGTGCTGCATTTGGAAAAGTGGAATGTGGGTGGGGGAGGGGCCAGATACCAGCACTAAGACATGGTTTAAACAGGTTTATGGCTAGAAGAAGAATCACAGTGAACTCTTGCCAACAAGTAGTGATTAGCCAAGTACTAGAAAATTATGGCTGAGTTTGAAATAGTAAAGTCTCTGCTCTTGGACACTGAAAGAGTCCATGGAACATTCCAGGATGGCAGCTGCACCTTGATGTTTCTGTCTCCTGCTCCAAGGCTCTGCCTGTCCAGCATCGTGGCATTAAATGAGGAGAGCGGTCCTCATGTCACAGGAAAGTGTCCCTGTTACGGGGCCTCACTGATGCATCTCTGGGCTCTTCTGCTGCTTAACTGGGTCCATGGTCTTGAGCAGAACAGCTCCCCCTGAGCTCTGCAGTCTCATCTTCCTCTTCCCACCCCATGTCATCCTGGGCTGGCTGTGGTCTCCCAGCCTTTGGGACAGAGGACAGAGCTTATCTTCATACCCTCCTCTCCCAATGGCCAGGCTCAGGACAAACTTTGTACATAGTCACCACTCAGGTACATTTATTTGAATTCAACAACAAAAATCTGAGTGCTCACCAAGAATCCTGTTGTGCACTGGGCATAATCAATATGTTAATATCATTTAATCATCTCAACAAGGGAAGCAGCTCAGATGGAGGGGTGGGCTGGTAGGGCAGCTGCCCAGGGCACCAACTTACAACGGGCACGAGACGATCTCTAGATCAGATGAGCAACCAGGTGCTGGTCATTCGGGTCTCCACACTGTCCTCTTTGACTAATTGGCACAATGTGAACTGCTGTCAGTGGGCGGTGCCCACACTTTGTTGGTTTTAGTTTTTAGACACACATAGTAGGGAGCTGCTCACCAGGAATGCACAATTTATCTATATTTTCAACCCTTTGACACGACTCCCAAGTAGTTGTGTGCTTGAGAAAACTGCAAAATAAAACTGACAGAAAAATGAGGACCAGCATTTCTCATTGTTTTTCTGGAATATTGATTCTGCTTCTGCCAGAGGAAGTAAATTAGAAAGTGGATCCATTCCAGTATTGATAGGGAACCAGTTTCTTCATCCCTACTCAACAGATTCTGGCCAGAGCTCTCTGGAGCCATGCCAAGCAGTGAGTCCCTGTGGAGGCCCTTTGCCACATCCTAACCCTGGGACCCGGGTGCCCTGGTGCCCTCCTGCAGGTGAAGAAATCAAGGCTGGGAGTCACTTGGCCAGCAGGCCGAGCCACTGATGGGGCTTCCAGGGGTCTCTGTGCAATAGCAGTCCAGGGACCTCTGCCCAAGAGAGCCCACCACATCAGCTGAGGCTGTCCTGGGATGTGGGCCCTTCCTGGGGACCTGACAGACTCCCTCACACTCACCATCTTCAGGGGGCTTCATTTCATTGCTTTTCTGCAAACCAAGCCCTCCAGCACCCTCAACTGACCGGCTGACGGGTCTTCCGGAAGGAGCTGAGCGTGTGCACGGCCCCCACCCAACTAGTCTCTTCTGAGCTCATAATGAACGTGCCTTCCCAGAACCAGAGAGACAGTTGGGGGATGTAAAACTGATGTGCAGAGAGAGACCAGCCTCTGCCCCATGTTGGCCCCCAACCCACCTTGCATCCAGACCCCACGCAGTGCGTGCCAGGGGTGCTGCAACAAGCCAGGAACCGACACTGCTGTCGCCCATCCTGGCCTGGCCTCATGGCCGGGATTGGGAGGGTTCTGTCCCTGTCAACCCAAGGCTCTGGGACAGTTGCATGCCTTGAAAATGCCTCTGCTTCATCCCAGTGACCATACCTGCAGATCCAGGCTTCAGTGGAGCGGGCAAAAGGGGGGCCAGGCTGGAGAGGGCCCAAGGCGGCTGCTTGGTGGCACTCCCAGGTGGCAGGGAGCCTATTTAACAACAACCACTTGAGTTTGCAGCACGTCTGGCTGCTGTCCTGCCGCATGTTCTTTGGTCCAGGGATGAGGACATGGACATCTGAGGGGCCATTATGTACCAGACCACGTATAATAAGACATGTCACAGTGAGATCCCTGAAGCCAGACCTGTGTCCTACTGATGGCTGGGCCCCAGCTCCCAGCAGCCAGTGTTTGCCAAGCATCTGAAAAATCAGGAATCAGAGTACCCTGGTGTGTGCACTGCTCACCCACAGCCGGTGAGTGGGATTGTGACGTGGCCTGGGGTCCAGCTCCCAGAGGAGCAAGGCTGACCTCCCCACGACCGAACAGAGGCAATGCGAATGTGGCAAGCCTCCTTCCCTCCCACACCCGTGCACTTTCTCCCGTCAGCAGCCGGCCCCGGCTAGCCTTGTCCCGCCTGGAGTGAACCCTGTCTGGCAGTGTCACTGACAACAGACTCAGACCAGCTTCAGACTCCTCCCAGCAGATGACTTCTGAGTGAGCCCAGAATTCCAAACATTGAGCAACAGAACAAAGCGGATGACAGATGACTCATGCCAGAGAAAATGCTTCAGCGAATGCTGGACTCAGGCTAGGAGGCCTTGACGAGATAAAGGGGGAAAGCGATGGGGAGACCCTGGCGTGGCCCTGCCCCAGAGAACGCTCTGGCCCCCCAGCCAGCAGCCTTCCCTTCCAGATGCACCAGGAGCCCTCCACTGCCTGGGCCTCACCTGGCTGCGTCAGCAAGGTGCAGAGTGATCGGACTGACTTCTACCCCAGACCTGCCTGGAGTGAAGTCCAGCCCTGGGAACTTTATCCGGAAACAAGAGGAAGAGCCTGAGAAGAAATAAACAATTTGATGGAGAACAACATGGCAAAGGATAAATATCCTAATATACAAAGAGCTCTTATAAATCAGTGAGGGAAAGACAAATAGCCATTAAAGGTTTTAAAAAGGGCATGCACTTGTAGTCCTCCAAAGAAGAGATGTGAACTGCTGTCAGTCCTGATGAGCAAGCAAGGTCACACACGCTGACCTGAGCCATGTGCCTCCTGTGAGGTAGCAGGCACTTATGAGGGTGACAGGGGACAGGTGCTTCCATACACGGCTGGCAGAATGGAGATTGGTGCAGGCTTTTTAGAAGTGACTTGGATATCCATCCAAATTTTATATGTGCTTATTCCTGATTCTGTAATTCCACGTCTAGGAACTCATTCTGAAGAATTAACAGGACATTTATGCAATGATGGGTGAGTAAAGATGCTCATTGCATCATGGTTGGTAATAGGAAAACAAAAAACAAAAAACTAAATGATCTAAACCATCAATAACGGGTATATTAAATAGATGTTGAGGCATTCAGGCAGATCTCTCTGTCTTCTTTGTGATGTCCCCAGCCCTCAGAGAGAGAGCCCAGTGTGCTGAACACACACCATAGACATTTGCTGGAAGACCGAACACGACAGCATGCCACGCAGCCATGAAGAGAAAAAGAACAGGGCCCATAGCACTGCCTCGGCACGGAGGGGTGACCACAACACACTGCCCATGGAGCACGACGCAAAGGATGACTCATTTATATAAAATAAACACAGGAAAGACGTGCTCAAAACCTAATCCCAGGGATCACTGTGCTGTCTCAACGTTTATAAATAATTTACAGTCAGGAAGTCAGATAAAGGTATTTCCAATGTTTAAAACACACTAAGTTCCATGACTCTGGCATCCTATAAACAGCAAGTGAGTCCGCATGGGCCTGGTCTGCAGTGGTGCCCCCTGTGCCATCCCCACTGGGCCCATCAGCCCCCTTTACCCCTAGCTGCCTGGGCTCAGGGGTGCTTCTAGAAAGGGTTAAAAAGCAGAAATGCACTGTGCGTGCAGAAGGTCTTGAGCTGCCAGCAGCTGTGAGACGTGAGGGTGACTAGCAGTATTAATTTGACAGAAGGACGCATCAGAAATGGTGCTTTATTCTTAGGCCACCAGAAACAATAATGAGGAAGAGGGTGCATGGCCCCGTCTCAGCAGTCACTCCCTCCTGAGTGCCACGAAGGGGCTGCATGGCACTGCCGTGTGCAGCCCGGAGGGGACGCCTCGTCACCAGCTGGTGCTGTATGAGCAGCGTGAAGCTGTGCGCACAGTGGGGGCCTTCCCGTGAGGCTGCTGTCATGCCAATGTGCTGGTAACTCTCGTGCTGGCACTGACCTCGGGGCCTGCTGTTGGCTCGCCCAGGGGACCCACACCTCTGTTTCCACCCAGGGCGGTGTGACATGGCTCCTCTACTCCTTCACCGTGGCGGTCAGTGCCAGTGGTTCCACCCAAACAGCCGCGCTGTGCAGAGCCCTCTGCCCGTCCGTCTATGTGCCTGGATGCTCCCCGTACTCCTGTCCTGCTCCGAGGTGGGCTTCCAGCCCAATGGCCACTTGCTCAAGGACACTCAGCGAGGCTGTCCCCCCCAGTCCCGTAACATGCACTTCTGTGTTTACATTTGGTCCTGAAACTTGGATCCACCCCTGCAAGATAAAAGCTTGTCACCACTGAGGACATTCACAGGAAGGAGATACGGATTCCTAAGCAATTCCAGAAGGCTTGGATGATGGCGGCAGAGCTGGAGTGAGCACCATGTCCTGAGCTGACGCACAGTCCTCTGACAAGGTTCTGATATTGGACGGCCATGTCTTATTGCTGGGAAAGGCAAAGTCACTTATCCCAGATCCCACAGACCTGGCATGGAGGGGCCATGGCTGTTGACCATGGGGAGCTCCACGGCAGCTGATGGAGAACACGGAAGCTGCGGCTCTCTCTTCTGGGTGACTGGTCGTGACTGTGGTGCCAAAGGTCAGGCCGAGGGGAGGACAGAGGCCGGCAGGTCCCCGAGTGGGTGGCTGGGTGGGGGGACGGGAGCTGGGTGTCAAAGCAACCTCCCTGTTCTGAGCAGGAGCAGGCAGGCCACGGGGCCAGTGCCATCACCTCCAGGGAGTATGTGACCCAGCTGATGTCATCGGTAATGCCGGGGCTGTGGACGCTAATTTCCAAAACATGTGGACAAGAGCGGTCACGAAGCATCACAACTCCAGGCCGTGATTGGAAGCAGATGGAGAGGCGGGGAGTGCCGTCTACAGATGACGCCTGCCTGGGGCGGGGAGTGCGGCCCTGTCCTCAGCTCCCCTGAAGACAGGCGGGCCGGGGGCAGCCGCATCCTCCCTTGCACGGGTACCAGGGACCCCAAGCCACCCACCAGGAAGGGACCCCCACCAGGAGGTCGCAAGGCAGCATCCACCCAGGACGCCAGGGGGATCCCCTCCTGCTTCCTGGGCACTGGCCCCCTCGCGCCCGGCCCCCATTCGGCCCTCCTTGCCTCCCCAGCCTGGCGCTGCGAGTCAACACCACGCTCAAGCCCGAGGGGCTTTCAGTGTGTTTTCCAGAACTGTGGAAATATGAACCCAGACTTCCTTCCTTGCCCAAGTGTTGGAGACCCAAGGAAGGGGCGGTGTGGGAGGAGGCCCGGCTGGGAAGGGAGCCGGAGGTGCGCACGGCCGACTGCCTGTGCCCAGCAGAGGCCGCGAGCCTCAGCCTTCGCTTGTTTTGCCTTCTTGTGTTTTGTTTTCCATGTTTGCAACAGCCTCTGGCTGAGAAAAGCAGTCGTTTTTGAAATTTATTCAGCAGGGTACCATCTCATGTGTGAATTGTTCACTTTACAAGGACACTTATCACAGGACAGCCCAGCTGGCTCTGCAGCAACGCTGGTTTTGAAAATGACAGCGGGTTCCAATGCAGCTGATTTATTAGGGAACGATCTGAAGATGATGCAAATTTGTGTTTGCCCTGTGTGATCGCCAGAAGCACTGGGGACCCAGCAGCTGCCCCAGTGGCACAGAGCCTGTTGGGCCACAACATGCACGGGCCTCTCCCCACGGCACCCGTCCTGCAGGTCACAGCTTCCCACCTCTCAGCCCACCCCCTTCTGCCACCTGGCAACAACTCACCAGCAGCCACCTGCCCAGACCCACTCACCCACAAGCTCATGTCCACGTGAAGCTCCAGTGCCATACCTGCTGCAGTGTGCACGTGTTCCCTGAACAGTGGACATGTGTGACACTGTGCTGCTGTGCTGATTAGTTCCTGTCTTTTTTTACTGTGTCATGGATGATGTTTTTGAGTGTTGTGCCCAACCCCATTTTTGCCACAAGCCCTGTGGTTTTCAATTGTGTGATTTTGCACATGCACTGGTTTTCAGGAATGCACATGTCCTATTTTAGCAGAACTGACCAAACCTGCTAGCGTGGCGTGCGGTGTTTCCAGAGAACACGCACACAGTAAGTCCCGGTGCTTCCTTCCAGCCTCCTGGAAGACGCCCACGCAGCCTCCCGCGGGCCCTGCTTTTGAGGAAGGTCCAGGACAGATGGGTCTCTTCTCTCCCCTTTCCGGAAGGCTGGCTCTTGACTACACAGTTGCCGTCTGTGTGGTTCGGCATTTGGATTACATAGGAACAAGCAGGGGCCAGACTAGAATAAGTTCCTCTTGATAAAGTCCTCTTAACTCAGACCTAGAAGCACTTTCCGTGACAGAGAAAGCTACAAAAATTCCTCCCTGCTACAGTGTAGGGTTCTGATCGCAAGTAAGAAGAATTCAGTCCAAAACTGGCAACACTTTCAAACCAAAGATCAAAGCACATCATGATTCCCCCAGAGTAGCTCCAGTGGGATGGCTGGGTCAGGATTTGCTTCCATTCAACAAAAATGTATGTATTGCCTACTGACCCCTAAGCACTCTACTGAAAGAGAACAGGACTCTAGACAGAGAAATGGGTATTTGCATAAAGGAATACAATGTAATATAGTGCTTGTAATAATAATTTTAAAAAGGTGCACAGTACGCGAGTAAAGGAGGTTCGATCAAATTTGTTTTCTCTGCTCCACCGACTCAGTAAGAACCAGAGCAGTGTGGCTGGGTTTGTGAGGCCTCCCGCCTGCCAGACACAGCCAAGAGTTCATCATTGCAGTCACTGCAGTCCTGAGACACTCTGAGGTTAGCCCCATTTTAAGACGAGGAATCTGAGGCTCAGACAGGTTACGTGACTTGTGGAAACTTACACTGAGTAAGTGGCACAGCTGGGCTGGAATCAACTCTCTGACTGGAGTCTGTGCGCTGTCCGGTGAGCTCTCCAGTCGGATGAATGAGGCAGGCACTTTCTAGTTGTGGGGGATTTTATACTCTATCGCTATATTACAAATTGTTCCTATTAACTCATTTTACTTATTCTTCACTGTTTATACTGTATTTATAAGCACAGTACTGTTTTTAGAAGCAAAAATGTGTATTTCACGTATTTGTACCATGGTGCAAGGTTTCCAGTAAGGTGAAGGATTGTCTTCATTCTTTAAATCATTACCCAGAACAAGCCTGTGCTTTTGCAGAAGGGGCAGATGCTCCTGGGGGAGCCTGCCCCCCCCACTCAGTTTTGCCACCTGGCTGTGGCCCATCAGATGATCCTGGAAGCCCACGTGAGCTGAGTGCTCAGCCCCCACCGGGCATGGTCCAGACAGAGCCACAGGAAGGGGGCAGCAGAGGCCTTTGGAAGGCTCTGAGGGGAATCCCCAGTCTGAGGGGTTTGCACAGCCCCCTGGAGATGGCAAGAGGTTCACGGGAAGGGGGAGACCTGGCGGGTAGAAGCGGAAAGCCCTGCCTCTCTGCTGGAAAGGGTCCTTGTCTGTGGGTTTTCACACCCACCACGTGAGTGCCTACACCTTTGCTTAGAAGCTAGGTCCTACAGGTGGAGAAACTTCTGGAGTGATCCATGAAGTGGGCATGCACAGCCTGAGCCATGATGGTGCCACTTCCTGGAGCATCAATTTTATTAGAAGGTTGGAGGGTAGGAACGGTACAAAAAGCATTCAAGTGGCCTGTTGTTTTAAACATTTTCATATTTTAGAAAAATGGCCAACTCATGGAATTAAATGTAAGAATTCAAGAGATGCCATCCTTGCACAGGATGGCACCAGCCTGTGCCCTGAATCACCCCTGGTCACCCCATGTCTCTGGACTGCCCCCTGGAGAAAGGCCTTTGTTCTGTGCGATGTGGCCATCTGGGCTCAACCCTTGACCTCCAGGGGGCTGGTCCCAACATGCCCAGTGAGGGCCACCTGCTCTGAGCAGCTCATGTATCCATGGGACGTGCCCAAGACCCTCCTAGCCATCAGGATCACCCAACAGCAACTGTCCCCAGCTCCTCTCCCAGGGCTCAAGTGGGAAAGATTTTATTCCCACAGAGTTCCCAAAGGTTCAAAAGTGCAGCAGGGACTGGCTGGTTCAGACCTGAAAGGAGTCTGGCCCCACCTTTCTGGAACACACATCTTATGCTAATTGTAAGGTTACACCACCGAGCTTCATGACCGTATGTTCTGGGACATGTTTCTGGGAGAGGTGTCTGCGGAATAAACACTTTGATCTTCAGTATAGGACTGGCCGCTCTAAAATTTCCTTTATCCTGAAGGGAGGAGGTAGAAAAACACTCTGGAAATTTGGGGCAGGTGTTGCTTCAAGGAACAAAGTTTCTCTCCTAATACAGTTCTGGTTGTCACCAAATCTCATCATCTTTGTCTGAGATTTAGAACCAAATCAAAAGGAGACCTGCCGCTGCCAACAGCCTGAGAGCGCCAGTGCTGTCAACATGCATGGCGGCTCCTGAGGCGGCTGCTCCAGCCCCTGTGCTGCCCCTGCCTGTGTCGTGTTTCCACACTTCAGCCTCTTCACATCCACGAACAGTTGGGCATATCTGAACACCTCCTACTACGTTCACTTTTCATCTCTCTGTGAACAGATTTATGTGTGAGATCGAATGCATGTATTAAGAAATCAAACTTGATGTTCCTACTGTGAGTGAAAAACTCAGAACCAACTGACGAAGTAGAAGGTAATCAGTAAAATAGGAAGGGCGATAGCAAGGCGGCACCACACATTCCAGCTAGATAATGGGGGCCAGACAGATTCTTTGCTGGATTTTACAAGACATTTAAGGAAAAAAGTAACATCAAACATACACAAACTCATTAAGAAAATAAAGGAAGGGATGTTCTTTTATTTGTGGTATGAACCCTGTTCCTCTGATACCAAAATCAGACAAAGACATCACAGGAAAGGACAGCAGAGCACAGCTTCATGTACGTGTGCAAAATTCCTTAAAAAACATGAGCAGATCATGGCCAGAAAGTATGAAGATGACGACACATTATACCAAGTGGGATGTATCCCAGGAATGCAAGGTTGGTTTAACATTTGAAAACCAAACATAATTCACCATGTAGACAGGATAAAGGAGAAAAACAAGATCAGCTGAAAAGATGTGGTAAACACTTTTGACAGAACTAAGCACCCGATTATGATCAAACTTATGATAAAAACTTCAAGCAAAATATGGATAGAGGAAAACTTCCTCAATCCGATAAACGGCATCTGTGTAGATTCTAAAGCAAACATCATCCTTAATGGAGAAATACTGAATTTTCCTCCTAACATCAGATATAAGGCAAGAATGTCTCATTGCTTTGATTTAACATTGTATGGAGGTTCTAACCAGCTCAGTAAGAACAGAAACAAAAAATAAAAGATATGCAAGTTGGAAAGGAAGAAGTAAAGCTGCTTTTATTTGCAGACAATGCAAACATCTAGTTAGATAATCCCAAAGAATTAAAAAAAAAAAAGATACTAGAACTAGAACTAAGCAGGGTCTCAGGATAAAAGTTAACATGCAAAAAATCAACTGTATTTCTCTATATAAGCACAAGCAATTGGAAGTTGAAAACATTTTAAATGCCACTTAAAATTGAATCATAAAATACTTAGGGATAAACAACAAAATAGGACTTCTGGTCAAGATGGCGGAATAGACGGTCCCTAGCGTCACTCTCTCCCACAAAGCAACTGATTTAAACTATAATAACATAACAACAAGTGCATATGGAACGGGGAGATGTCCAGCAGGGGAGGCAGAAGCTCCGTGGAGACCACATGCCCTGCGGGACTGCTGTTGCACGATCCGGCAGATCGGCTTCACTGCTGCCACCCAGCTCCATTCCCAGCCTAGCCCCATGCGCACAGAGTGGGGGGAGATGTCCAGCAAGGGAGGCGGAGGCTCGGCAGAAACCATACACCCTGTGGGGCCGCCACTGAGTGATCCAGCAGGTAGGCTTCAGCGCAGGCACCCGGCTCCATTCCCAGCCTGGCCTAGTGCGCACAGAGCAGGGAGACATCCTGTAGGGGAAGGGGAAGCTCTGCAGAGAACACACGCTCTGCGGTGCCTCGGTGCATCCCAGCAGCCTGGGCCAGAGCGCACGGAACAGGGAGAAGTCCTGCATGGGAAGTGGAAGCTCAGCAGAGACCACACACCCTGTGGTACCGTCCTGTGATCCAGCAGCCCGGCAGAGTCCAAGCTGACCAGAGAGGTGGCTCCCTGGAGAGGCCTAAGACCTGAGGCAACCACACACACAAGGCACTAGTGGCCAACTGAGCAGTCATGATGGTAGCCATAGCAAATTGACAACCACAGCAACCTCTTAGTTAGTCAATAGTGTCAAACCTGTGGACTGTGAAACCCCCTGCCACAATGAACAAACATCAAAAAAAAAAGACACCAGAAATACAAAAAATCAAGAAAGTACACCACCAAAAGTTAATAAATCTCAAGCTCTAGATCCTATAGAACAAGAAGCCCTTGAAATGACTGACAAGGAATTTCGAGTGATAATTCTAAGGAAACTGAATGAGATACAAGAAAACTCAGCTAGACATCATGATGAAATGAGGAAAAGTATACAGGACCTGAAAGAGGAAATGTACAAGGAAATCAATGTCCTGAAAAAAAAAATGTAGCAGAACTTGCTGAACTGAAGAAGTTATTCAGCGAAATAAAAAACACAACGGAGAGTTTAACCAGCAGGCTTGTGGAAGTTGATGAGAGAACCTTTGAACTTGAAGATGGGCTGTTTGAAATAACACAAGCAGACAAAAAGAAAGAAAGAAAGAAAGAAAAAAGAATCAAAGACATTGAAGAAAATCTGAGAGAGATATCAGACAACCTTAAGCACTCAAATATCCGAGTCATGGGTATTCCAGAAGGGGAGGAAAAAGGGGATTGCACTGAAAACATATTCAACAAAATAATGGCAGAAAACTTCCGAGGTATAGGAAAAATTACAGATCTTCAGATCCAGGAAGCTCAACAATCTCCAAATGTATTCAACCCAAAAAGTTCTTCTCCAAAACATGTTATAGTCAAATTGGCAAAACTCAAAGACAAAGAGAGAATCTTAAAAGCTGCAAGAGAGAAGCATCAAATCACCTATAAGGGAGCCCCAATCAGAATAACATCAGACTTTTCATCACAAACCCTAAAAGCCAGAGAGGAATGGGATGATATATTCAAAATACTAAAAGACAGAGATTGCCAGCCAAGAATACTCTACCCTGTAAGGCTATCCTTCCAAAATGAAGGGCAAATAATATATTTCTCAGACAAACAAAAACTGCGGGAGTTCACCACCACACAACCACCCTTACAAGAAATTCTCAAGGGAGTACTGGGTTTGGTTCCTGAAAAATAACTACCACTGCCATAAAAACCCAAGAAATATCAAAACCCACTAGTATAATAAAAATGGCATTCATGAAGAGAAAACAAACAAACAAAACCGCTATCTACAACCTAAGGAACCAACAAACACAGAAACCAAACAGTAAATCAGAAAGCAAGGAACAAAAGACACCTAAGACAACCAAACAACCAATAAAATGCTAGGAATAAATCAACACCTTTCAATAACAACTCTTAATGTAAAAGGCTTAAATTCCCCAATCAAAAGACACAGACTGGCTGACTGGATCAAAAAGGAGGACCCAACTATATGCTGCCTACAAGAGACCCACCTCACCCATAAAGATTCACATAGACTAAGAGTGAAAGGATGGAAAAAGATTTACCATGCAAACAGAAAAGAAAAACAAGTTGGAGTAGCTATTCTTATATCTGACAAAATAGACTTTAAACTAAAAACCATAAAAAGAGACAATGGGGAACACTACATAATGATAAAAGGACTGATCCATGAAGAAGACATAACAATCATAAATATGTACGCACCCAATGTTGGAGCAGCCAGATTTATAAAACAAACTCTATTAGACCTAAAGAAGGAAATAGACACTAATACCATAATAGCAGGGGATCTGAACACCCCACTGTCAATATTGGACAGATCATCTAGGCAAAGAATCAGCAGAGAAACACAAGATCTAAACAATACTCTAGACCAATTGGACTTGGCAGATATCTACAGAACATTCCATCCAACAACCTCAGAATATTCATTCTTCTCATCAGCACATGGATCATTCTCCAGGATAGATCACATATTAGGGCACAAATCAAGTCTCAACAAACTCAAAAAATTGGAATTATCCCATGTATTTTCTCAGACCACAATGGATTAAAACTAGAAATCAATAACAAACAAAATTCTGGAAACTAAAACACATGGAAATTAAACAGCATTCTACTTAATGACATATATGTCCAAGAAGAAATCAAGCAGGAAATCAAAAAATTTATTGAAACTAATGAAAATAATGATACATCATACCAAAACCTGTGGGATACTGGAAAAGCAGTATTGAGGGGGAAATTTATTGCATTGAATGCTCACCTCAGAAGAATGGAAAGATGGCAAGTGAACAACCTAACACTTCACCTTAAAGAACTAGAAAAACAAGGACAATCCAAACCTAAAGTTAGCAGATGGAAAGAGATCATTAAGATCAGAGCAGAACTGAATGAAATTGAAACCCAAAAAACAATACAAAAGATCAATGAATCAAAAAGTTGGTTTTTTGAAAAGATAAATAAAATTGACAAACCATTAGCATGGCAAACAAAAAAAAAAAAAGAAGAGAGAAGATTCAAATAACAAAAATTAGAAATGAAAAAGGCGATATTACAACTGATTCATCTGAAATACAAGGAATCATTTGAGACTACTATAAACAACTATACGCCAACAAATTTGAAAATCTGGAGGAAATGGATAAATATCTGGACACACATAAGCTCCCAAAACTGAACCACGAAGACATAGAAAATCTGAACAGACCAATAACAAAAAAGGAGATTGAAGCTGTTATCAGAAGGCTCCCAACAAAGAAAAGCCCAGGACCAGATGGATTCACAGCAGAATTTTACCAAACATTCACAGAGGAATTGACACCGATTCTTTACAAACTATTCCAAAAGATTGAAACAGACGCAAATCTCCCAAACTCATTCTATGAAGCAAACATCATCCTGATACCAAAACCAGGTAAAGATATAACCAAAAAAGAAAACTACAGGTTGATATACTTGATGAATATAGATGCAAAAATCCTCACTAAAATACTAGCAAACAGAATACAGCAACACATACGTAAAATTATTCACCACGATCAAGTGGGATCCACCCCCGGGATGCAAGGTTGGTTCAACATACGCAAATCAATAAATGTGATACACCATATTAATAAACTCAAACACAAGGACCATATGATCACCTCTATAGATGCTGAAAAAGCATTTGATAACGTTCAGCACTCATTCATGACAAAGACCCTCTATAAGTTAGGTATAGATGGAAAGTATCTCAACATAATTAAAACCATATTTGATAAACCCACTGCCAATATCATCCTGAATGGGGAAAAGCTGAAAGCTTTTCCTTTAAGAACAGGAACTAGACAAGGATGCCCACTCTCACCACTCCTATCCAACATAGTGTTGGAAGTACTAGCCAGAGCAATCAGAGAAGAGAAGGAAATAAAGGGCATCCAGATTGGAAATGACGAAGTCAAACTGTCCCTGTTTGCAGATGACATGATCCTATATATTGAACAGCCTAAAGCCCCTACAAAAAAACTCTTGGAGTTGATAAATGATTTCAGCAAAGTAGCAGGATACAAAATCAACACACAAAAATCAGTAGCATTTCTTTTTTCCAATAGTGAACATGCAGAAAGAGAAATCAAGAAAGCCTGCCCATTTACAATAGCCACCAAAAAAATAAAATACTTAGGAATTGAGTTAACCAAGGATGTGAAAAATCTCTATAATGAGAACTACAAACCACTGCTGAGAGAAATTAGAGAGGATACAAGAAGATGGAAAGCTATCCCATGCTCTTGGATTGGAAGAATCAACACAGTGAAAATGTCCATACTACCCAAAGTGATATACAAATTCAATGCAATCCCCATCAAAATTCCAAAGACATTTTTCTCAGAAATGGAAAGAACTATCCAGACATTTATATGGAATAATAAAAGACCACACATAGCCAAAGCAATGCTGAGCAAAAAAAAAATAAAGCTGGAGGCATAACACTACCCGACTTCAAACTATACTACAAAGCTATAATAACCAAAACAGTATGGTACTGGCATAAAAACAGACACACTGATCAATGGAATAGAATAGAGAATCCAGAAATCAACCCACACACTTACTGCCATCTGATCTTTGGCAAAGGCACCAAGCCTATTCACTGGGGAAGGGACTGCCTCTTCAGCAAATGGTGCTGGGATAACTGGATATCCATATGCAGGAGAATGAAACTAGACCGATACCTCTCACCATATCAACTCAAAATGGATTAAGGATTTAAATATACACCCTGAAACAATAAAACTTCTTAAAGAAAACATAGAAGAAACACTTCAGGGAATAGGACTGGACACAGACTTCATGAATACGACCCCAAAAGCATGGGCAACCAAAGGAAAAATAAACAAATGGGATTATATCAAACTAAAAAGCTTCTGCACAGCAAAAGAAACAATTAACAGAGTTAAAAGACAACCAACAGAGTGGGAGAAAATATTTGCAAAATATACATCTGACAAAGGATTAATATCCAGAATATACAAGGAACTCAAACAACTTTATAAGAAAAAAGCAAGCAACCCAATTAAAAAATGGGCAAAAGAGCTAAGTAGGCATTTCTCTAAGGAAGATATACAAATGGCCAACAGACATATGAAAACATGCTCAACATCACTCAGCATCCGGGAAATGAAAATCAAAACTACACTGAGATACCATCTCACCCCAGTTAGGATGGCTAAAATCCAAAAGACTCTGAACGATAAATGCTGGCGAGGTTGTGGAGAAAAAGGAACTCTCATACATTGTTGGTGGGACTGAAAAATGGTGCAGCCTCTATGGAAAATGGTATGGAGGTTCCTCAAACAATTGCAGATAGATCTACAATATGACCCAGCTATCCCACTGCTGGGAATATACCCAGAGGAATGGAAATCATCAAGTCGAAGGTATACCTGTTCCCCAATGTTCATCGTAGCACTCTTTACAATAGCCAAGAGCTGGAACCAGCCCAAATGTCCATCATCGGATGAGTGGATATGGAAAATGTGGTATATCTACACAGTGGAATACTCCTCAGCTATAAAAACGAATGAAATACTGCCATTTGCAACAACATGGACGGACCTTGAGAGAATTATATTAAGTGAAACAAGTCAGGCACAGAAAGAGAAATACCACATGTTCTCACTTATTGGTGGGAGCTAAAAATAAATAAATAAATTCACACACACACACACACACACACACACACGCACACATACACACACACAAAAAAAACGGGGGTGGGGGGGAAGAAGACATAACAACTGCAATTCCTTGAAGTTGATACGACAAGCAAACAGAAAGGACATTGTTGGGTGGGAGGGAAAAGAGGGAGGAGGGAGGGAGGTTTCGGTGATGGGCCACAATAATCAACCACATTGTATATCGACAAAATAAAATTAAACAACAACAACAACAACAACAAAATAGGAGCTAGATCTGATGATGAAAACTATAAAACATTACTGAGGGAAGTTAGAGGAGGCCTAAACAAAAGGAGAGACAAACTACGTTCGTGGATTGGAATAGTTGACACAGTTTAGAGGCAACCCTTCCCAAATTAGTCAATAGATTCAGTCCAATCCCAGCCAAAGCCAAGCAGTCTGTTTTAGTAGAAACTGACAGGCCGATTCTAAAATTTATATGAAAATATAAAGGATCTATAATAGCCAAAATAATTTTGAAAAAGAACAAATTTAGAAGACATACTATTTCCAGACATACTATAAAGCTACAGTAATCAAGGCAGTTTGGTATTAGTGTAAAGATAGGAATATAGATTAATGGAAGACAGTCCAGAAGCAGGTGCACATCTAAATGGTCAGTTTTCTACACAGTGCCAAAGTATTTATGTAGTGAAAGAACAGTTTTTTCAACAGTGTTCACGCAACTGTGTGCCCACATGGAAAAAACGTGAGACTCAACCCTTCTCAGCAGACACAAAAATTACCTCGAGATGGACCCTAGATCTAAATATAAAAGCTTAACCTATAAAACTTCTGGAAGAAAACACAGGAAATTATTGATGTGACGGATGAAATTGACAGGCAAATATTTATTGGAAATGACACAAAAAGCATGAACCATAAGAAATTGATAAACTGGACATCAAAAACTTCTGCTCTTCAAAACCCATTATTAAGAAAATGAGAAAGCAAGCCACAGCCTGGGAGAAAATGGTCACAAAACACATATCTGATATATGGCTTGCATCCAGACTACATTCAAAAACTCCCAAAACTCAGTAATAAACCCCAATAAAAAAACAAGTAAAAGATCTGAATAGATGCTTCATCAGAGGTTACAAATAGTTACCATGAAAAGATGCTCAAAATTTTGAGTCACTAGAAAAATGAGAATTGAAACCATAATATGCCACCACACACCTATCAGAATGGCTGAAACATTTTTAAACAACTGACAATACCAAGTGCTGGCAAGAACGTGGCCAGCAGGGCCAGGATTAGGGGACACAGAGGAGGCACGTTCTCTCAGTTGCACAAGCCCTACCACGTGTGACCCTGAGAGGGAGCCTCCTTAAACATTGCCCCCCAGGTGTCCCCTGGCTCTCCCTAGTCCCAGCCCTGACGGCTGGAGCCCTTGTATGCTGCTGGTTGAAATACAGAATGCAGCAGCCACTTTGGAAAAGAGCATGCAGTTGCTTATAAAGGTAAGCATATGCCTACCATATGGCCTGGCAATTCCGCTCCTTGGTACTTACCCAAGAGAAGTGCAAACGCATGTCCACATAAAGACTTGTATATTAATATCCACAGTGGCTTATTCCTAACAGCCAAAAATCGGAAATAACCCAGATATTCATCAATAGGTGAACATGTGAACAAATTATAGTATGTCCAAATAATGGAATAGTACTCAACAGTAAAAGGAATAGACCTCTGATTAACAACACTACATGGATAAACCTCAATATATTATGCTGAGTGAAAGAAGCCAGACACAGCAAGACACACTGCATGATTCCCTTCATATAAAACTCTGGAAGAGACCTGTCTAATCTTCAGTGATGAGAATGGTCTCAACTGCGGTGTTGGTTACATGACCATGTCCAAACTCATCAGCACGTATAATTCAAATGGCTGAAAGTATTTAATATGAAAAAGTAAATAAAATAAAAATGATAGCCACAGGGGCAATGTATCAAAAATGTAACAACAGCAACAGATTAAAGCATACACACACATCTATGTGCACATCCTCAAGCCCTTCATTATGCTAAACATGTGTTTAGCTTTGTGGAGGCTGCTAGTTCATACAGGTTTCCTACCCTTCCATTTGATTTACCAGCTATTCGAACCACACGTTTGTCCTGTGTGAACTCAGTTTCAGGGTAGCCTGAAAGGACACGAAGGACAGCTCTTTTCTATGAAGAATCATGCTAATAAACACAGAAGCAACAACAGAATTAGAAAATCACCACTTTCCAATCCCAAATGCAGTACTGGCTGCTGACCCCAGGTGAAAGCTGATGCGGGCATTTGCAAGGGACGGATTGGGCCAGCCACCAAGGATATCAGGACTGGACCTGCAGGTGCGTCCTAGTGTCACTGAAGGCAGGGGAACCAGGCTTCAGGCGCCGCCAGTGTGATGCGCTAGGGGCAACACAGCACCGCCTGTGGTGCCTTCTAGTGGAGAAAGACAAAGAGAAAAGAATGGAGCCAGAATCTCATCAAACTGTACCTCTAACAACCAGTTGTAAGAAGTACGGGGAACAGGGAAATATGTCAAAGGCTGCTGTGAAGCTACAATCAGCCAGACCCAGACGTGTGAGTCTGCACACAATGAATGACCCATTCTCCCAACCAAAGGCAACCGTGCTTCCCTGGGACCGGGACCACCCACCATCAAAAGTCACTGCGAGGCGACTGGGGAGCCCTGAACATGGACTAAGAATGAACTGATGTTAAGGAATGATTAAGTTTTGTAATGATGAATATGCTAACAACCTCGATTTGATCATAACACATTGTGTACATGTACTGAAATATAATTCTTTATCCCACAAATTGTATAATCGATACACAACTAAAAATTCAAATGAAAAACAATTAGCTGATGTGGAGGAATTATTGTTAATTGGATTAGATGTGATGTGGTTTGTTTCATTTTTAAAATCCTTTTCAATTAGAGATACACAATGAAGTATTTACAGACAAAATGATTTGATGTCTGGGATTTGCTTTGAAATACTCTGGATGTAGAAGTGGGGAGGGGATGGGAGAGCGTGTGGAATCAATTAATCAAAGTTGCAAAATGTGGTAACTGGTGCGGCTGGGTGGTGGCCTGTGGTCTGCACTATCTGTTTTGCTTCCTTGGAGGTTTGCAAAAAGGGAGGGTATAGCCCTGTGAGGACGGCAGAGACGCACCATCTCTGTGTGCACCGTATCGAATCCTGTTCTGGTGGCCATCGGGATGAGAGGCATCTTGTGACACGGTAAAGTCCTAATCGTGAAGACTGAGCTTGACTGATGCAGGCAGTAGCGCGTCAGCGTTTGCACAGCTACATGGAACTGTGCAGTGCGGTCCACCCGCTTTGCCAACTAGGGATTTAGAAGGCGGGACTGAAAGGTTACTGAACATGGAGAAAATGATTTATTATTTCTTAGGTCATTGGAATAAATTATAGATGTGCTTAAACATTTATGGAATTTCACCTACTCAACTCCCACAGAGGCCCTGGGCCTGATTTAAATGTGTGAGCCAGGATCATTAGGTTAGAGCCAGACTTCGAGGGCCATCCTGCCAAAGCTGAATTCTCTTCAAGGTCAATTTCATCTTTGCTCATAACGTCGTTCTGAATGTGAAGAGCCTCAGCCCGTCCAACGGCCCTAATCAATGCCGTTGAAACCATCAGTCACAATATGCCACTGGCTCCTGGCTCAGTTTCTATTTTCTGTTCAACTTGGGCAAATCTCTTAAACCCTCTGAGGCTGTTTGTTGGTTTGTTGTTTTGAATTTTCATGATAGGGTTAGCCCCTGGGAAGGTGGGCACAAGGTCAGCACGTAGCACAGCACCCGGGGTGTGGAGCCTGGTGGTATTCTGCACATGTCACACCAGTAAGGGGAGAGGGACAGAACGTCCCACCCTGGGAGGAGGCTCCCCAGAACCTTGGAACACAAACTCCTACAGCTGAGGTCCAAGAAAGGCCATGCTGAAGCCCACCCTCGGTGAATGATGTGGTTTCAGAGGACACTGCCATGGCGCGCGGCCGGCTTCCTAACTGCCCCGACACGACTTGTCTCCTCCAGAATCAACATGAGACGCCGTCCACCGCCCTCATGCTCCAAGTTCCATTTCTCCGGCATTTTCCAATCAGCGTTCCCAGCGTTCTGTGCCTTCAGCCCGCCAGGAGCCAACGTGGAGAAGGAGCATGGGAACCATTTGTCCTGGCTGGGTGACGTCTGCCCCAGGAGCCATGGTGACTCACGTTGTTCTGGCGGAGTCGGGTGTTCCATGGACGGGGCGGCCCTGCCCCTGGGTGGGGCGTCTCGCCTGCCCTCTGCCGCCAACTGTGGGGTTCAGCCACAGTTCCAGCAGCGAGCAGGCTGGGGACGCCCAGCCACCCAGCCCTTGCTGCCCATTAGTAATGAGTGTCCAGGTGATAATAACAACCCCGCCACTTCCTCCAGCTGCTGGTGTTTCTCCAGGGAGAGCCACCCCGGCCTCATTTCCCAGCCCTTCGGCCAGCGGCTCCCTCCAGGCCCGATGACATCACTCCGGGAAATGAAAACAAAGCTCGAGGGATAAATTAGTTTATCATCTGCATCTGCCCCTTCTGCAGAGCGCATGGAGCAGAGGAGGGGCCTGGCCTCCTCCACCAACCCTGCGGAGAGCGGCTTCCCAAGGCTGCGCTGAGCAGGCAGCGCGCTCCCCACGGCCCCTGGTTCCTTTGAAGACTGATCCTGCTCTTAGGAGCAATTCTGGGCCAACTCTGCGCTCTCCGGAAGAAGGGAAAGCTGGAGAAGAATGGATCAGGGCAGATGCTTCCCCAACTTCCACGGGACATGTCCCTCCACTGTGGAACCAGCTCTGTTCTCTCAGACCCCGCTCTCGAGTGCAGCTCCCACCCACCCAGACTTGGGGGCCTCTTTGTGTGTGGCTTCCCCACCTGTCCTTACCAGAAAGAGTGCTTCCCGCTCTGCAAGTGTTTGGCCACCACGGGCAAACCCAATGACAACAGGCAAACCCAACGCTGAAACTCTACAGGCCGACTCTCGCGTTTGCAACTCTGGTCTGACTGCACCACCCCGTCACTCCCAAATGGTGGTCAGAGCAAGATCCAGCTCCTGTCTCTCTTCCCTCATCCCTGCTCCCTCTGATGTCGTCCCAGTTAACTGAGACCACGGCTGGCGAGCTGGGCAAAACCTCCTCGTCAGGCTGCCCCACTTCCTGGGATGGCAGAGTGAGGGGAGGGTGGCCGGTGGTCCCCACCCGGCACCTGTGGCTGCCTCTCCTCACCCCACCCTCTGTGGAAAACGCATCCAAGCACCGGGCCCCGACCCAGGAGCAGGTGTTCTTAATCACGGCATGTGGCGTGAGGAATTCCAATGAAAATCTGGTATTTGGTTGCTTTGAGCAGTCGTCTTGGAAGGGGAATTGGTGACTAGGAAAAAACACCGTGTCGTTCCCAGCAGTACAGGGTTATTATCATTAGGAACAGTTAATAATGATAAATGCACAGCACAGATGGACCCAAAGATGCACCACAGGCTTCTGGGCTGAGGCATCTGGCCCTAAAGGAAGAGGTGAGGAGGAGAGAGGGAAGGAGAGAAACCTGGAGGACATGGAAGGGTGAATTTTAGATCAGGTCCCCACCGAGCTGAGAGCTGACCGTGAACCTGCTGCTCGAGCTGCCACCACCGTGACCCCCGGGTTTGCACAAATATGCCTCTACAAAGGCTTCCACTCACGATCTTTCTTTTAAACCTCACAACAGCTCCTCAGGGGCTGGAGTGACTTTACAACTGGCCCACAGGTGGCAAAACGAGCTCGGAAGCCACAAGTGTCAGGAAAAGTCACAAAAGACTAAAATGCAAAAAAGCAGAGACTCGATTCTCTTTGCTCGCTGCCCTTCGTGGTCTTGGAGCTGTTTTACGACACTGTAAGTCACAGACAAGCTGCATTAGCACGCATGATTCTCTCCCACGAAATGAAACGGCTGCATCTCGGGAAGGCAGTGATCTCTACCCGCGGAGGGCCGGTTTCGATCTATCTGCAAATTCATCCCAGCAGTCTTGATGGCCTACATGTGGGCTTCTCTGAATTCCCTCTGAAACACTGGCAACATCTTACTGGTTCCCCCATTAGCTAATGAGTTCAGTAGAACCTTTGATGTGTGCATTTTGCATCGGTGTGAGTCAGGGTTTTATCTCTTTTAAAGATGATCCTTTTACTCTGGGGCCACTCTGCTAGTAAATGGCAGAGTCGGAATCTGAGCCTAGATCAGCCCACTCTGTACAGAAGACAAGAGGAAAATTAGTCCATACAAAGCATCGATGCTGTGCCTAACATCTGTATGCCATTGAGTTCTTGCTCCCTAGAGGAGGAAGCTGCAGTTCAGCTTAGAGAGTAAGTAGAAGATAAACCAAACCAACAGACTTTGCCCCTGCCATCCTCTGGGCCCAAAGCAGACACCTCCATGTTGAGCAGATGGGACACTAATGTCCTCCTTGCTAGGGTCCACCTCCACAGAGGCTGACGCAAGGCATCAGCCCAAAGCCGTGCAGCCTCAGGGCTGTGCCGTGAACCACGCTTGAAGAAATTCAAAAGGCTCCACCAAGTTACTGCTAAGAATTCTAGAGAAGCTCAGCTGAGGAGAAACCTACAGTCTTTGAAAGCTCTGGGGCAACATTTCAATATACAGATACAGGGGGTACACTAACCAGCTGGCCACAAAGAAAATATTTCTGTGGGTGCAATTGCTTAAAATAAAGGAAAAAATTCTGTGGCTGTTTGTCTATGGCCTTGGGGAGTTCTGGTCCCTTCCTTGGTTATTTCCCAGTTTGTGGCTGAAATAGAGTTCAGCTCTATAATTATCAGCACCCTCCCTACGTCCTTGAAATATTCTCAGACTTTAGTGTGTGTCAATGCAGGTGTTTACAGTATGGGTTCCCGGGTTCTTCCCGTAGAGATTCTGGATCTGAAAGTCTTGGGTGAGGCCTGGCAATCTATTTATGAGAAGCAGGCCCTGTTTTTTTTTTTTTTTTTTTTTTTTTTTTAAATGATGTATTCATTTAATGCCTTTGACAAAAAATAATTTAAACTGATTAATACTTTAGAGGAGTAGGAAACATTGTGGTAGGAATATAGCTAGAGCATGGGGGAAATTGACAACCTTATGAGTGGTCTGTGCACCCACTTCCATACAGTGTAAGATGCTCACCAACTGCCCACGCTCTGGAGATGCTGCCTCTAGTGGCACGATGGACACTGCAATTCAGACATTCAGTTTTCACCGAAATCTCTACAGACCTGATACGGCACGCTGACAGATTTCGTGTGACCAGTCCACTGATTTAGAAAGTTGAATTTTAGCATCATTTGGTGGCCAGTCCTCTCCAGGTCTCCACACCTCCCTCTTTTCCTAGGCCCACGGTGTCAGGTGCTGGTGCTATCTCACGGTCTCGAAACTGGAGCCGGGCTGCCTGGATTCACACCTTGGCTCCCTGCCTACTTGCTTCTATGCTTGTGCAAATCAACAAACTTCTCTGAGCATGTTTCCTCTGTAAAGGGAGGTAGAGAACATTACCTACCTCAGAGGATACAATGTACATATGTCTATGAAATGCCGAGCACAGGACCTGACACTGTGTCCATAATGACCACGCCCAGGGAAGGCTTTGCCTAAGGCTGGCCTAGTGACACAGGACAGGGAGTCTGCGGTGCTGAATTATAGTCCTGGCTCTGTGGGCAGCTGTTTCTGCTCCTTAGGTTGCAGTTTCCTCTCCACACTCTAAACGGACCTCTAGTATATCTGATTTGGACATTCTATAAATCTGTTTACTTTGGGGCGTCCTTGACAAATATGAGTGAAAAGGGATATTCTTTATACACATAACCTGACCACAACTACTGCCACCAGCAGAAATGTGCTATAGTAGAAAGTGCCCAGGAGTTTTGACTCGCAGAACGGACATGAGCCTCGCTCTTACCGCGCAGACCCATATGGCCCCTGCATGCCCCTTTTCTAGGCTCCAGCTTCTTCCTTTCACAACCTTAAGGGTTGAAGCTTTTGACACCCACGAGCAGGCCCTGTTTCTAGAATGGGCTGTAACTCTGGTGCTGAGCCTGGAAGTCCATTTGGTCACATCAAGGGTCATGAAGGGTCTCCAAAAGGTCACTGAACTTGAAGGAGAAAAGGTTTCATCAACCTAGCTGAAATGTAGCGTTTCCGCCAAGTATAAATGTAGATGTCCCAAGTGTGGTGTGATCAGCAGCTCCAGAGACTTTGTCCCCAGAAGTGTGGCCGACATCTCCAAATCTCTCCACACTCCCAGAAGCTAGCAGAGCCTCCCTAGATCTTGTCAGAAGCACGCGTGTGTATTACTCTTTCTGAAGTGCTTTATTAAATATCTGTACTGAAGTGTAGCTGGGCTCCTTTGTGTGCCTGTGAATATGGTTCCTATTTTATACATTCAAAAATTTATGCTCAGAGAAGGGGGAATAGGCTTCACCAGACACCAGAGGGCTCCAGGGAGTCACAAGGGTGAGGAACCTCCCGTGCGGTTAGTAGGAGCTGCCACCAGCATTACTAACAGGCCGCACATTCCCCCTTCAGTTCACACCGACAGCAGCCTGCTCCCAAGGCTGCTCACACGTTCCCACGCCTCAGAGGAGGCGAGTCCCAGCTACAGCGTGGCAGAGTTAAGACTGTCCCTGGGAAAGTCCCACATCTCTCTGCTGTCTGCAAAGAAACTTGGAGCCTTGAGTCTGAGTTAGACTGAGTCTGAGAAGCCCAGCCCTCCCCAGAGTCTTCCAGTGATTCAGTCGCTGATTTATAGAGACTCGAATCATTTCTCCAAGTTAAAAAAAGATTAAAGAGACAAAATAAGAATTCATGATTTCTTCCTTTGGTTTTCTCCTTTGTAAAAAAAAACCTTTTAATTTTGATGTAATTATAGATTCACAGGAAATTGCAAAGAAATGCACAGAGAGGTCCAGCACACCCTCCCTCACTCCCATCCCCGTGGTAACGTCTTGCATGACTAGTGTGAGTGAAATCGTAAGACCAGGAAAGCAACGTTGGTGCAACCACAGAGTGTGTTCAGGTTTCACCAGTTCTACAAGCACTGGGGTGTATGTGTCTGTGTGTACTTAGGTCTCTGCCATTTTATCATGCATGTAGATTTGTGTAACCACCACCACCATCGAGATACTGGATACCCCATCATCACAAGGCCGCCTCCCACTGCACCCCTCCCACCCCACTATCCCTGACCCTGGCAGGCCACCAATCTGCTCTTGTCTCTATCATTTTATTACACCAGTGTTACGTAAATGGAATCACGTCGTATTTATCTTTTTGGAGAGTGCCTTTTTCCACGCAGCATAACTCACTGGAGATTCATCCAAGAGGTTGTGTGTGTCTGGAGTTCATTTGTTTTTATTGCTGAGTACTATTCCATGGTGTGGGTGTACATTCATCCATGGAAGGATATTTGGGTTGTTTCCAGTTTTGGGTTGTCACAAATGCAGCTGCTATGAATATTCCTGCATAGGCTTTTTGTGTGAAGATGAATCTTCCTTCTCTGGGATAAATGCCCCAAGAGCATGATTGCTGGGCTGTACATGAGCTGCAGGCTCAGCTCAGAAGCTGCTAAGCTGGTCTGCAGGGCGGCCGCGCTTTCTGCACTCCCACCAGCAGTGAGCGAGAGCCCCGTCTCTTGGCGTCCTCACCGGCCCTTGGTGGCATCATGAGTTTCATTTTAGCCATTCTGATGGGGTTGCAGTGGTGTCTCATGGTGGTTTTAATTTGCATTTCCCGGATGGATAATGAAACCAAGTGTCTTTCCATACCCGGCCGTCTGTTCATCCCCTGCAGTGAAGTGTCTGTTTGTATCTTTTGCCCATTTTCTAAATGGGTTGTATGATTTTTTATGGTTGCGTTTTGAGAGTTCTCCATATATTGTAGACCCAAGACCTTTGTCAGATACGTGTTTGCAAACATCTCCTCCCACTCTGTAGTTGTCATCCTGCCCACAGTGTCTTTCCCAGAACAAACGTTTTCAATGACAAGTTTCTGATGAAGCCCCACATGGCCCCTGCACCCACGCGTCATCACCACCAGAATCCACAGCTCACACCAGGGTCCATTCTCGGTACCACGCGTTCTGTGGTTGGACAGGTGCATAGCAACGTGGACCCATCATTACAGCATCCTATGGAGCAGTGTCACTGCCCCAGACATCCTCTGCGCCCCATCTGTTCACCCCTCCCGACCCCTGCACTGTTGCATTTTTAACAAAATAAAATTTTGTTAATTTTTGCATTTAAATAAAAACTGCATTTCAATAATATGAGGGCACCTCTAAAAGTTCATGGAAAAATAGAATTAAGAGATAATACGAATCTTTCCATGAACTTTCTGAAGTCCCCTCGCATTTAAAGGAGGGGAGAGAAGGAAAGGAAACACTTTGCAAAGCAAGTCCAATTACAGTGGTTCTCGGTGGTTCCTGGAATCTCTCACTGAAGAAAAGATCACAGGCTGCAGGAGGTGCTGCGCTGCCGCATGCCACACACGCATGGTGGCCAGATGCTGTGCAGGGCTCTGCAGCTCACCTCGTTCACGGCCCTGTCATCCAGACGGGGCTGGAAGGTCAGCTGATGACCCGGCTGACACCTGTCAGTGCCAGGGGCAGCCAGGCCTCTGGCCTCCAGAGCTCCAGGCCAGGCTCTCAAGACACAACAGCAGCAATGACGTAGCAAGTTTCAGTCTTTGTTGCTCACATCTTTGGTGGCTGGTAATAGCCCCCAAGGGTCCCAGCCCCAATCCCTGGAGCTGTGAATGTGACCGTATGTGGAATAAGGGTCTTTGCAGATGTGATTAAGTGGGCCCTAAATGCTATCACACTGTCCTTACCAGAGGGAGGCAGAGGGAGATTTGACACACACAGAAGAGAAGAAGCCACGCTCAGAGCAGAGACTGGCACAGTGGGGCCACAAGCCAAGGATGCCTGGAGCCACCAGAAGCTGAAAGAGACAGGAAGAACCCTCCCCTAGAGCCTTCAGAGGGAACACAGCCTTGCAGACACCTTGATTTTGGACCTCTGGCCTCCAGAACTAGACTTAGGAAGTCTGGGACAGTCTGGGGCTCCCGCTGCCCTCTGGGACCCAGCAGCTCTCTTCCCATTCGACCATCCTGAGCATGTGGCTTTGTCCTCATGCCCACAAGACGGCTGCCACACGTCCATGCAGCACATCTGCTTGGGACAGGAGGGTGGGAGAACGATGAAAGGCAGACGGTGCCTGCAGGCTGAGTCTGTCCCTTCTAAGCAGGAAACTCTCAGTACATCTGACTGTGTCTCGTTGGCCGGGACTGCCACATGACCAGTGCTAGCTGCGGGGAGCCCAGGACCACCCCAAACAACCGGGTTAACTGGGGAAGGGGAAAGGAGGGAGGGTTGACGAATGGCTGGAGGTGGGGCACTCCGGGGAAGTGGCCGCTGTCACTTCTGCTGGGACACACAGTCCTCACACAGTATGCCTGTGCTCCTGAGGATTTTTGTAACTTTATTCTGATTATGAAAATAACATATACTTACCGCAGAGAAATTGGAAACTGTGGCCGTGAGTAAAAATATTCCCACTACTTGGAAACAGACGCAGGAACTGTTTTTGGTGTGCTTGGTCCCATTTTCCACTCTGCACGCTAATTCTTTGTTCAAGTATTGCTTACAGGAACCACGGCCTGGACGCGCTGAGTGGTGGTGCAAGATGAGGTGGCTACGACGTGCTGGGGAGGAGCAGAGTGGCCTGGGTCTCACCACAGACCTGCCGTTCACCATCCCTGTGACAGCGGATGGTGTGTTTGCCTGTGTTTTAGTCACCTGAGGTTCTGTTTCCTCAGCTGTAGGAGGGGGACAGGGCTGCCATGAAGGTTCCATCATGTAGGTAGAGCTCTGGCGGCACGGCGGTGTTGAAGCAGCCAGCTGTGCCACTGCAGGAGGCAGCCAGGGGACGACCCATTTATCAAATGAACAGCACAATTAGTTTAAGCATGTTTGTTTGTTTGTTTAAGGGTTTTTAAAAGCGTTTTGTTTTGATTTTTTAAGTGCTTGAGGGTTGTCAGTATACTGAGATCCTTATCAAAAACATGCACAGCCTCCAGACATGCAGCCCCTCCACCAGTGGCAGCAAGGACACTCTTCCTGGTCGTGAGTCTATGCCCCAGATTCAGATCGTGTTAAGCAGCAAAAGCCCTCAAGCCCAGATGCACTGGCTTCACGTGGTCTGGCCAGAGAGAGAAGAGGTGTCCCTGGAGACAAACTGTCCCAAGTCATTACAGAAGGAGCCCAGGGAGCCAACCTTCAACAAGTCCTCGCCACCTCCCTGCCACCGCCGCTCCAGGGACGCACCAAGCCAGGTGGGAAGGCTCACTCGGAGGTTCACTGGGAGTGGGCTCTTCTGCCCAGATAGCCCTAAGCAGGGGACAGGCTGTCAATGTTTTCTATACGCTGATAAGACTTTTTTCCCTAGCCTGTCTCCATGCCACATCACCTGAGACGGTGACACTGAGAATTCTCAGTAAAGCAGCCACAAGAGGAAGAAATAGTGATGTGGGGGTGTGGGGGGTGAGGGAAGAAGGGGGCTCCGTCGTCCCTGAGCAAGCCCTCTGACATCCCACCTCCCCCTCTCCGCCCACCTTGAGCCCAGCAGGCTCAGGCCGCACATAAGCTGCTGGGTGCCAGGCCCCATCACTGGGCTCCAGAGATGCCTTGGACAGTGTCCTGGGAAGTCATCCGAGTGCTTTGCATGTAGTTCCCCCTGCAGACGACTCCTCGAGCTGAGTGCAGCTGTTGCGCTCCCACTTACAGAGAGCAAACTGGCACCGTCGGGGAGGGGCCTGCCAAGGTCAGCGAGCCAGTGAGTGGGGGCTGTGATTGACCCCGGCTGTGGGGCTGGGGCCCTTGTGTCCTGTCAAAACAGCGCTTTCAGCTCAGCAGGAACTTCGCTCACACCAGGAGGCTTCCTCTCTCTAGGGAAGACCATACCACGCGGGTTTCAAAGCAGGAGGCTCCCATGCGTCCCCTCGCCCCTCCCACCTAGGTGGAAGGACATGTCACAGTGGGGCCGTAACACCTGTCTTACAGTGTCTGCCTGTTGACCATTTGCAACTGAATGGACGCTAAGATGGGCAACTGAGCTGCCGTGCCCTGCTGGGTGCATGCGACGTTACCATGACTACTGGCCCCACTGTACAGAGAAAACTGAGACCCCAAAAAGGCAAACTTGCCCAGGGCCATGGTGAACTGTTCCACCTTTGAATACAGTTCCTAAATCTCAAATCTCTGGCACCTTGGTCCATAGGACAGTGGCTCATCCCTGCTAACCGTGGGCTATCCTGCCACCAGGCATCAAAGTACTGTAAGCTATAGAAATTCACTGCCTGTTATGAGCAGGCCATTGTGGGAAATGTTTTTAATTCAAAAAGGCTTTTCTCACACTGGAAACTGAGGTACCATTGCAGCAGGAAATGGTTTTATGTGGGGTAGGGTGAGAGGAACTGGACGGCAGGGTTTGCGGAGCCTCGGCCTGAACCAGGCACTGGAAAGCTAAGGACCTTGTGACTGCCTGCCGGTGCCCTGAGCACCCCTGTGCCTCAGTTTCCTTAGCTGTAAAATGGGGGAGTGGACCATAGCTCCCTGAGCTTCCTGCAGCTGCGCCATCCAGGACTCTTGTCTGCAGCTTCCTAGCTTCCTGGTGCCTTTCTGGGGCCCCACGGAGTCCGACTGCAGACGTGTGCTTTCGATTTTGGCCACACCTGGCCAAGCTGTCAAGGGGTTGGCACCTGCACCAGAGTGTCTGTCTCAGCTCACCGGAGCCCCTTGTGAACAATGCATCTAGGGCAGAGCTTGCCAGCTGTGGCCCAACCTGCATGGCTCCCTCTGGCTTGCAGGCCATTTGTCTCCCTTCCCCACCGCTGCTGGAGAGGGATTTTTTCCTCTGGAGAAGGCGTCGTAAAATGAGTGGTGTTCAGAGGCCACAGTAGGGTTCTCCACTGCAGAGCTGCGTCTCACACACTGGGAAGTCATCCTTCCGACAATGGTTCATGTTGAGGCCAAGAGACTGGCCCAACATCAGGAGGTGGGCACTGGGGTGGGGGGCCTCAGACACCAGGGCCGGGGGGGCTGCACGTGAAGTCACTTGTGCCATGTGGATCCGGAGAGGAAGAGAGGGGACTTTGTCTTAAATGCAGGCCCTATAAGCACCTGAGTCAGGACCATTGCAATACTCAACCATGCTCTGGAGAGCCAGCGCTCTCCTAGACCTCAGAGATGGAACCTTGGAGGCTGGAGCAGCAGCCAGTTTAGCCAACCCTGAGCTACAGCTCTGGCACCCCCTGGGACCATGTTAGCAATGCCGATTCCCAGGCCCTGCCAGACTCCTGAATCAGAAACCCAGGGGCAGCCTGCAGCCTGTGTTTTCACATGCCCTCTGGGGGAACCCCGACGTGTTTGGGGACTGTGGACTGTATGATCGTAGATGGGGCGGCTGGATTTGCATGTGACTTTGAAAGCTAGTTCCGACTCTAAAACATTAACAAGTTCTATGCTTTCTTCTCCACGGTGTTTACACTCTATGGACGGGCAGCGGGGACAGAAAGCAGATTCCAGCGACTGAAGCTCAGGCATGGTGGCACATCGCTCAGGGCTGCTGCTCGGCCACACATGTTTCCTCGAACTGCCCCAAGTGGATGACCACCTTGTTGGCATCTGTGTCCCCTGTTCACATTTATTTCACACGTTTGTTAAGGGTCCACCATGTGAGCAAGCTGGTAGAGCCCCTGTCCTGGGGAGGAGACAGGCACCTGGTACATTCTGATCAGCTGACATCAGAGAAGAAGCCCAAGTCTGGGTCCCAGGCCAGGTCCCCAGAAACACTCTGAAGCCCAGACCTGAGAGCAGAGATCCCTTGGGGGTCTCAGGAGCCAGCTCTAGAAGTGAGCGAGGACACAGGCCCTACAGAGAGGTCTCAGCCAAGTCAGACTGTCAAGGGCTCTGGAGCTGGGACACCCTTCACAGGTGTCCCAAACGGAGGCCCGAAGGCTGCTCATTTGTCCCCTTACACAGACTGGTCATTTCATGCAGGCTGTTTCTTCAGAGTTGGAAGAGTAGCCGTGATTCCGGGCAGCAGCACACAGCCCTGTCTTCCACCTTCGCACTGAAGGTGCTTGGCACAGCCATGTGGACTCAGTCCCAGAATCCTGATGTGCCCCATCAACAGCCAGCCCAGATATGCTGGGCCCTGCTGGGACAGTCACATGCCGATGGCCAAGGATGGATGCAGGATCCTCACCTGACTGCTTCCTCTCATCCCGTGATCCCCGCCATCTGTGGCCAATTCCATAAACACACGTAGAATGAGGAGGAATTGGTTCTGCTGGGGACTCATAGCCCAGGACTGTGCCATGCCTCCACACTGATGGCATTGCTGGCCTTTGGGCTAGCCCAGGCAGGGCAGGGCCGGGCAGGGCCAGGCAGGCAGGTCAGCAGTGGGGATGTGTCAGCGAGCTCTCGTTCGCGGGGACTGGCATTATTGCTAATGGTGAAGGTGTTGGTTTCTGGAAACACTCTATGCCATTCTCGGTATGGTTACTGCTCCCATTTTACAGATGAGGAGAGTGAGGCTGGGGCCCAAAGCATCTCATCCAAAGCCACACGGCAGCACCAGGAGGGATGCGTCAAGCAGGGACTCTCAAGGGCACATGCTCAGCACCATAGGCCAGGATGAAGCTGGGTGCTGACCCCAGGCTGGCATTTTTCCCAGATGCCTGGTGGACCTTCCTTAGAGGTGACCCCTCCCCTGCCTGTGAATGGCAACCCACCCCTGGCTGTACTCAGCCGGGCCTCCTTCTCTGAGCAGAATCAACACCTCCTGCCATCCTTTGGTGCCCACCCCTTGTCACTTCTTGGACAGTGAGTGGCTGCCTCCCCTCAGCTGTTGCGCCTCACAGTCCACTCTGCCCACCGCAACTCTGAGCATAGTGACTGCAGTGGGCTCGATGATGGCATCCAAGTCCCAATGCCCAGAACCAGTGAACGTGGCCTTATTTGGACAAAGTGTCTTTGCAGACGTGATTAAGTTAGGGATCTTGATAGCAGATCATTCTGGATTTACAGCAGGCCCTAAAACCACCAACTGGTGTTCTTATAAGAGAACAGAGGGATATTTGAAACAAAAACACAGAGGAGAAGGCCACGAGACGGAGGCAGAGACCAGAGCAATGCGGCCTGGACCAAGGACAGCTGGAGCCAGCAAGAGAAGGCGGGAAAGAGCTTCCCCACAGCCTCGCAGGGAGCACTGCTGGCCACACCTGGATCGCGGCTCCTGGCCCCCAGAACCATGAGAGGACACATCTTGTGTCTTAAGCCCCCTGTGTGTGGTAACTTTTCTTAGGGCAGCCTGAGGAAAGGAGGGACATCCCTCTGGCCGGACGGGTCAGATGAAAGTCCCTGTGGGGGCGTCCGGGTGCAGCCTTCTGAAGGAGTGGGGCCAGGGACAGTCCGGGGAAGTGCTGGGATTCCCATAGAGGGACCGCAGGCACCTGGCAGCTTTTGGACGAATTGCGCAAGTCTTGGAAACGTTGCTTTCCTGGTGCGCTTTCATGGATAAGCAACGACTCAGGCCAGTGAGACAGAAGCGTGTTCACAGCGACGCTGTGCGACGGGAGGGCGGCGCTGAGTGTGTGCGCCCAGCCCGCGTACCCCGGGGACCCCGCGCACGTGCTGCCTCTGTCCTGGCGGGCCCGCCGGCCATCTTCAGGAGGCCACCGTTGACTGGGAAGACGCAGGATCACCTTCCTGTCTGAACAGAAAAACTCATCGAAGCTACTCACATAACAGCAATGGGGCCCCTGATAGTTTTCCAGAGTTCTCCTGTCCTGCCCTCTCCTTTTTCCTCTTCACAGCCCCTGACCTGGATGGGCAGGAGCCAGCAAACCCCGGACCCCGCCACACAGGCGGACACGCCACACACACCAGTGAGGACGGGCGGATGGGGAGACCGAGGCTGGGGCGTGTTCAGCCCCCGCACCGGCCAGCTGGGCCCTGAGGTGGGCTGGGGGGTCTCCAGCCCACACACCAGGGATGGCCTTACTGCTAGAGGACGCAGGGGCGCAGGGAGGGTTTTCAGAACAGCAAATGGCCTCTGCTCTTCTCAGAGAGAGTGGAGCAGAAATCGGAAGCAAGTCCCCTCTCCTCCACCCTTCATCCCTCTCCAAATGACACAGCAAATCATGTCGTGGGATTCTGAACTGCAGACCTAGCCCTCAGCCGGTGACCTCAGAGGGTCACTTCACTTCTCTCCACCTCGGTCACTCCTGCCTTCCTGCAGCTGCTGGGACAAGTGACCACACATGGTGTGGCCAACAACAGTGGCCGTATCTGCCACAGTTCTGGAGGCCAGAAGCCCACCCCGGGTCTTGTGGAACGAAACCGAAGTGTGGCAGGTGCGCTCCTCCAGAGGCTCCGAGCAAGGGTCCCTTTGCCTCCTCTGGCCTGGTGGCCCCAGTGTCCTCAGGCTTGTGGCCACATCGCTGCAGTCTCTGCTCTGTCTTCACATGGCTTCTCCTGCTTATGAGGACCCTTATCATTACATCAGACCCGTCTGGAAAATCCAGACAAATCTCCTCCTCTCACGACCCTTGGTCACTGCAGAGTCTTTCTGCCATGTAAGCTAATTCACGGGTCTGGGGATCAGGACATCGATGGGGGCATCCTCAGCTTCTCACAGTCACCTCGTCCTACAACAGGAAGCGTCACGGCACCTCCCTCCAGGTCTCGCGAGCCAGGGTGTGGCACGTGCTGGTCCCTGCTGCTGTTTGGTTGTGACGGTTGCTCTCTGACACTGTGAGGCTGAGCTGGCGGGGCTGAGTCCAGCTTCTGATATCCAGAGGGGCCTGTCTCCACTGAAAATCACTCCAGAGAGGGTGGCATGAGTGCCAGTCCCGGGAGCAGTTGCTGGGTCCTCCCCGGACATGGTGGCTGTGACTCGGTTCACCTTGCGGTCAGTGTGGACAGTGGGAGGCGGTGACAAAGCCGAGCCCAGTCACTGCCATGCAAGAGCCGGTGGCCACCAGAGTCCACTCCTGGCTGGCAGTGCCAGCACCCCCTGCCTGTTCCCCACGGTGCAGAGCAAACAAGGAGGAGCGTCCCATCCAGGCACGAAGGGATGGCCTTCTACTACTTTCCCTGGTCTCGTGTGCTGCCTGAGTTGGTTTTTAAAGAGAAAATCTGACCTTTCGAAAGAAATGAATCAGGCTGGAATTTGCAGAAATGGATAAGGTGACACTGAAAGTTCTACTGCTCAAGGAAGTGCATGGGGCCCACGCCTGCGAGGCAGCCAGTCCCATCTGTGGGCGCTCCCTGCTCCCGACTCACTCTGGGAAGCGGGGACTCCTCTGGAAGCCCCTCTGACAAATCCTGCATGTTAATTATGAAGGGCTGCAACACGGGAGGTGGCAGCGGTGGGAGGAGGAAGAGGACACTGACTTCAGAGGTGTGGGGCCAACCCGTGGGTGGCTGGAGTCCGGCCTGCTGGCCTCCATCCACACCGTCTCCCTCCCCAGGGACCCAGCTAGCCAAGAAGGAAACACATTGTGCTGGCCCGAACATTGCCAGATGTGGTGAGGCAGAGGACTCTGGTTTCTAAATCCTCGATTACTCAGGGGTAGCTGACCTGAGCAATGACTTCCTCGTGGACTCCCTGAAAGCAGATGGCTGGGCTGGTGCCGAGACTCCGCCTGGGGCCTGGTCAGTGCACGGCGGGGCTGAGGACAAAGCCTCTGTCCACACACACAAGCTGCTGTGAGCACCACCTTCTGAGTGTGCCCCAGCCCCGACTGCTGGGATCCAGCGACTTCTCCCTTCTGGCCACATTTGCACCAGATGCTGCCACATGCACGCACACTTGGCCCCTCCCCAGCCTGTGACAGACATCACTAATCAATCACTGAAATCCCAGACAGGGCTTCAGAAGCCTTTACAACTTAGCACTGCAGGCACTCAATACTTTATCCATTTGAATTGATGTTTATTTGCTGATCTTACCTGAGATCACTATGCTGTCAAGTATACACCTCAAACACTGTTTTGAAAATATCCCCAGGGTCACCTGAACACACTGTGTGTGTTACAGAGGCCTTTTATAGTTTCAAGGGTCAAAATTTCTCTTAATATCAAAGTGGTGTCCTCTGCAGGAGGAAAATAATCAGAGGTCCACCCACTGGTGGAAAAAGCAGGTTGGGCCTGAAGGAAACCTAGCTGGAAGCTCCCAGGTGTGCACAGCATGGCAGAAAGCACGGTCACCGAGAGAAGCAACCATGGATGAGGACGGTGCTAGGGGAGCCGACATTTCCTAGAGAGTTTTTTAAAGCCCTTATGGGCTCAGATGAGGACAGCAGCAATCTCATCTGGAGATGGTGCAGTGATGGATGCCCTGAGAACACGATGCTGTTGGACAAACCTGCCCACAGGACCACACATGTGTGATCCACTCCATGAAACATGCAGAGCTGACAGAGCCACAGAGGCAGAAGGGAGACGGGGGTCGCCAGGCTGAGGGGTAGGGGTGACTGCTTAATGTGTATAGGGTTTCTGTTTGGGGTGATAAAAGTGTTCTAAAATCGACAGTAGTAATGGGTATACAACTCTGTAAATATGCTCAAGACCACACAACTGCACACTCTGACTGGGTGAAGTGCATGGTACATGAATTATGTTTCCATACATCTCTTGTCTTTTTTTTTTTTAAAGATGCCACCTGGGAGGCAGTGACTTCACAACCAGATGGCCCTGGGCTGCCGGCAAGGCTCAGCAGCTTCCTGGCCAGGTGGCCTTGGCCAGTGTCTCAGCCTCTCTGAGGTCCCATTTCTCTGACCATCAAAAGAGGTTAAGACTGTTTGCCATGCTGGGCTCTTTGGGGCTCTGGTGAGGATTGAAATCACCCTGCAAACCACCTGGCAGACAGTAGACACAGCTAAATCCAGGTTCCTCAAAGAGCAGCCCAGTGACGGTCAGATGTGTCCAAGATGAGAGTGACAAACAAGGTGTCATGCCACCTGGATGCCCCCAGACAGCCCGCTGGGTGGCCCGAGAATTACTGCCATCCCTCACCCACTCAGTGGCTGAGGCTGATGACCTGAGGCTCCCACTGGGTGAGAAGCCGTTGTCGTCACAGGAAAAATGAAACCAGACCCCCCTGCAACCCTCCCACACAGTGGCCCACCCTGGGACTGGGAAGTGTGGGCTTGGGGGAGTGCAGGGTCAATGGCCCCAACTCGGGTAGTGAGAGCACCCAGCCAGGAGCCCAACATGACAGAGGGAGGGCAGGCAGAGTGTTTCTGAGCTGGCACTCTCCACACATGGCACTGGCCACCTGGATGAGGAGCATGAGTCAGCTTGGTGTGAAGAGCAGAGGCCACATGCACCCAGCACTCATCCTGGGAGCCACCACTGCCTGCCACCTCCACTATGGGGAGGAGGAGGAGGAGGCAGAAGGTAGGCCCCCGAGAATCACCAACCACAGTGGCTGTGGTGAGGACAGATTTAGGACTGAAGGTGCTCGACTCTCAGCATTGAGGAATCACAGGCTGTGACGACAGCAGCCACGCAGAGCACACACACCAGACACTCTCCGGGTCTAGAGTGGCAGGACAGTGAGTCCTATTTCTGGAGAGTCTTTGGACTCTTTCAAATTAGGGCACCATTTCAAGAAAAATCAAAACTATGAAAACATGCATCCTGCCACATGTCCGTGTGTGAACCTGAAGGACACAGAGTCAAGGGGACAGGACCCAGCACAATGAATACGCTCAGGGGTCCCAGCAGATAACGCATCAGAAGTGAGCGACCTCACTTTGGGATTCACCCAAGGGAGAGTCTTTGATCCTCAACAGCTTACGCTGAGCGCTGGGTCTAGAAGGAATGCTCATAGTGTCCCATGCTGGGAAGACTCTGGGGACAATCGGTGCCTTGTGCTTCACCATCTGGACGCCCTGATCACCAGCAGGGACAGACCAAACGGGAGCCGAGGGGCGGTGAGAAAGCGCTGTGTTCTTAAGCCGCCAAAGCTGGGGCGAGCAACCCTGCCAGTGTTTTTAACAACCAAAATGCCACCTACACCCTCCCTGCCGTTACCGCTTCGGACTCTGGAAAGCATGAGAAATCACCAACACAGGAGACTCGCCAACAATTTAGGTCACGCCAGATTTCCGCACAACGCATGACAACACTTGGGGAAAATGCGACTTCTGAGACCCGCCTCTAGCGAACCTCGTTCATTTTTCCTCCCAGTTCCACCACTCGGTCCCCTCTCAGAACTGCCATTGACAACCCGGGCTGGCTGTCCTTTGCAGCTATCGTGACCGAGCCGAGAAGTGACTAGGCAGAGCTCCCTGGGCGAGTGCTGTGTGGTCACGATTGTCTGTCATGCAGGAACCTTCCCAGAGAGTTTCAGGAAGTTTATGTTTGGAAATTGTGACTGTCACTTTCGTTCACGGCTCGACTTTATAATGGGAAACAGACACGTCAAATGAGTACCAGGAAAGGGCCTGCTTTGAAACTATTTCCAATAAAAGGACTGTGAAGAGGCCAGTACTTACAAATATCGTAAAGATGGTTTATTGGTAGTGCCTTGCTTAAGACAGAGCGTGAACAGCTGCAATCTGTCTGTCCCAAACTGTCGTCCTGACCCTCGCTGGCCGGCAGCACCCAGACCTCCCGCCTTCACACTTCATCAAAAAAGCCGTAATGAGACGCACAGTTAACAAAACACACCACTAATAGAGCTTGTTCAGGGCACATCCCGACCCAGGCACTGAGAGATAAGCCTGTCCCCTGGAGCGTATCACAAAAGAGAAAGACTAATGCAAGCAGCTAAGAGAAAACATTAACTCAGGAGGACGCCCCGATCGCATCAGATCAACGGCGCAGACAACTCTATCCCACCAAATGATTCTGCCTTTTGGGCTCCTGGCCTTTGGTCCAGCACTTCCAATTTTCACCAGGAAAACAAAATACTTTGTTGTGCCTTAAAGATGTTCCCAGATTGTGCGTTCACACGACTTGGTTGCGAGTCTGAGTGCACGAGTGATCATGATTTAAAAACGCAGACTCCCTGCCCCGCTAGCATCGAATCCCAGCTTCTGCAGAAACCCCAGCACTTCTGACGTCCGGTGGCCGCGGCCGCTGCACTTACCCTGGGGTCAGCGGAGCTGTGTCTGTGAGCGCTCTGCCTGCGGAGCGTGTGGCCATGGAGGGACAGCTAGCCCCATGTCCCGGCTTCACGCCCCAGGCCGCGGCGCTGGGGTCTGCATCTCCAGCACGGCTGCCTCTCCTCTCGCTGGGAAGTCTCAAGTTCCAGGCCGTCTGCACTTCTCTCCTTCCTCACATACTTAACCCTACTTCGCCTGGATGAGAGGGGTCCAGACAAAGTCAGTCTTCCACATTGGGCAACACAGCCCAGCTGCCCTCGGAGGCGAGGGAGCCGTCCGGGCCTCCACCTGGCTTTCTTTCTTGCCTTCACCCTTACAGACTAGAGCACGTGGCCAGGAGCCCGGGGGTGCGGCTTTTCAGGGGTGGGTGGGTTTTTCTTAACTCGCTGAGCTCTTTCTTTCTGTAGACAGCAGAGGGACGCACCTGCTCACACAAGGGGGGTCTTGGCGCAGGGGGTAGCCCTCTGTGGGGGCTTCCTTGGGAAAGTTTCATGCTCAGATCCCACCCCCAGACCTCAGGAGGCTGGGGGAGGGGCAGAAATCGCAGCTCATTTGTCAGTCTCTGTGGGCATCAGCACTTCTCAGCCCTTTCAGAGCCTCAGTTTCCTGTCTGTAAGACACGAACAGTGCCCCCCTGCCCAAAACTGGGGTGAAGCTATTTAGGTACCTTACTGCCCAGTGCAGTGCAGGGTTGTCAAAGTCCCTGCCTACTTTCCTCTGAGTCCCTGAGTTGCCAGTTGTGTCCACTTAAGGCGTCCTCAGCTCTCGTGAGCTAGTAGGGAAACTGAGTCACAAGAGCTTAATCACGACTCTAATTTATCCCATAAAGCACTACTGACCTTCTACCCAACGTGCAGACAGCAGATCTGGTGGCAGGCTTAGGGAGAGGCAGCAGCAGCAGCCCCTCGAGGCTAGGGCTTAGTGGGCGCTGGCCCCAGCTCCATCTGGCTGGCAGAATCGTGTCTTTGCCGCCTTCCCACTTCTCTACGGTGGGTGTGTATTACTTTTATAACCAGAAAACAGACATTTACAAAGTCAGCAAGTCAGCCCTGCCTTTTCCTCGCTTTTTGGTGGGTTCGTCCCCTGTTGCCTCGGCCGTTTCCGCTCTGCTCCCCGCGCCCTCCACCTGGGCTGCAAGCCTGGCACATTATGCAGGTGTGGACAGTGATGCTCCGGGCAGGGGATGTGCCCCCGTCATGGCGGTAGCCCCTGAAGCTGCAGTCCTTGGGCCACACCTTTCATGCCTGCACAAAAACTGGCTTCCAGGAAACTTCTAGAAAGTGACCCAGTGATGTGGTTGGGGACACAGGTCCCCTAGCTTCCAGCACTCTCAGCTGCACCAAAGTGAGAGATTTGACTTCAATAGGGACATTCAGGCGGAGCAGGACCGGACCCTACAACTGTCCTCCAAAGGCCCAGAGCATGCACCCCATTCTTTCTGGGGTGCCATCCAGGGACAACACATGGCCAGGACAGTTGCACGTATATGTAGTCTATGTAACATGCAACATATATACATAGCACACACACACACACACACACACGAGAAACATACTTATCCTTTATATTTTCCTTACCATTTTTTAAATTCAGGTGAAATTCACTTAACATAAAATTAACATTTTAAAGTATAATTCAGTGGCAATTAGCACGTGCTGTAGTATTACCTCTATTTAGTCCCAAAGCATTTTCATCACCCGCAAGGGACACCCTGTACCCAATCAGCAGTCAGTCCCCGCTTCCCCTCCCCAGCCACTGACATCCAGCAGTCAGCTCTCTACAGATTTGCCTGTTCTGGACATTTCCCATAGATGGAGTCATGCAACACGTGGCCTTTTGTGTCTGCATCACATGCTCGAGGTCCATCCACGCTGCAGCATGGGTCGGAGCTTCATTTCTTTTCATGGCTGGGGAGTATCCCACTGTGATGGCCACGTGGTTAGCCAGGCGTCTGTCCATACAAGGGCACTCGGGTCGGTTCCACCTTTGGGCCATTTGAGGAACTCTAGAAGTGTTGTTTTCATTTCCACCCACGTGCTGCGCTTCCTCTGAAGCTGGCCCGTCTCTTGGTACGTTCCAGATGGTTCTATTGTCCCAACATTTCCATGGTTGTGTCTCCCAGGAGAACTTGCTGGGTGCACATTGCTTCCACCCGGTGCCGTTCCCACGTAGGGATCAAGGGCCTGTTTTTAATTGTTGACCTTGTGCCCTCTCTGCACACGGAGCTTTAAGGAGGGGCTGGCGGCAGAGAGGAGAGACCAGTCCTACCCAGTCTCTGAGCGGCCGGGCTGACTTGGTGCTCAGGATGCTGGGGCCGGTGTTGAGACATGTTTGTAGGTTCTAATTTCTAGAGCCCCTGGCGGCTCAGACAGGATATGTGGAGTTGGTCCGGATGCGGCCGTGGTGGGTTGGATTCCCCTCATTGTCAGGAAAGCCAGAGGCTTTTGTGCATGGAATGGAGCCATCTTTCATTCTGGGACGCCAAAGTTTCACATTTGTGCAGAAATGTCTACGTGAGATAGAAGCGAAGTTTCCTGGAAGTTTCTTACAAGCTTAAAGCAAGGACAGAGGGGTCCTAGGAGAATGCCAGTGCTCATGTGCACTTCAGATGCATGGAATCCCACCTCAATTTACTATCACAAAAGGCTGGATTAAGGAGCACAGTGACCATGTTGCTGTCCTCCCTTGGTGACCGCGTGACTGGCTTTCTCTTTTCTCCCTCCTTGGGGGGAAGGAAGAGGCAGAAGCAGTGCATCTTCCCCTTCTGCTCTGAATGAGTCCAAAATCTCTGAACAGGATAACAAAAGTCACAGCCAAGAGAAAGGACAGGGCTGGAGCACGTGAGTCCTGCAGCTCCTACGACACAGCGCATAAGCGAGGGAGGCGTTAGTGGCGAGAAGAATGGGCTGTTGGACCAGGGCCTCTCCCGTGTTACGTCCCTGTCCTGGGACCACAACCAGGTGGCCTAAAACAACACACATTTACGCTCTCACAGTTCTGGAGGCAGGAGTATGAAATCCAGGTGTGGCAGGACCACACTCCCTCCAGAGTCCCCAGGGGAAGATCCTTCCTGCCTCTTCCAGCTCCTGGTGGCTCTAGCGTCCTTGGCGTGTGGCCGCATTGCCCCAGACTCTGCCTCTGTGGCTGTCTTCCCTATGTGTGTCTGTTTCTTCTCTTCTTTTAAGGACACCAGTCGTTGGATTAGGGCCCACTTAATCCAGTCCAACCTCATCTTAATTAATGACATCTGCAAATACCCTATTTCCAAATAAGGTCACACCCACAGGCACAGGGGTTAGGACTTGAGCATGTCTTTTGGGGGAAACACCTCAGACAACTGCACACATTATCATACCCGTCCCTCCCTACAACCTGGGGCCTGCCGGTGTTACCATCCCCAATTTACAGATGGGAACACCGAGGCTCAGAGGGGTTAAGTAACCTGCCTACGTCACCCAGTCTACAGGTGGCAGAGTTGGAACTGCAACCCTCTTCCCTGAGCCATCCTGATGGTGAGGAGCTCCAGCAGGAGAGGTGCCGAATCTCACTGGTGCACCCGTTAAGGCCCACATAGGTGAACTTGACCCACGTCTTACTTCACCACAATGCAGACTCAACGCCGTCCTCAGCATTGTCGTGGGTGTCACCAGCTGGGCAGGGGACCTCGAGCGAGTGTGCAGATCCACTTATCCAACACACACTTGCGTACCCTGACTGCGCCACTCTGAACGCCAAGGGCCAGGTGTGCACAGGAGGCCCGTTCCCTGCTCTCGGGAGCTCATGTTGCAGTGACAGCAGACAGGTCAGCAAGTGCACAGATGGGAGGGGGACACGGGAAATACCTGCGAGCACCACGTGTGGGCAGAGAATCAGGGCAGCTATTTCAGGGGAGCAGCCAGGGAAGGCCTCTTTGCGGAAGGGGCACGGGGAGAACCTGGGGGCAGTTTGGGGAAGGTCAGTTTTATGTGTCAACCTGGCTGGGTTATAGGACCTGTTACTTAATCAGGCATTAATCTGGGTTGCTGTGAAGGCATTTGGTAGATGCGATGACGCACACGATCAGGTGACACAAATAAAGGAGATGCCCCTTGGTAATGTGGGTGGGCCTTGTCCACCCAGGGCAGCCGAAAGAAAAGCGGAGGCTTCCCTGGGAAGAAGCGCCGCCTACAGACACAGCATCAGCTCCTGCCCAAGCCTCCCCTGCCGTGCAGGTTTGGGACTCACCAGGCCGCTGTCGCTGAGCCAGCGCCTTATAGCAGGTGTCTACACCCACTGCGTATGCTCTCCCAAAGGGCTGCGAAAGTTGGTAAAACACGGGCTTCTCTGCTGCGTTTCCTTCCACAACCAAGGTTTGTGCCGCTGGGAAACTGCAAGACACAAGAGGAGCCTGGGAGTCCGTTTGCATAACTGGTTAACTCCGGTGTCTGTGGTCATTTCTAGTTAAAAAGCCAACCTGGGCGTCCTGCCCTCTGCAACATCGTGACACTTTTTTCTTGTGGCAAAATGCAGTTAAACACAACCATGTCAGGTCAGACCACCAATTCCAGAAAAACAGTCCCTAAGATGGTAAACTGGCTGTATTTTTTGGATTCTACTTTTTAACCAAGAGCCCCAAGGCCTGAAGAAAATTTATAAGCATAAATCTGGTAGACTTTAACCAAATGGTTCTGAGTCTTGGCTGCCCATTGGAATCCCTGGGAAGGTTTTAAGCCTCCTGATGCCTCGGGTCACTCCAGACCGACGACATCAGAGTCTCGGGTGGGGCAGGTGTTGGTGTCCAAAACTCCCCAGGTGTTTCCAACACTCAGCAGAGGCTGACACCCCTGGTTTAAGCACAAGGACTCTGGTTTAGGCACTTCAGAGAAAGCATTTTCTTCTGTGGGGCAGACAGCGCATGCCCAGCCTTGGGAACAGTCAAGAATCAAACCTGGCTTCCCAAGCGGTGATGGCAAGGAGGCTGTGGTTAAGTGAGCGTGACAGGTGGCCTGGCCTGTTCAACTAACCAGTGCTTGAAGAGAGCTGGGAATGTCCCCACATGCCCTGTGCATCGCAGTGGTCACTGCAGTGGTAGTTAAAATGGGAAACTCAAAGCAGGTCGTTGGTTCTGACTGGACAGCTGCTGTGCAGGATGGTTAAGAAGTGTCTAGGGAGGTGACACAGGTGGCAGAGCCTGTCTCTGGTGCAAACACATGCACATACACGCTTCCATCTTCTGTGCAGGTTGGTGGGTTTCAGCGATCTGCTGCTGTGTCTCTAGGTCTCTGGCAAACTGTGCCTTAAGACAGCAGAGTCACCTCTTGTCTCCCACAGTTTCTGTCGGTCAGGAATGTGGGGAGGGCTAGGCTGGGTGGATTTTTCTCGGCACTGTCTCATGTCATCTGGGGCGGCATCATCTGAAGACTCAACGGGGCTGGCGGCTCTGGCACAAGCTGGCTGTTGGCTGGGAACCCCCACCCCTCTCCCCAGCCATGTTAGTGTCCTCACGGCCCAGCACTGGCTTCTCCAAGAGCAAGTGACCCAACCGACCAAGCAGAAGCTGCAGAGCCTTTTGTAATCCAGCCTCCGGGGAGCCCCATGCCACAGCTCCCACTGTGCCATGTCCTGACCACCAGGACAAGCCCTGCTTCCGTGTGGGAGGGGAGAGCACAGGTGAGCTCCGGCAGGTGGGGAACACCGCGCTGTCTTGGAGGCTGGCCACCATAGTCTGTGCTGTTTCCCCAAATGATCCACGTGCCTCCTATTTCTTATTTTTAGCAGCGTGTGCCACCTCCCGGGGCTGGGATGAGAAAAATTGTTATTTTCACACACAGGGTGTGTCTCCTTCCTATTGAACTGCCATTCCTTTAGCATATCTCTTCCCTCTCCCGTTTTATGATCCACAGCCAGAAAAGCACCCCCAGCACTCTCCTGCAGGCCTCACTAGCTCCGTCATTCAGCTCACAGGTGCACATGTTACTTGCCACGTTGCTGCGTGACAGGTTTGCTCAGCTGCAGAATGAGAGCCCCTTGTCCCTGCACAGGACTTGCCTGGCATTCCTGCGGGGGCCTCTCACAGTGCAACTCTTATGCCCGCCAGGACTGGTCTCACCTGAGGCCCAGATGGGGAGCTGCTTCCAGGCGGCTCTTCACACACTGGCTGGTCAGCAGGACTGCTGGGCATGGGGTTGCTTGAACATCGAGGCTGGCTCCCGGCTCCCTGTGGAGCGAGCGCTCCAAGAGACCAAGACACATGCCGCTGTGCCTTCTGCAGCTCAGCCAAGGAGTCATGCTGAGGTTCTGCTGCGTTGTGCTGGTTACAGGGCACAATGAGGGAGGGGATGAGTGCCAGGAGCATGGGTTGGGGGCTCGTTTTGGAGGCTGACTGCCACAGAGACGTCCTAGAAAGGGATGCAGTGAGAAGGCTGGAGGGATGCAGATCAGTCAGTCTGAGAATGACCAAATCAGACAGGGACCACCAGGCTGAAATCAGGAAAGGCTGGCCGTTGGTGAGCGCTAGAAAAGGGCCAAGGACATGTCTGAGGGTGGAAGTTTTAGCCCTCTGCCCCCTGGGGCCTCGACTGCACCTGTGACTGCCCATCAGCAAAAAGGAGACAAGGTCAGGCCTGGTCCCCAACGTCCACTTGCTGGACAATCAAAGGAATAAGTAGAAAAAATAGGAAAGTGCCAAAGGGTCAAGCTGTAACTGTTTACTGTTGTCATTAGGACGATAAGTCCCTTCTAAAAACAGTTTATGGAGACAGAATTCACAGACTGTACATCTCACCCACATAAAGTGCACAGATCACTGGTTTTTAGTCTTGATGTCGGAGGTAGGTCTGGGGGCCAATAGTCGGCCTCAACCCACCCTGTCATCTTACCAGATCTCGACTCTGCCACAGGAAAGAATTCAAGGGCAGAGTCACAGTAGACAGTGAGAACAAGTTTAATAGATAAGAAATACAGGTAACACAGAGAGAGTGCAGCCTAGCTCCAGAGGCTGAGCAGGGCCCACACCAAGTCTAACACAAAAGAAAGTTCAGTTCAGGCATCAAGTCTAACACAAAAGCAAGAAAAACACACTTAAAGTTCAGTACTGAGTGCAGGCTGGCTCAAAAGAGTGAGCAGCTGCTGCTGAAGGTAAGTTTGACACAAAAAGGAAGAAACACACAGTCCAAAGGCAGAGTGAGTCCTGCCTCCAGGAAAATGAGTGACAGCCCCACCTTCTGCTAGGATTCGGCTTTTATAGTTTCTCTATCTAATGAATATTCAGTTAAGGGGGTGGATCCCAGTTATATGCACCAGAATGTTGTGTGCTATCTAGTGAGCATGTCCAGCCACTGGATTGTGCAAGCCAGTCCCCTGTGGTCTCATTTTACCCATGTTGGTGCTGAAAATAGGTCTAACTGGCAACAGTAACTTTCCTCCAGGGGAGAGCTCAGAGGAGGGGACCTGAGACCTCAGGGAGTGGCTGGAAACCCAGAGGTGAGTCCTGAAACCTGAACCCAGGGAAACTGAGCACCTCCTATATCAGTCTATTCAGGGTTCGGTAACCATCATCACTGTAGAATAACAAGGTCCTTTTGACTCTTGAGAGATGATTTTTAGATCACAGAGAAACACCAGCTGATGTGGCAGGAAGTTAGCTAGAAAACTCTCTACTCCATGAGGCACTGGGAACTGTGAAGTTCAGGCTGAAAGAGGGCATCCGTGGGAAGAGACTTCTGGAAACGTCAGAGCTAGCTCTCTGTGTGGGGATGCTTGGGAGAATTCGGCTGCGGGTGGAGCTGCCTTCTCTTCGAGGCTGGTGTGAAGGTGATGTCCCCGTGGGGTCCCGAAATCACAGTCAGAACCAGCTTCATGAATCCCAGCATGCTGGTCTCACTGGCAGTGAGGGCGCCTTCACTTTCAAGGCAGGTGCTTGCAGGGTGTGGGGTTGCCTGTCGTTGGTGGCATGAGCCTGCCCCTCCCCTGCCGTGATCGTACCACCCACCTGCTCAGTCCCTTGATTCACAGCTCCCCGGGAGCCAGGCAGTGTGGTCATGAGCCGGGGGGTTAGTGCTCCCATCCATCTGATGCAGGACACTGAAGCCAGAGGAGAAATGAGTGGGTGGGTCGGCAGGCCAGAGGGTCAGGAGTTGGGGGCTACCGCAGTGTAGAGAAGAGGTCCCTCCTTTGTCAGCCCCCAAGGCTCCAGCGCCTGCAGCTTGTTGGCGAAAGGACACCACAGCTGCAGGCCTGGGGGTGCAGCTGGGAGCCCCTGTGGGCACTGGGGCCTGGCCCCTGGCTGGGCTCACGGAACTCCCGCAGAGCAGCGCACAGGCTCTCCTCTGTGGGTCGGCAGCCTGGGGGGCCTGGAGTGAGCTGTGCGCACTGCACTGAGATCATTCATGAAAATTTCCCAGCCGCAGACGCAGGGCAAAGGACGGAGGAAGCTGGAGTTGCTCTGCTGCAGTAAGTGGGTCTGGGGCATGCCACCCCGGAGGCGGGGGGCCTGGACCCCACAGAGAGACCCTGCCCTGCGCCCACTCGGCCTGGATGGAAGCCAGCAGCCCTGTGTGGTCATACCCGGAGGTCCTCACAGGGTGGCCCCAGCAGGTGGGAGGACAGTGAAATGGTGAACCGTCGGGTGAGGGTGGTGGCAGCCCTGGGGGGCAGGCGGGGCTGAGAGGGAAGCAGCCAGAGGGGCTCAAGGTCGCTTGAACAGGAAGCGTGATCAGATGTCAGCCCAGTCCCCTCTGGCCCTTCAGCTGCGAAGGAATCTTTTTGTCCTAGAAATTGGAGGAGAGGTTATATGCTACTGGGGGCTCCTTTTCAAGAAAAGGAGGCAAGAATCTTGAATCTGAGACTTGGCACAATGGTGAGTGTCCAGTCAGTGCTCTGCTAGGGGCTTGGGTCCTGGCTGGCATCACCTGGTGTGCCAGGTAAGTCGGCCTGAGCATCTTCTGGGGGCCGTTCCTGCACCCAGGTTGGTGCACAATGCTGGACTCTGCTGGAAGACACAGCAGACCCCATGGCACATCCCACCAAACCCACAGCTGCCCTGGGAGGCCCAACCTGGTGGCAGCCACCGAGGCAGGAGGGACAGGTGTGGGAGAGGGGGAGGCAGGAGAGGCAAAGGGGCCTGAGTAGGTGTCACCTGCTCAGAGACTTTCCATTTGTTCGAAGCGACTTTCACTCGCCCACCAGACTGTTCCAGTACCCTGAAGATCCTCGACTCTGTGCAGAGGACAGGGATGGACACAAGAATGTCCTTGATGCTGCCGGTGTTGGGACCAGTAGCTGGTAAGGTTCACCCGAGGCTCCCCCCAGTGTCCTGCTGCTTTGGAAAATGTCTCCGTGTGCCTGGCCCCGTGGGGTGACATCTCCTTCGTGCTGCAGAGAGGCAGCCCTGGGGTAGGGCAGCACCAAGAAAGCGACGTGACCCCACCTCCCAGCGAATCTGACGCTGCCACACCACCCCATGCTGAGGAAGGCAGGCGCTGGGCACCCCCGCTGGCAGCTTCCAAGTGGGCAAGTCTCCGCGCTCAGCCTGGAATGGGAGGGGCAGTGTCGGGGCAGCCGCGGGAGAAAGGTCCTCAGGCTCCTCAAACAGCTCCTGTCCCGGCTGTGGCTCTTTGCCACTAACTTGCCTTGCACAGCCTGGAAGGTCTTGGTGCCTGCAGAAGGTCAGGCCACGGGGGCAGCAGGGGATGAAACCCTCCGAAAATGAGGCTTGGGAGGGGCCAGGAGAGGCTGGAGGCTGGCACAGGTGAGGTGGGTCAGCTCGCCCAGCCCAGGGCCAGTGGCAGCCTCGGAGCCTCCTGGCACCCATTCGCTTGGGTTGCTACTGGAGGGTGCAAGTACGTGTGTGCACACATGTGCATGTTTGTGTTGTGTATGTGTGCATGTGTGTGCATCTGCTTGTATGCATGCGTGCATTGTGCATGTGTGCGCATGTTTGTGTTCATTTGAGAGAGGGGAAAACGCTTTCATCAAAGATTATGGTAAGTGGTTTTCCTCTCAAGCCACTTGGGCACACTGAGACCAGACCATGTGCAAAAACACTTGAAGAGACTGGCAAGAGCTGAGCATCTGCTGGAGGAATTAACCCCTTCTGGGACAGGGTGGCTCATCCTGGATAATGTGCTGATAGAGGACACAGGCTGCTGGTTGGGCTTGTGGGATGAGGAGGGGAGGGGCTGACTTGGAGATGGCAATGCTGTGTGATTTTGCACAAGGTGCCCAGCCTCTCTGTGCCTGCATGTCCCACTCAGCTGGTTAAAATGGGGGTGACTGTCATGAGTCCCTGTTTCATGAGGCCGCTGTTGGGATCTCGAGAGGCACTGCACAGAAAGCACTTGGCATGGTCTGTGGCTGGGAGCTAGGCTCAGTAAACAGCAGAAACAACTTCAGCCATGAGCCCATGCCCTGGGCGTCACAGAACGAGGGCAGGTTTCCAGCTTTGCTCCCATCTGTGGTCAGCAGCAAGCACTGAATGTGGATCTCAGGAAAAGCCCATTTTTCTTTGGGTAGAAGTGACAAGAGCTGGGGTCATCTGAGGTTTGGGCAGGGTCCTCTGCTTAGCCAATGCCCAAACTGAGGAGGGGCTGTCCTCTGCAGCCAGTTCTGGGCACAAACCCGTCAGTACCTGTGAACCCTGGTGGGCTGAGCCACTGTTGCTAGTGAGAGAAGCCGCTGCGGCTGCACCCACCACAAACACACGTGGACGCCCACCCCCAGGCCCCTGGTATTCCTGATGCTGCCTTCCTACAAACAGGCAGTGGTTAAAGCAATCCAACGAGGTGATTGCCCAGGATCAAAGGCGCAGCCTCTCGACTGACGTACCTGACAAAGCGCAGGACACACGTGAGCAGCCCCTGAAGCAGGCAGCTCTGCTTCCATCCCCTCCAGTATTAGCTTTTGGCCAAGTAAGATTCCAAAAGTGAAACTGCAGCTGAGAATATTTTTTTTTCTTTTATAACGGTATAAGAGATTTTTCCACCGTAAGAACTGTCGTCTCTATGTCTTTACCAGGCCCCAGGGGCTACGTGTCATGGTGGGAGCAGGCACCAGAGCCCCAGAGAGTGCCCACTGTGTGCCTTAGCAGACACCTCACTATGCCTGCTGGAGGACAGAGGCCCTGAGAAGCTGGGGAAGGGAGAGAGCCATCTGGGGGTACAGAACTGAGTCCTGTTCCAGCTCAAAATGGTAAGCCTGTCACCTCAGGAGCTTGCTGTGATACTGGGAGACCCCGCCAGGCTCAGGTCCTGGCTGGCTGTGTGCACTAGCAGACCCCGTGAACCCTGCCCGCCCTTGCCTGGCGTGGCCTGGGGAAGTCCAGAAGCTGCTCTCTCTGTCTCTCTTCTTCCCCCTGCCCGCATGGTGGCTTTTCAAGAAGGCAAGTCTGTCTTGTCCCTGAGCTGATATCCAGGCACAGGCCCTGCTGTACTTACTGACTGTGGGATCTCAGCTCTGGGAAGCACCAGCAAGTCTGCAGGCCCCGGGGCTGTGCGGCTTCTCTCCACACAGGCAGAGCCGGCACACAGTGGGTGCTTCACACGCAAATAAGGAGGAAGAGACCTGAGCTCGGGGGACTGAAGTTGCCTGTGGAGCCCAGTGTGGCTGTCAGCCAATGGTGGAACAGCCAGAGGGAGGGGCTCAGGCCGGGCAGGGGCTGGGATGGGGGCGCTGCCCGGAGGCTCCCTTAACTGTCGGGCTCGGAATGAACCCAAAGTGAAGGTGCCGCTGAGCCCGTGCACCACAGTGGGTCTGCCACCCAGCAGGCGTGGCATCTGCAGCTGTGCGGCCCAGGCAAGGCGCCTGGCCTCTCCCAGCCTCGGTTTTCCTGGATGCAGAATGGAGCTGTGATATGCTCAGTCTGCACGTGCCTGTCCTGGAGACCCTGCTTACTGTTTTTGCCATTTTCATCTCTGCCCCTGTCATTTGCTGGGATCTCAGACTTCCCCGACTCTTCCTAGTGAAATGCGCAGCAACCGCACACCCCATGAGCACCGCCTGAGCCCCATGCACACCCACGATATGCGGGCACGCTGGGTGGGTGCAGGGAGCAGAGCCGCTGCTCAGGGCTGAGACTTCAGTGCCCTCCAGGGATGTAGACAGCCCAGAAACCAGCAAGGGCAGAGGCCAGGGGGCAAAGACCACCAGGTGCCGGAGCCAGGGATCGGGATGACAGTCACAGGGGCGTGGTGACAGGGAAGAGGTGCCCTGGCCTGCTTCTCCCACTCACGACACGCCCAGCACCTCCCACACCAAGCCCTGAGCCAGCCCCCAGGGCCGGGGGAGGGGGGACAGGGAGACCACCAGCGATGCCAAGCACAGAGCTCTATCTGAAGGGTGCAGGCTTCCACCAGCTTCCACGGGACCGGGGACTTGGACTCTGGTTCTTTGAGGGCCACGTATAGAAAAAGAGGCCTCTCCACACAGGGCTTGCTGCCCTCGGTTCTGCCGTTACACCGACGTGTGCAATTGGGATGGATTTCTTCCCCCCTGTGCAGAAGTGCTCCATGTCCTGCAGACTCAACTGTTAATTTTCCTTGCTGGGTGACTGTGGTCTCAGTGCCTTTGAGCTGATGGCCACTGATTCTGACGGTCTGGGATAAAACCCAGCAGGGAAGCAGCACAGCACCTGTCATCTGTCTGAGACTTCGTGGGTGCCAGATGCAGGGAAGGTCTAGTATGACTCCAGGGACCTGAGATGGAGATGGAGCCTGCCCTGGCCCTATCCCCCTGCCCCCAACCCAGTGCCCAGGACGTCCATGCATCCCTCCCTGGCGCATCATGGAGCTGAGCTGCTTTCCATTGCAGCCTGCTGCCACATGCCCAGAGTGTTCGCTCTCCCACATCCTCTTGTGGTGTTCTCTGTGCCACTGCCTGCTGGGGAAGGCAGGTGGCAGCACCTGGCCTGGGCCAGAGCACGCGGGCTTTGGCCATGGGTGGGTGGCAGGTGAGTGGAGGTGGCGGGGCTGTGGCCTTCCTCTCTGATGGCCTTGGATGATGACGAGGAGGCGAGGAGAAGGGAAATGGGGATGAGGGTCCACTTGGAAGCATGTGGTCTTGCCGCAGAAATGCAACCCATTAGTGCATTGTTTTTGTCTAGCTCACGGGTGCAGGGTAGGCGGAGACTTGGGTTTTCTAAGTTTGGGGCTTTGTCTAGGTGGGTACTAGGAAGTGGGGGATTGAGGGGGGCAGTGTGTGAAGGAGTGCCAGCCGCAGGAGGCCCGAGGACTGGGCTACGGAGAAGACCGCAGAGCCGTCAGTGCCACACGAGCTTTGTCATCACAGGCGCAGGACGGGTCTCCTTATTCAGGCTGTCTTTGACCTCTTTCTGCGAAGTTTTATGACTTTTCCCCATAGAAGTCTTATGCATCTTTAATTGGATTTATTTCTTGACACTTTATATATTTTAAGGCTATGTTAACGATGGCTTTTGAAAGTTTCATTTTTAAGTGCTTGCTGGTGGTAGACAGTAACGGCATGACATTTTGTACGTTGACTGATTCCCAAAACCTTGCTGAGATCTCTTAATATTTCTAGTAACTTATCTTTGGGAATTGTTCTGGATTTTATCTTTGGAGTGATTTGGAATTTTCTAGAACACAATGACATCGTCTGCAAATGATGGCAGTTTTGATGCTTCCTCCCTGACTTGGGCCTCTTGCTCGTTTTCTTTTCTTCCTGAAGGCCTCCGGCACATGTGAACAGAAGGGGTGGGAGTGGACATCCTGGCCTCGCTCCTGATGCCAGGGCGAAGCGTGCTGTGGACTCCAAGGCCTGGGGAAGCCCTGATCAAGTTAAGGACATTCCCAATTATTTCTAGGATGCTAGAAGTCCTTCTTTTTTAAACATTTGAATGGATGTAAATGTTATCAAAAGCTCTTCTGCTCCGGCCAGGACAACCTGGGATTTTTTTCTCCTTTGATCTGCCTGTGCGGTGAGTTACATTAAATGATGTTCTAGGGTCAAACCAAGCTTCACTCATGAGCTAAGCACATGATGTGATCATGATGAAAACCCAGAGGATTTAAGTTATTCTGTTAATTATTATAATCAGAATGGGAGCTCAGCAAGGTTACTGGATACAAAATAAAATACAGAACCCGTCTGCATTTCTCTACACCAGCATGTCAGTGAGTGAGTGAATGATATTGTTTGTGCATTGCTGCTTTTGATTTGCTAATTTTTGCTTGGAACTTTTTATCTGTGTGGTGTTATGATATACATATTTTGGTTTCCATCTATGGTTCCTGGCTCATGACTCCCATGGCCCTGGTCATGTCCTAAGTCGCTGTTCTCTGACCTTCTCCTGTCCTTTCACCTGCTCCTTTCCTCCCCAGGGCAGGCTGCAGACACTGCTCTAACCTTCCCCTGCCTTTCTGCCTTGGAGCTGGCCAAAAGGAAATTCTCTGGCCTACTTCTGATTGTAGGTTATAAGGAAGATCCCACCCTATGCGCGGGAGGAAGGAAGGCTGCACAGAGAGGACAAGAACCCAAGTAGACAGGCCTCACTGGACTTCCCCACCCAGACAGCTAGCGTTAGATCAGACTCTGTGTCCAGTTACATTTCTGCACGGTTGTCCACACTTCAATCATGCCTACGTAATGAAGCTCCCATAAAAACCCAAGAGCACAGGGTTCAGGGGGCTTCCGGAGAGCTGGACATGTGGAGGTTCCTGGAGGGTGGTGCCGGGGAGGGTGTGGAAGCTCCGTGCCCCTTCCCATTACCTCGCCCTCTGTATCCTTCATCTGTGTCCTGTGTATTGTCCTCTGTAATAAGCCAGAAAATGTAAGTACGTGTTTGCCTGAGTTCTGTGAGCTGCTCTAGCAAATTAATTGAACCTGAGGAGGGATTGTGGGAACCCCGATTTACAGCCAGTGGGTCAGAAGCACAGGAAAACCACCTGGGGCTGGCGATTGGCATTGGAAGTGGGGGAGGGACAGTCTTGTGGGACTCGACCTGCAGGTGGACAGTGTTGGAACTGAACTGGGGGACACCCAGCTGGGGTCTGCTGCAGCAGTGGCTGCTGGTGCTGGTGGGAAGAAGTCCTTAGGCCTCTGGGGTCAGAGGCGTGCTGCAAGGGTGCGGAGGGCAGATGATGTCTGAGTGAGATCACTCTGTCGTTCGCTCTCTCTGCTGGTCTTCTCAGATGTTCCTTGTTTTCGCTCACCACTGTGCTCATGAGGACGTCTCAGGTTTTGATGCCAAAGGCATGCCAGCCTCGAAGAATGAGCTGTGAGCGCTCCAACTCTTCCAGCGTTCTGGGAGAGTTGATGGAACACTCCCCTGAGTGTCAGGAGAACGTGCATCACTGTGGGTACAGTCTTCTGCTTCCTCAGATGAGTCTAGTCTGCCGTTACACCTGCACGCTGAATTCTTACTCTTGATTAATTTTAGTCATAGACTGTGTGCCCCTCCTCTCCTGCCTTCTAGCTGTGACTTTCCCTCTGTTAGTTTGGAAGCTACACACTCTGTGTCTAGCCTTTTTGTGGATGAGGGATTACAACTCAAGGGACCGAGGCCCAAATGCATCCGTTTCCCGCCGACCTCATCCCTTCGTTCCCAGCCCAGCCCTCATCTCTCAGCCAGCGCTAGGCCTGGCCCCACACACCAGACACCTGCTCTGCTCCCTCAGCCTCCTCCACCTCAGACTTTCTATCTGGAATCACATTCCTTCTGCCTCAAGTCCTTAAAATTCCTTTCAGTGCAGGTCCGCTGGTGGCTAACATTTGCCTTTGTGCATGTGTTCATTTTTTTAATTGAAAAATGACAGAGAAAAGGGCGCAGATCGCAGCACACCTTCTCACGGAGAGAACGCACCCAGAGTAGAAAACATAAGCCAGCCTCCCAGACCCTTGGGGTGGGTGTTCTGCTGGAGCTCCAGTGCCTCTGTGCTCACTGCAGTAGAAGGTGCCACACTGTCCCCACAGTGGTTTATCAGTGGCCCCCCGACCCCCATGTGCAGGAGGCCCAGCTGTTCGCATCCCCCAGAGCCTTAGTCTTTTAAGCCCGAGCAAGTGTGCAGGCATCTTGTGGTGGTTTACTTGGGCAGCGAGGTTGAGCACTTTCTCATGGTTACTGGCCACTTGGAGGTCTTCTCTGGTTAGGCATCTGTCCGTGTCTTCTGCCTTGCTTCTGCTTCTGGTAAGGGGATAAAACACCTCAGTCATGCAGTGAAGGGAGGAACGGTGGCCGTGACCTCGCTCCGAAGGTGCCAGGAGACCGAGCTTGTGTGCCTGGCTTGCCTGCCCCACCCCTCCCCTTCTTCCACCAGGCTTGGTCTGCTTTAAACGTGGAGGGGTCTGTCTTCCTCGTCACCTCATGGGATTCTCTGGAGATCTCAGATGCTAGTCCTTTATTGGCTAAAAGGAAGGCACGTGCCTGCCCCGGCTCTGGGCCTTGACTCCTTTTCTCTCCTAATGGTGTCTTCTGGTGAACTGACCTCTCAATGGGAGCTCCGGTTTGCTCTTCCCTGGTTTCTCTGCTCTCCTTGCACACCGGCTCCACAGTGGACTCCCATGTGACTCGTGAGACAGGGCCAACCATTGTTCTCCAGGAGTGGCTGACTGACGCAGCCCTGTGGACTGGTGTCGGCGACCTGCTTGTGGAGCTGCAGGTCTGCTCGTCACCACCCAGGGCCCCGCGTGGGTGGCCCAGGCCTGGCTCTGCTCTTCCTTGGCTGTCCTCACAGCACTCGTGCTGCTGTGCTTTCAGGCAGCACTCACGTCCCCAGCAGTCATTCAAGGCTGGCTGTGCTGTGCTTGGACCTTTGTACTTCCAAATACATCCTAGAACAAGTGTGTCGATTTACACAAAAAACCCTGCTTGGATTTTGGTGGAAATTGCACTGAATCGCCATTTAGAGAAGAATTGACATTATTACAATACTGAGGCTTCCAATCCACAAACAGGTCACATCTCCCCATTTATTTATTCAGGTTTTATTTTCCTTCAGTAATATTTTACAGCTTTCTGTCAACGACATCTTTTGTTAGATTTACTCCTACATAGTTGAAGTTTCTTAGGAAGGGCCTAGAATAAACCACATTTACAAGTGATCGTTACTGTTCGCTTCTGATATTTAGGACTATAATTGATTCTTGTATACAGCACTGGCCTTGTGGCCAGCGGCGTGCTAAATTCACTCACTGCTTCTAATAGTTTGCTTGTGGCTTTCTTTGGATTTTCTCCACAGGTACCCATGTCATCTGCAAATACTGACAGCTTCACGTCTGGCTCTCAAACCTCGCGGCTTCTCACCTCCCTCCTGCCTTTGTGCACAGCTGGCTTCTGTGTCCCAGGTGAATGTCAGCAGCACTGGGGGGTCGTCCCCATCTGCTCAGTGCTGGGCTCTCCATATTCCAGTTACGTGGGTTGTTGCAGATATCTTACAGATACTTTTATCAGATTAAAGAAGTTCCTTTTTATTCCTAGTTTGCTAAAGGTTCTCTTAATCATGAGCGGGTATTGAATTTTACAAATTACTTTTCTGTGTCTATTAAGATAATCGCATGGTTTATCTCTTTATTTTGTTAATGTGGTGAATTCCATTGATTGATTTCTTAAAAATTATACTAACCTTGTGTTCCTGAACCCAACCCAACTTGGTCATGATACATCACTCAGTATCACTGAATGCGGCTTGCTCTTGTCTAGTTTAGGATTGTTCGGAATGCTCAAAAGAAACTTCTTTACTGTCTTTCAAATATCCTTGTCAGGTTTTGGTGTCAAGGTTATGCTGCCTCATAACAGGATGGGAAACGAGCCTCTTGGTTTTGTTTGGTGGATGAGTTTTAAAGATTGCTGTTCTTTCTTAAACATTTGGAAACACTTAGCAGTGAAGTGCCGAGTCTGCAGTTTCTCTTAGTGACAAGATTTTAAGTTACAGATGAGACTGCATAAAGACAGGCACCATGAAGATGCTGTTTCTTCTTGCAGTTTTTTAAAATGGTGTTTCCCTAGCGATTTGTCATTTCTATCTAACTTTTCCACCTCATCAGCACGAAGTTTTAGAGCAGCCGTGTCTATCCAGCGTCGGAAGGGACTGCATATGGTGTCTGCACCTGTCCTCTCTCCTCCTGACCAACTGTTCTGGGGCTGGTCAGCTGCATTGATCTTTTCCAAGAACCAGCTTTGGTTTTGTTGGTTGTATCTACTCTACATTCTACTCTACATCACCATTTCATTAATCTCTACATGTTTTTTAATTTTTCTGTAAGCACAACTTTTGATGCATCCCACAAGTTTTGATGTCAATTTGCCATATTTAATTGTCATTTGTTTAAAAATATCTTAAAATGTCCATCTTTATTTCTCATGTGATCTGTCGGTTATTTAAAAATATATTACTTTCCAAACATTCAGGGATTTTCTACTCACTTTTTTCTCATTAATTTTTACCGTAATTCCATTTGGTTGGAGAACATACTCTGTATGATTCCAATCCTCTGCATCTGTTGAGACTTGCTTTATAGTCTGGCATATGACCAATAAAAATTCCAGAGAGCAGCTGAAAAGAATGTGTACCCTGAGGCTGTCAGATGTAATGTTCTACACAGATTGATCAAGTATGTTAATCACCTTGTTCAAGTATTCTAGTGTTTTATATATACGGTGCGTACAGTATTTTATATATACTGTACAGCTTTTATTACTGTTTACATTTTTGTATATACTGTTGTTTCTTAAACATTTATGACAGACATTGAAGTCTTAAAATTGTATAATACACCTTGAGCCTTTTCCATCAGGGCAATAAAAAGGATTTAAAACAATTTAGCTCCCTTCTTGCCTGTCCTGTTACATAGTAATGTTTTTCAGTATTTTATTGTTTTTTAAAATTTCAATATGAGACCATTTTATATAGACTGCATAGACTTGTCCACACGTTTATTATTCTATTCCTTCTTGCTCTAAGAACCTCCTTCTGGATTCATATTCCTGCTCCTTAGAAAACTCCTTAGAATTCCCTCTAAAGGAGGTGTCATCTGCAAGTGACACCTCAATTTTTGTTTATAAATGTTTTTTACAAATGTCATTATTTTTAATGACTTCGAGATATGACATTACCTACCAGAAAATTCTCCCTTTTAAGGGAATAATTCAATGACTTTTGGTGCATTTACAAAGTTGTGCAAATATCACCACTAATTCCAGAACATTTTCATCACCATGAGAAGGAACTCCGTGCCCCTTAGCAGTCAGTCCCAATCCCCCCTGCCCCAGTCCCTGGCAACCAGTTACCCACTTTCTGTATGTATGGATTTGTCTCTTCTGAGCCTTCCCTATAGGTGGAGTCGTACAATGCATGGTCTTCTGTGTCTGGCTTCTCTCACTTAGCAGTGTTTTCGAGTTTCAGCCATGTTGTGACGAGTGTCAGTGCTTCGTGCCTTTTGAAAGCTGAGTACTATCCTGTTGTGTGGACAGACCCCACTTTCTCTATCCATTCATCTTTTGATGGACACCTGGGTTGTTTCCACTTTTTGGCTAGTGTAACTAATGCTGTGATGAGCACTAATGTCCAAGTGTCTGTGTGGACAGATGTTTTCAATTCTCTTGGGTAGATTCCCAGGAGTAGAATTGCTGGTCATGCGGTCACTGTCACCAGCATCCTCCGGCTCTCACAGTGTGAGCCAGGTTCCCTCGCTGCGCTGCTGGGCTCATCCCTCGCTCCGGCCTCCCGGGCTTGTTGAGAGCTATGCCGACATTCTGTCCATCACAGGGGTCTGTCTTCTCTCTCTGGCTATCTTTAAAACTTGTCTCTAATGTTCTGCATGTGTCTGGGCCTGCATTTATTTTTATTTCTCCTACTAGAGAGATGTTCTACTTCCTGAATCCTTTAAACACCATCTTTCTTCTGTTCTCTAATTAGCCTTCCTACTTCCAACCTCCATGACTTGGATCTTTTTTCATATTTCTGTCTCCTGGAGAATGGCCTGTCTCAAATAACTGTCCAGGGAGGCCTCAACTCCCACCTCAGAGTGCCCTTCTTCAGAGGCAGCCAGTCTCCCCAGCAGGACGGACAGAGACACTCACCCAGGCCTCACCCTTCCACATGTCCTGGTGAGTACAGGAGCCAGCCAGGAGCCCGACGGGGGTGGGGTCAGAGGCATGCTTGCTCTGGATGGCAACTTTGAACACTTCCCAGAAATACAGTTTTATTGTGGGCATTTCACAAACTCCAATTAAGGTAACTGCCAAAACTGTGTGGGTAGAAGCAGACAAGGTTCTGCTGGTCACATATAATTCAAACCACCTCTGGCACTTCTATTTGGAACTATTTTCTCTACTTTTTAAAGAAATTTTTAGGTGACAAGGTACGCCCCTCTGGATACAAAATTCTGTAAGCACCCCCAGAGCTGCACCTTTCTGGAGCTGGTTTATAGAGAAAACAAGACACTACACAACTGTGCTTTGAAATTAGGTTTACTTCCTAGTTGCTGTGGCAAAGGACGCCCTCAGGGACAGTCAGCCCAGCCAAAGGGGCCCAAGTGGCGACTCTCCAAGCAGCGTGGGCCTGAGAACCAACAAGCCGACTAGCATGCCTGTCCACCCACCCCCAGGAACAAAGGGAATAGCATGAAAGCCAATGTGGTCATAAATACATTTTATTTCCTTAGAAATGCATAATTACAGTGTTCGAGAGCATATCCCCCTAGAAAAGTAGATAAGCAAGATTTCCATTAAAATTGTTAGCTGTCTTTTGCAAATGCCTATTTTCATTACACTGAACAGAGCACACAGCAAAAGGCTTCTGCTACTCCACTGTTTTTTTTTTCAATTTTCTGTTTTTGTTATAAACACCATAGCAAATTAAAAAAGCTGTTTAACAGAAAAATATCATGTTCCTGACTTCCCGTGTGCCCGCAATGTGCTGCGCACAGTGCTCCCCTCGTTCCTCAGATACCAACAGGATGACTCAAAAGAGGGGTCTTCCGACAGGACAGTGCTTGTGATCATGATTGTTTAACGTATCATGGGACTTCCCCTGGGGGAGGTGGCTTCCGGACACACTTTAACAGGATAGCGCAGGCGCCTCTCCCGCTCAAAGCTGTGGGAACGGGATGCATGGAGACCAGGGCTGAGGCTGGAGCAGTCCTCTAGGCGATTGGCTGTGTCACCTCACTGGATCTGGATTGCTCCGTGTTCAAGCTGCATTTCGGGCTGCAGGGTCTCCGCCGTCTGCAGGAGGGAAGAAAGGAGGGCTTTTCTAGAAAGATACCCACCAGTGTGTGTCCAGCCACTCACTTGTCATAAGACAGCTGATGCCTTTCATGCACAGAGTAGAAAACACACACCAGAGCTCAGAGGAGCTCTGAGGACCTCAGGTTTCCCCCAACTGCTCATCCAGGCATCTGTGCTCTGTGGCAGTGCTTTGCCAAATCCTGCTCGTCCCCCTTCCCTCAGGGTCCTTGGCCATCCCCTCCCTCCCACATGTGCCGGGCCCACCCAGCCCTGCTGCTGCTGCTGCTGCTGCTGCTGCTGCTGCTCCTAACCCTCCATCCCCACCGCTAGGCTGGTTGCTGGAAACTAACCTGGAAGCTGTATTCACCTGGAATTTCAGGTGTCACTCTGCCTTCCTATAAAAACTGTTCCAGTATCCCAGAAGTATTTCAGGGCAGCTACCTTTTCTTCCCTTAGAGGCTTAAATTTTAATCAATGATTTACAGATATTAAAAGGACTCCAAATACATACTCACAGATTCATTTTAAGTTAAAGCATATGGTCTGGGAATACATCACTGATCCACCATCTCAACCATGCAGAACATGCCCTGAATGGAGGAAACTATTTTGGGGTTTCTGTTCAGCCTCCCCAGGGGTTTAGTTGGAGGAATCAGGCACAGTGACAGCAAAGAAGAGGCAGGAGAAGCCGCGGATACCACAGAGGAGACCAGCAGGAGGCACAGGTCTGGGGGGTGTTGGAGGGGTTAATGACTCTCCCCGTAGCTAAGGCTGTGCTTTTTCAAAGACGAATGTCAAATGACACTCAACACATTGTTTCCTTAAAAGAAGGAGGGACTTCCAGAGTAGGATGAAGGGCTTGGCACAGGTACCTCATTCTGTCCAGGCAGGAAAATGAAGAGGCAGAGCTGTGACAGAGACTCAGCGGCCGCACACATCGCAAGACAGCAGAGAGAGCTGCAGTGGGCGGGAGGGAGGCAGCACTGACAGTTCCCTCCCCAGGAACTCGGGAAGAGGTGGCCTGGACTCAGGTACCCAGGACGGTGAGGCAGAGGGACCAGGTGCAGGCTGAGCCGGGCCTTGGGAAACCTACTGGCCCTCAAGAGTGCCGGTGCCAGCCCACCTCTCAGGCTGGAGCATGCAGAGCATCGAGAACTGCTCCAGCTACAGATGTTCAAGGGCCCCCCAGTGCTCAGACACGGCCTCACCTGCCCTCCCTACACAGGACCCCACTGCACACAGGGCTCGGGCACGTTCCCGTCAGCTCCCCACGGGCTTTCCAGTAATGAGTTTAGGTGTGGGACCCTGGTTCTGACCAACAAAATACACAAGGAAATCCTGAGGCGGGGTTGGGGGAGCTCTGTGTGGAGAAAGAGGCACATCAGAAAACCCCCTTTCCTCCACCAGACGTGGGAGGCCATATGTGTTGAAACACCAGGAAAGACTTCAGTCACTTGCTCTGGGCTGAGGGGGGCAGAGAAGGAAGAGGAGGACCTGGCCCTGAGGTGTGCTGACCGACTCGTAGCCCGGCCCGGACAGCTGTGGCACCTGTGACATAGCCCGCCATAGCCTCTGGGCTGGGCTCCTGCAGGGGAAGCACCCAGAGAGCACACGTGCCTTCCGCTGCTGGGACATGTCCTCACTAGACCGTCGCCTGAGACCTGCCAGGTGCCCATGCAGACAGTGCTCACGGGAGAAGGAGGCTGCAGAGAGCTACACTGGAACATGGGCTTCCTCAACTTTGAAATCTGTAAAGTGGCCAGAAATTTATAATCCAATAAGACAACCTAACACACAGCCCCCAAATCTACAGCACATGCAATGTGTCACACTTCCATGCCTGTCAGCAGCACAGGAATATCCTACTTACAATGGAACGGGTGGCCAGGCACCAGTCACTCAGCATGGGCTGCAGGGGCCATTAGGGATCTTTTTTGGGGGACAGGTCAGTTTTCACACCATGTAAAGGAGCTATCCAGAGAGTGGCTACTCTCCCCAGCCCCATGCTGCACATTCTTGGTGTCACCCCACATTCCTTTTCAGTTTGTCCCCAGGGAGTCAGCCCCAGTGAAAAGTGACCCCTACACAGTGTTGAAGTCCCTGCAGGTGCAGCTGGCAGGGTCTGCAGGGAATGGGGGTTTATGCCTGCACCAGGACACACACCCTCAAACTCCTAGCCAGCAGGAGCCTGGTGAGTCAGGAGAAGATGCAAGCGTTAATTGAGCATTTAGGTCATCCCAGGGCGGCTGAGGCTCACAGGGCTCCGGAATCACCCAGACTGGCCACCTGGTAACCATGGTCACCTCAGGCTCTGCTGAGCCCCATTTCTTCAGCAACCACCTTCCAGAGCAGGACATCCTAGCACAGTGCCGAGGGATGGAGGGACAGGCCCATTCACAAGTCTGGGGCTTTCATTTTAAAGGTTGCATCGAGATGCAGGCAGATTGCCAGCACTGGGCCCACAGAACGGAGAGGAACAGACCCAAGACGGTGGCCACGATGTGTCAGAAGGGCTGGAGGCAGGACAGGGATAAGGCCTAGGGCTGGGCAGAATCCCAAAGCAGTGGGTAGAGGCCACCCAGGCCCAGATGGTGGGCTTTCCTGCCCACCGAGGACAGAGCAGGTGGAAGCCTTCACCACAGCCTCGTCTCCACCTCGGCAGAGCTGGCAGTCGCAGCCTGCAGCCTTGCCCATGGGAGCTTCTGCCTCTGGGGTCTGAAGGCACTGGCAGGGACTGTGTCTGTGCCACATGTGGTCTGCAACAGCCTCGTATTGTTTCAGTGGACTCCCTGCCCTCTCGGGACAAATTCTGTGGTTATTCTCATAAAAACTGGAATACACCCTAACTGCAGAATGAGGTGTCCTAACATAACCAAGCAACCAGATGACCTGATTGCACCATCTCTTACTGGGCCAGGCAGGTACCCCAGACTGAGGAAATCCCAAAGAGAGGGTGGCCATGATGCTCTCTCTGCCCTGCACACTTAAAGCGCCTAAAGCTCTTCAAGTAGCTAAAGGATCAAGGTCTCCTAATGTTTCAGAAAGCATCCACACAGCTTGCACACTCCTCCGGTCCAGCAAAATGAGAAGCCAAGAGGGGATGCTGACCAGGGCTTTTTTCTGACTGTAAGCTCATGATAATGAAGGGAAAGAGTGTGTTCTCATGGGATGGTCCTGAAAAGGATGCGGCTGCCATGTAGACGTGTCTCGTAGAGAGCTGGAAGGGTCAGATGGGGCAGACACCATGCTGCCCTGGACCCCTCCACGCCCATTACAAAAGAGAAGAGCCGGCCAGAGACAAATGCCCCGAAGGAAGGAAGGAAGCGGACAAGGCCTCGGCTGGGATTAGAGCCCTGTGGAACCGGCTCCAAACAGAGGTATGGCCCTTGACAAGAGGGGCAGCGAGCTCTTGGGTAATGACCCCCGAGCTCCCCGGCCTCAGGAGCACACTCCAATGAAGGGAGAATAGAGCAGAGCTTCATTTCTGCCTCTAAATCTATAGATGAACATTCCGCAAGATGGAGGAGCTCAACAGTGAGTTTGAAATTTAGAATTGGGCCAGGATGTAACTTCCCACCTTCATATTTTCAGGCGCTTATGAAAAATAGAATCCCCAAATGAGTATCTATCATGTGCCTTTTGATGCTAATTTACCTTCCTCACAGGAGAAAGTCAGAAACAGACCCAAAGCTACGTGCAAGCACCACAGAGGCAGACGGGACCAAGGACTTACCTGTGCCGTGGCCGTGTGGTCACCCACCGGCGCCAGCTGGACATACTGGACCTGGATATCACTGCCCTGCAGAGGCGACCCATCCACGCCTGCTGCAGCAGGGTCTGAAGAGGCCACGGCTATCAGCTGGGCCCCCTGCAACACCTGGAGAGACAAAGAGAGGCTGTGTTGGTGACTGCACCGCGCAGTAGACACAGGGAAGGCGGGCACCCGGACAGCAGTAGGCACCCCGTCATCTTCTGGACAAGCACCAGCGGAATGGCCCCAGGACCACGCTCAGGACTTGGGGTTCTGCTGTCTCACAGATCACATCAGAACAACGTCGGCTCTGGTGAGAGAGTGAGGAAAGGGCAAGCGAGCCTCTGCTAGGCCTGTGCTACCTCCTCAGACACCTGCATCCCAGACAGAAACGCTGGCATGCTACAGCCCATAGGAAAACCACCTTCCCCAGTGTCGAGCAGAAGAAAACTGCCAAGCAATACTCCCGAAATGTTACTATGAGAATCACGAAGATCCTAAGTCCTCCAAGTAGTCACGATGGAAACACGAGTGTGAGTGTAGAGATCAAACACTGAGATCGGAGAGGCAGGCAGACATTAGCACAGCTCGAATGCAGAGCGTGCTGACAGAAGAGAGCAGCTATATGGGCAGCACAGCTGGAGAAGAACCTGCAGGGAGAGGTGGGACCACGCGCTGAGGGGGTGGGGGTAGGGAGTCAAGGCCCCATGAGCCCCCCTCCCACACATCCGTCCTCCCTGCATTTTGATTTACAGAGTAGGATTTTCTTATTTCTGCCTCAGAACTACATTTTCTAGGCACTGTGGTTTTGTTTCCAACTACACAGCTCAGTCTAAAATAAAACTGAGAACTTTAGGATAAAGTAGCAGAAGGCTCTTGTTTGTAGGAGCGGAAACCTCAGCGTCACAGACTATGTGACCCTGGCCAAGACCCTTTACCTCGTCCCACTGGGCCCCACAGCAGCCCCAGGAGTGGGCGTTTCCTGCTTCTGGAAGCCAGGGTGGCAGGGCCCTTCACTGGGTGCTGCGGGGCCAGGGCTCACAGGTGTCCCTCAATCTGCAAACACACAGAAGTCCAAGTTGTACTCAAGGTAAAATTACTGCCTGTTGCTAACATCAACCTCAGAGGTTAGGAGTGTTCCCTAAATATTTAGTCCCCATTAATAAATTGATCAGGCAGCTCTGTGATTCATGAGTGTTTTCTCAGATTTTTAAAGCTGTTTGTGCCTTCTGTCAGGAGCCCTTACGTGGAGAGCGCCTCACCAGGAAATGCTCTTTCTGGTGTCCTTGAGGCCCCAGGGAAAGCGCCGGGAGAGCCCCCACCTCACATGCCCAGGCGGGACCCAGGCCACCCCTTCCCACCAGTGCCAGGAGCTGCTTCACTGGGTGTGGCTATGCGATCCTGTGAGACCCCCGAGGAGCGCCGCCTGGGCACCTGCACCTGCAGGGAGGCGCTGGCGAGCAGTCAGGTGGGGCACGAGGCTGGCAGCAGAACAGGGAAGCTCTGCAAGGAGAGCAGCGGGCCTGGGCCACGCCTCGAGGGCAGTGCAGAGTGTTCCGAGAGCCCAAGGCCTGGTCAGAGAGGAGCCACTGGCCTGGGACAGGGCAGTCCCCTGCAACCATGACGAGACAGTGACCCTGTGTCTCAGTGACCGGTGGCCCTTCCACATGCTCCCCGATTTCTGTATACTCCTCAATTCAAATCTGTCCCCTGCTCTCTTTCCCTACATCGACCATTTCGGCCTCAGTGAACAATCCAGTGAACAATCCCACTTCACCATCAATTTCAGAAAAAAAGATGAAAGGAAACTCTTAACGACTTTTCCTCTTGTGTCTTCAGAAACCATTTGAAAACACATTTCACGTTCTAATCCTAGCTAGCCATGCTAGCAGAATAACACTCCCCCCCCAAGATGTCATGTCCCTTTTACACAGGCAAAGGGACCTTGCGCATGTGGCCACACTAATGATCCTGAAATGCGGAGGTTGTCCTGGATCATCTGGGTGGGTCAATGTCATCACAGGTGTTCTTAAGAGCAGAAAATCTTTCCCAGCTGCAGAGGGTCAGAGTGATGGTATGTGAGAAGGACTAACCCTGGCCACTGCTAGCTTTGAAGATGGAAGAAGCCAGGAGGCAAGGGATGTGGATGCCTCTAGAAGCTGGAAAAGGCAAGGAAACAAATTTCCCCTGAAGCCTCCAGAAGGAACCAGCCCTGCTGACACCTTTATGTTAGCCCAGTGAGACCATGTCAGACTCCTGTCCTCCGGAACCATGCAAGAATCAGTGTGCTGTTTAGGCCACCAGGTCTGTGGCCCTTTGACACAGCAGCCACAGGAACCTCATACAGCTGTGCAAGTTGTCCTGCAGCCTGCCACCTTCTGAGCACAGGAGCTGCCTGCTCCAGCCCTGTAAAGTTAGGGCTTAGAGTTCACAAACCCTTCAAGCCCGTTGTACAGACTTGGTCACAAACCCCTCACATGCCAGGCTGGGTCACCAGACCCCTCACACACAGGTCCATGCTCTACGTTACTGGGAAAGATCCTGGGATCCACTGGCAGATGACACGAGCTCAGTCCAGCAGCAGAAGCAGCAGTGGCCTCTCAGGACATCCCGGGGGTGGGGGACCCTGTAGATCAGAGCCACTCGTCCTTTATACTTAAGTCCATAACCCAGGACACCTGGGTGCACATGCACAATTAGTCAATAGCCAAGGAACACCTCGGCGCACATGCATATTTACATCAAATGCTTGGCAAGATTCTGAACATCTGAGGGGCCCTGACCATTTTCCTTCACTTTCCCTACAAGCCCATACCCAAATAACTCTTTATTAGAACACAAAGTTCCCAAACAGAACAGGAACAAGAGAAGGCACACTTAAGTCATCAGGCAGTACGTGACTGCAGGGCAGGTCTGCTGTTCTCCACTCACTGCTTTTCTCCACTGAGAACTGTTCACACTACAGGAGTTTTTGAAGGGTCTGAAAACTGGAGGAAAAAATGGTGCTTCTTCTGTTATTCATATTCCCTTTTCCCCAGCAAGTGGTTCATGCTCAGCAAACCAGAGGCCACTCGCCAGCTCCTGGAGGTTTGTCTCCTGCTTGAACGCCACGGAGGCAGCCATGTCCCCTGCCACTGCAGCTGTGGCCCTTGGACCTCCCTGCATTCTGACCCGCAGGTGCGAGGCTTCCATTGAAGTCTCCCTCCGTGGCCTGTAAAAGCCTCGATGGTTTTTAAGGAAGCAAAGGGGTCCAGAGGCACTCCAGGCCCCTGTGAGAGCCAGCTGCTGGCACATGCCCAGTGTGGAGGGGATGGGAAGTGGCAGCGACCAGCCCCAGCACCCAGCCTGGACTCAGTGGCCTCAGGGAGGTTGTGTCTAGTCCTCTGTCATACTTTAGGCACCTCTGTCCATCAGAAGGGATAGATGGGGTAGGTTTAGGTTGCTTTCATTTTTTATTTTTGGCATGACCAGCAAAAGTGTTAAAAGCCCACTCAAAATGACACGACGGGTTTCCTGAAACTTGAGTGAACTCCTGCGTTACTGCCAACGCTTTGACAGGCATCAAGAAGATAGAACCCAGGGAGTTCCAGCACATGACTGCAGGTGACCATAGGGCAAGGATGGGAATGATGCTCGGGGGAGTGGCCTCCAAGCCATGCCAGTGGGCCCTGCAGACACGCACCACCCACGCCCGCCCCTCCTCGACTCCCCCTTCTCTGTACCACTGGAGTTCCCACTGCCATTGCCACTGCCGGCCTGCGCTCTCCTGTCGACCTTCTTCCCTCCGAGTTGGGCGCCATTGGAAGAGAGCCCCTCAGCCCCACAGAGCCTTGGGATGCACCAGTGGCCACCTCCCCCACTAGAACACAAGCCTCAAGCTGGCATCGGGCTTCTGTTTTGTTCCAACAAAAGCACCCATGCCCAGCACCATTAACTGGCACCCCATGAATGTGTAAAATAAATGAAGAGGGTGATGCTGATGAGGACAGACCGAGGTGAGGAGGCAGGTGGCACCTCATGGGGTCACACGCGCAGGAGGAGAGAGCAGACATGCAAGCATGCGCCTTCACAAAGGCCTGCCTGGTCTCACCTGCCAGGCAGTGCGGTGGCTGACCCTGAGCCAGGCAGTTCTAAGGGAAAAGCTTAAGAGAATCAGGTGAAAAGTTTCAAAAGAGAATGTGAAGTCAGGAGTTGCAAGTTAAGGAGGTGCCTTGGTAGCTGAAGATGAGGGATCTGCTGATGACTTTCTTGTGATACAGGACATTCCGTGAGGTGGGACAGAGACCACAGAGCAGGGAAACCAGGCGGGGCAGGACCGTGGACCCAACATGATGCCTTCATTCCTTGCCCCCTTAGGAAGGCTAAGCTGGTGGACACATTTAAAAGAAACTTTATGCTGAGATCCTCTGTGACAGAAAAATCCAGATTCCCCAAAGGGCCCATGAAAAGGCTTTTTAAAGCCAAAAAAAGGCTTTTAAAGGCTTTTTAAGAGAAGTCACAGCGTTGGTTCTCTGAATCCAAATGCCACTTTAAACCCAAGCCAGCCACTAATTACCCATGGAGAATGTTCACTCGTGCACTTTGCAAACCTTAAAGCACTATTAAAAGATCCCGCACAAGCAGACTGCAAGGGCTACCACAGTATACTGACATGGCTTAGCGGAAGACAGGTTAAGTTGCAAGACTGTGGCTGAGCATCTGGTGGCGTAAGCAGATGGAATGCACCAGTGAGACTGGACAGATGAAATGGACACTGGCTTTTCCTCTGAATTTTAACCTAGCCCTCTGAATCATCTTAAATTACTAAACTGTCTCTTAAGACTGAATACCAGCTAGCTCTCTACTATGTCCTGACTCCAGTGCCCTGGGAGGCCATGAAAGCTGCCCTGGCGGCCTTAGCCCGAAACCCACAGGCCCCCTCTGGTCCTGCTCCCATGGTCGCCTTCAACAACCCCCGTCCTGGTAGAACAATCCCCACATCAACTCCTCTGCAGGACCAAACTCAGACATTCAGTAAAGGCCTGCTATGTGCAAGTCACTGCAGGGGTAGGAACAGATCCCCACAAACACTGCTCATGAGCGGCTCATATTCTGGAGCAGGCACAGAACTCTGAGCCAAGCGGCTGTGTTCTGAGAATGAGCCAACGTGGGGAGATTCAGCAGGGTCCCCAGGTCAGGCTGGGGAGAGAGGGAGGGCAGCAGGAACGTTGGGGCTGTGAGCTGTCCTTCCTCTCACAAGGACTGCTGCTTCATCCTGGTCTGCAGGTCTGAAGTTAGTTACTGAAGCCACTTTGGTTGAGGAGGTTACACTATTTGTCCCCATCTTCAAAACTCTTGTGTAAATTGTGACTTCCATTTCTTGTGATATTTGAATATGCAGCTATGTTCCTGGGAATCTAGATTTTTAAATGCGTCGTACAGTGTAGGAATCATCTCAGAAATACGGACAAGGTGTAATTAGCTGGCCTGTATTTTCAACACCCTGGGTCTCATGTCTAGGACCAAGGCCACCACAACTGCGAGTCATGGTCAGAGGCTTTGGAGGCCCAGCACAGCGTCTACAGCACGGCACCTGCATGTAGTGGACATGGACCCTGACTCATCAGGTATCTGTGAACTTCTTGTGAACTGTCCAAAACTCTAGTCCTGTATATGAATGTCCACATGGCCTCCTTGGTGCTGACCTCCATTCTCAGCTCAAGTCCCCTCGGCTGACAGTGATTGTTCCAGAATGAACATGACTACCTCCTCACCCCAGGTGCACTCACATCCGGACAAAGCCCCCACCCCCGCACATAAAGCCTGAGACCTGGGCCTGCATCTCCCCTGAGCCGCCCTCCCCACCTGCCATTCACCCTGTTCTGAGCCAACCCAACTGCCGTGGCCAAACCGCCCTTCAGGGGCCCATGCTATTCCCAGGTCTGTGTCTGCTGCCCCCCCCATACACATCTGACAGAGTCAAAGGAGAGAGCTTCCTGGTCTGTCAGGTGGGGGTGGTGGGCCAGAGGACTGAACAGACATGGTAACAGCTGTATACAGAGCGGACCATGAAATGAGGGCCCTGCTGTGACCACTCTGTCCTTTCCCCGAGCCTGTACTGAGTTGTCCACCAGGCCCAGGCCCCGTGCCCAGAGACCCTGTGCAGGGTCTTGGCCTGAGGGCCTCAAGGCAGATGGCAGACCCAGAGGATCCCTACCATGTGCTCTGTGGAGGCCAAGTGGCCTTGAAGAGCAGAGAGAGACGCTGAAGTGTCAGTGAGAAGGGAGGCATGGGCAGGGCTTCACAGGAGGAACGACCAGAACATGAGTACCCGAGACTGTCACAAGCAGTGTCTGAACAGAACCACACACACTCCTGGTCTCAACAGACACAGGGTCTTGAGGCATGAGGGCTCCAATCCCATCAGATGGGTCTTACCAGTTCACCAAATATACCTTTGCATACACACACACGTGTACACGCATGGCCACACACACATGCCCGTGTAAGCTCTCCTGAACCCCCTCCTGTACCCCTCTCCTCTGATGCATCTCTGGCCCAGCCCAATGCGGCTGCTCATTTCTCAGACTCTTCTAGAAATTCCCCTGACACCAACAGGTGGTAATCATGTGGTGGCTCCTGTGAGGCCGAGTTCCGGAGGGTGATCTCCCAGGCTCTATGGCGGTGGGGTCCCCTTGACCTGGCACTTCCTCACAAAGGGCAAACGGCAGGTCCCTGGAAGACACTGGCCAGGACCACCCACATGTTCCCCATAAGCAAACATTTAAAAACATGTAAGAAGCCCAGATCACCTCATTTATTTTATTTTATGCATTGAATCAAAATCGATTATAGATAATTTGGGGGTTGAACATTGAGATATGTTGATCAAATCAATATTACTAACATATATATTGTTACAAATCGTAATTATTCTTTATGACCCTTGTCCAATCTCTCCCCTTCCCCCATTCCCCCCCTCCCATTGCCCTAGATTTCTTCTCTCCTTCTGAAAGAATAATGGTTACTCTGTTAATTTGTTGCCTAGATGATCTGTTCAATGCTGAGAGATGTGATCAGGTCCCCCAATATTATCAGAGCAGATGATTCTTCTGTCACCCTGAAATGGGCTTTGTGGAAAGAGACATCCTCTTCTTTTCTTTGTCTCTGCTGGTGACTTTTCTTGTGTGAATGTACTCCAGTGGTTGGTGGACCATTTGTGTGGTGGCTGTGGTGTCTAGCCGCTTTTGTGGCTGCCATGGTTATTGTGGAGGCTGTGGTGGGCCACCCACATTGAGGTGCTGTTTTTGGTATGCTCCTTGGCAATGGCGGTATGCCTGGCTGTGGGGTGTGTTTGATCCCCTTCTCCATGCCTCTGGTCCCTGGGCAGGCCCCAAGGTGCTGGCGCCATGTGCCTGGTTGTGAGAGGTGTGGCTAGTCCCCTTCTCCATGCCCTGGGTCTCTGGGTGAGACCCAAGGCACTGGCGCCATGTGCCTGTTTGTGGGAGGAGGGTCCGGTCCCCTTCTCCATACCTCAGGTACCCAGGTGGGCCCTGAGGTGCTGGCGTTTTGTGCCTGGTGTGGGAGGAGGGTCCGGTCCCTGGCTCCATACTTCAGGTCACTGCGCGTGACCTGAGGCATTGGGTTGGTGTGCTTGGTTGTGGGAGAGAGGTCTGGTCCCCTTCTCCATGCCTCGGGTCCCCAGGTGGGCCCTAAGGCACTGGCACGGTGTTCCTGGTTGTGGGAGAGAGGTCCAGACCCCTTCTCCATTCTTTAGGTCCCTGGGCAGGGCCCAAGGCACTGGCGTGGTGTGCCTGGTTGCAGATCACCTCATTTCTAACTGGCAGAATCAAGTGTGATATATTCCCAGTGGCAAAAACTGTGGGAAAAATAATATGGGCCACCAAGTCACAATGGCAGAGGCATGTGATTTAGTCAGAGCGTGCCAGGGCAACCATGGGCCCCATAGACAGAAAAGGTCAGAAAGGGGAAAGGTGAAGGGTCACAGACTTGGTAGTGACTTCTCAAAACCACACAGATGAAGACCTTTCAGTGGGGGAGGAGGTAGAAACAGGCTGAAATGCTTTAATTAGTACCTCATGGCTGCCTTGACTCAGCACTGGTTTGCTAAATCCTAGACAAAACGTAAAGAAAAAAAAGCCTATGCAATGTTTCAAAATTCTAAATTAAAATGCTAGGTGTTATAATGTAGTCATATTTTTGTGAACATTTAAATCTAAGGTCAAATCATAAATATTTTAAAATGAAAATTGCGAAATCATGGAACTTATTTCCAAGAAGGTTCTGCCTGTACTCTGATTTTGGCAAACAGCCACTACCCCCTACAAATGGAAGGCATTTTATGGTGTCCTAACAGGGAATTTTTTCCTGTCAGCATGGCTAATAAAATGACTTTTCACATGATCCATGCAGTTGATTAAATCTTATGAATTATAATGTCAGAAACCTCAGAATGTTACTACCCCTCCCTTCCTGGTGCGGCCAGGCTACGGAGAAGATCCACTGGTCGCTGGAGATCTCCCTTGGGAGGGAGGTGGAGAGGTGACCAATTCCGCCCAAGAGGAAAAGGAAGGGGATGTCTCTGTTGTCCTCAGGTGGGAACAACCAGGGCCTCACTTCAGGAAAACAGCTTCCCAGCAGGAAGGGAAAGTCCAGCATTATACATGGGGTGGGAACAAAAGACCTAACTCAAAGCCACTCAAGCTAGAGCCAAGCTAAGGCAGGCTTCACACTCTCCTTTAAATAACATTAAAAAGGGAACACATTCTCACTTAAATGTGATGCTACCTGAAATAGGGGGGACTGAATTTCATGCTGTTTTAAGGCTTTCTTGTCACACACAATGAAAATAGCTTTACTGGATTTTTTCTAGTTATATAAACACATGGTTATGAACAATATCTGAATAAAACCAAGTAACATAAAGACGGCAAAAAAATCACCTGGACCCCACCATTTTAAGTTAATCACCATTGATACCGTGGGTGGCTATCTCTCATGCTTTACGCATATGTCACAGAATTGTACATTAGAGGGCTTGTAGCTAGATGCCCTGTTTGCTGTCTTCCCTGTTTAGGAATGTGAACAGCGTTACCAGCCTCTGCCCATGCCCTATGCATAAAACTTTACACCCTCCTGCAGGTTAGGTTAGGTTCCTGCACACTGTCATGTGAGATTTGGATCAGGTTGTACAGACTTGTCTGGGCTTTGAATCCATCACCAAGTGCCATGTCGAGTGGACTGGTACAGACCCAATGCACTCGTCCATGGCCACACAGTGCTCCACGGTCTGGTCATACCAGAATTCGCTCATTTCCCTCTTAATAGACAATCACTTTTGTTACCAGTTTTTTGCCACTATCAACAATGCTTTGTTTTCTTTTAGAAAAAACTTATTTCAAAGACTATCACCATTCAACATTTTCTTAAATTTGTCTAAACTATTTTACTGAGTGGAAAATAAAGATGGATTCCACCTGCAATCCTTATCTAGAAGCAGCTGGAAGTGGGCACTGCCCCCAGAGTGTGCCCACAGAGTTCATTCTTCGACTCCAGGGAAAGGCGCGACTCTGTATTCTTCAGCAGTTTGGTAACTTCTCCATGTAAGGCAGGAAGCAGAGTGGTCTCTGGACCATGTTAACGAACTGCGTGAACCTGAGCCGTCGCCTGTCTCCCGAGCGAGGAGGCTGCGGGCAGGACGTCAAAGCCCCCTTGTGGGGCTTTCCTCCACGTGTCCGTGTCTGTCTCTCCCATGGAGGCGCATCCCTGAGCTGCCGTGACTGGCTGCTGCAAAAGGGCTCAGCAGCTAAGATGCTGTGAAAGGTCCAGGGAGTGGTCTCCAGCTTGCAGGGCACCCCTTTTTGCTGATGGTCTCCTGCCAGCCTGGGGAGGCACCACTTGGCCTTGCCCCTCTTGCGGACTCTGCCCTCGGTGACCATCCTTCCCACAGTGGAAGCCCTGCTGCAGTGGATGGGGAGGGACAGTCGCCCCCATGAAGAGGCCTGTGCACTGCTCCACCTGCAGAACGCACCCCCTCAGACAGGGCAAATTCCATGCTTTCCAAGTAGTCCTCAAAATGAGCACGTTTAGTTTGGAAGTGCTGTTCTAAGGTGAAATGCACATTTTATTGAGGATGCCTCTTCTCAAACCTGCATTATAATGGTGAGGAGAAAAGACCCAGGAAGCAGGCACTCCCCAGACCATGCTCCCCACAGCTTGGTTTCATCCTTAGCTAGCGGCGCTGTGGCTCTTGGCAAGAGTCTCACCAAGAAGCAGACTCACCATACTTCAGCCCAGGAAAGCAAACAGGGAGAGAAAAGTCACATCTGCCCCACACACTCCCTAAAACAACATGGCTGAGATAACTCCACAGACACATGAAGCCCAGCATCTTCTGCCTCAGATACCACACTGACCAGGAGTGTTCTGCACTGACTGAAGACATTCCTCGTGAAGATGCAGGTGTACCGATGCATTCTAGAAGCACCGGCAGGAGGAAAGCATGCTATAAATGACTGACTTACCCGTCAATCGATATGCATTTATTAAGAGAAAGTCATGAATATGTGATTAAAGATGTTCCAATCTGTGCTTAAACAGGACCTACGTGAGCTTGTGCACAGCAGCCTCGGTCAGAAACCTCTGAGGTCACCCCTGTGGAGTGTGTGAGAGTCCAGGCTGGAAGGGGGCTCATTTTCACCATGGACCTTCTGTATTATTTTTTTAACATGTGTGACTTTCATGATGAAATAATAAATTCATGCCAACAAGGACTTCAAGCCGACAACAACGCAGAAGGGCTGTGAGGACTTCCTTCCAGGACCAGGGCCACAGGTGGGAGACGGAAGGAAGACGTGAGGTCAAGCTCATGCTGAGCACCGCCCCAGGCTGGAAGGTAAGAGCAGAGGGGACACTGCCCTCTGGGCATCAGGACAGGCTCCAGGCTGGGCTGCACACAGGCGGGCACCGGATACAGGCACGAGTGAGCAGGGGCAGGCGGACAGGCCCAGGCACCGATGCGTGTCCTCTTTCTTCAGTGGTCACGTCGCCCTGAAGGCGGGCCATCTTCTGCGAGGGTAATTCGAGTGGAGTGAGTGAGAACTGAGACTCAAAGTGCTCTGTAAGTGCAGGACACAAAAGGCCTGATGTGTTGCTTCTCAGCTTGCTGCTGCAGCTTGTCGGCGCCTCAGGACACGGTGCTGCCTCTTGAAACATAAAGCAGGTGAGAGATCATTTGATTTGTACTTCCTTTAAATTGGTAACAAGTAAAACCCACATAGGTCAAATCCTAAGTGCAGAGCAACAAAAATGAGGTCCAGGGCCAGGGCCAGAACTCTGTCGCACCCTGCAAGGACAAATCCACTGGAAGTCTGTTCAGCCGGTCCTTGCTGCTGGTAGGACGGGAGGCCCCGCATCTGCGCCCATTTCCTGTGACAAAATGAGCACGAGGCTTGGTGCAGGCTCTCAAGGGTACAGCACGCTGGGATGAATTTCCACTTATCCTCAACAATGAACCTTCAACTCCTGCACCTGTCCTGCTTACTTTACATCTGGAGCAGAGCCCTGATCAACAGGCTTTTCCAAACAGGCTCTGGAATGTAGAAATATCTCACTGGAACAGAGCAAGTCCTGGATCCCTGGCCAGTAGCATCACCTCAGGCTTCAGCTACAGCCAGCCTGCAGCTGACCTTGAGGTGGGATGTCCTAGAGGGTGGCACATCTCACATGAGAGACAGTTGGGGACGGGGCATGGGCTTTTTTCCCAGCTTCACTTAGAGGATTTTCCCCTGTACACTTCTAAAGCAAAGCCAATTATTTTCAGACAAAAGAATGGCAGAAGGTGTGAATTTGAAGTAGCCCACCAAGGGAATCCTGGGTTTAGAAGCACCGGGTTTTGGAGCACGCATCTGGTTTTCCTCTGTCTACTGCCAATTCTGAAACTGTTTAATACCCAACTGAGATAATGCAAAATTGGTGCAAAACCTAAAATAAATGCAAGAAGCCCAAGGACTCTTCAGTAATATTTAGATATAAAATTCAGAATCAAACTAAGAATCAACCCAGATGCAAACAAAACAAAACAACTCTCATACCCTCATATACTTAAAAGATATAGTTTCAACAGTTAAGTGTGTGGCCAGGAACAAGGACAAGACCACCAATCCATGGGTCTGCTGCAAAAACAACCAAGAGTCATTCATTTTTTTAAAAAATTGCATAAATCACAATTTAACACACAATATATAGGGTCTGTGAATCAGGGACTCACCAGTGTTAGGGGGACCTTAAAGAGCAGCTAAATCCACCTCCTCATTTTACAGAAGAAGAGATTTTGCTCAGAGAAGGAAGGTATTTGCTTAAGGGACACTGGTGTCTGCAACTCAGACTCCACTGGTTACCCTCATGGGTCAGATAATGCAGATTTCCAAAGGCCATTTACTTCTGAATCCAGTCTGTTAAGGTAATTCAGTTCATTTCAGCAAGTTGACTTTTTCAAATCTAGATATTAATTCAAAGAGTAGCTTCCTCATAATAGAAAAATGAGGTGCTTAGGGAAAGATGCCCATCCCTAAACCACCAACTAGCCAGGAGATCAACTGGCCTGAAATCTTTTCTGTACATTCAAACAGCAAATGCCCCCTCCCTGACAAGGCGGGGGTGGGGGTGGGGGAACATATATATATATATATATATATATATATATATATATATATATATATATATATATATATATATATATATATAAACTGAATTCTTAACCCTTTAAACCCACTGACGGGAACACTAAATGTCTCCTTGGTTTCCACTTTAAGGCTTTCATAAACCCAATGACACATGAGTGGATAGTTGGAGGTAGAGCACACAGTCAGAGGTAGAGTGCAAACCACAGGCAAACCGCAGGCAAACACAAAAGCCGGCTCCTTCTGGGGTCACTCCCTAAGCCTGGAGAACAGGAAACAGCACACAGAGACTTCTTGCAGACCTCGGGGTTTAAGTCAATTGATACAACATTTTAGAAAAACACGTTTCAAAGCCAAACCCAGATTTACAGCTCGGAGATGGCAAGATGCCACCAGGGACCTCAAGTCAAGACTCTGCTCACGCAAAGAGGCTGGTGGGGAGCAGCAACAAAGAGCAGTTTTTGCTTGTGTGCTCTGTGGCTTGTCCCAGCGTCTGGGCATAAGCCTCAAACATGATCTGGGGAGAAAGCAAAGCCTAAAAATGCAATAAGCCAGAGCAGAGGTCTGGAGATGCTTGCTACTCACCCGCCCTCCACACAGGCTGTGTTCCTGGGAACAATCTTAATCGTGTCTTTAAACCTTCCAGTTGATTGGGACAGGGTGGGGAGGTTGAACAACTCACCCAAAGTCAAATCTGAGGCCCTCTGCATTTTCTCATGTACATATAAGGGCACTTCACAAAGTTCGTAGGAAAATGGAATTAAAAGATGATATGAATCTTTCCAGAACTTTCGGAAGTGCCTGTGCACCGCCGGACTCTAGCTTCTGTTGTGGAACAGCAGGTGGGCGGGGAGTGGGCGAGGAAGAGTAAGAGAATACAAAAGATTTGTTTGAATCATTCATGTAAGCGACGCATGCTGTGCCCACAGTCATGTCAGATGAACCTGGGAAGAAGCCTCACAACCCTGACAGCCATGACGCCCGCCTGGCAGCAAGCACTGTGGGCTGCTGGCAGATGGATGGGAGAGCGGGGCACTTGCCTCCATGCACGTGGGAGGCGACCCAGCAAGGAGTGTGCTCGAGGCTCTTCCTCCCTGTCTGGACGACAATGTTCTCACAGCTCTGACGAGTTCTTTTAATTTGGAAAACTTACTACACAGAACAGAAATTATTCTTGTGTTTGTTGTGATGGGGCAAAACAGAGAACTTCTAAAAAGAGGTGACACGATTTTCCTGTTGAGTTCAGTTCAGCAGGAAGCATTTACGGAGTACCATGTATGTGTCTGGGCTTCACCGGGTGATGTGAACATCAACTCATTTCCCTCTTAATCATGACGGACAAAGGTGGTTTTCAAAAAGAGGGCACCCCAGCCTCACAATCTCTCTCATCACACCGACCCCATGGGATGAAGAGACCCTGGGTCATGCCAGGAACACAGCAACACAGCAACACCTTAGAGTCCCTGCACAAGTTTACAGATTCACTGTTTTTCAAAACACACAGCCTCATGCCCATGTCTGCACACTCCTCATGCCAGGGCCAAGGGCACTGGCTGCTGGCTGGTGCCAGCTGCAGCATGGCCATCTCACCTGGGTGTGCTAGCGAGCCCACCACGCCTCCAAAGAGAGAAACAGGAACAGCTGTCCACACCCGGTATGACTGAGCACATGCAGAGCGGAGCCCATGGCGAGCTACGCACCCCGACCCCCAGCTGCTCCACAGCTTCTCTCCCTCCCTTCCAGGCCGTGGCTCTAGTGCTCTGGTCCCACCACCACCGCCTCCTCTCCAAGCACATCTGGTCATAAACGCACTCAGACGTGCACACGAAAGGACCATACAACTGTGTGGCCTCGCATACTGAGACTCTGATGGGACATAGGAAGCAGAGTCTGCAGGTGTCTCCACTGGAAAGCTCCACAGCACCAGAACTTCTCCAAACTCACATCTCCTGACCAACAGCTTGTCATGTGTGTAGTGCTGGGAGTTACCACATGTCTCTGTGGGAACATGGGTCCCAGGCAGGGGCAGCCAGACACCATTCTGCCAGTGATGGGGTGGACATGGGGTTCTGTGGGTTGAATTGTGTCCCTTAAAAAGATACGTGCAAGTCCCAATAACCTCTAGAATCTGTGAATATGAACTTATTTGGAAATAAGACCTTTGCAGATGTAAGTTAAGATGAGGTCACACTGGACTAGTGTGGGCCATGACCCAATAACATGTGTCCCCAAAAGAGGGAAATCTGAACACTGGACACACAGAGGAGAAGGCCATGTGAAGACAGAGGCAGATTGATGTGGCCACAAGCCAAGGAACACTACGGACTGCTGGGGAAGTCAGGAAGCACCTTTTCCTAGAGCCCTTGGGAGGAGCCTGGCCCTGCCGGCACCTTGGAACCTATGGCATCCAGGACTTTGAGAGAATAAATGTCTGTTGCTGTAAGTCCCTCCAGTGGGAATTGATGGCTTAGGGTCACATGCCAGGAACAGTCTTCCCACTCTCAGACCCTCAGCTGGAACACCCCATGGCTACGTGGTCCACTGTCTCTAGCTGACAAAGCTTCTGGCCTTTTGCTTCCCAAGAGCATCCTGCAGCCCGTCTTCTGCCACGCAGCTCCTCTGGGGAAGCTCGAGGAGGCTCGCTCCCCTGCATTTTCAAAGGTGCAATCAAGTCTTCTCCCAAAATGCTCCCTGGACACCCCTCCCAAGCCCCCCCACAGCTTCCCCACAGGTGGGCCCTGCACAGGCACCTGAGCACGGCCGCAGATAACTGGCTCCCAGGCAAGCAGCTCGACACCGGTGCAAATCTCAACCTACTACTGGTGCTTGAAGACCACTGACAAGAGCTGCCAGAATTCAGAAGAAACCAGCAATGGAGTCTCAAGAAGACAAATTCCAGTTTTCAACTGAGAACTGAGAATCAGTCCAAATGGACTGATTTCTAGTTAACCTGGCTCGGCTGTGGAGGAAAGAGAGTCTCCTGCCAAGCAAGATGGGACCCCGCCACCCCACACTAACAGGCATGCCACTTGTCTCAACTCAGTGCAGGGCAAAGCAGCTCAGGTGGCTGTGGGGCCCTGGCCCTCCTCAGGGAGCACACACAAGTCTCAGCGCACCATCCATCTGAGGCAACATCCCAGAAATTCCATGTCTAGGCAAGGACACATGAGAGCACTGGCTCCATCCCAGCTGTTTCCAGCAACTGTGAGGCCACTCGAAGGTTACGTCAGCAGGGCGACTCTCAGCACGGGATGAATGGGAGTGAGTGCAGAGTCATCTTATGACAGCCTCTTCACGCCCTGGCACAGCTGGGTTCAGGTCCACTTCTGCTGGGGTGAGCAGAACTCTGGGTCACAAGCACAGTTTATGAATGTCTCTCATGACTTGCCAGGAATAGGCTGAAGCCCCCGTGCTGCTGAGGCATCAGGAGCGCCCACCTCACTGAGCAGTGCTCTGCAGGCCCGGGTGTGCGGGGAGGCACAGGTGGTGGCCCCTCACTCCTCACCCCATGGGCACAAAGAGAGGCCTGCGGGCTGTGAGAAAACAGGTGCCTCCTAGCACGCCCTCCACCCTGGGCTGCCTCTCGGCATCCCCATGCTGGGGTCAGGGTGGGGTAGGGGTGCATGCAGGAGAGCTGGTTTTGAATGGCCAACTTTTCTCCCAGTTGCAGGCAGGACTACCTGCAAGAGCCTAACACAGAGGCCACTATTTGTGGGGTGGTGGGGTTTCAGAGGGAGCTCCTGACATCACAGCATGGCCACGGCACAGCGACACATCAACAACAGCCAGTCTCCCCGACCAGGACCCACATCCATCCTCTGCAGACCAGATCTACATCGCTCTGTTCTGAAGAGAAAGTCAATATCCCTTTTTGCCCTGTCTGGCAGAGGACCCTGGGCTAAAGATAATGCTCAACATTTATATCTAAACTTCCCAGGTCCTTTCTGGGCAGAAAGAGGTTGACAGCAGATAAACGTCATTACAGTGTTTTCCATCTGCTTAGGTGGGGAAGATACCCTTGAGGAAATGAAGTTTCAAGAATTCTTAATTAGCAAAAGGGCTTGGATGGAGAAAGGATAATCACAGCATCCTGGACGAGCCTGGAGATGGCTGAAGGACAGGTGGCCACGAAGGAAAACCTGCAGACTGCTCTGTGGGACCTCTCCCACATCTTGGCTTTGAATCTGCTGCCACTGCTTTTCTAGTATTTTTATAAACTGTCATTATTAAGTAAATGGAAGGGACGTCCCTGGACACACACCGTGTTAGCTTCGGTGGTTCTCAAACACCTGGTGTCTACATGCTCATGCTCAACTGACGAAGAGCCCCTCTGATGAGGCCCTGCCCTCCCAATGTTGCAAAGCATTTCTCTGGGAGCGACTTGAATACGGGGACTCGGCCATGGCCTCTTGCCCTGAAGAGATTGCATTTCTAACCTCCAGAGTTCGGAAAGAGAAAAATTAAAGACTGAAGACAGGGACATTTTTAACGTGCCGGGGTCCCTGCAGGGCTTTCCAGCCTTGAAGAACTTAACAGAAACCAGAACTTGGTCCTCGGCTGTACGCCTGCAAGGCTCCACCAAGCCCTGGGCCTTTCAGATCGGAAACACAGGCTTGCTTGATTGATTCAGCGCCATGTGCTGCCTTCACACACATTCACGGTGAGAGACGAAAGCTTGGTTTAACACGACAAGTGCTTGTCTACACTTAGTTTGTTCTTGGCAAATAATTTTGAGGTCAGTAAGAGGCCATTTTCAAATTAACTAACACCAAGAGTCAGAAACACCTGTAAATGCTTACCTTCAGGTATGAAGAATTTCTTCAAGTTTTCTCTAAGTGAAAAAGCACCCAAGCAGCAAGAGATAATGCTCAGCCAAGAGTGGGCACCTCCGGGGAAGAGGGGCTCCAGAGCTGGACAGACCAGAGCCAGGAGCTCCCACCTCTGCTGCCTACTGCCCTGTACCACTGCAGGTGACCCGACACCAACACTGTCAAGCAGGGACACCTAGCACCTCACTTGCTGGATTAGTGTCAAGGATCCCAGCAGGAGACAGACTCCACCCTCACACTGGGAAAACCTGGGGAGAGTTAAGACAGACTGTTTACAAAGGTGTGAACAGGCCTAGGCAAGCCCAGGGTTAGGGCCCAGTGTGAGAACTGCTGGGCAAGAGGGTTCTATGGCCATGGGCGGGGGCAGCGGCCTGCTAGGAGCTGTGGCCCAGGCCCAGCGGATGGGTCAGCAGGAGCCAGCGGGCGAAGGGAACAAGTGCTGCCATGTAAGAGGGAACCCGACTTGGGGGACCCACATCACAAGTGCAGGGTGCATCCCTCCGAGGGATGCCCTGCCAGGGGCCAGGCCCAAAGGCAATGTCAACGGCTGCAGCCTCAGGACCAGAGACATGAAACCTTAATTGTAAGAAGAGACCCTATGGATCTATCACGCAGCCTAAACATGAGCAGATAAGGGCCCCGCAGCCCTGGACAGTGCAGGAGACTGTGGAGGGCTTGTGTGGGCGGACTAGCGGGGGGTCTTGGGGCCTTGGTCCAGTAACACCCAGGTTCATGCAGGGTCGACGCCAGCTTCGGAGCAGGGCACCTGCACAGATGTCATCTTATTTATCATGAGCTCCATTTCTGCCAGCAGGTAGATGGAGTCCCAAAGGCTAACTTATTTATCCAAGATCCCAAGGCCAGTAATCACACGGCTTTTAGTACAGTTCCTAGCCCCCTCCAGCTGTCCCCATCCCACCAGGCCGCCTAAGTGGCCAGAGCCAATTGCTTGTGACTGTCAGGTGAGAAGGATGACATGGTAAACCATCTCACTAAGAACTCTCACAGCCTCATTTGACTTTAAAAATAACTTCCCTTTAAAACCGCAAGGGAAATTATTTAAGCTAAATCCCTTCTGCGTTAGCTTGTGTCAGAAGGGAAGACAGCTTTGAGGCTGTTGCATCACTTCTCTTCTGCTGACGGGACTCTTGGCTGAACACCTGCTGATCGTTAATCATCCCCAGCAGCGTGTTTTACACAGCTCTGGGGCTGTTTGGAACTTGACTCAGGTGCCAACAGAGCAGCCCCCAAAAGAAGGACAACACTCTCAGAAAGATTCCCAACTGGTTATGTTGTCAGGACCGATTTTTAAGGAGGGAGGCTTTCTCCCTCCTGTTTCAGCAGACCCTCCATTCCCCGGCTGTGTGCAATCAGAGGTTGTCTCACATGCTCAGTGCTGCAGGGACCCTGGCCGGCAGAGCTGTGGCCACCTCTGGGCCTGTGGCTCTTGAGAGCTCAGGGGAATGCTGCTTTGTTGATGCCTGCTCACCCTCAGTGAGGTAATGTACCGTTCCTGAGCCGGACTGAGGAATCCTGGACTGAGGGCCCACACCATGGCTTCCTACAGGTTTCTATCTCAGAATCATCTATATCTGTCAGATTTCATCTTTCACCAGTTGGAAGGCCATCCTCAGAGCTCATGCTAGCCTTCAGTACCAGGGGCTCTGTTTAGGGAATGCCCTCACACTGAGGGTTCCCATATATCTGGTGACACAGGAATGGTAAACAAGAACAGCGTTCTTGTCGAAAGCGATAGCACTCACTCAAAGGCAGACGAGATGGAGAGGCAGGATTGAAGGTCCGTCTGGGATCACTTTTCAAGCTTTCTGTTTGCTTATCTACTTTGAGAGTCAACATGAAATGACAGCCCACATTTTTTAAATAACTGGTGGTGTCTGTCCACATGTGAAGGTAACTCCTTGGTTACTCTCCTGCCCCCAATGCGTTACTCCGTACAGGGCCAGTTAGCAGAGCAGCCATCAGTTCAGTGTGTTCTCAGTCACACATGCACACACACACACACATGTGTACCTGATGGTCTCGGACCTTATGCTTTCTCTCCAAATCCAGGGGGCATGTCACACCTATTTCATTTTTGGACTGCAAATATTTAGAGCAAATGTAAGGAAAGATGGTAGGGGATTTTTACCAAATATTTGCAAATGTTCACTGTTATTGCCCGTGGGAGAGGAAACACAGAACCTTTCCAGCTCTCAGAATTATTTGATCAGAAATGTACCCCTGCTCTTGAACTGTGTAAGAAGTCGTAATATTAGCGCTTGGACTGGATTCTGCTAAGGATTTTGCTGATTTCTAAACATGAGTCTGGACACTTATGGGCTCCAGAACAGAGCTTAACTGACAAGGTGCATGCAGACCTCAGCACTCTATGGTCCTGTCCTGCCCACACTGCTTAGGCCTATCAGTGTGAAAACCCCTGCACATCACAGGCTCACACTGGAGGAAGAAAGGGACGTTTGTCCTCACTGTCCTTCAGAGGTTCCCAAAGGTCAGTGAGTTAAAAAACATAAGGTTCTCTTTTAGTCATTTCAACACACTGACAGCATCAGCTTCCACATTTTAACTGGGCACCCCATCAGTACTGATCTACAGTTTCTAGAGGACAGACACAATGAGTGTAACAGTCACCCTGCAGTTCACTCTCAAAGTGAGTTAAAAAAAAAAAAAAAAGTGGGAAACGATATTATACTGGAGACATTTTTTCCTCCTTGGTCATCTGTCATTCAATAGTTGGAGGATTAGTGTGATTTTGATGGGCTCCCTGGTCCACACAGAGCCCAGTCTCCCCGTCAGAGCGTGGACCATGCAAGCCATGCCACCTGCTGTGCTTGCAGCTGTGCTGTCCAGCCAGCAGCTCCTCATGCCCTGCGCATCCTCGCTGCCCAGAGTCCAGCCCAGACGCTTGGGCCCTGGCGACCAGCCGTGCTGGTGCCGGCCCAGCCACGCTGCTGCAGCACCACCTGGCATTTCCCCCACTTGGCCCTGCCAGACATTCAGCACTGCAAAGCAAGTGCCCTTCTGGAACCCAACAACCAGAGCCAAACACCAAAACAGTGGAAGGTGTGGGGAACAGCCTTCCAATTTTACATGGCTCAAACCAGTCAGAGCACCCAGATTTCACACAAGGGAAAGCTGGGGCCTGAGCAGAATAGGAATTCAAGGCCTACCAGGTACTTTCCACTTCTCACTTCCTTGACTACGAAGAGATGAAGTGTCTGGCGATAACCCCAGGAGTTTCAAGGGGCGTGCCCCCTCGAGAAAGCTCACCTTCCACCCACCTGCACTCCTCCAAAATCCAGAAATGCAGAAATTGCATTACTGGTGCAGTAGTGGGGACCAGGTCTCCTTGCATCAGCACTACTCTGACAGCCTTCCAGAATGGAATTCTGGGGGCTAAAGAATCTCTCGACATCGATTAGCTACTTGGCACTGAATTGCCAAAGCAATAGGCACGTGGGGCCAGCACCAGGCGCAGGCTCGGGGTGCCCATCTCACCAAAACTAGCCCACACCAGCCATGAGAAGTCACTCCCACTCGCAACGCAGCAGGCTGACTAACGAGAAAAAGAGACACATTTAAAAGATGGTACAGAAAAGCCCAAAGGACCATGCAGAAAAAGTTCTAAAACTTAGATCCTACTAAAATGAAATTTTAATTACTCAGAAGTCACAATTTTTCAGCTGAGTTAGAGATTTTAAATGAGTGTTCTATAAATTTTCAGGTTCTTACTCTGATCAAAGAATTAGTGAATACATGCCACATTTTTATGCAGCTTAAACTTGGAAGAGAGCTTCCAAATGTCTTCCATTTGTGTATCTCACCATCAACTGAGAACAATCTGGAATGATCACTAGTCATTCACTCAACAAATAACCATTAAGTAACAACAAGGTACCGCAGATGCCACCGTGGATGTTGTGAGGAGTACAAATGAAAAAAATCTGTGTTTACCATTAACTCTCTGACTTTACCGTTCAAATGCATATTTGAGAATGATGCTACCCCTAACTTGACTGTCTGGAGTCACAAGGGTTTGGTATGGGACTAAACCAAAGGAACAGAGGGCGTCGTGACCAACATGAAGTCATCACCTTTATTATAAAGCTACTTCAGCTGACAATGAGCCCCTTCAAAGACAACATTTTTTCAACCAACCAAAATACTGAAAATATAAGTTTAAGTGATCATTTCATCTAAGTTCTCTCTAAAAAAAATAAAAATTATAATATCCTTCCCAGCCAAAAACTTTGTCCAGCTTTTCCTGACCTGAAAAATTCTTCTATGTTACAGCTACAGGGACAGTGTACCAAGAAATTCAACAGGGACAAAAATGATAGCCCTAAAACAGCACGCCTATTTTACTGAATCATCACAAGCCTGAAACTACTTTCCTTGCTGCTCGAAAAAACAGACCAAGAAGCTACAGAACAGTAAGTTTTTGAGTATTCTGTATCCACTTTGCATACAGTCGATTTTGCTTCACATAACAAGCCTCTTCTGGGGGACCAGAAAGATCCCTGAAGACTCAGAGCCTGCAGCAGGAGATGCCACAGCCACCCCATACTGTCCAGGGCGGTCCCTGAAGTCTCGCTCAGCCCAGGACTGGGCCTGCAGGGCCAAACTTCCATAACCAGGCGGCAGAAATGGTACAGATGGTTTTCTGACTTTTCTAGAATGATTTTTGGAAATAGCCAACACCAAACTCACTCCGCTTCTGACCTTTTAGGGCTTAAATTATATTTTCCACCATTTCTGGTAAGGAAGGCTTTTCCATATGGGATTAATTCCTGAGCTACCTAGGGTCTCCAAGATTAGTTTGTTTTGGCATGCCATGTAGGAACACATTTTCCTAAAGGAGCCATTTTTGTTACAAGTGCAGTGACACAGTGCGGCTATCTGTGAAGTTAAGAGGACTCGCTTATGTGAAAAACCATTCAAAGAGGCCTAAAGCCTCCTGGAGACAGAAGAGACCACTGTTCTGCTGAAGATAGACACCACTGCCCACACATAAACCCCTTCTCCTCACCCTCGCCAAAAAAAGCTTACATATAAAATGCTGGACATTTCCCATCTTTTCTAATCTTTTTCACAGCTGAGTTTAGGTCTGGTTTCATGGAAAAGGTTCTCAAAGCTTCTGGAACTTACTCTTAAGTGAAATATAAGCAGGGACACAAATGCCAAAGACATTGAGAGAAATTTAAAAGTCTACAGAATGCCAGAGCTATTGTTAGCAGAATGTTGGTAAAGTTATTTCACAAATATACGATGAGAATATTTGATGGATTTGTCTCTGTATTGCTTAACATCTACGTGTCGTGTGCATATAGGTTTTCATTTGCGTGTGTGTATGTGTGCATTATTAGAGATGGTTTTCCCAGAACACACACACAAAAATCTCCCAGGTTTTCAAGTGACCTGACATTGTTTAGCCTAAAACATACATAAGCTTTTTTTCATACACATCTTAGATACCATTAGCTACAACTGTTTTTTTTAAAAAAACTATCAGTATCAAAACACATCTACTTGAAACAGCACTAAATAATTTCATGATCCGTAATCTAAGCTGTACGATTAAACCTCACGTCTTTAAAGATTTCCCATGTGGCTGGAAATCCTCCAAATAAAGAGAAATAATTGAGCCAGATTTGAACATTTCAATAGACACAATATCATCTGGCAACAGTTTGGAACAAAGTCAATGTTTAAAATTTACTGAACCCGGGCCTGCGGGGTCCGTATTCTACATGAAGCCTTGGTGAGGAAGCAGCAGTAAGCACCACTCTGTGTGCACCAGCTCCCGTAGCTTCTCGATGCGCACATGGCACAGCAAGAAACAGAGCCCCCTAATGCACCCTGCCTCTTCTTACACATTTTCATATCCGAAGTGACCTTACTGTCCACAAAAACTCCCATGAGCTGGGCAAAGGAAGCAGTGTTGTTCAGTCCAAGCAGATAGAGGTTGAGAGGGCAGAAGGAGAGGCAGATTAGAACACAGCTTGTGATTGAAAATTCACCCGCCCTCCTGGTGGTGGTGGCAGTGGGAGTGCTGGGAGTGGTTGTGTTGTTTGGTGGTTATGAGAGTGGATGTGGTGGCAAGGGTGACGCTGGTGGGTGGAGACAGTGGGGAAAGTGGTTGTGTTATTACTGGTGGTGAGGATGATGGTGATGATTGTAAGGGTGGTGGTGAGGATAAGGGGCATGGTGGTTGTGTTGTTGTTGGTGGTGGTGGTTGTGTTGGTGGTGATGGTGGTGGTAGTGGTGGGGGTTGTGTTGGTGTTTGTGTTGCTGGGGGCAGTTGTGTTGTTTATAGAGGTGAGGATGACGGTGGTGATTATAAGGGTGGTGGTGAGGATAAGGGACATGGTAGTTGTGCTGTTTTTGGTTGTGGTGGTAGTGGTGTTTGGGTTCGTAGTGGTAGTAGTGGTGATGATGATGGTGTTCTGGAGAATTGGAGCCAGTGTTCAGGAGTCATGAGAATTGGGTTCTGGATCTACCCGACTTTAACTCCCTGTATAATCCTGGGAAAGCCACCGTCTACTGATCTCATCTGTAAAAAATTAGTGTCTAGTTCCTGAACTTATCTCATTTCCTCAAGAGAAATGCCACAGGAGAGGTTAACATATAGGAAAAAGCAAGTCTCCACCTATAGAAAGGGATGACTGAGTTAATGAAGGCAAAGAGCTAGCTCCTCACAATGCTTTGGAAGGCATAATTTAGCTTTCTAAAGATAATCTGCATATGAAGTGGAACTCTGATACATTACATTTGAGTGTGAAGTTTCCCCTGATGTATTCTTCTTGGTTTTGTTTTAATTTTCTTTAGTAACTACTTGGTATCAACAAAAACCCTGGCTGTGGAAGCACCCAGTGAGCAGAGAGGAGATGTGGGGATGATGCCTCAAGCGGCACATAAGGTCAGCAGGAGCAGCTGCCAGTTATCCAAACACATGCCGCTTCTGGAGTCACTTGAGTAAATGTCTAGGTCTTTGCTTTATTCTCTCAAATACCCCAAAGAAATGAGATGAACAGAATACAAGAGATACCTCAGAAATTATATAAATCTGGGTTTTAAAATCCAGATTTTTAAAAGTAGAAAAGAAAAATTTTAAGGCTGTTTTAACAGTTCAATAATTATTTAACAATGCATTTATCAGCCAAACTGCCCCCAACAAAGCACAGTTAATAAGTCAAGTAATATCTTTAATTTCTAGATGTGGATTTTTATGCCAGAAGTGTGGGCTGCTGTCTTCCTGAGATCATGACATTGGAGCTGACAGACTAAACCCCCAACCTGTTGGCTTCAACATGGAAAGTTATTTTCTGAATCTGAGACGTGTGATTCATAAATTAGTGTCTACCTGGAAATATACTGGTACTCTTAACTGCACGGCACATCGCCTTAGAATCACCAAACTTCACGCATGCCTACTGTGCACCAGGCACTGAGAAGGCACATGTGAGACACGGACTCCACGCAGGACATACTTCCTGCGTGCTGGGCATGGGGCCTGCCTTCAAGGAGTTCAGAGTCTACACACGCTAGGCAGGGATGGATCCTGAGAGATGCCATATTCCCCCTTGCAGGCAGCCCCATACTTCAGCCTCCCCGACTCAAGATTTTGGCATGGGTATTCTGCTCCACCCCTTAAGAAAAACAGTTTCCACGGAGATTTGCAGAGCTCTGCAGCCTCAGTTCTCAAGCAATGGGGAACAGGTTCCCCTCTTGGAACCCTGCGGCCGTGCTGTGAGGCCCACACCACACGGAGAGGCTGTGCAGCCCTAGCTGTGTGCCAGCCCCGTGGGCGAGCCACCTTGGACAGGGCAGCCCGGCAGAGCCTCCAGATGACCGCTGCTCAGGCAACAGCACATGCAGAAGAACCGCCTGCCATGTCCAATAAGCCCAGAGTCATGAAAGATAATAAATGGGTGTCATTTTAGGCCACTATGTTTTAGGGCAGTTTGTCACAAGGTAAGAGACAGCTGAAGCAATGTGATCATGAACCTGTTTTACACTGGGAAATGTCCTTGTGCATTCAAGTTCTGATGGAGTTTCATGATGTCTGCCCTGCCAGCAGGGCGTGTGAGGCATGTACCTCCACATTGCTGATGCTTTCACACGACTGGACCACAACTCGCTTGTGACCAGTCCTGATCCAGGTGAGTTTGGAACTGAACCCTCTGGCACTTCATTCCCACTTATGTAACTAAATGAAGACAAACCACTTTGTTTCACTGGCAACTCAAAATGCAACCATCGAGAAGTACACGTCTGAAAAGTGGTACATATATTAAATTTAACTTTAAAAGCTACCCAGCACATTTTTCAAGAAGAGTTTGGATTTAAACAACAAGGATGATGTCCTATGGCCAACTCCTGACTCTCACCCACAGGGCATTTATCTTCGCACTCCAGCAGGGGCTGAGGGAACACAGGCATGTGTGGTGCTCGGCCAGTGTGTGCCCCAGGCCAGGTGCTGGCTCTTCTGCAGACGGCTCTGCCACTGCCTCCTCGTCTCCACGGCAGAGTGGGGTCGTGCGCAACCCCATCTCTGGGGTCTCCCCAATGTTCCTCTGAGGGGAGTGCATGTCCGGTTTTCCCCTCCTCCCCCAAACAAGCTCTGCTGGCCTATTGCAGGGTCTGAGAGGATCAGGCACACAAAGTTCCTTCTTTAGTATAACCCCAAGGTCAAGCATCAGACCCAGGACAGCCAGGTGCCAAACAGAACCTGCACCCACAACAAAGTTCCTTCTTTGAGTTCATCTACCAAGCGTGCAGGTCCCCTGAGTCCAAAGTGAAGATGCTGCTTGGTTGTATTTTGTGGGGGACAGTTTGTGCAACCCCACTTCTGAGGCTCAAATTCAAATCTTAAAGTCAAAAGGGGTCTCAGGGATCCTCTGGTCCAATTATCCCAGGGGATAGCTTCGTTGTGAAGTAACATACACAGGCTTGCCAGCCTATGAAACTGGAAACACAGCTGCCACCATCAGTGCACCCACAGCTTTTCTGCCTCCTGCAATATTTACTCATGGGAACAGCAACAATCGTAGAAAACAAATGCTTCCTCTCATCTGTAAGAACACTGTCTTTTTCCTGGAATCCAGTGGCCAGTATCCCCTCACCCTCCTCCATAGGCCACCAGTGCTCAGAGAGCAAGGAATCACTAGGCTGGCACAGTCCGGCAGGAAAGGGGATGCTGGGACAGTGAACATACGTGGTTAAGTGATTTATGTCTAGAAGGTATGGACCACGCTAGAAGAAGGAACTTGCAGTAAAAGGACACTACATTATAGAAACACAAGGCACAATTTATTAGAATTCGAGGGTAGCTTCCAAAACATATGTTTAACTGCATCATTATTAATGCACAAAAATCAAGCCAAATTCTGTGTATTATTAATTCAAAAGTTTTTAAAATGTTTTGCCAAGGTTAAAATGCCCATCACTTTATAGTGTTTTCTGTGTATGAAGGGGAGGCTGAGGACACACAAGTGAGCCCCAACTGTACTGCAAGCCTTCGCCTTTTCAGCCAACCTACAGTGCCCGGAAGACAATGTTTTATTTATGTGCCACCAAATTTGACTTCCTAGTTCAGGGAAGGAACAGGACTCACTCAGTGAATTGCATGGAAAGGCTGCCTTGACTGAGACCGATCCTGCTTAATGGATATTTCCCCAGGCAACAAGGACAAGCATCCTCAGCTTCCCATTCAGTGTCCTGCACAAGCTACACGCCAAGCAAGCCCATGCAGCACCGGCAGCTGCAATGTGGGACTTTCAACAGCACAAACAGCGGCTCCTGCCAGCCAAGATCTCTCTCATTCTCAGTCCCCAAGAGTACTAAGACACAGTCACATTGTGTTTGGTATTTCCTTGACAAATAATTTTAATTCACTTCATAAAGCTAAATTTGTAATTTAAATTGCTTTGCAGTGATTAGGCTCAGATGATCTGCTTTCTTTAAAAGGTTAAGTCATGGTGGTAACTTTAATATGAAATGGAATATTTCCAAATTAATTAACAAATGCTTTAAGTATATAGCCTTTTATTTATTTTTATTTTTATTTTTCAAAAGACGACTGGCAAGGGGATTTTAACCCTTGACTTGATGTTGTCAGCACCACGCTCTCCCAAGTGAGCCAACGAGCCATCCCTATATAGGGATCCGAACCAGTGGCTTTGGTGTTATCAGCACCACACTGTCCCAAGTGAGCCATGGGCTGGCCCAGTACATAGCTTTTTAAATAATATCTCTCAAAATCACACACACACAAAAGATAAAACTAAAGGAAAAGCCTCTGCATCAAGAAACACTAAAGGCTGTGGTCTGGTGACATCAATCAAGAATGGAGCAGATGTTACTTTAAGCATGGAGTAAAACCTTCTTTCTCCAGACCACAGCTGGCTACTGTCTATTCATCAGGTGAGTGTCGGTGCCTGTGGGGTCAGCTTCTGAGGATTTGCACCAATGGGTATAAGCAAAATACGTTGATCCTCCCTGACAGATGGCTGTGTAGATGGCCCACCAAGCGCTACCCAGAGCCTGGATGCGCACCAGGCAGGCCTCCTGCTCTCGGTGAAGCCACAACTTCCTGGAGCAGGTGCTACTGCTGTCCCCACCTCACAGCAAGAGGAAACCAAGGCACAAAAAAGTGAAATCGTGTGCCCAAAATGACACACCAACAGAGCGGCAGCTCAGAGGTTTAGATCCCAGTTACAACTCTCCACCCGCCACCTAGTTCTCTCTTAAAAGATGTACCACCCACAAGTTGGGCCTCATCTGTGTTTCAAGAGGCTGCCCAACAGAGGGCAGGTACCATGTGGCTGGGGCAGATGCTACCCCTTTACTCACAGGTTGTCCCTGCTCCTGGCTTTGAGTGCCTGGCATCCCGGGGCCTATATGGGAGCAGAGGGGCAATCTGCAGCCCTAACTTTCTCTGAGGAATAAGTGCATCATTAAAGTGCGTCATTAAAGATCTGAAAGAAGCTGCAGAGGCTCCACCAAGAAGGGCCCTTCCAGCTGCTGCTGACATTGCTAGGGCTGCTCCCATCAAGGCCTCTGGTACACACCAGCTACGACTGATGCACACTTGGACAGGGCTGCTTTTCTCCCCAGAACTCCCCTGCAAGAAAGACTTGCACATGAATAGAATTGTCCAGAAGCTCTGCAGACCAGGTACATTCACTTGCCTCTCATGCACACGGGGTCATCTTCAGCCCCACCATCATCAACATGACCAACAAAAGGCCAACCAATACCAGAAACAGGGACAGCAACTTAACGTGGCACCTGACTCGAGAGTTCTCAGTGGAATTTCATTTTAATGCTTCAGTGGCATACATAATCCTATGAAAAGCCCTGAGAAGTCTGCTAAAAAAAGAATTTTTAACTAATGTGTTTATAATTTCTTTTAAATTTCAATGTGATTTTTTAAAAAGCTTCCGAATATAATTCAAGAACCATTATCTCTGGAATTATCAAAATACAAAGGAAAATGTATTAACATTTGCAGTGTAAACTCCACATAGTTGTAAATGTTTCAAAAATTACTTAATTACAATAGCTCAAAACTACAAGCTCTTAAGAAAGAGACATTAGCAGTCATCTATTCTAGTATTTTTTAAACTGTGTCACAAAATCAATGTGATGTGTCACAACCAGTGTTCAAAAGAGATAAGAAGAAAAGAAACAGGAAAGCAGAACAGAAAACAGAATGAAAAACAGTAAAGCAGTTAGCATGCAGTAAGGGTAAACACTGCTTTGTGAAGCTGTTTCAACTGCATGTGTACACCTGAGCGAGCGAGAGGGAGAGATCCGGGGGGGCAGAGTGTAGCCCATCTTCTGCTGCAGCTGTGTGGATGCCGATGCAGTCCCAGCACATGCAACACACAGGCATGCTCGTCATCCCACAGCACATTGGCAACCACTGTAGGATGCAAACCAACCTCTGTGCGGGAGCCTGCCAGGACCACACAGCGCTGCTCAGGAGCAGAGTGCTCCAACTGTTCACAGCCCCACAGGGAGAAAGAGCCAAAGGAGTGATGCTGACACAACACAGAACCCAGGCCTTCCCTGGGTGAAGTTCCAAGGACAGGTGTGGCCACTGCGCGTCTCTCTGCAGTGGCCAACTGGTCTACCGCCTCATGCAAACGTTCCCCGTAACCTCATAAAAAGGCCAACACTTATCATCTAAAATGTACCCCAAAATAACATCATCCACCTCACTGCAAACTTCAATCCCTACAGCTCTTAATTTTGGACAGCTTTTTGTTTTTATTTTCCAGAATCTTCTGAAAACCCATGTCAAATTAAAAATTCTGTTACAACTAACACTAACTCTGAAAACTGAAATCACTTTAAACAAGAAAGGCAGTTTCTCCAGATGTACAACTCTCATTCTGTAAGTCACTATCACATTGGATCACTATCCTCGCTAACTTCAGAGTCTTCTCTGCGATTCCTAGACCCCGATCTGCCTGACTGCACAAAACCTCTCCTCTACTCCAGCAGATTCTGCAATTCCTTAAGTTAACCACCCCCACCCAAACTATTCCACGTTTATGTCATGTTATCCTTTTGACCTTCACTCACAGGAGAGCAAATGATTAATTTTAAAATACCCATTGAGCAACGAAGGAAACACTGCAGAGGAACATGCAGTGGTGTGGGAGAGATCACCCATACTCCCAGGACCTGGGGTTAGGCTGGGGATAAAGGAAATGTGCACAATCGGTTTAATAAAGTGCCAATTTTCCAGAGTTGGACTTTCAACAACAAGAGCCATCTGGAACAAAGGCACGTGCATATCTGAGCACCTGAAGGTCAGGCCCAGGTCCATGTGCCTACTACCTCTAAGGAGCTGCCCTCGCCCGGAGCCCACAACCAGATCAAGTAACTGCACTTTAAATTCAACTCCAACAAATTTGGCCATATGGCTTCCCCCAGAACAACAGTTTAGATGAAGAATGAGGAATAATCACTAAAAGAAGATGCAAATGGCCAAAAGCAGAGAGGGAAGGGACACTAACTGCATTGTGTCTGAATGCATAATGAGACTTGCTTTATGAAGTCAGAACCTATGTTCTCATGTGAAGATTTCTGATTCAGGAGGCAAGATAGCACACAACTTTTAGAAACCAGCCAAAGTGGTTCAAAATAACTTTTAGAAAAGACTTGGTTGCAGTTAACAATTCAGTGTTCTGGGAAATCCCTTCACCTCCTTTTCCCTCTTCCAACCAGTGATGCTGAATACTGGGATATCACAACACATACGTGGAAGGCAAAATGAACAGTAAAGACAGATATAACCTCGGAGCAGGAATTTGTTGTCACAGCCGGTCGACTGGCAAAGGGCACAGACCACAAGGGGATGAAGGGCTGAGAGAAAGCCGTGAGCACATGACACACCTGGAGGGGTGGGCACTGCTCACCGCGACTAGCTCCTGAAACTCCTCTTCCCAAGTGGCTCTTTCTAAAGCTTCTGATTCTCTGCCGATCTTTCCTGATCCTTCTTGCCCATGTTTGAAATGCACTGGACACTGCTGCCCCTAACCACAAGGCATGCCCATGCTCCCACTGACCCCCAGAGCAGACCTGCCAGGTCAGAGATATACTGCCCCCCACCGCAGGTGGCTCCAACCTTGCTAGACTCCAGCCTCTCTCCTTGTGTTAGTACCATCCTGGGGCCTCAGGGCAGGGGGCTCTCCAGGCCCTGTTTCCCACCCAAATCTCTCAGGCTCTGAGAGACTGGCTCTGTAACTCCTGAGCACTCCCGGGTGTCACCACCAGGAAATGGAACTGATGAGGAACATATCTACACTCTCACTTTCCTGGAGCAATCCTGACCAGAATCACGGGGCAAGGCGAACCTTCATCAGAGAGGTCCTTCTAACCTGCAGAGAACGTGTTGGCAAACAGCCTTTGTCAAAGGGGCACCCACAGAGAGTCAGAGCCACAAAGGAGACTCGCGGCCCTGGCCACAAACAGCTGTGATGCCCACATGGTCCACGATCCAGCACCAGGAGAAGCCAGAAGGACACATGGGGTGTCAGGAGCTGTGGGGAAGGAGGACAAGGGAGCCCTCCGGGAAGAGTCGATGTCTGGGTTGACAGAGATGGAGAGGCACAAGGGACATGAAAAATGGCCACCTCTCAGCAAAGAAGATAGGCAAGACAAACGTAGACATGAAACTTACCACGCTGTCACAAATCATGCTGTTTTACTTTTTGTCACTGAGATGGCAAGTGACAGCCATGGGATGTAACTAGGATCTCTTGATATTTAATTTGAAGATAATATATGACTCAAAAAGGATGGCCCCCTGGCAGAACCGTATCACAGGATTATGTAAATGTGGCATAATAAACTCCTAACTATCATGGCAGCAGAACGTAGCACAAAGAAATCAGATCCCTCCTGGAAACTTACTCACTGCTGCCTGCAGCCTTGGCCTCCCCATGCCACCACCTCAGCAGCAGCACCTGTCTCTCATGTCCACATGGCAAAATGTAGACACTGTATGCTGACTGAGAAAACAATCCACTATGTACAGGCAGCAGCAGCAGTGAGGAGCACAGAAGTGGGACAGGAGTCAAGCCACGCCGCAACACCAGGAGGGGAAGCGGCCCTGACTGCAGGATCAGGACGAGGCGGTCAGGACAGGGGACAGGCCTCAGTCATCAGCCTCGGAAGGATGCTGAGCTGCTCTATAGGATTCTGAGTTTGCGGAGGTTCCACAAATATTTCTGACAATGGGAATCAGGTTATGCTGCCATATACCATTCTTAAATGACAAACCTATGGAACAAGAATTTAATATTAAGCTGATGGAACTGTCAGTGGATCTATGAAATCAAAATAAGCACTAATATAAATTTCTTCACAGGTTTTTACAATTCAGGAAAATGTTCTTTTACTCAGGGTTGAGGTGGTTAACACATTTACCCCCCTCCCCCTTCAACCTGGAATGAGCCTTGTATTGCCAAGTCATTGGTAAATCAAATCCCAACAATGACCCCAGGACTGGCGGAGGCTTCTGGCACAGGGAACTCAGCTGTCTGCAGCGTTACCTGGAGGAAGATTCCAAGACTGCATCTGGCTGGAGGGGAAAGAGCCCCGCATCCAGGAGCACTGTCCTCCTGTGGGTATCAGGGCAGGGGTGTGGAGAGAGAATGGGGCCACCTATTCCCCAGCTTGGGACCATGCTTCTGAGTCAGCCCTGCCAGAGACACTGAGGTGAGTGAGGTGTTTTGTGCCTTTTGAAGTGTCCTATTCACAAACATCTGGTCTGATGGGAAAACAAAACCATTACAGGCAGGGTAACGTCATACGAGTAACTTGCCAAATGATAAAACAAAAACAGGATTTCCACAAGTGGAAAACAAAAAGGATTAGCTAAGTAGATTTACCAGAAAAAGGCAGCTTCATATGAATGCATACTGTTTATTTAAACAGGAAAGCAGAGTTTCCTTTAAAAAAAAAAAAAAGGTGCCAGATATTAGAATTCCACCAGTTACCATCAGGGTTAGTACTGGTCATCATCAGACTGTATCTTAGATTTGAGGTCCCACAAATACTACCGATGATGGGAATCAGGAGGGGGGAAGAAAGTATGAGATTTTATAGGAAAAAAACAATCAAATGACTTATAAATATCATTCATTTAATATAAAAGTGACCAGTACGGCACTTATTTTGCAGTGTGGCTGCTTAGAAAAAGTGCCAGTGGGAGCATGAAGGAAGAAGCACCGGAAGAGACAAGAGTGAGCCCCGAGTCCCGCGGCGGCCTGGCTCCTAGGTGGGTGCAGGGAGTGGGAAGAAGAGAGACATTAGAAGGAAGTTTTCCTAGAGAATTTGACAGTGACCCTTCCAATGTAAGCCCCCAGAGTCCCTGAATTCAAAGCTGTCTGGAAATCATGCACCTGCCGTGCCTATTCACAAAAGCTGGAATCTCTGCCCTCATGATAGTTGGGATAGTTTCATCTACAATCATAAATGTAAGCATTAAACTAATATAGTATAAAAACAGGATTATATTTTTAAAATTCCAAGTAGAATTTTATCCAGGAACAGACAGAGAAACAAAGGGAATATCAAAGGTGACATACTTACTTTTCTTATGATTAAAGTATGGCAGCATTTTAACTATGATCAAATTTCACTACCAGTATAAACATATACCACTAAATTGTCAAAGACAAAGATATATACTACGAGCTAAGAGGCCCATCCCTTGCTACTCTCGCTGACTGTGAGAAGCAGGCAGAAGGAAGGTGAGGAGAGTCGACCTCTGTTGAGTTTGATCACAACCTTATCCCAAGACAGCACGAACTCAGAAGAAACACCTGTGGAATTTTTTTTTTTTTTTCCAATTTTGCATTGCTTTGGCTCTTTTCCAAAGCAGCTATTTTACATTTATATACCAATACTGCTGCAGGACAAGTTGATCAAAACCTTATGTATCTTTTTAAGATGAAACTTTCAAACTAATAAACTCCAATTAACAACAAATTCTTTAGGATCTGCAGCCCTTCTCCCAAGGCATCTTGGAGGGGTAAAAAGAAACCCAAAGGGTATATCTGCCCCTTCCTCTTCCTGATTCTGTAGATGTCTTTGTCCCTGCGGTGCCCCAGGCTCTGTCAGGGCAGACATTGGCAGGGCCTTGGCCAGTGACAAAGGGAACGCACACAAGTTTTTCGACGAGAGTGGGCACCATATTTTAAAAACTAATGAGTGTTATTATCTTGATAAGAAGTGAGCTCTGTTTCTGTGGTTCTTACTACCAATTTCATAAGTTGCATTTTATAGAAAAGGAGCATCATCTGGACTCTTTTTAGTAATAATTCAGAGGTGACAACAGCCTCCTTAATAGAGCTGTCCTCAAAAAAACCCACCAGTGGGCCGGCCTGTGGCTCACTCGGGAGAGTGTGGTGCTGATAATACCAAGGCCATGGGTTCCAATCCCTATATAGGGATGGCCGGTTCGCTCACTTCAGAGAACGTGGTGCTGACAACACCAAGTCAAGGGTTAAGATCCCCTTACTGGTCATCTTCTTAAAAAAAAACAACAAAAAACCCCACCAGCAATTTCACACGATCCTGGACAGCAAGCCCATCCCTAGGGTCCTCTCATGGGAACACCCTGCTTTGTCAACACAATTTGTACCAGGTCTGCTCAACGAATAGTTACTCCTTTTGCCTCAGATTAGAAAAAAGACAAGTGGTTTGCATTTGACAACAATAGACAAGAACAAAACCTATCTTATTCTACTTCACAGCTATCTGTGTAAATGTGCCATCGGTACATTCATGTAAATGTACAGAAAATGATGGTAAACTTGGGGGCAGTTTCCTCTAGAAGGCAAAAGCTACTGTGAAAGCCCACACAGAAGAAAGTGCAGCCGCCAAGCTGCCCCCACATCCTCTCAGGCATCTGCACCCCCACTGTGAGCACAACCCATCTTCCCCTGGGGCAGACTCTGCCTGGCCCTCTCGCCCCCAGCCACCACCCTAAGAGCCACCACCACCTGGGCAGTGCAATGTCTCATAGGTGGGAGAAGGCCAGGCGGTCCAGTGGCAGGTCACCACAAGTTGGCAGGAAGGGAGAACAGGTGAGTCCTTACCTGCCCGTCCTGTCCAACGTGATGTATCTGTAGATTACCCTGCAAAATGATGAAAAACAGGAGACTATCAAAAACAAAAGCAACTCCAACACCGAGGCAAGAACTTCCCCATGCCATTTGGGAATAACTAGAAAACCACTAATTTTATAAAAATTCGACCCCTTATAACAGTAATAACTCCAAAACAAAATATTTCAGCTCAGATTCTGGAGACTATTGTTTTCTTGTGAAAACAAACAAACAAAATGACTCAGAAAAACATCGTACCCATCCCCCAAATGAAATTTTTTGTTTGTTTTTTACTTTGAAAGAATTTTAGACTTAAGAACTATGGAGAGTGTACAGAGAGGTCCCATGTACTTATGGCCTAGCTCCCCCACTGGGGACATCTTACAGAGCTCAACTGCATCAGTACAACCAGGACGTGGACAGATCAGTGTAGTTAACCCAACCACAGACCTACTCACATCTCACCAGGAGGAAACTAGTTTTTGGCTATTGTAAAAAAGAATTGTTTTAAGTCTGGCAGACTCTGCTAAATGTCTTACTGCAGATATCCTCATGTTAACAAAATAATGACTTAATTTTAAATGAACAAGGTAAGGATCTATTGTGATAAGAAGACTGATTGCATATTGTAACTTATCACAAAGTAATCATTAATACTATCAGCAATTTCTTCTAATTTATTACATTCAATTCCTAATGGAAACAAAAAATACTGGATTGCATATACAAGCTGGATCCAGTTTTGAAAACTGAAAAAAATGGGCAAAACTGATAGTGAAATTGAAATTCAAAAAGTAATCTAAAGTTTTATTAGCATAAGTAATAAAAAAGCAAATGTATTGATTTTTTTTCTTTTACTGTTTTATCAATTTTCCTTTGTTTCAGATGATGACAAGCAAATTAAGAATTCTGATTAAATGCATGTGCCTTCTAGAGGATTGAAGACCCTTGGCTGACATCTCTAGCTGTCAGTCTGGCCTCCTAGCCCCCCAGGCATCTGGCCCTCCCAGCCCCTGCACCATAGCCACTGCATGGTCAGGTGCTGCCGAAACCTGTGTCTGCCTGGCTGGTGGCCTCACCATTCTACTGTCCACTCCATGTGGAGATGACAAATGACACTCCTTGTGTTGCCATCAGACCAGGCATGGTCCTGTCCCCAGATACCCCATGCTCCTGCTTTACACGGAACAAAGCCTGGCCCTCAGCTGGGCCCACGTACCCCCAGTCCTTCTCCAGCTACAATCTGTGCTGCCTTCACTCACCCGTGTTCTGACCACACTCCTGTGCCTTCTTCCCTTCACTCATCTGGCGGCACATTTATTAGCAACTTGATCATGCCAGTGAATGAACTGATCCACTCACATGACCAGCCCTCTCTTTCCCTTGTATTAATTCTCTTGTGTCCTTTAACAGTACCCTCGCCCCCCCCACGCCCCCCTGCTCCTGCTTTCCCTTTCCAGGACATGCCTCGTCAGCTGCTGGATGCACAAAGCCTGCCAGGCCCAAAAGAAAGCCAAGCCACTGACACCCCGAGTCCCTCTCCTAGAAGGTGCGTGCCCCTGGTATTGTGGCGTGCACATCACCCTTCGGCCGTCCTCATAGTGTCTCAGGCACGGCCATCACGTACACCATAAGTCCTTGATCATGTTTCCACCACGGTGCCTGCACCCCACACACTGCCTGGCAGCAGCAGGTGCCCTAGGAAGACCTCCGCACAGTCAGTGAGCAGGCCTCCTGCTCTCCTCAACCAGCACCCGATTCTGGGGGCCGAACATCTTCCTGACTAATATTATATCCATGTAGTGAAGGCGGTCTAGGCTGCCATTAGAATATGAGGAAAACATTCCAAAAAGTAGCTCTGAAAGGCTATGCACCAGTAAACTAGTCACACGCTTCCCTTGAGAGAGTCCCTGCAAGGCTCTTGACAATTCACAGCTTCTGGTCACTGGTGGTTCTGCATCTGTTTCAGCACTCAGTGTGTGGAAAACTGAGGTCTCTGTAGCAACACATCTTCAGGCCCGTCAAATGCAAAGCCAGTGCCATCTACACGTCCTAGAAGCAGGCACGCTCTTTGTCCCGTGGAGCACACGATGCAGGAGAACACGGGCACATGCCACATCTCTTAGAGCAACACATGTGCACTGCTCAACAGTCCCGGGGAAGCCAAGTGCGTTGCATCTACTGATGTGGCCTGTGCTATAGGAAATGACCACGATATCTCTTCAGCAGATAGGCCTGCCCTGAGGGGCTCGTACAATGTCAATCCAGGCATATAAACAAAGGAGCACCAGGACTGGCAGGTCATTTTCCAACAACTCAGACTGTCAACCTGACCTTTATACACCAAACCCCTCAAACTTCTGAGCGTGTGGCCGAGCCTGACACCCACAGTCCCGTGGCTGTAAAGCTGGCACACGTGGACGTAACAGGATTTGTGCAATTGGAAAGGACTTGCAGCACTCTGTCCTTGTCATTGATTAACACTGACGAAGAGTGGAGTGACAAAGTGCTGACACCAGGAACAAGAAGCCTGGGTCCCGTGAACTTGAGACAGCTCAGATGGCCGATTGCAGGAGCAATGGTGTGTCAAGAGCCACCTACAGCCCCTGGGACTCGCACATGTTCCTTGATGAGACTCCCTGCCACCCCACAGGTGCCAAAGAGGCAGCTGAGGCTGGCAAGGCAAGGGCAGTGTGCACAGTCCCGCTGTGCCCCCACCATGCTGGGGTGCTCCCCAGGCGGGAGGAGAAGGCTGTTCAGAGCACCAACCATAGCCAGGAACAGCAACATCAGCACATGAAGTCTTTGCAAAGAAAAACAGACAAGAGGAGGTCATGCTGACTCACGGGGAGCACAGCATCCAGCAGCAGGCAGGCCTGGCATGCAAGCTCTAGGAGTGGGAGTCAACGTGGAAGTTCCTGTCATCGTTTCATGTGATGCAGATAAAAGTCCAGGGAGTGTGATGGCACGGGCCTGCCGACAGCAACACCTGTGACCATGGCGACCAAACTCACCTCGCTGTCCTGTGTGATCTGCACCTGCTCCCCTTGAGGCACCTGGGCGATATGGAGGTGTCCCTGTGGGATCCGCAGCAAGAAAAGACATCAAGAAGCATCAGAAGAAAACCAAAACCAAAGGAAACAAGAAATGCTTTCCAGAATGTCTGTTCTTGATCATCTGCTCACAATTCAGATAAAGACACTAAATCTGGAAGAGGGCGATGTAATACGAGCATAGTCTAAGCTTACTAAATTACCTCTTTAAATTAAATTTTTAGTACGCCGTTGTCCCCCCTTATCCATGGGGGACACATTTCAAAATCCCCAGTGGGCACCTGACACCACAAACAGTACTGAACCCTACTGTGTTTTTTTCCGTCCATAAATATGTAAAGTGTGGATATGCTCAACAAAGCAAGGATTCACGTCCCAGGCAGGATGGAGCAGCGCCATTGTGAGACAATATCACACTACTCAGAATGGCACACAATTTAAAACTTACAAATTGTTTATTTCCATAATTTTCCATTTGGATTTTCAGACCACAGTTGACCATGGGTAACTGAAACTGCAGTAAGCTAAACTGAGCACAAGGGGGATATACAGAGCATTTCATCGTAATTATTAAAGAAGCAATTGGTCGGAGGAAAAATCTGTTAAATCTTTAAGTACTACTAAACAAGTAAATTTAAGAATGTGAATAACATATAGAAAAGAGGGAAAATAGAGTATTAGAATGACAACTTTTTTTTTTCATTATACTTTCAACTCAGAGGGACTAGAAACCTGGTGGAAAACAGCAGGGAGAGTATTCCAGCTACCTGGGAATGCTGGAAAGGTGGTACGAGCAATGCGTGACTGGGGTGGAAGGGACACGAGACGTGTGCATCCAGATTGAGAACAGGCAATTTTTTAAATCAAAGAAACATTCACACAACTATTTAAATAGTTCAAGTAAAAACTAATAAATGTGGTTCCAAAAACTCAAAGAATCCTACTAAAACACATTCACATTTATAGATACAAGCAGACAAATAATTCCTATAAACCTTAAGTTAGTTAAATGAAATGATACTCATCTTATTTAAAATTCTATCTTAGTCAAAATGGATCTTAAAATAAACTACTGTAGAATGTTCTATGTAAACCCTATGACAAAGCTATCTATTCTGGAATTCTTCCAAAGAACTTTCTTACTAACAAGCTAAGAGTAACTGCCTTTGTGAATGTCTATTAAGCAAATTTAATAAGCTTATTAAATTTGCATTCCTAACTGTTTCACCTCCTTTGGAAGAAGAAGGAAAACTATCTAAAAGTATCAGTTCAGCATTTTCTAGGCCTTCCTTTTGCAGGCAGCGTGCTGAGTGCGGCACCAGCTGAGGCCACGCTGAGATGAAAATGGTGTTTCCTTCTCAGCAGAGGAGTGTCCTCCCTCCAGGAGGAAGCCCTGGCAACGTGGGGTACAATGATGGTACACCATTTTCAAAGGCCCCAAGGAGGCTGGGTGCAACTAGAAACTTCTACAAGATCCCAGTGGTCACTTAAAATTCCCAGCTCCCCAGCAAAGTTCCCAGCAAAGTCTTCCCTCCTTTTCTGCCAGCTCCTACTCTCGTGCCTCAGGAGCCATGTGTGTAGAGGACCTTCACCCAGGAGTTGGCCTACGGCATCACACCACCACAGCTTAGGCCACAATATCCCCCAGCATAAAAGAACTCTCAATGGGGGTGGGGTAAGGCAGGGCACAGTGACTCATCACGAAGGTGGTGCCCATAAGAGACTAGTGCAGCTTGGACAATTCTGAAGGAAACCAAGGCCACCAGCTCTTTCCACTGATCCCAGAAGGAAACCACTTTTCCTTCCCTCAGGAAAAGATGCCTGTGTTTCTGAACTGAGAAATACTTATGCTGCTTCCCAGGAGGAGAGGCAGAAGCAGGGACTGTCAAGTGGCCTCCAGGTGCACATGTAGGGAGGCCAAGGTTCTCTGCAGGACAGGGATGAGCAGGGGACCAATGAGCCACCCTCGTGCACTTCAACAGCAAGGCCACTTGGTAACTGCCCTCATCTGTGGAATGCAAAAGCTTATCACCTAATTACTTCTGCTTACATGAAGTACTCTCACTTCATCCCAAGCTATCCATGTATTCCAGAAATGAGTGAGGCTGGCTGAGCCCTTTCCCCCTGGCAGTCCACCCCCCAAGTGTAGCCCCCCCAGGTATCTACCCATTAATGAGAAGGGTACATACTACTTGGACCTGCCCGTCCTCTCCAATCTGGTGGATCTGCACTTGCTGGGCGTTGGCCAGGGCGTAGTGCAAGGCCTGTGGCTGCGGCTGCTGAAGCTCGGTGGCAGGAGGCGGGGTGCCCGTCATAGTCTCTGTGGGGTGGATGCAGGGTGTGAGCATCAGGGGTCAGCCCAGAGGACAGAACAATGCACAGTATCTCAGGGCTTCCTCTTGCCCCACCCTCCACTCCCACAGAAGATCAAAAGAATTGAGTCCTTCCTAGACTCACATCCACGTGTCGCCATTTTTCTGTAGAGATCATATTGTTTTAGGTAACCCAGATTTCTGACATAGAAACCAGAAGGGTTTAAAGAATTGAGTCATTGTAACAAAACTCCTTCTATTCCCATTGTCTTATTTAAATGAATGAAGTCCCGCAGCATGTATCTGCAAACATGAAAAACAGGACTAAAATTGATGTTAAACCATGTTTCAGGTGAGCAGTAAGTAATATCTGCACATGGATAATTAAGCTAACTAGGGAAAAAGTTCTATCCACTCAGTTAAAGACACATCTCAAAAAATTTTTACTTTCTATGCTTAATCAAAATGAGATATATTTATTTTTCTTTACTGTGTATTAACTGTAATTGTACAAGTTGAGTATCTCTTATCCAAAATTCGTGGGGCCAGAAGTGTTTCAGATTTCAGATTTTGGAATATCTGCATTATATTTACCTGGATAAGCGTCCCTAATCTAAAAATCCAAAATCTGAAAAGCTCCAATGAGCACTTCCTTTGAGTGTCACATGGGCACTCACAAAATGTCAGATTTTGGAGCATTTCAGATTTCAGATTTTTGGATTACGGATATTCAACCTGTAATTATATCTCAATCAGAATTTTCTTCAACTCTTCAGAAAAGAATATTTTAAATTTCTTGTTGCTGAGAACTATGATAATTGTTCAATAAAAACTATTGAGCATCAAAATATATTGAATTAAGATGAAATTCTGTGAGAGAATTAGAATGTTCATATACATGGAAGGAGAAAATGAAAGATATAAAATTTCTGATTGTTAAAGAAAAGCTCTTCATGGATTTTTCTAACAGCTAACAGGAGGTATCAAATTGCCATGGAATACAGATTCCACTGAATACATTTTTAAAAGTAATAAAATAGTAATAAACTGTTAATACCTGAAATATGCTGGAAATTACATCCTTTTCAGTTACTCAAACTATATTTTAAAAGTTTAGTTGTCAACTTTTTAAAATATCAACTTGAAAATATGAGGAAAGAACATACTTTTCAAATTTCATTGAAGAGGGCACATGAACAAAACATTCAAAGGCCACTCTGCTAGCTAGTAACTGCACAACTAATCAGACGTGCTAGTCATTTCTGCTCCAATGGGAATAAAAATCAACTGATTTTGACAGTTCTCAAATAGCTCAAACATATAACTAAGAAGGACAATCCCCAGGGTTCTAAAAAAAAGAAAAAAAAAAAAAAAAAAAAAACCCACAAAAGATACAATGTGTGGGTATGATGTAAATAAATGGTTTCCAGACCTAGATTTGGATTAGCAAAATTACCATCTCATCAAGCAGCTCAATACAACTGTGCAGTATGAAGACCAATTTAAATCCATATTTTATAGTTCACATGATACCAAAGTCTAGTGCAAAAACCTGCACTGCTTACTTGTTTGTGATCAAGAATTGTGCAAGAACCACTGCAACGAACTGGAAATGAGCATGCTGGCATCAACATGAGGCTCGGGAGAGCACGGAGGTGGCTGTGGACCGCTCATCCCCAGTGGGGCAGTGGGCTAAAGACGGGACACAGCGTGCAGGGCCCCTCCTCCCCTCACCCGCCTGGCGCTCACTTCCCAGTGTCCTCTTGCACTGAAGGAAGCAAAGATGCTGCACACACAGACGTGCAAGCAGCGGGTCCCTAGAGCTGGATCTCTGCAACTCTAGAACACTGTCCACTGCCTAGACACCCACCTGAGGCTTTCTATTCATCAATGAGATTTGTGGAGGAAAATGCTGAATTGTATTTGTGGAAGTTTTCAAAACCAAAATGGAGTTGCTTGTGTTAAAACCCCTGACAAACAGAGCCAGAAAAGGCCAAGAAGGGGGGCCCTCACGCACATATGTCTGATGTGTCTGACAACAAGGACTATCACAAAGGACTCTGCAAAGCCACAACCCTGCACAGAGGCCACGGCAACCTTAATGAAAATACTTCTGCTCAGCAACTGCCTGTCCAACCTCATACTGGCATCACCCTTGCTATTGGTCCTTGCAGCCAAGAAAAATTATCCCAAAACAATCATGTCAGCCTCCATCCCTTTTCCTTTAAAACCTTTGCCTTCCTTCACCTCCCTGAATATGCGCATGGCTTTTTATGGCAGGTGCGCTCCCACTGCCGTGCCTATTCCTGAATAAATATCATTTTCTTTTAGAGGGTGTCTCTGTTTATTATTTAGGTTGACATATTTTAAACAATAAAATCCAGCCATCTTAAAACCAAGCACATATAAAAGTTTGCACAGTGTTGCCATACAGAACAAAAACACAGATACTTTCGTAAACTGACTTTTTAAAAATCCCTGGGAACTAGTGATTTTATGGTTTGTATTCAAATTGGCCATACTAATTCAGCTTTAAGTAGACTACCTTGGCTCAGAATCTCCTTTACAGTATTCATTTGGAAGTTCCTTTTCTGTCTGCTGATAACTCAAAAGTAAACAAGACAACTCTGGCTGGAATTACTATCAAGTCCAAATTAATGGAATTCTGGCTTAATTACACTTTAGTGGAATGTTTCTGTCACCAAAGTAGCGTTAAATATCAGATTAGCTTTGTCAGGCTAAGAATAGATGCAAAACGAACAATGACAAAAATTCCAGAAATCCTTTGATCTGACTCCTGCTCTGCTCTATCTAATCTTAGCCGAGTACATAGTATGTTAAAATACAGGACTACGGAACTGATTCAGTGTGTTCTCTGCTTCTCTCAAAGCTCATTCGATCCCAGAGTTCAGGAGGGCAGCCTTCAGCCAGGTGAGCTTCCGGCTTCCAACAAACTCCACAAGAAAGTGGCACTTGTCTGTGTTTATCAGCAGTGGCATGAAACTGGATATAACCCCTCAAAACTCAATTCTTCTTCTTCTTTTTTTTTTTTTCTAAAAGGATGACTGGTAAGGGGATCTTAACCCTTGGCTTGGTGTTGTCAGCACCACACTCAGCCAGTGAGCAAACCGGCCTTCCCTATATAGGATCCGAACCCGTGGCCTTGGTGTTAACAGCACCACACTCTCCCAAGTGAGCCACGGGCCTGGCCCTAAAACTCAATTCTTCTATCTTCCTACTCAAATGAATGCCTAAAAGCCACAGGAGTATAATTATGTTAGTTGCCCTCACATAGTTTTTTCACAAGTCCCACCTTGAACGCAACCCTCATTGTCAGTCTCACCTGTGTGTTCACTCCTGCTCTGGGGCATCCAGATATCCACGTAGAGAGCTGGAAAAAAGCTGATTACACAGGAAAACAAGGAGGACCCTGCTACCCACACAGATGGGGTGTGGTACTGAGAAAACGGCACATTGTCCAAGCAATGAAAGATGCTATTGGCCTCCACTTTTCTTTGAAAGCCACCCTGGCATTAGACAGCTGATGAAGCTTCTCAGACGTGCCACATGTGGGGGAACTGCCTGGGGGACTCAGACATTGAAGACATGCTCACAAGGCTGTTCACAAGAGGCAAACAGCACCTGAGAGTTACGCAAATCCATAACATCTTAAAAGAAATGCCAACATGTTTATAAACAAAGTAAGTTAAAGAAACACAACATTGTTAAACTGTACTATTGCAGGGCCGGCCCGTGGCTCACTTGGGAGAGTGTGATGCTGATAACACCAAGGCCATGTGTTTGGATCCCTACATAGGGATGGCCGGTTAGCTCACTTCGGAGAGCCTGGTGCTGATAACACCAAGTCAAGGGTTGAGATCCCCTTACCGGTCATCTTTTAAAAACAAACAAACAAACAAACAAACAAACAAAAAACTGTATTATTGTTATTCAGTTGAAAGAAACACTGATAACTGGGAGAAGCAAACACTAATAAGTAAAAAAATGTAAAAATAAATAGAATCAAAAGCCACATTAACAGAGACAAACAACATGAGCTGGAGGTAAAGAGTTCCTGCATTTCCAGTTGCAAAGTTGAAAAACAGAATTAAAGGTTAGTAGGCCCAACAACCCACCATGTTTTACCATACTCAGCATTCCAGCTCCTCAAATGTGGTCTTGGGCCAGCAGTGTCAGCATTACCGGGTGCTTGCTAGAAACAGAATTTCAGACCACTCCTCAGATACACTACAACAGAATCTGAATGTAATGTGATGCTAAGGTGGTCCACCTACGTGTTGAACTCAGAGAAGTTCTGCTCTGCACCATCTGCGGCCAAGATACCAACTCCACCTGAGCACCTCCAGAGATGGGGACATACCATGTCCTGAGCAACCATCTCCCTGTGGGGAGAGTTCTGCATGTTCTACAGCTCTTCCTCATTCACTCAGAACATGTATGGAGTGCTAACCGTGTCCAGCTCTGTGCCAGTCCATGCAGATCCCAGGAGAAAAAGGACAAAAATCCCGGGTGGACTGAAGTCTACCTCCCTGAACCATGCCAACCCTCTTAGGACAAAAAATCCAGTGTAATTCTTCACTGATGTGCCACTCCTTCAGGCATCCAACAGACCTTGATCAAACCTTGGGAAGTCTGAATTTCTAACCATTTTCTTTAACCACTCCCTCAAAGACAATGGTTTCAAGTCCCACTACCACCATGAAAGCCTATCTCAGGACAGTTCTTTTCAGTGGCTCCGAAATGTTACCATTGTGACCACAAGTCAGACCAGCTCAGAGTCGGGCAGGGTCTCACTGTGCATGGTACACCTCCATGACTAAAGCCCCCTCCCGTCACACTCACTCTAGGGAAGCGACTCCACACCAGTGGGGCTGGCAAACAGCTCAGCTTCACATGCTATTATGTTTATATCTGCACCTGTGCAAATGCTATGAGGCTACATTTGTGGCTGTGAAATCTCATCTCATTTATTAAATTCACCCCTTCAAGATCTTTCAGTGTCCTAATAATGTAGGCCACGATATCTAGTAGTTGTCAGGTTATATAACAAGAGCTTCTTGCTCTACAAGGCCCTTAGCAAGTTTTGATTCACCATTTGATGACATAAATCACTGACCATCCAATGACCATGTCTGAAATAAACAGAAGGCACAGCCTGGCAACCCTCCCTGGGTTTTTCATCTCTAGAAGTTCCATTTGTTCTTTTTATATCTTCTATTTCTCTCCTTGCTACACTTCTTTTTCCCTTTAAATCCTTGAATGTAATAGATGTATTCATGTCCTAGTCTGCTAATTCCAAGCTGGGCTTCTCTCCATCGACTGATTTTCCTGGTCACAGGTCACAATCCCCTGCCTCCTGGCATTTTTGATTGGATTCTGAAAGCTGTGGGTTCTGCCTCACTGAGTGTCCACATTTCGTTGTCTTCTTTGCAGTGTTGTTACTCATGGTTCAGTGTGGCTGTCTTTATTCTGGAGACAGTTTAGTCCCACTCTCAGGTATGGCCTGTGGGGCCCCTAGTGAAGGCCCTGACTGATCCCTGTGAAATATCCATGCTGACCGGTGGGATTCTGAGTACCTTTCAGCCCAGTGTGAACCATTCCTAGGACCACTGAGCTCACAGATGCCCAGCCACTTTTCACTTTAGGAATGTACATCTTAGAATTCAGCAAACACTTGAGGGAGCTCCTATGCATACTCTGGAGCTCGTCTTTATGTAAACATCTCCTCTTAAGAACTCAACTCCACAACTTTGAGCAGCCTCAGCCTCTCTGAATGCCTGTCCGTCTCCTCAACTCAGAGACACAGCTGTACTCTGCTTGGAATCCACCTTGCTGTGCCATGGCCCAAAATGCCTCCAGAAAGAAATCCAGTGATGGCAGGGCCACCTCTCTTATTTCCTTTCTCTCAGGGACCACAGTCCTGCGCTGCCTGCTGTCCAATGTCTTGGAACAGCTGTCATAAAGATTTTGTCCAGATTTCTAGGGCAAGAGAATCCGGTCTGGTTCCTGCTGTGTCATGTCTAAAAGCAGAAATCTCCTCCCCTTGAATTTTAAACAGCATTTTTAAAACTATGAAACTAATGCAATGTTTATTGGAAATAATTTGGAAACTACAGTAAAACAGAAAGAGAAAAATAAAAGTTATAATCCTACTACCTAGAGATAGTACTGTTAAAATTATCACATATAGATTCTCAATCACCTTCCACAGACAACTATATACTTTTAATAAAAATGGGATCATACCATAACTATGGTTTTCACATCTGCTCCCTGCTGACCAGTTAATAACATCTAAGTGCATCTCAAGTCATGTATTATACTTCTGTAACTACATTTCAATAGCCACAGGCTATTGTGCTGTATGATATTTCACCAAATGCATTTAACCCATACTCTCTAAATTTGCAAGACAGAATTCCTAATTTTAACAGAAAGGCATAGATTCCTCACTAAGAGCTTCTTCAATACATGCCTGCTTTAGGGGCACAACTTGTGTGGTCCACAACAGCTGGCGGTCTCCCATCTTCAAGAACCCTGGCAACAGCTAAGGCTAAGTATCTGATAACTACCAAAACAACTGAGAAAAACTCCTTCCTGGAGTACGCTTCACAAGAACAAGACCCTGAGAGAACTCCAGGTGATCTGGTCCGTAACTTGCAGTGCTTCCAGGATAGGGACAAAGACTCATGCACAGAAGAACTGACCCCGCCCATCACTGCCCTTGGATCCCAACCCAGTCCCCAGTCAGAGCTCAAGTTCCAAGAGCTGCTGCCAAGGGAACTATTGCGGGAAAGTTATTTTTTTTTTTTTATCTTATTTTTTCGTATTTGGAGATGTCTCAGGTGAAAGATAATACAAAGTCACGTTGTCATGCCTAAGAAAACTTCCTGAGGACACACAGCCCTTCTACAATGCCTGAGAGGTTTTGCATTATCTTGTGGATAAGTCTAACTGAGGTCGTAAACTCAAAATAAGAATAAACAGCACAGCAATTCAGTATTCACCCCTAACCCCTCATCTATGGTCACCAAGCAAAAAATAATAATGAAAATTATAATATAATAAAAATAATGTTTTTTTTTTTATTAGGTCAGCAATATGCTCAGGTGCTAAATCACCAGGCAGAGGGAGGAAGGTAAGCAGCTCTTCCACTGTGCTGACCAAACTACTCCCTCCGCTCAGAACTTATATCAGTGTGCAAAGGCCTTGGCCTTGATACCCGTTCTCTAGAAAACTTCCAGGGAAGCCCCACAGGCTTTTGTCCCTCACGGAAGAGCTTCAACTGATGGGTTTTCCGCCCATCAGTTGAGCAGGGCAGGGGTGAAAGGGTCTCCAGACAGCTCCCACTGCACACCACCTCTGCCCAGGCCTTTGGTCTCGAGCGGCTGCCATGGATTCTGCCAGGTGTGCTGGTCCCACTCTGGACCATTCCCCCGAGAGGCCAACAATGCCAACTGCTCTGAGGCCAGAGGAAAGACCAGACTGAGTGTGAAAAGTGTACCTGATCCACTGTAGGAGGACGAGGACGGCGTTCTCCGTGAGAAGCTCTTGACCGCCAGGCTCTGGCCCCGCTGTTTCCGCCGCCACGCTGTCCGACACTTGGAGTCAATGCTCTGCTTGATTCGATACCAGTCAGATTCCGTGATTCCAAATTTATAGAAAAGGTGACCTAGAAGAACACATCCCAAATAAAAGCTGTGAGACAAAGACCTTCCTCTTGGGCCCTGGCTGTCTGGAGGAACTTGAACACAGGAAAGGGCCTGCCCCTGGAGTCCCTTCAGATCCATCTGCTCACACTCTCCATCAAGGTGAGATTTGCTCCTTTGAAAATGACAGAGAAAACCACGTTTTAGAAGAGAAGGTAGTTAGCCAGTGAATAAATGGTCTTCCAGGATCAGCTACAAATACCCACTAAAATATAATGGCACATTATTTTCACTAGTCTAGCTTTTAAATAACTTTGACATGGTTTGCCCACATCCGATGGAAATAAGCTGGCACACAGGGCATGAAGGGCACTCGGTTTCTCCACACCCAGCTGCTCTCTGTCCTGAATTCACAGATGGCATTGCGTGCCCTGAATGCCTGGAGAACAGGGTCAAGACCTCCACCGTTTAATTGGAACCTGTTTCCACAACCCCCGCTCATTCTCCCTTCTGTTCACTCGTATCTGCCTGGCTGCCACCCCCCTTCCTTCATGTCGTGGCTAGAATGGCACCTCCATGAACCCACCCTTACCCCCATTTACCAGTGTTCCTCCCATCCTAGGCCTCCTGACTCTGCCCACCTGTCTTCCCAGCGCCTGTGCTTCTAACATTGAGAGCACGTGTGTTCACGGTGTCTGCTCTTTGTCCTTCTCCAGCACAGAGATCTTTGTTTCACTCACCCACATATGTCAGGACCCAGAATATCCTGGCACACAGAAAATGCTTAAATATTTGTTGAATAAACGGTGACTGCCATCAATGTTAAGACATCCTTCCACTGCTACTAGGTCTGATGCTCGCTTATAGGTTTCTCGCGCCCTCCCCTCATGCCTCCTCAGTGACGGGGGCTCTCCTTCAGGGCAGCACCTGTGTGTTACTGTGCTAAGGCGTTGTTTCCACCCCCAGTCCTTTGCACCCCAGCAGAGTAGGCATGACCCACTCTAGTGTTGTGCCAAAGACAGCTGCATGCAATCTTGCGGGCTCCCAGTAACTCACGTACATGCGGCAGAGCACCTCAGTGGTACCCACATTTATTAACCACATTTACAGAGAGCTCTCAAAACATTGCTGAACAGCATCTAGACACCCCCTTATACTCAACAACAAGAAAACTGAGGATCTGGGAGGCCCCTGTGGAGCTGGCCACTGAATGGGGCTGATTTCCCGCTGCAAGTCCAGCCCACTTATCGCTAGACCACATAACACCTTCTTTGGCAACAGGAAGTCACGAACACGAATGTGTGAACCACAAGAAATTCTCTTTAACATGCTGACCTCTCTTGCTGCCTCGGGTAGCTTCACTGATTAACAGGAAAATAAATGGATGAAATTCAAAATTGTAAAAGTAAAAAGATTAAACTGAAAAACTTCCTGTTTTGACTACTAAGAGCACTGAGTTTGGACCATCTACTGAGAGTTAAATTACTGCCCAATCTCTAAAAATCTGTTCCTATTGAGATCAAAATACTAGAAATAATCAAAACAAAGGAAGTGTTTGTTTTTTAAGTACTATATTAAGCATCAAGTTTCTTTTATTTTGGAAAGACTCTTCTCGACTTTTTCTGTAATCTAGATAAAAAGAAATTGGGTTAAAGAGTGGTAGGATTTACAGGATCAGGAAGAACAATAACCTAAGGCAGTTTCAGGAGCACTTTTTCATTCTCATGCATAAAAGGAAATCCATAAATAAAGTGACAACCTGGGTTTCTGACTTTCAGGTCATCTCTCAAATAATCATGGAATCATCACTCAGTAAATACACTGAGTGATTGCAATGTATGCTGGGTATAGCTTCTAGAGCTAGGGATGGCCTCACACAGTCCCAGGTGAGTTGCCAACTTTATGACAGGAGAACCCAACTATTAAAACTAGTTACGGGAGAACCCAACTATGGGCTGTGGTTACAAAGGAGCTCAACTATGACTGTGGTCTCTAAGACAAGAGAAGAAACAGCAATCCCATGCAGTATGAGAACATCATCTCTGGAACACTCTTCAATAAAAAGGAACATTCTCAAAACCATCCTCCTGTTTTCATGTCTTCACACTCAAGGAAAAAACTTCCAAATACCTCTAAGTATTAATGAGTTTACACAAAATTTTAAAAACCTATTAGTAACAGAATATGTATAAAACATACAGGTGTATAAACGTAAGAAATTAGCAAAAACATTAACATTTAAATTCAACTTTGTAAAAGTCAACTTGCCAGTTCAAAGCCTGGCTTATATCCTTTAAAGAAGAAACACATACGGACATAGTTGTACACTGTCCATTTGAAAGTCTCCTAAGACATCGCGTTACGTAATTCCTTCCAACAGCAACTCGCAGCTCCAACTGGATGGCACATGACGCCTGATGGCTGCCAAGAGAAACCAGCTAATGAATCCCCCCACTGAAGGAGCTGTGGGTTTGGAAAGGGAGGTCAGACGGAATCTGAAGGATGCACAAACACGTTCCCGTTCTGCCCTCGAAGCTCATGCTCAGACATCAGGCCAGCACCCTGACCTCAGGGAAGGAGCTAGTCTCCTGGTCTCTGGGCACTGCCTGAAGCTGCTGCTCTCTTTGACGACTCTTCACCTTTTCTGACAGTACTAAACAACCCCGACTTAATAAATAAATAGACTAGGAGAAAGCTTATAATGATGATATAAAAGTATTGTCCTGAATTTAACTAGTATTTCACACTCGTTAAAGCATTTTATCTCTTATGCTATTTGATGTCATTACCCTCCCTTCAATTTTGAGGCAAAAGCCAGAAAAAGGACAAGTGATTTGTCCAAGTCAAATTACCAGTCAGGAGAAGAACTAGCCTTAAAATTCAGACTGCCTGGTGCCCACCCGTGTGAAGTGGCGTCACTCTGCGATCCTATGAGCATCCTGAGAACCCAGGTAGGACAGAGGAAGAAGATGTGCAGACAGGAGACAGGGTGGAAGTCAGGGGGGCGTGGCACCTGCAGCAGGTTCCTGGCCTCTGGCTGTTGCAGCACAGATTCCCGACCAAATGCAGGTTCCCTAGCAATTGCAGCTCCCCTCACCTGGAAAGCAAGCCCCGAGAGTCCACCCTGACCACTCCTCTGAGGAGCAGCAGGGACACACTTGCCCTCCAGGCTCAGAACGGTGGTGCCACAGCCTGCTCTGGCTCCTTTCCAGCCAGCCACCTGGCAATCCCCCAAAGAGGTAAAAAGACGCTCTTGGTCTCTGTTCACTGCCCTCCCACTTTCCAGAATGCCCCGTTGACATGGGTGACTCGAGCCATGCAGCCAGACTCCCTGCTGTCTAGTGGCCTCATGGAGGGCCATGGAAGATGTCACGGGGAAAGGGCAGGCAGCGTGGGCTAATTGTCCCAAAGGAATGAAGAACTCCATCACTGCTGCTGGGCTCTCAAGCTCGAGGACAAAGCAACAAAGAAAACTGAGTGCCAATGATTCATTTCTTGAAATTACAGCCTTGAATTGACAGCGACTGGCCCCGAAAAGCAGCAGGAATCCAGAATGCTCCGAGCGAGGGGCTGGCTGGGACGTTCTCTCCCACAAGCGCCCCCACACCTCACATGTCTCAAGTCTCCGGGCCTCGAAGCCACAGCCATTGCTCTCCACCACTCTGTGAGAAGAGACTATGGAGCCACAGCTACCCCAGCATGGAAAGAGAGGGCCCCGTAGGGCTGCTTTCAGGGCCACCTTTGGGGCCTCCTCTGAGGCGCAGCGTCCAGGTCACTGCTGAGAAGGGCCCCCAGCAGGCCTTCACTTCCCACAGGCTCCTCCTCTGCCGCTGGCCAAGCTGACCAAGCCTTCTCCAACTCTCCAGGGAAACTGGCGCACCCAGTGTCCCCTAAAGACATGTGCTGGCCCACGACAGACGAATGTCTGCGCCTGTGCCAGTGTAATTCTGCCCTCAGGGGCACGTGCAAAGCAGCCTGACCATTTCGCCGCAGAGAAACTGAGAGGAGACACGTCTGGTTCGCACAGTTCAAAAGAACCCATGTCCTGCGCCCTCGGTTGAACAGTGTCCCCCCAAAGCTCATGTCCTTCCCAAGACCTCTGAATGAGGCCTCACTCAGAACTAGGATTTTTGCAGATACAACTAATAAATTAAGACTGTCACTGTAGAGTACAGTGAACACCAAATCCCACAAGACTGGCACACCTATGAGGAGAGGAGAGAGAAACACAGACACACAGGGAGAAGATGGCCATATGACGGCAGAGGCAGGGACAAGACAGTTGTGGCCACAAGGCAGGGAACACCAAGAGCTAGTGACCACCACCAGAACCTGGAAAAAGGAAAGGCCCCAGAGGGAGTGTGGCCCTGCCAACACCTTTTTCTCCGAACAAATGTCCATGTTTTAAGCTCTCCAATCTGTGGTACTTTGTGACAGCAGCCACAGGAACTTAGCACACCTGCAAAACACAATGGGCCAGGATTGCACACCTGTGCTTACAGAGGTTAGTGCCAGCTTTCTGCTAGGAAACACTACTTGCTCTTAGCATGGATGACTTTAAAAAAAAAGGCAACTACAGTCATCCTCGAACATATGACCTAGTTTGTGTAGATTAATCAAATTTCTCCCAAACTGCTACGAGGTCCCCTGGGGATCTCTTATCCACATCAGCATTCTTGAGAGATGTCTTCAAAGATCTGGAATAACCATCCTGATATGTTTTCACTTCATGTCTAGTCACTCACAGATTAAAGACTTCCTCTACTGCATAGTTCAAGTAGAGGCTCACATGATACACTAGTAAAAATCATCAGAATGAAGCCAATATTCTCAATTCAAAACAAAACAAAAAAAGAGCAACTGCTTAGGTTCTTAGATCACATATCTTATGAAAATCTTCCAAGTTTTTCAAAGTTACGATAATGTGCTACTTTTGCAGAGCACACAAACTACTTGGTTAGCTGCCCAGATTCTGGGGGGCCCCATCAATCCTTGGGAACCTTAAAACAGCTATACCCTAAACAGCAAATCAACCCCCCTTCGGTAAACTCTTGTTCCCTCGTTTTGAGAGGGTGGTACTTAGAGGCACGACCTCCCATATGTTTCGAAAACAGATTATCTTCTCCAGAAAAAGAAAAGAAGAAAATATTTATGCTGACAAACTAAAAGGAGAAACTTAAATCAAAATCTTCTCCATGATGAGCTGGACGTGGCTGAATGACAACAGCAGTAGGTTTCCGACTACTGACATCATGGATGTCACCGCAGAATTCGGAAGGAACAGCAGAAACTGAGGCAGGGGTGGCCATGTAGCCACTTCCACTCTCCCTGATGCTCAAGCTGAGCTTTCAGTGGCCTGGCCCATGCGCCTGTTTGTTTTGTTTTGTTTTCTGTGCAACAAAAAGCAAAAATAATTCAATGGGTCAAAAGGAGAAAAAGTAAACAGATATTTTAACATCTCAACAATTCTACCTGAACATTACCAACAGTACTTCAACTTTCAAAAGGCTTCACCGCCACCGGCACGACTGGAATGGGAGGGTGGGGAGAAGGGAGGGCTCTGTTCTTGATCTCTGTGGGGATTTCATGCCAGAGGAAGAAGGCCTGAGCCCACATCGCCTACTCCCTCGGACGGGGCCTGGCCAGCACTGTCTCCCAGCCACCTGGCAGCACTGAAGTTTTCTCTCCACTTGGAAACCAAAGCAGCCGATACATAGCTAGGGGCCCAGAATCACATGTTAATATGCACAAGCATCAATTCAAGCCTGGTCTGCCCACGCCTTCCCCCATGAGACACAGCCTCCAGTGTGAACTGAGGGTGCTGAGCCACACGTGCTGGGGACAAGGAGGACAGCAGACCACCATGCGTGTGGCCGACAGGCTGGCTCCTTCCCTTCCCTGCCCGGCACGTCCTCCTGCAGATGCACCCAGGCAGCGTCGGCAGGACGGGCTTGCTGGTCCCCCGTTTTGCGCAGAGTGCAGGGCCGTGCAAGCCAGGCACTCTGAAGGCACCAAGGGCGGTCCCACTTTCTACATGGAGGCTTGGAACAGCCACCCACTGTAAATGCTTGTGACAGACACAGATGTGGTTCTTAGAATTCCCTGCCCCCTCCTTCGCCCCTGGACTTGCCCACATGGCTCTCCAATCGGTGGGGACACTCAGCCACATGCACACTGACACTGTCACTCAAAGGTGCAACTCCCACCAAGCATGCAACACGCCAAACCTGTGTCCTCCTCTGCAGCCCTGATCTGCTTTCTGATGGCGGCTTTACCACATGCTACAACAGAGCCTTGGGGACAACCATGGGGCCACGCTCCCCCCCATAACTCCTGAGGACAGACACAGTATTCAGTTTTCTGAGTGTTTTTTTAAAAGATACTTCTTCTTTCATTGCGAATTACATATAACAAATAGATATAATATAGCTAATTAATACACTCTGAGTCAGGAATTCCTCTATTTTAAGGGAGCCTACGGGCTTCTCCTGCCTGAAAGAGAACGTGAGCCGCCTGGGTGAAGCACAGTTGGCTGCTGACACAGCAGCTGTTGGCACAGCCCCTGGCCCCCACACCCCTCCTAGGCCAGGGCTGCCACCTCATTGGGCGACCACCTGAATCCTTGGCTATCCATGGGCTCCTGTCAAAAACACTTGCAACACTCTGCCACTTGGACTTCAATTAAACACAATCATTGTGCTCGCAATTCAGAAGTGTGTGTCAGTAGATTAGTCACCTGCTGTATGGAAAATGGCTCTCTTCCCCACACGCAGTGACAATGGTGAATTTGTGAGTTCTGTTAAGCTAAGCCTTGCTCATGTTTCCAGAATCCCCAAAATGTGTCCACTACCCTCCGTTTCCACGGCCACAACCCTAGTCTATACCCAACAGTTATTCTGGTCTTTAAATGAAGCCCTGGTCACAGGCCATCTTTTTTCATACTAAGTCTTTCTGAGGGTCAGCCCTACCCATGATCTTCCCCAGGGCTCTGACTTTAACACCAGCACATACTGGCATCTCCACAGCACCAGGCCCCATGAGTAAGGACGTGGGCACCAATGTGAGCCTCCATCCTACAGGAGCTCACAACCAGAGGGACCTTCCAGAGAACTATGGCACTGGAAGGATGCCACCTTCTGGAGGACAATGCTCCTGAGCTTGGCCCAGAAGCTCGGGAAGGCAGGCCCCACTGGTGCAGTGCCGGTGCCCAGTAAGCACAGCCAGCAACCTGGACTTCCTGGGAGGGCAGCCCTGAAGCCAGCAAGCCCAAGGGGGGGAGGGTGGCGGCAGACACCATGCTTGACTCCCCTGCGCCTCCTGACACCCTGAGAGGTCAGCAATGCCTCTCAGAGAAGGAAAAGCTTGGCAGGAGGAATGACCCATGAGTTTGTGGCCTCAGTGCACAGGGAAACCAGGACCTGCCCCAGCTTTGTCCCACGCAGCACCTTCCACCACCCCACTCTCACCCTGCCACCATGTACTTCTGCTTTTTGCTGTGACATGCCACCCTGCCATGCCCCATCACCTCTCTGGAATGTTCTCCACGCCACTGTTGAAAACCTACACATCACAGCCTGTGCCCAGGAAGACCATATTCCTTGTACTGACGTTTCAAGGTACCTCTCCAAATCAAAGCCTACCACCCCCAGCTTCATGTCCTGATACCCCCGTCACCCACCTAGAGGGGCAGTGGATCCTCATCTGGGAAGAGTGGCCCCCCCAACCCAGATGCTGTGGCTCCTACACATGTACCAGGTCATGCCAAGGCCAGCTCCTGTGCTGCTACCTTCTCCAGAAAGTGCCTGCTCCCTGTCCAGGCTGCCTCGCCACCTGCCACAATGTGGTTAAGCATCCCATGACACACATCTCTGCATGCAACCGGGGCCACTCCTTACTCACCTTTATCCTGACAGCACCCTGCACCGTGGGCCATGCTGCCAAACACTGTCGCTGGTTCCCTAGCAACCCCACACACTTCAGGGCAGGTGCTCTTCACATAGTCACGTGCACAGGTCTGAGCGGGACCCACTGCCCTGAGAGGGTCTCAGCCTGCGTCACGCTCTAATGTGGAGGACGGCAGAGGCAGCGGGCCTGCTGCCCACCTCTGGGGGGCGCTTTCCTGGAACACAGCCATGCCTATGTTTTGTCAATGGCTGCCTTCAGAGCCAAGGAGTTGAAGATAGACCCCACGGCCCACAATGCCTGAAATATCTACTGTGTGGCCCTTAAGAAAAAGTTTGTAGACCCCTGCTCTAACCAACCCTGGAAAACACTATTCATCTTCTTTGCCTGAATAACATAAGCTGGCCACACAAGTGGTTTTTCACTACGTTATCTGAAGTGGTTCCCAGAGTCTGTGACAGGCGCCCACTGGTATCAGATGGAGTGGCACAAGATCCTGGGGACGATGAGCCACCCTGCCTACATGCAAGTGTAAGGAGGGACCGGGGTTCCACTTCTCAGCAACTTGCAGAAAAACCTGCAGCCTGTAGACAACCTCAGTCTTAATCAATGGTCAGCATAAGTAGCCATATGAAAAATATTACAGCCATTTTCCTAACAGCTACTGAAAAAATTAGCCTTTATGTTTCCCACTGCCCCTAAAAGGGAGGGGCATGGATCAGCATCAGAGATTCACCTGAGGAGCAAGGATCTCCCTGAAGGAGTGGCTGCCTCCTCTGCCGGGAGGCTGTGAACACTGACTAGTTTATTTTGTGTGAACACTGACTTGTTTATTTCACTACATTGTGTGTGAACCCCCTGCTCAACTGCAGCAACTCTCCAGAACCCAGATTTTCCGACAGCCTGTCTAACCCTTTTGTGTGATGTCTCCCATCTCCCGTGTTCTCTCACTTTACAGAATGGCCTCTGAGATTAGCGGACTCTAAGGAATGGATGGACCAGCAGACGTTTGTCAGGCCAGAGGGTGCTGATGAGGAGGATTTGAACATGCTTGCTTCCTTTCAAATACCGGCAGTGAGAGGACGTGTCCATCGCCCATCTGAGCAAGTGCTACACTTCAAAAAGCAGCAAGGAAAACTTCCCAGACCATGCTGGATGTCCACAGCAGTCTCAGGACGTCTCCTGGCTTGCCTCACAGCCAGGTCAGCCCATAAACATGTGGTGCGGCTGCCAAGGTTGCCCAAGAAGGAAGGGGACAGGTGGCACTCTGTTCATGCCACCAGGAAGCTCAGGGGGGCCTGGATCAGCATGGCCAGTGGGACAGCAGGGAAGGCCCCCAGTTCTCCTTCTCCTCCTTCAAGAGCAGCCTGAGGATAAGCGAGGCTGGGATTTCAAGGTCCCTGGAGAAACACGTTCTCAGGTGTTCACCTCATCCAGAGGGCAACAAACAACACTTTACTAAAGGAAACACTTTACTAAAGGTTCAGTACATAACCACCCACCACCCTGTGCTCTGTGGCCACCACTGATCTGGCGCCGTCTCCCACAATGAAACGTGGGTCCTGACTCCTCTGGCCAAACGCCGCCTCACCAGCCCCTCCCCATCAAACCCTGCTGCGAAGGTGGCAGGAGATGGCAGCCATGCACTCACAGCGGATGCCATAGATGGTGAGCGGGTCGAGCTGCTTCTTGCCGTGCTTGCCCTGCCCCGAGAGGTTGGAGACGGCCTGCACCTCACGGTGGAAGAGGTAGTCCAGCAGCGTCAGTGCCATCTTCTCAGCCGTGCGGCAGTTGGTGCTGATGTGTAGCATGTCGGAGGGGATGATGGCGCAGCGCACACGCATCTCAGGGTTGTTCTCGTCGCCAAGCCAGGTGCCATTGGGGTAATCCTCTGAAAAAGAGAAGAGGAGAAAGTTCCCAGAGGGCCAGGGCTCAGGGGCATGCTCCAGTTAGTGCATACACTCATGATGGCCAGATGTTTGGCTCAAACACGCTCGAGAGAGCCGCTCCATGGGCTGCTGGGCAAATCGTTCCCCAGCTTCCACGCTAGTGGCCGAGAGAGCTGGAGCACCTCCATTGTTAGGAGAGCACGCCGCAGGTGCCAGCATCTGACGAAGAGCAGAAATGATGCTATCATTCCCAAAAAGGCGGCTTAGATTTCTTTTAATCCATTTCGGAAAGCTGAATGTGACAGATTGTATCATGTAAATACTCTTTGTTCTACACTGGAGGCTGGCTTCCACAGGAGCTAAACCTCTCTTGTTAACTCAGTTAAAGCAAATGGAACACAGAGCATTTAGCGCTATCCATTTATCTGAAGTCTACCCAAATGGATCCTGCCTAAAGCTCTTGGAAGACTCAGAAGTGTAAACCCAGTGGTGGAAGCCTCTGCAGCATCCCTGGGGTATGAGCCCAGACCTCACATGCAGGCCCGAGATCATCCTGAAGTCTGGAAGAGGTGATATCACACAAGCTCTCATCTCAAACACCAGATTCTCTTTACAGCCCAGCAGTAAACTCTGCTTGTGTTAAGCATTGCCCTGCATCTGCAAGGGCATCAGAGCAGAAGCCACTTGGAGAGTGCCTTCCCTATGGTTCTCAACTGTGACCTGGAAGGCCAAACCAAGCATGCCTGCCCTGGGACATCTGAGAACTGATGCCCGTTCCCACGCTTAGAGGACTTTGCACGTGTGCGCTAAGAGGCCACTCGGACACTTGGCACAACCTCAGTGAGATGTGAATTCCACGGTTCTCTTCTGCCCTGCTCGCGTGGCCACGCAGCTTGCGGGGATAGCTAACCTCCACAATACTCACCTTCCCGTACCACTGAGTCCACCATTGTGCTCTGGGCCAACACCCTCTCCTGTTTCATGAACCCTCCCTCCCTCCCTTCCGGGGGTCCATGTACAGGAAGCACCTTTTCTGACCTCTTTGACTTCCCTTCCTCTTCTTGTGGCCAAATTTCCTTCCTTGCCACACATACTTTCCTTAACCCTGTAGAATGTACCACTTGTGATTTTGTGACCTCAATGGTTAACAACGGAATGAACGCCCCAAACCTTTCATCTGGGGGCAGGTCTGCAGAAGGAAGGGGAGATTCTGGAGGGGCAGCACTTAGTGAGCTGCAGAGTCTCTAGGATCTGAGAGCCCACAGGGTCATGTGACCTGTGCCCATGACCTGTGACTCCAGTTGACCCTGATACCCTTGGACATGGTTGGTACATGGCCCACTACCTGCAGAACTGACTTTCTCCTGGTCTCCTCATACCTAGGCTCGCTGCCGTGCCTGGCTGCCCAGTCTGATCTCTCATCTACCAGAACTTTGAGATAGGACTGCAGGATGGGGAGTGTGCCTGCCACGGGCCTCTGCCACTGAGAATCACTGCATGCCCCAACACTGGCTTCCTCTGGGGCAATGAGCTCACACTCAGGTGTGGGCAGTTCACAGCACTCAGTGTGCAGGAGAAAGAGCTTGCCTAGAAAGGAGACTCCCATCCTGCGGGGGTAACATCCCACCTGCCTGCTGGGCTATGATCTCTGCAAGCCCACTCACACCCCTCCAGCTCCATCTGGGATCAAGGGAAGGATGTGACTTCAGCAAGCACCGGCTCTGGGCTCTGAGCTTGACCCTTCACAAGTGGGTTGGCTTCTCTCAACCACAGGATCTTTCTCTGCATGACACCTCTTGGGTCATAAGACTGACCAGGTGCACTCTGTGAAAAGCTTAGTGGCTTGTCAAACATACCTCAGAAAAGCCTCTCCTGTGTGGCAAAGGAAAATTCCACATGTGATCACAAACCTAGAGAGGGTGTGCTCCTGCGTAGAGACAGCAGCTTCCCAAATGCCTCTCTTGACCCCAAAGTTGACTAAGTGAAGGTAAAAGGGACGGTCTTCCCCTCCCTGTGCAAACAGGCCCTTCTGGCTTCCACGCAGAGAGGAGGGTCCTGTGAGGGCAGCCAGTCCTGCCTGCTCTGCCGGAGCCAGGAGCACAGCTGAGGCTTGGTGGCCCATCCACGCCCTGCACATGCCACCACCCGCACAGCCCCAGAGTTACTGCGGGTTGCAGGGGTGCAGGGGGTCTGAGGACTAGATGCAGTGCTCAGGGTGGTTGAGGCTTGGCTCTTCACTGTAGCTGAGGATCGAAAAGAACTCTGATTTTGGGGATTCAGAGTAAGAAATGAGTAAGAAATACCATTTCTCAGAGGCACTGTCGGCTCAGAAGCAGGAGACGGTGCTATGGACATTCACTCATAGGCACGCACTTTTCTGAATGTCATTCAGTCACTATTACTTTCAACCTGTCCATGTAGAGACATGGAAACATGATCTAAAAACAGACGGGAGGGAGATTCCTAGCAGCAGCTGTCGAGGTCACAGATGGGATGCTGGACAGATCCAGCTCCCAGGGTGTAAGTAATCATAAATTTATCTACAAATATCTGTTAAGCAATGATGTGCCTAGCACTAGGTCTAATGCTCAGAATCTAAACCCTGGATCAGAGGCACAGGTCTGAGTGTCACCATGAAGCAGGAGCATGCCTGGCCTGCCACATCTGGTGGTGAAGCCCCGGAGCCAGGGAGGGGCGGGGGCACGGAGGACATGCACCGCAGCAGGAGCAGGACAGTTTCCTGTGCTAGAGATGTGCATGGACACAGCAGCAAAACCAAAGATGTGCACCAGCCCACCCCAGATGCAGCCACATGAAGGAGCAATGGCGGGAAGAAGGCAGCCCCACACGGATCCGTAGCTGCACCTGCCACTGTGTCCTCCCCCGCACCCACAGGACGCACGCACACGAACTCTGCCCCTGAACTTTGCAAACTATGTCACAGAATGTCGAAGTCAGATCACACCTGTAAGCATCCAACCTTGTGAAGTGCACATTTTTAAAGTGTTTGGTGTGTGTGTGTGGGGGGGGGGGGGCGTGGAGATTTGCCTGAAGCTGTTCAGCACTTCAGGATAGTGCCTGTCCGCAGCTGAGGAGCAGAAGATGCTTCTGCTGAGTGGGAACCGCTACGATACAGGCAAGGCTCCTCCTGTGACTCCAGTACCCAGAGGTGGGCAGGGCCGGGGACCCACTCAACCATCACCCCTATGGGAGTCAGCCACAACCCACAAGAGAAGAGTGCTGCTCACTGGTCAGCAGCTGCCTTTGCCAGCTCCACCGTCTTGGCTGGCCAGGCCTCCTGGCACACCTGATGCACAACCACCAGGTGAAGTGGGAATGAATGAGCATCTGTGCCAGCCCGACAGGTGCTCCCTGTGCACGAGACCATGTCCCTGACCTTCCTGGGTAGCAAAGAGAGGGCTGCAAGTGCAGAGAGAGATGCAGAGACGGCGTGGATCCACATCAGGGTGGATGGAGGGGTCAGGGCCAGCCTCCACAATATGGCAGCTTCAAGCAGGGTAGCTGGGAAGGAGCCACCCAGAGGGGAACCGCAGAGAACAAAACATTCCAGAGGAGGGAGCAGCACAGGCAGGGGCCTGAACAGGTCATGGCACTCTGGGGAGGAAACGGAGGCAGTGTGGCCAGAGCCAGGAGCACAGGGGAGGGAGGAACAAGTGAGGGTGGAGAGCAGAGAGGGCTAGGTCCCCAGGAAAAAGCTGGCCCCACCCCAAGTGCAACAAGGGGGTCTGGACAGTTTTATGCAGGGAGTGACATGGTCTGTGCTGAAGGGACAGTAGACACAGGTGGCTGCTCTGGGGCTGGCTGGTAACCCAAGAATGGCCTGTGGCCCATGGTCACTAAATCTCATGATGAGGACCTTCGTCTTTAAACTCTCCAAGGTTCCAAGCACTGGTGCTGTTTAATTGAAACTCCAGTCAAACAGAAGTCAGCATCTAGTGACACCTTGCAAGTCCTGGACTTAACACTTGAAGACCAGGAGCATCTAGGAGCACAGGGATCCAGTTGAGCGAGGGTCAGCATCCACAAGCACAGGAATCCAATGGGGGGTGGGGGTCCCGCATCCTGGAACACAGGGGTCCTATAGGGATGGAGGGAGCATTCTGGCCCAGCAGAGGTGAGGGGCACTGGCTGCAGACACCTCCCGACTGTCACCCATGCTGGGACATGGGACAGTGTGGGGACGATGGCTAGGGGCTCTCAGCTTCAACTGTCAAAACCGTCAAAGATCACTGTGGCCTTTCTCAAGAATAATGAGGAATGCTGAACTCTGCTTAGCTGAGCTCTCCATGTGTAGATAATGTTTTTAAAGTAAAGTAAACATTGGACAAGGGCTCAGTGCTGTTTTCCAAACAGTGAGTCAACGTCACGTCAAAGTGTCACTGCGAGTGTGTGCATAGATGCCAGCAGAGTAGCAGTGCAGCCCAGAGGGGTGATGCGAATGCCTGTCCTGCACTGAGAGCTCTCCTGACTGACACAGGGTAAGAGCCAGCTCCCAGGGGGCCACCGTCCCACCCCCACGTCCTCCCGATTCCTGCCACGCACCAGTGGTCACACAAGGAAGGTGATGGTCTCCCCAATCAGCTGTTGTGCTCATCCTGAAGACATCTACTCCTGCATGCTTCAGGTCCTACCTGCAAGAGGGTCTGCAAACCTCCCAATTCAGTGTAACCACAACTGGCTGCACCTTCCTCTCCAAAGCCAAGGTGCCTCCTGCACCGTGAGGTCACGATGGGGCAGGCAGAGCTCCATGTGTCTGAGCCGGCCCTCCCTTCACTCCCACTGCTCATCCAGGCCCTCTCCCTACTTCTTCCCACTAGAATCTGCCCTCCACGAAGTTACCCAAAGCCTGCCTGATCCTGTCCTCTCAGTGATTCCCCTCTCACGTGCGAGAAAGCTGGAGCTTCCGGAAGAACCTGGCTGTGCGGGTATCCATGGCCTGCGGCTCCCAGCTCCACACTCCACACTTCACTCCCAGCATGACCGCGGTGGGGGTGCTGGTCTCTCACAGTCCGCTGGCTCCTGTCCACCCCTTTGTTGGCAACACCCTCCCCGCCTCACTCCCCAGGTACTGGAGACTTCCAGGTCTCCACTCCCCAGGCTGGGGGCCTGCCCTCACCATACCCCAACGCTGGCAGACCTGGGCCCCCTTCTCCCATCCTCACACGCTCAGGGCCAAGGGCAGGCTCTGGCAGAGCATGTGGTTCTCAACCAGGCTCCCAGAGACCTTCATAAAGACACCAATGCCCAGCCCTAGGCCCAGCAACTGCGACACAGTCAGTCAAGACCAGGCAGGGCCCATCTCAGTACTTTTCGAAGCCCCCAGGTGATTCCAATCTATGGCCAGGATAGGGAAACATGCTCTAGCTATGAAGAACAAGGTGATAAATGACAGCTTACTTGATAGACACAATTAACCAGGAAACTAAGGGGCGCATTCTAGGGCTCATGTTCTCAGGTCAGCAGCATCAGCACTGAAGGGAACTTGCTAGAAAGGCTAATCCCAGGGCCCTGACCCACCCCTGTGAGTCAGAAGCTGTGGAGTGGGCCCTGTTTATAAATGAGGGCTCTGACGCCCACCGGCTGGTGCGGGACAGCTGCACCTTGTGCAAGCCCTGTCCTTCTCAGAGAACCTATGAAAGTTAACATGCACGGCAGGCATTGTGTCCCCAACTGCAAGAGTGCCATATTCACTGTGCTCTGATGGGTGCAGGGCACCAGTCCAAGCACTAAGCGTGAGACAGGCCCAGGCAGAGAGAGGTGAGGAATCATGCCCAGGGTCACACAGCACGGACGGGGCAGCCTGTCCCACCAGGCAGGCTCCTGCACCTGCCCCTGCCCCTGCCTACGGTGGAGGCCTCCGCCCACCTGTCCTTGAAATAGCCCAAGGAAGGAAGACTGTGACCTACTCACAGAAGAGGCGCTGAGGCACTCTCAGAGATGAAAGATCTGATGAAGGTCACAGGGCAAGTAAGAGGTAGAGCTTGAACCAGAAGCAAGTGCTCTTGACCAGGACAAGTTCCTGCCTGCTAAAAACCAGGTGATTCAGGCATTGCTAGAGTTTCTTCCTAAAAAACTGCTGATCCTCAAACACTTCCAGGTTTTACATACTTTCTCTGTACTGAAACAAAAAGCATTCCTTCATGTACACTTCCTGATGTAATTTCTAGATTATTCAACTTTCTATTTACTCAAAATTCCATATTGGCAAAAAAGAAAAGAAAGTGGAAAAAAAGATCATTAGAAATCCCAGCCTGGAATTTGCACTGTTGACCACAGAGAATAGTTATTAATTTATATTGTTGTGTTTTGCAGCAGAAGCAATTAACCAAAAATTTAAACATAAACTTCTTAAGACTCCTCTCTCTGCTTTCCTTTGAGTGCTAGCTTCCCAAGAGCAGGTTAAAAAACAATCCAGACATATGTTATTTTGTATGTTGTCCAGACCTCCACCGGCCACATGGACCTCTCAAGCAAGAAGTCCAGGCTAGGTGAACAGGAAACTCTGACCCATAGAGAGGTGAAAACCACTGTGGGGACAGGGAAAAACCATCCCAGTCGCAAGAGAGGACGAGAGTTCCACTGCTGTCACCCGTGAGACTCTTGGGAGACAGTAGCACCCTCTCAGCTCCTGCGAGAAGAGAGGCCCACCAGAGACTCAGATGGCTTGTCTTGCCCCGCTCACTGGCCTAACCTGGCTCCCCAGAGCTCACGCTCCCCTGGAAGTGCTCAGCCCTAACTCACTGCTAACCTCGGGGCACGGACCCAGTCTGGACCCCGGCTCCTCGCTGATGACAATGAATTGTGTCTTACATGGAAAACAAGACAGACCACCTGCCCACATAAATATTTGAGAAATGCACCTTTTGACAATTTGGAAAGGATATATTTATTTTACTAAAATGTCTTTGTCCAGTTTTGGCATCTGAGACAACAGAAAGATTCTAGTAGCTTTATTAAAGAAGTACAAGTCAGATTATAAGAAATATAAACTTACTTTTGATTCTAATCATTTAAATCTTCAATGAAATTAATTGTTGCTTCTGAAAAACCTATTACAATGAAAAACTTCTGGTAATGATTTGCATTTTCTTGCTATGCAAGCAGTTTGGAATACAAATATTTGCTTTGAGAGTCTATTGTAAGTACCAGAAAAATGAAATAAACAGGAGAAAGCACAGCAATGAGAAGTGACTGCCCAGTTAAAATGAATGAAAGACAGCTGCCACGTTCCGTACTTCCTTTTCCCATCTGCAAGAAAGAAAAGACCAGGAAGAACAATCCCCTGAGACCACAAGGTACACACCTTCCAATAGTGCCAGTCAGCTTTGCTCCGAGTCCCCCACTGTCCCCAAGGCCTAGGCTTGAGCCAGTGTGTCTTCTGGCTGAGAGTTCATTGCCTGGGGCAGACTCAGCACTTACTGTGCACCAGGACCTTACCTGTACAACTGCAACCCAGGACCCTCTTCTGAGAATCTGTGGGCAGCGGGCTGAACCACACAAATGCACCCCCACTCCTCCAAAGCAAACAGCCAGACCCCGAGTCCAAGGGGATGTCCCCAGATGAGGGGACAGCACACACCTGTGCTTGAGGGTCACCCGCCCCAGAAGTACCACCCCTCTCCAACCAAGCCTGATTTGCCGCTTCAGTCCTCTCCAAAGACAGCATGGTCTTCACTCACCATGATCCACCCCACCAACTGTGCTGAACATCTCAGAGCCTCACGTCCTGCCAGCAGCTCTGCCAAGGGAACAGGCCACTTGGACACCCAGCGGGTTCTGCTTACGCTTATGCTGCTCCTGCCTCTCAGATGCCCTCAGGCCCTGGCTGAGAGCTGGCCTCCCCTGCCGGCTTTCCCCGAGCTACTCCTGAGATCCCACACACTGAGCACTTTGCAGTCATGGAGGAGACTGATGACCTTCTTCAGTATCTACCAAGAAGGACCATGAACAAACGTGCTGACTCACTGCGTGCAGCGTCAGCTCCACAGCAAGATCAGCCTTGGCCACCCCAGGCAGATTTTCAGAGAATATGGTTGTGAGCTAGTATCAAGTTATATTTTCCATCCATACCAGAAATTAGTTTTCATCTGGCTTTTGTAAAGACCTGCCCAAACTGTTTATGAATCTCAAAAGCAACACTCTGCATTAAGTGAAGCACTAGCTCCAACACCAAGTGGTGATACAGAGTAAATGCATGTGGGACCCACTACATAGGAGGCCAAAGGGCAGTGCCCTACCACCGTTCTGGCTGCATTATTACACACATACATCATGGCTCATTGTTCCCAGTGCCAAGGCATGGATGGATTGTAACCGCAAATAATTCATTTCTGCCACCCAAGGTAGAGAATAAAAATTCTACAAGTAGTACATGAAACATTTTATTATTGTGCAGTATAATTAGTTGCCCCATAAAAAATATCACGCATTGGGGTATTCCAAGATCCTAAGGGCTAGGAACACCAGTGAAAATACAGCTACATTTGTCCCAACTTGTCAACTCTGGCCACGTGCTAGCTAAACTTGTATGATGTCAGATACAGATGCTTCAAAACAGGCACCAGTAGATATGTACTGAATATCTGGGATGGGAAATGGGAGCCAGAAAGATAAGAGGGGAGGTGAGAGGACAGGAGAGGAGGGGAAGTGGGGGGAGGGGAAGGGAGGGGAGCAGAGAGAAAGGCAGGGGAGAGAGGCAAGGGGATGGAAGAGGAGGGCAGGGGAGGGAAGAGTACGGAAGAGGAGAGAAGGGGAAAGAGGAGGGCAAGGGAGGGAAGAGGAGTGGGGAGGAGGGAAGAGGAGGGGGGAAGAGAGGGAGGGCTGCCTTCAACTGTGTGAAGACCACATACCTGGGGACAACTATGAAAACCAGGTGGACTCCCAACAGAAAGGCCTTTCTATAATATCAGGGATTTTATAATGATGGGACTCAGAATTCAAGAATTTTAGAAATCCGTAACACTGACATTCCACAAACTACAAACTACAGAGATTTCAGCTTAGAAATGGATTTTCTTCCACAATGCTTTTTTGGTGTGGACTACTTCTGTTTTGCTTTGTTTTGATTTTTTTGAGTGGGCTATTTTATATCAATAATTATATTATAAAGATTTTACCAGTAATGCTCAAATACTTCCCAAAGTGAAAAAAACTATTTAACTGTTAATAACAAGGGTTCTGTGATTCTGGGTCACTTGCTCACTCCAGAAGCAGGCTCAAACACCAGCTGTCAGCCCACACTCTCTGTAGTTGAGCACCTTCGCAATGTGAACAGAGTAGGAGAGGATCAAAATTACAGCCCACACATGTCGCGGCCTCCCACAGCTTGGAAGGCAGTGGCAGAGCACAGCTGAACAGCATGGCAGGATGGATCTGCCAGGCACACTCGTGAGTACCAGGAGTTTGAGAACTGGAAATGTCACCAAAGGTCACCAAATTCAGCACCCTCTTGCAGGATTGCGGGCACTGAGCTCGAGTCTCCACCTTGTGCAATACAGGAAGAGAGCCCAACCTGCTTCCTTTCAGAGATGTCTCCTTAAGAGCAGCCACCACCACCGGGCAAGGGCGAGAGTAGGAGTTCAGAGATCGAACATCTTATGTCCAGAAATGACATGTGTAGTCTGAAAAGGCACAGATCAATCTGATACTTATTTCTGCTTCTCACAGGAGTCGTGCATTAATTAGCCTGTGAGCCTTGCTCTAGGAGGGCTTCTCTCACAGAGCATGGACCAGAGGGTGTCTGTGAACACCTGCCTGCTCTGCACCAGTGCTGCCGTGCGCTCAGCAGTGACTGCAGCAACTGTCCCACGAAGCCTCTGTCCAGGGCATGCTGAGTGTGACCCACTGAGCACAGAAAAGGCGCTCCAGCCACTGTCCTAAAACTTCACCTGCACACCCACATGTCCAGACCACCCCACAGCTCTTCTTTGATGCAGCACACTGTCCAGCCCAAAGGCCATTCACCTCAGACAGTGGTGCCTCAGTTACCTTGGCTTTATCTTGGTCACTAACTTGTCTGCAATCCCACTCCTCTTAGCAACCATTTACGACTGCCATAAAAAGTATTTCACCACTATCACACACACAATGAATTCATGTCAAAAATTTTAATAAAATAAATCCTGTAAATGAATTTTCAAAAATGTTTCTGATTACATTTTCTTCTTTACATATGCACAGTGATGCTATATGAACACAGCAACTCTTATTAATCTGACAGCATGGCGTGTGGTGCCATTGACATGCCGCAGGATGTGCCTGAGCCTCCCAGGACTGGCAACCCCACCTTGCGCACAAGACACCGGGCCCAGCCTTGGCCTTGCTGCCGCCTCCGAGCGTGCCACAGACACCTTCCACACCAGTCACCCTCCTGCGGAGCTTCCAACAGCCATGAAACCAATTCCTGACAGTAATTCAACTGCAGCTGAAGTGCAAGGCTCCCCATAAACATTAAGTCCCCGACATCTCACACTCAGGATTAGTCAAGTTTTGTAAGAATTATCAAATATGTACACAGCAGGAACTTAAATCCTTTATTAAGACTGTAACTAAATCCCTTAATGAATTAATAAATCCCATTCTGGGTCCACTTTAGCTCATTTGTTTCTCTACTCTGTGGCCTACACACTTTCAGTACTTAAACACATGAGTATACTAAGACCACAACTGCCAACAGAAGACATACTCGAGGACCAGGACATATGCTTCCTGTTCACTGCTCTGACAATTAGGAGTTATCTTCTTTCTTGTTCAAATGAGGTTTATGCCATGACAAATGGAATTACCTAAGTAAAAAACCAGGATGAGATGATATGGTGCCTTGGCAGTGTAATAAACTGACTCCAGATTTGTTATAAAATGGCATGTCAATTCATACACACCATGTGGAATTGTTAAGAAATAATCATTTTGAAATCTGGGGTTCTCTAAAACCTCAGGCACTTAAACACTTATATAAGAAGATAAGTACAATCTGTCGACTTGCAGCTCTTGGCTCTTATCAGGAACTAAAATGACTAAATATGAAGACGAGCCTATCGGCCTTCAGCACAGCCCATATTAACAGTGTTTTCTCTAACGTCAGCTCACTGTTTAACATTCTCTCCAGTAGAGCAAACTGCTCCAGGCTGAGGGGAGGGCAGGCAGTAGACAGCCTGCCGACTCCCAGCTCATCTGTAAATCTACAGAAATGTCTGACAGATGATGCCACCACAGGTTGATAGTAAATCTGATACCACAGACATCAATGGATCAGCTATTTTTCCAATATTTACATAGAAAGCAATCACTTAAAGGTGACTCCACCTGTCTCTGTACAATCTTCACCAAACCACTGTGTCAAATGAGGTGGCTGAGGCAAACACCGACACTCTGCTGGGTCCATGCTCCCAAGGACAGTCAGTAAAACAGACTTACTATAAAACGTTTTCTCCTAACAGAATGAGAAAACAGAACGGCTCTGAATATGACCTCTTCTTCAAAGTAAAGTAAAACATAAAATTAGAAAACTGTCAGTCTGTGGTTTTCCCAATCAAAATATATTTCACATTAATCATATCAAACAAAGAACATAAATTTAAAAAGACGAATTTTTTTGTTTTTATGATGACGCTAGACTCCCCTAAATTATCAAATTTTTGTTCCTTAGCGGACAGTGTAAACCAGACAGACATCAGGTCTAACAAGGGTAGTTAGACCTATGTGGGCATCTATCTACACAAAACCCACACAGAAAAAGAACCACAATTAGTCTTCTCGGCAATTACTGTTATGTGATTTGCATTCATTACTGTGAGGATGAAATCAGTAGCATTCCTCTTTTCGTGTGTTAAAAAAATCCAGTTGCCCTGACCTTGCAATTCGTATGTACACAAACACCCACACGTGAATGTTCACAGCAGCATTATTTACAATAGCCCTTACGTGGACACATTCCCAATGTCCATTGGCTGATGAACGAATGCACAAATGCGGCCCATCCATACAGTGGACTCCTACTTGGTCATAAAAGGGAGTGAAGCGTGACGTTTCTACAACATGGAGGACGTAATGCTGCAGCGAGCATCACTAAAGCCATGCTGGGACCTACAACTGCACAGGCTTTAGGAAATAAAAAAAGGTGTGTGTGGGGGGGGCGCACAGTTTTTTTCTTAGCATGCATTCCTCTGAGTTCCCTCTTTTCCCACAATTACTTGATACTTTGAATCTTGGTTACAAGGCAAGATAACATTATTTACATGATTGTAAAGTTGTTTTCCAGTCAGCCTGGAGCTGCAGACTTGCCACAAGACACCTACCATCCAGACCCTGGGAAACCAAGGAAGACATCAGTGGAAATATGCTGATTCCACCCCGAAGAAATAAAAATCCTACAGGACCCTAAGACAACGCCAAGGATGAGAACGAAGCCAGAAGACAGAAGCCAGACAGAGCCTTGGAGAGAATGTGGCCCTCGCCCCTTACATGTCCCCTCCCTCCTTCTTTTCATTCCGTTCCCTCAGCCCCCTCTTTAAAAACCCCTCAGTAAATCTGAGTCTTTGAGATGGTCTTAGTCTGGCCATCTCCTTCAGATCTACTGCAGAGATGGGTTAGCCCAGCATCTCTCCTCAGGTAACCGGTGTCCCTGAATAAAGCTGACTTCCTATTAAACCAACATTCGACTTTTGGATTGTTTGTCTTTGTTCGGGGCACGCAGCTGAACTTGGGATCAGTAACAAGATTTTGGCAAGCCACAGCCAGGAGCTGAATGCCCTGGGGTAACAGATTTTGGTGAGCCAATCCAGGGTTTCTGCATGGAGCAGGCCGCCGGACTTGGGTTCAGTAACGATTACATGATTCCAATTCTAGGAAGTGTCACAACAGACAAATCCACGGAGACAGAAAGCAAATTCACAGTTGTCCGGGCATGGGGGTGGGCGAATGGGAAGTGACCACCCAAGGGTATACGGTTTCTTTCTGAAGTGATAAAGATATTCTAGAATTAGAGGTGGTGGTTGCACAACCTTGTGAATATACTAAAAACCTCTAAAACGTATGCTTTAAAATGATCGATTTTATGGTATATAAATTAGAGCTCAATTTTTAAAAAAAGTCTGCCCCTACTTCTCTCTCTCCCCCGATTCTGCCATCTCAATCCTAGCAATTTATACTAGAGGTAAAGCAGTTTTTTGAGAAAAACATTGTTTTCACTGTTTCTAATATGGTAACAAGTCTTACCAACAGGAATCTATGTTCAGTAGAAAAATCTACATTGTGTTTTTAGGAAAAATCAACAACTCAGATGTATTAGCAGAAAAACCTCACGGTTCTTCCTGGTAAACAAAATACAGGCTTGAGAACTCAGTAACACAAAGCTAAATCTGTCTGAGTTCTTCCTTTTCTCTTTCCATGTTAATCACAGTTATAGTAAATAGGTCACTTATGGTGACTAGCATGAGCCTTTGAAAGGTCCACCCACTGACCACAGGCCACCAGCCATGGGCCGGGCCAGAGCACCTCAGCCGTCACAGGAGAGAAGAGGGCCTTCCCCACACTGGGCACACCTAGAGAGACACAGAGATTCCCCTACAGGCTAACACCCATGCTGCTTCCAGGTCCTAGTCAAAATGGACAGTACAGCTTGTGCCATGGACCCAGTTTATGCTACACTGTCTAGCCCAGTGAGCCACCTCTGAGTCTACATTTACACATCAATCAGAGAGATGTGAAAAGACCTAACATCAAAGACAACAAGCCATTACGGCGTTATGATGTAACGTCAACGAAAAGTTACCACTGTCCATTCTCAGAAAGTGTCCAGAATGTGATCAAGTACACGGAACTGATTGACAGCAATAATGTGAATCTGTGTTAATATGGAGAGATTTCTACTATGTAGGGAAAAGGAAAGCTATAATCATAGAGGGTGTGTGTTGACACAGAAAAGACCCAGAATCCAGAGATCTTGGAACAGCGGAGCTATAAGACACTCTCACTTTCCTCACCATCTTTATAGTCTACCACTTTTCTCAAGGCAATAAACATATATTACTTTTCTAAAAAGCAGGGGAATTCCCTATTGCCACTCTGGCCAAGGAAAGAAAAGCTCTGGGGGACTCACCTTCTGAGTTCAGGGTGATCAGGGTGACATTATTTCCGATGTTCTGACTCCCAGACTGTCCACAGTTGGAGATGGAATCGCTGGCCTCCGACCCGCTCTCCCCATCCTCGTTGTGGCTGTCCTCCTGACCCGGCACCTTCACCACGATGGTGTTCTGCCGACGCCCAGGAACAGCACTGAATGGGAACAAATGCACAGCCAGTGCCGTGAGAGCAACACGAGCAAGCCAGCCCGTAGGCCCCAACACACGCAAGTCCTCTCTCCCCAACTGGTCACAAGTCTAGCTCTGCATGGGCCAGAAGACCACAAGTCTTCCCATACAGCTCTTCTACAAAAATGGATAGCAATTTAATAGTAGAAAACAGTCTGGGGTTGGAAAAAAACTATATAAAATAAAACTTAAATGCCTAAAGAAAGTATTTATATCACAAAAGAAGTAAAGTCATGACTCACTGTGACTCAGGCCTAGAATGCTGCCTTCTGATTTCAGAGGTTATCCTATAAAATGTTGACACTTGAGTAAGATTAGTTTTTAAGGCTACGTCAGAAGAGAGATTAAATTAAGAGAAAGTGTGTCTGGAGATCTGATCAATGCGATCCACACTGCAGACATCTGAGATGTAACAGCCTCTCAGAGTGTGACTGTCATTCCTACTCATTCCCACAGACAAGAGCCTGGCAGGTGGGCTTACACAGCCGGTCCAGAACCCCCGGAGCTATTCCCATCGCAGGGTTCCTGACGTGGAGCAGCAAATGCTGCCAGCAAAGTAGGACCACGAGGCCGGCTCCAGAAAGGCCAAAAAAAATTGTCTGGAGACTTAATGATCCTTTCAACACCCTTAATGTGGACTGCTAAGCACTGAGAAAGGGTGAAGGGCACCACTTCCCTGTCTGCAAAGTCAAAAACATGTTTAAGACACTGGCCGTGCCCACAGCGGGCAGTGGCACTTTGCCCCTCCAGACTTGTTCTGCAGAGAGTTGTCCAAGCTGGACTTGCTCCTGACACTCAGGATTGACCGCCGGCCTAGGCACAGACCAGTGCTCACGTCCCCTCCCTGGCAAGAGGGCTCAGCCCTGGCACCCACAGCCACCCACCATCACCTTCCCTCCCTCCCCTGACATGTCGGGCCCTCTCGACCACAGCTGCTTTTCGATGGAGCTATAGCAGTAAAGAAAACAGGACAAAGCTGGAGGAGGAACAATCTGCAAAAGAGATTAAGAGAAAAAGTAAAACAGAACTCTCTGAAGACAAGGGTGGGCAACAAAAAGCAACCCAGCCCTTGTGGGGTGTGGCACTGGGAAAGCAGAGCCCGGACTGCTGGGACAGGGCCCACAGCGGCTGCACCTTCACCCACAGTGGGCGACACTGCCCTTATCCACTCCCACCTCTGACCAAGCTTCCACTCAAAATGTCTCAGAAGAAAAAGGTGTAAGAAAAAAGTCATAAACTCGACAAACCTGCACCATTTAGCAAACTTAGAAGAGGGTGCCTGTTTACCCGACATACTGCTGTCCAGACAGATGGATGTGAGTAACCAACAAACTAGGCAGGAGGGTAAACACCTGCACTGACTGCTATGGAATCACAAGGCAATTCTCCCTCTGAGACATGACCAGCTCCAGACACACAAGTCCCATGCACAGCTCACCCTCTGTGCAGCCATATGTCAGGGGTGGGCACTGAGCATCCCCCAGCCGCTCTGAGCACTACACGTGCCCTCCTGACCTAAAGAACTGGGGCAGATGAGGCTGCCAGGCTCACCCTGCAACCACACAGATGGGCCACATGCTCGGACCATGCCCTGGCTTTGGAAGTTGACTTATTCTCATGGGACTCAACACAGTGGTGAGAAAGGTGGGGTTGGTGCCGTGGCTACTGACTTGCTAATGACATTTTCCAGGGAATCCGGTGCCCTGTTGCTCAAGGGGTCTTCCATCTTGGCTACAATGGCGTTCTGCCGATCATTGTTGAGTATTACTGTAGTCTGGGGGACGATGCTATGGAACAAAAGAATCACAAAGAAAAAGAAGACCTTAAAACAACAACATTCATTTTAAGAGTACATAAGAATTATTCAATACAGTCAACTCCCAGTGACCTGAACTAAGGGAGGGAGGTGGCCCCAAAGAGAAATCACTTAAAGTAATTTACACTGAGTAAGAATAAATTGGAGATGGGGATTTTTTAACAGAGAATTTAACTTTCCTAATTGGTATTTTCAGTTTGCACTACTGGACAATATAGGGAAGCTGAGCTAAGGGAATTAAAATACTTTATACAGAACAAACAGATATCAGACGTTACCATGCACCGTTAACAAGGTCCCTGAAGTAGTACACTTGGCATGAAACCAGCTTGACATTTTTACTCATTCCATCCCACTAACTCCTACATGGCAGCTCTAAACTTTGGTAACTGTATACACATCGATAGCATTCCAAAATGTTTGCACTCAAAAGAACATGGCCAACATCACATGGAGACTGTGAACAGAAGGACACAGCACTTACTACCTCCAGGTTGTACCGGGAAGTGCATGAACTATAACCAGAGGGCCTCGGGGTTTCAACTGAAAGAAAAATTATTCTACAAAAGAACCAGCCATGATCCAGGAACCGCCACAGCCAGCAACATCCTAGTTGGAAGCTCCAGAATGTCTCAGAAGGCAGCAGCAGACACAGACTCAACTCAAGGGCCCACACTTGTATTTCTCAGTCATTAATCTTTTAACCCTTAGCGCTCTGTGGCCACAGAAGTTTCTGAGGTGTGCTTTGCTGCAGGAGGCTGGGGAGCAAGGGGCACTGGGAAGGCAGTCTCACCACGGAGAGTGACGTGCCACTCCTGGATTTCACTCTGCAAAACCTACCTGGGGAGAAAGACTGCTTTTCTGTGACTTGCACACAGGAAAATCCAGCCTAGTGTCACAGCCACACAATAGTAAATGTCCCCCCATCGGGTACCCATTAGGGTGCCATGTCAGGCCCAAGTAAATCCCAGGACCACAGGGTAGGGGGTGGGGGGCTCTAAAATAAAAGCAAAACTGCATTTCACTCAAGGGTATTATTATTTTTTTCAGTTACTCTACTTATTCTTTGGTGACACCTAGAGTAACTCATCAAACCCTGACAAATGATCCACAGGTCAGGCATCAAAAGTAACCTAGGTGACTTTTTTTTTTTTTTTTTTTTTTTTTTTTTTAAAAGATGACCGGTAAGGGGACCTCAACCCTTGACTTGGTGTTGTCAGCACCACGCTCAGCCAGTGAGCGAACCGGCCATCCGTATATGGGATCCGAACCCGAGGCCTTGGTGTTCTCAGCACCGCACTCTCCCGAGTGAGCCACGGGCCGGCCCAACCTAGGTGACTTTTGACTTGCTTATTGCCGTCACCTACAGGCTTTGGCAATCTCAAGCTCTCATCTGTGTAAAACAGGAGATTGAGATGGCTTGTGTAAGCTTGGTATTTTCCCAACATGTATTCCATGGAAGGCCAGCATCCCCAGGATCTCTCTCTCTCTCTCTCTCTCTCTCTCTCTCTCTCTCTCTCTCTCTCTCACACACACACACACACACACACACACACACACACACACACACACACACACACTCTCTCTCTCTCTCTCTCTCTCTCTCTCTCTCTCTCAACGGAAATTCACAATGGACATTAGCACATTAAAGGTCTGAGAACAAATCTTAATAGGTTAAAATTGATTCATGCCACCCTCTGACAAAGTGTTTGACTAAACACACCTTTTTTCCTTGAAGATCTTACTAAGATCAAGACATCAGTCTCTGAGGTAGCCAGTTTCCAGGGGTGCCCAAGGCTTTCCAGGGGCTTGTGCATGTGGATAGCTCTCAGCAACTCAGCTTCTAGAACCTCACCTTCCAGACGGTACTATCTCCTAAAAACGACTCTCCTTCAGACAGTACCTTTGCACAAAGCCCTGTTCTCACTTGAAAAGAAAGGATCTCTGGCTGTGACTGTCCTGAGATGCCCTGTCTGTGCAGGATGTGAGGCCCAGGAGCAAATGCAGGTGGGCGTGGGCATGGCACACGGGCAAGAGTGCAGCGCTTCCTGGCTTACGGGACGATGCTGTGGTGAGTTAGCTGGTTTACAATCCACTGCCTTCAACAAAGCTGATGGAGGACCTAGGTGAGCTGTCAGCTCATAGATCATCAAAAGTAATTTTTAAAGACAAACCACTAAGATTTTTGGCACATAACTTGAAGAATCAAGGGCCTCCTTCCTCTCCCACACACTTATTTATGTGAACAAAGTTTCTCAGCACTCAGAACTATAAAAACTAAAAGCAGAAACAGAACCAATGCTGAATCCTGTTGCATATAAACAGTAAGTCAAAATCATCCATGCATTCAGAAATTAACTACAACAGAAACCGTATCCTCGAGAACACATTCAGAATATTGCATGATTACGACTTAGTCATGAGCAGGTCACATGTTTATGTTGTCTTGCTCAACTATGCGCAACTACTCATTGTGAGTGACTCAATGCAGAAGTGTTTTCCTAACCTTAGGGCCTCGCAGTCACAGGACATAATAAACTTTTCAGCTTCATTTTATATCCATATTTTTGCTGCAAAGGAATGCAGCAGCCTGGTTAACAGGATAAAATTCTGTGATAAAAACAAAATGGACATAAAAGTTCAAAAAGCAAACGGAATCATGTGAGAGTTGATGGTCAAAAGCTTATGCAAGGTACAGAAAGGACACTGTTGGGAGGGAGGGGGGAGAAGGAGAAGGGAGGGAGGTTTCAGTAATGGGCCACAATAATCAACCACATTGTATATGAACAAAATAAAATAAAATATAAAAAAATAAAAATAAAAAATAAAAAATAAAAAATAAAAAAAGCTATGCAAGGGATTTTAAATGGATGATGGTATTTAGATTATAATGGCAACATTTAAGAGAGCAATGAATCAGTTTGGTTTTTAAATATCAATATTACAATATGCCAGAAATTATACCCTTTCAACTAATGCAATTTTTATCAGCCTCAAATTGTACAAAAAAAATTTAGTTTTCCAAAAATTACAGAACATTCATATCACGTTAAGAAGAATGAAATAGTTGTCTAAGGGTTAATATGGAATTAGTGCCACAGTAACATTAAGTGGCAAAAAATGCATCAGTAAATGTAGACGTGTGTGTACATGCAAATGTTTCTGGAAGGAGACTCTCAAGAAACTGGGGTGGGTAATTGTAGTGGATTGAATTATGTTCCTCCCCTCACTGTGACTGTTAAGAGGGTGGGAAATACTATTATGTTCATTGAAAGGTGGAGCCTTGAAGAGGTGATTGGATTGCAGGAAGATGCAGTAGTGAATGGATTAAAAATGGTGGTCAGGGGCGTGGTTCTAAGGGCTTTAAAAGAAAGGAGAGTCTCTTGCTTTCTCTGCTTCTACTATCTTGCAAAGTGAGACCTCTGGGTCATTGTCGCCACCACCAAATGGACTTTGGATTTCCCAGCCTCAGAAACTGTAAGCAATAATTTTCATTTTCTTTATAAATCACCAGTTCCAGGTAATTTTGTTATAATCAACAAAAATGGACTAATTCAGTAATTATAAAAAAGCTCTCACTCTCCTGCATTGCTAAGACTTTCTGAACATGCCGGTGTGTTCCCTCCATGTCACGGGTGTACGACGACAGGTCCTTGTTTCTCTTTTCACTTTGTGGGATGGCCTTCTGAGGTGTGCACTTGCCTGGGCTGAGCTACAGTCTCCAGTGACTCAAACACTAAACTGGTGCTGCTGGGCAGGGATTTTGCAGACGAGATTAAATCCTAATTAGTCCACTTTAAGTTCATCAAAGAGGAGATTATTGTGGGTGGGCCTGACCCTCCCAGGTGGGTCATTTAAAATGAAGTTCAGGCTCTCCTTGGTCTCGGAGCTCCTGCCTGTGGGGTTCCAGGCTGCTCATCCCCTTCTCTTCCTGACACCCACCCCACAGGCTTCACACTTGCTTAATGGCCCCACAACGGTATGAACCAGTTCCTTGTAATAAATCCCTCACAGGGCTCTCTCTCTCTCTCTCTCTCTCTCTCTCTCTCTCTCTCTCTCTCTCACACACACACACACACACACACACACCCTCCAACCAGTTCTGCTTCTGTGGTTGAACCCTGACTCACACACTTTGAAAAAACTATAGATTCACAAGAAGTTATAAAGAGAGTACATAAAGTCCTGTGTACCTTTCATCCAGCATCCCCTGATGGGGACACTCTATGGAGCCTGCCATACCATGGCAAAAGCAGGAAAAGGACACTGGAACAATTCTGTGAGAGAAACTATAGGCCTTGTCGCTGATTTCTGTATGCGTGGGTAGTACTGGGCAGCTTGGTCCCATGCACAGGTCCGTGTAGCCACCACCACCAAGATGCAGAGCTGTCCTGTCTCCACTAAGGAGCTCCTCCAGCTGCTCCCACTTTGTCCCCCAAAGTCACTCCTCTGCTCGCCATCGCTACAGTTCTGACGTTTCAAGAACGTCACACAGATGGCACCACACAGCCCTTAGCTCCATGCCCATGGACACACATGCTGGGGGATGGTCCCTTCCGGTTGCTGAGGTGTTCCATGGCCTGGATGCACAGTTTGTTGAACCACTCACCCACTGACGTGCACTCGGGGTAGTCACAGGTTTGGGCTATTACAATAAAGCTGCCATTAACATTTGTGTACAGGTTTCTGTGTGGATGTAGTTTTCAATCCCCTGAGATAAATGCCCAAGAATGTGGCGATGCTGGGCCCCATGGCAGGTGCAGGTGAGCATCACTGGACACTGCCATGCTGTGTTCCAGGGCGCTGCACCAGTCTCCATCCCCACCTGCAGTGGGTACGAGGTCCAGTTTCTCCACGCCCTCGCCAGCATCTGGTGTCATCCTGATGTTTACTTCAGGCATGCAGTGGTGTCTCGCTGTGATGTTAATTTGTATTTCCCTGACGGAAAATGAGGTTGAGCATTGTTTCACGTACTTATCTGTCATCTGCACATCCTCTTTGGTAAAAACACTTGTTCGTGTTTCTCATCCATTTTCTAGTTGAATTGTTTCTCTTTTTACTGTTAAGTTTTGAGAGTTCTTTATTCGATACATGGGTCCTTTGTCAGATGTGTGGGTGGCAAGCATTTTCTCCTTGTCTGTAGCTTGTCTTTCCATCTTCTTAACAGGTCTTTCACAGAATAAAAGTTGTGAGTTTTCATCAAGTCTAACTTATTTTTTCCTTCATTGATCATGCATTTAGCGTCGAGTCTAAGAATTCTTTTCCTAGTCCTAGGTCCCACAGATCTTCTCCGATGTTTTCATTCCAAAGTTTTATTGTTTTACATTTTACATTTAAATCTACTGATCCATTTTAAATCAATTTTTGTACAAGGTGTGAGTTTACATCAAGATTCATTTCTCTTATTTTGCCTGTGCGTGGATGTCTAGCGGCTCTAGCACTTCTGCTGGAAAGGCTGTCCTTTCTCCCTGAGGCTCACTTCTGCCAACCATCTGCGGGGCATGTCTGCTGGTCTACTTCTGGGTTCTCTATTCTGCTCCATTGATCAATTATCTACCCTCTGTCATTTTGCTTCTTAAAAATTCTTTCTATCCATTCTTTCAGTCTTAAATGAACTACTTATACCTCTAGCTAAAACCATGTTTGCCTTCTGAATTCCTATTAAATAAAAACTTAACAAAAATTAAGGAAAGGGGAAATGTTAAAGCTACACACACTGTCCCGCCTGTTTTAATTCTAAGGTGATGCTACTTCATGAAATTCAGTTATAAGAGCTGAATATTCTTGCCTATGTACATTATGGACATTATTCAGAAGTAAAACATTCACTGCAGTGTGGCCAGTGACAGGGCGCAAACAAGGACCCTCCACACTTTGTGGACAGTTACTGACCGTGCCTGCAGGACCCACATAGACCCCAGCACAGAGGTACTTCTGACCTCATCAACCACTCACCTGGGGCAAGGCCACCCCCAGGGCTTCAGGTGAAACAAGCCACTCAGTCCCAGCAGCGTGAGACGGGCCCTGCAGTGCCTGTGTTGTGCAGACAGCAGCCTGTGCACAGAAAGGCTGGGAGTCTGTCCAAGAGTGGCAGAGTTAGAATTGAGCCCAAAGTCCTCCTGTGACAGACAGAGCCAACACCCTTAACCCAAATCAACAAAGCACAAGTCTACAACCCACTACTTCTTACACATCAGAATTTTCTGGGGAAGTCAGGCCCGCCTCCAAAAAGAGCCTGAACTTTCTTTTTTTAAAAATAATTCCCCAGGTAATACTGATGGGTACCCATGGTTTTAAAAAACAAAACGACAAAAGTACACACATAACACTGTATCAAAGACCTCAGAGATGTGAATCTGCTCTGCTCACTTTCCCCGCACAGCACCTACACCTTCTAATCTATTATATGGTTTACTTATTGCATTTACTTTATCGTGTGGTCTCCCCTGTACGAGATCTTTTTGTCTGTTTTGTTCAAGGATATATTCCAAGCGCCTAGAATAATGCCTAGTACATAGTCGAAGCCTGTTTGTTTAAGATATGAGTGAATTCAGGAAAAGCCTCTTATTTAAGTTAAATGCCTCTAGATTCCATGGTCCTCATGCTGCCAGTCTGTGCTAAAATAAAAAAGACTGAAAATTATGAATCAGAAGAGAACCCTAAGAACATGACACCCAGAAGACAGCCTAAAATGTTCTCATTCACTGGACAGAGGGTGACTTTGAATTCTAGAAGATGCTAAACAGGATGACTTAAAATTTCATGGACTTGCTAGTTGTAAGCCCAGCATATACCACAAGGACTGGCCAATATTAGGCACTTGGTGAATGACAAGTGTCGATATTACTACTTTTTTAAATCTCACAGGATTGTCATGCATTATCTCATTTATAGCAACCCTAGCTTACTATTTTTATCCCCATTTTACTGATGAAGAAACTGAGGCTTGAAAAGATTAAGAATCTGCACAAGGTCTCACCATTTATTGGTGGAAGCACCTGTGTTTGGAACCAAGTATCTCTCACAGTCTTAGTCACTTGCTGGTCAAAAATAGTAATAATCCTATTTCCACCACTGTTGCAACTTTCAGTGTTTGAGTAGTTTAACTGTTTTAGTTTAACGGATTTAAAACAAAGTATCTTCAGCTTTCAGAGTGGTCATGGCAAACATTATCCAAGCTATGCTTTCAGGAAGCTGCTCTGCCACAGAGTTACGAGCACCTGTACTACTATCTCAGAATACTGACCTGTTTGTGCCTTTGCTCATCATTCACACAAAACAAAGTATCACTTGAATGTACACCAAATGACTTTGTTCAAGTATTTACAAAAAAGGCACCAAAATAAATGACATAAAAAAATCCTCTCCTTGAAAAATGGATTTAGGGCTGGCCTGTGGCTCACTTGGGAGAGTGTGGTGCTGAAAACACCAAGGGCACGGGTTTGGATCCCTATATAGGGATGGCCGGTTAGCTCACTTGGGAGAGTGTGGTGCTGACAACACCAAGTCAAGAGTTAAGATCCCCTCACAGGTCATCTTTTTTAAAAAGAAAAAGAAAAAGAAATAAAAAAATAAAGAAAGAAAAGAAAAATGGATTTAAACTATTTTTCACAAGTTTGTGTCCGCCATGTTTTATTACAAAAGGAAAACTAAAACTAAGTTTCTCTGTGCCCGAGAACCTGGAAAACCATACAATGTCAAGTGCAGACAAGGACACAGCGAGGAGGCAGACAGGGGAGGGCAACACTCAGGACAAGGGTCCGGCCAACACTTGAGAGGGGTCGATTATCTGGTCTGTGGGGCCAGCAAGAAAAACATGCAGAGCCTGGAGTGTTCTTTTCTCAAGAGAGAAAAGAATACAGTGACAGTGAGGCGAGAGAATACAGAGACTGCACCAACTACTGCATGCAAGAGCTGCACACTTCATTCAGACCTGTGCAGCTTACAGACTGCTGCAGGAGCTCTGACTTGGAATTTGCACACACACACACATACACACACACACACACACACACAAACACACACTCTCTCTCTCTCTCTCTCTCTCTTACTGGGTCCTGTCACAGAGAACCGTCAGAGCCAGGACAGCAAGAGTTTACAGCTTCAAGCCGTCTCCAGCTCACTGGTATGGAGCAAGCCTGGAACACCACACTGGCTCGGCTCTGCAGCTGTCACTAGGCTTGTGGGGAAAGGGGGCCACATGCATCGGTGCCCTGGGGTTAGACCAAGACAACAGTTCTTACACTCCCCTGCAGAATGGGGCTTGGGTGAATAGCACCATCACTCCTTACTCCAGCTATCAAGGACAACATCCACAGCACTGACAGTGTTTCCTCCAGGCAGAGGCTCACCCAGGAAATATGAGACACCAATTCCTGCCACCTGTGGGAAGCCACCACAGTCCACAGTGGTGACTCCAGACACATATCTGCCTCAGGAACAAACCACCATAGGTGGGGAAGGATGCCCACAACTGTGCTCTTGGCCTAAAGCTCCACTTACATACTGAGGCTAAGAGAACATGCAGTCTTAGGGGAAGCAAGCACTAACCCTCCGAAGGTGCGTTTAAACAACTCAGAAATGTCCAAAGGCCAAACCCGCTGAACGCTCTGTACCTGCTGAGCGCTTAGGGAGTGAGACGCCCTGCCTGCGGGCCTCCCCCTCATGGTGCGCACATGAACCCAGACCAGGCACGACCTTCCTTTGGTGCCTCTGTTCGACAAGAGCTTCATGTGGGCCGTGCAATGTGTGGTGCCCTCCACTCCCACGTGTCACACAGCGACAGACAGCTGTGCTTTCTGTGGCAGGGAGAGAAAAGATCCCATCAGAACACTTGACAAATATTTTTTAAAGTTCCTACCTCTCTCCCAGCCAGAAGTGAGCCTCATTCAATTATCCTCTGCTGACACTGATCATTGTTCCTCTTGCAATGCAAAGTAACTATTTGTCAAGTTCAGTTTAGAAAATCTGTATTAAATTAATTTTCTAATTTCTGTGAAATATCTCAAAGGAAAAAAACTTCACAAAAGCAACGTAACAAAAAAATCTCAAGTAATTTTTTCTGCTTTCTACTTGTAATAAAAGTTAGATTTCTTTTAAAGCCCACAGATATTTGCTTAGTACATGTTCTCCCAGGCACTGTTACACTAGTACTCCTGTATGATGCACAAGAGCCTGCGTCATAATGAAATAAGAGACTGTGTTCGATTCAAGCCCCTGTTTCCCTTTCCATGAGGTGGTGCTGACCCAGGAGCCACTGTGCCCAGGCTGCCCATGAGCCTTGTGACTGGTGCTCATCCATGGAACGTAAACAGCAGAGAGGTGTGTCTCTTTCAGGCCAGTGGCTTTGAAAAGAGGACATGCCCTCTCCAGTCTTTCCCCTTCCCAGACTGAGGACCCTGAGGCCTTAGGAATTGGCAGAACCAATCTATGGAAGGTGCTGGCATCAGAACCACACAGGACAACTGTGGGAAGACCAGAACTGCCCATGCCGCAGCAAGAGCAAAAGTGAGAGGTACCTCCCATGGTGCCAACCCACAGTCTAGGGGACGCTCATTACAGCAGCTCATGTTACCCAACCAGTACAGTAAGCATGCAAATTAATCAAGCGTGTACTAAAACTTGTTTTATAGGGTTTATTTCTATGCTTCCAGGTTAAAGATTAAAAAGTCATAAAAACCAGGAAACCCCCCCCAAGATACAAAAGAACTCTTAGGGATGAACGGAGATCAGCATTAAAAATGTCTTTCCAATATCTAATGAGATAAGCAAATATAGTCTAAAACCAGCCCTCAAATACCCAACTGCATCAGAGAAATGGGAATAACGACCAAACACCAACCCAAACCCAAACCAGCTGCTGAAGGAGGAAGAAGCTTCCAGAGCTGCCTGGCTCTAAAAGGCTCAAGACCCAAATAAACACGCACCCCAGGCCCCCCAAGAAGCCACACTTGTACACTGACAGAATGCTGTGAATCCAAACTCATAGTCCCAAATCAGGAGAAGAGCAAGTTGGTTAGAATGTATATTTTTTCTTCTTCTTTCTCAGGAGCTATAGAAATAACTACTAATGAAAACAACAACAACAACAAAAAAAAAAAATGAAGAAAGGGAAGTCAATGTGAGGAACAACTCTCAGGTGCAAGTCAGTGCTTGTGCCCGCACAGAAGAGCAGGAGTCTGCACGTGAGGTCCTCAGCAGTACACCTGCGACAGATACTCTGAACACTCAGAAGACACCACAAATTGGATCTTGGTGTATACCACTTTCCTATAAAAAGAAAAATGGCTGATTATAGGACTGGGGCAGGGAATGCACAAGGTGAGCCTGGAGAAGCATCTTGTAAGTAAGGAAGTATTAAAAAAAACAATGTGGGTCATATGTCACAGGGGCACAAGAGTCAACTGAAAGAGCTCCCAATGGCCAAGCCGGAACAATTTGAGCAACAGAACTAAGTGGTATAAGATTATTCTAACCCAAAGCATAAAATAAATATCCATGAGTCCACACTGTAAATTAATAAATGGGGAATAAGAGTCAAATCTCCTATGCAGAATAACAAATAACGTCTGTAAATGCTCTGCCCTCTAGAAGGTCGGGCGTAACTCCCCACTCCTTAACCAGGGTTGGGCAGAGCAACCTACAGACATTTTAAAGATACTATGGGAACACCATGGAAAATATCATGCTAATAAATTCCAGAATTTAAATGAAAAGGAAAAATCCCTTGAGAGACACAAATTAAACAATAACTCAAAAAACTGTATATTTACTAAAGCAGTTGAATCCATGATTATAAAACCTAGGCCCAGATTGCTTCACTGGCAAATTCTTTCAAATATTTAAGGAAGAAATAAAATTAATCCTATACAAACATGTTCAAAAAATAGAAAATGAGGGGCAACTTCCTGGCATTTTTTCGAGGTCAGAATAATCATAGTAACAAAACAGATAAAGACATGTCAAAAAGAGAAAACCACAGACTAATATAACCCCATGAACATAGATATGAAAACTCTTAATTAAATATTAGCAAACTGATCCAACAAAATATAAAAAGGGTAATACATATGATCAAGTCAGGTTTATTATAACATAAATGCAAGGTTGGTTTAGCATTTGAAATCAGTGTAATTGACTGTAACAAGAGAATCAAAAAGAAAAACCACACAATCATCTCAGGTAGATACAGAAAAAGCACGTGAAAATTCAATGCCTACTCATGAAAAAAATCAAGAAATAAGGAATAGAAAGGAACTTCTTCAACCTGATAAAGAGCATCTACAAAAAATTTACAGATAACATCTTACTTAATGATGAAAGACTGGATGCTTTCACTCAAAGATTAGGAATAAGGCAAAATCTATTTTAAAAAAGAAAACATTAAAATGGAGATCACAGCCAACACAGTAAAGTAAGACAAGGTATAGAAATTCGATACAAAGAAGTAAAACTCTTTTTATTTAAAGAAAACAATCATGTATGTTAAAAAAAATCCTACAGTAAAGTACTAAAACAACTGAATTTAGAAATGACACAGGATAAAGGTTAGGATAGAAAAATCTATAGTATTTTCATATGCTACCAGTAAACAACTGGAAATTGAAATTTAAAACAATACCATTTATTATAGTATCTATAAGTATGAAATATTTACAAATGAATTTAGCAAAATATGTACAGGAGCTGTACACTGAAAACTATAAAACACTGCTGAGAGAAAGACCTGCATAAAGAGAGATATACCATGTTCATGAATTAGAAGATACAATATTACTAAGATGGCAATTCCCACCAAATTGATCTACAGATTCAACACAGTCCCAATCAATGAATTATGAGTTACTCTAAAATTAAAGAAGTGCTCCAAATTATTAGAATGTACATGACCTATTAAAACATTTAACTATATGTTTATTATCAGCTTTAGTTATTAAGTCTGTATATCTGAGTCATTGGATTATGTTAATGATTCCCTAAGTAGCCTATACGTAAACTGTATGTTTTCTTTGACTAGTACCAGTCCTGACATGTAGAGGGTATCATAATGAGGTCACCAAAAGTATGCAGCTGAGTAAGGTAATGTAGACCAGGCAGGAAGAGAAATCATATGTACACAAAACTAAATGGAAGAATCCAAAATTCAAAATTCTGCAAGGAAAGAATTAAACCAGTTCGTCATGGCTGAGACCAAACCATTTCTTCACAATTCAAATAGCCCTATCATGAGTCTGTCACATTCTAAAGCCTATGAAATGCTATACTTTTCACTGAGAATGTCAACGACCCCAAACTAGAAACACTAGGAACACTGGTTCACCCCTGCCAAGACTCCAGTGCTCAAACGGTAGAACAGAGACTCTCAGAGTGAGACCCTTCTCTGCCAAGAAGCCATGAAGGCTACAAAAAACAGAACACCCCTTCCACAAATATCTATCATCATTTAAAACAAAAGACCCTTCAGGAAATAAAGAATCAGCAAGCAGCACATTAGAAGGAATTCAAATAATTTCTTAATCACATATTTCAATTCTCTGTGGGTCAATAGTCAGTTTTGAGGAAAAAAAAAGAAGATAAATTTCCCCTCCGTAAGTTTTACATGACCCATCACTCTGAAAGAGAAACATTAAATCACTTTTTAAAAAATTCTGAGAACCAATATCATAAAGAACCCTCTGATTTATTACAGTTGTTTTAAAGGTGTAGAAACAAGCTAAAGCTTTAATTTTTAAGCTTTTAAAAATAAAACTCTATCACTTTTAAACATAAGAAATAAGAACAATTTTCTAGTTAGTCAATATGTTCAGTTAATAAAAACAAAGCAGAAACAACTGGGTTTCGAGTTGCTATCTGATTCATCAAGTAGTCTGGTTCCATAAGATACCGTTGGACAAACAGATACCCCATCACTTGATCTATGTACCATATGCACACAGCCATGCTGTTCTGCATCAGGCCAAAACAAATGTGGGTCAAATGAGTCCCACAAAAGTATGTATTGGAAACTTGATCTCTATTGTAACAGTGTTAAGAGGGTGGGAAATCCTATTATGGTATTTGAAAGGTGAGGCCTTTGAGAGGTGATTGGATCTAGAGGACCATACTCTTGTGAATGGATGATCCATTCATAGAGTAATGGATTGATGGTTTAATGAGTGATCATGGGCGTGGTTCTGATGGCTTTATAAAGAGAGTGAGTGAGAAAATTAGCTCTCTTGCTCATGCCATTCTCTTGCCATGTGATACCCTGCATGGCCATGGGACCCTGTAGAGAGCTCCCACCTAGAAGAAGGCCCTCACCGAATGCACCCGCTGGACCCTGGACTTCTCAGCCTCCAAAACTGTAAGAAATAAATTTTGTTTCTTTATGAATTACCTATTTTCAGGTATTCTGTCATAAGCAACAGAAACAGACTAATATACCTAATGTGCTTCCTTCAAATGTCTCTGTGTCTAACTTCAAAGAAATGCAGAAAAAGGGTTTTCACATTTATCTGTAGAAATACAGCTGTACATGCGCTTGAGCCCCTCAGGCCATGTAGTAAAATGCTGGCCCTTACTGAGACCTCACAGCCCAGCATTCACAGGATGGGTCTGCTAAGCAGTGGTCTGTCACAACTTAACACAGAACGCTTCAGTATTTACGACTCCCAACAGCCTGCCAAACACGGTAACAGTTAAAACCCATGTCACTACACCTAGAATTACAATTAAGCAAAAATCGGAATTTATGGCACACCTGCAGGAAGAAAAAAAGCACTAAAATAAATAAAATAAAGTCCATCTTTCTTGTCCCCAAGTAGAGCACTATTGTTGGATGAAACCCCATCCGAGCAACCTCAAGAACATATTTATTACAATGTTTAAGCTTTAGCTTCAAAGAAAAAAGGCTTTATTTCTTTTTTTCTTCTTCTTTTTCTTGAATTTTTTTATAGACTCTCATTCAGGTGTAGAATCTGAAAATCTGTATCCAAAATGCCAACTGAATTTGGCAATATTTCACTGCCTTCTGTGTTCCAGGGAGTAAAAAGAATAGCTCTCAGCATTGATAGCACAGGCTACTCCAAGCCAGCTTTAATTAGAGATACCCAACAGGTGGAGTGGATTCCAGTGTGTGTGGGGGGGGGGCTTAGTGGTGTGCCCTCCTGCTGTGAGGCTGTGCTGGCTCTGGCCATGTGCAGCCCCCAGATGAAGGGCAAGTGGTCCTTCAGAGGTCAGCTTCTCGTCCACTCTCCAGAGGCTGCATTACAGCTAGTTTTTCTTTCTATTAATCTTACACTAATTTGTGTAAGTAATGGTTTTATTCACAATATTAATAGACCTCATGCCAATATACAGTAAATGCATTCTACAGTGGGTTGATATTACCCTGCCAATACCATTTTTTAAAGCCAGGAAAACTAGCTAATTTGAGTTAAATACATTATAAATTTGGGTCAGTATTAGAAAACTTTGATTTTACCAAATATACACACAGAGATACACACAGAGAAAACCATGGCAGGTCTCTACATGACAAAATCTTTCCCCTGTATGAGGGAAACATAGTGGAATTTCTAACCATAAGAGTTACTAATCATGTCGTCCCACTAGCCCCACAATCACTGAAGGCAGTAATAAGGACGGTGGCTCCCTGCAGCCTGGAAATGCCTCTGAGTGATCAGATCTATCACTGGACAACTCAAAACTCAGAGGAACATGCACAGCCATCAGGAGATACAGGCTCGGCATCAGTGGTGCCAGCCTCTCTCTCGCCAGCCCCTGCTTTAGTGAGCGCAGTGCTGTCATCATCGAATGGCGGGAGAATCCCGACGCTAAGCAGCTCTAAGAGCAGACCTAAGCTATCTTCCCATCTTCTTTTAAAGACAAAGAAACTGGAAACTGAGACTGAAAACAACAGTATGACTTGGCCAAGGCCACCCCAACAGTATCAGGCCAGGGTAGCTAACAGTGACACCCAAAGGCCGGAGCTCCTTCCAAATAAGGCATTTTCCAGAACCAAACCATAACTGAAATCGCACTCTCAGTCTCTCAAACTCTTCTTCATCCACAGTAAATTCTCCACCTGACCCTGATGAAACCATCACAAATCATCCACTGTGGAATCTAAATGAACCAATTTTGTCCACACTTTCCCTAACTTCTAAAGACGACCTGCTCCAATCACAAGTACAAGAGTGACAAGGCAGCCATCCTCAGAATGTGCAAGGTTCTGGGGGCAGGAAGGGTGTTGTTCATCCTTCTGCTGTATCCTGTGGAACAGCGGTTCTCAATAGAGGTGCCCAGGGGTGCTGTGAAGTCCAATGGGACACACGGTTGACATGATTAAGATGTCCCACAGGAATTGAGAGGGTACAGGACAAGGAGGCTGAGACGCCCTCCAATGCATAAGACACCCTCACCTAACAAAAAATCCTCCCGCACAAATTTCAAGTGTCCCAAACACCATACGAGTGAAAAACATGCTTTTAACTCTCTGAACCCAGAGTCTTACTCCATGTAACATTTATACGTGAAATATTTTTGCATAATTTTAATATAACTTGAATTTTCCAGGAATTCAACTATTGTATAAATCTAGAAAAAAATTATACTACTGGCAGAAAACACACTGGTGACCTTCACAGCACAAGATAAACTCAGCATAAAGGCCTCATCTCTGAGTGATGCATGGACAATGCCCACCCCTCTGGGAACTGAGATGCCAGATTCTACCACCACCAGGTGGAGATCAGGGGTAGGGCCCAAGTAGGGTTTCAAACACACCAGGGCAATTATGAGAATTAGAGGCAGCCTCATAAATCACGACAGCACAGAAGGTATTATCCGGAGCTATCCCAGACAAACCAGGACAGTGGTCACCTTGATACTGGGACATGTTTGTGAGCATCCAAAAACCAACTAGCAAAGGAACCCCTCCCCTCACCTGTAAAGTCCACAAAGCACTTAACACTGCTCTTGCCACCAGTGCACAAAGAGAGGGTGGCACCCAGCAGATGCCAGCAGCAAGGCCACTGTAGTCCCTCCGGGCTTGCTGTGCCCCCTCGCCCACCACCATCCATCACCCTCACAGAAAACCAGGGCAGGAGGCTGCACTTGGTTCATAGAACCTAAAGAGAATAGCCCTTAGTAAAAGGGCTTCAAGCTCTCACCAAGACACTGCACAAATATGACTTTATTTTTTTTAGCCAGTTGTGGGAAAGGATAAAAATGCCCATAGGACCGATAGTAACTGCTGCCTGGAGCCTGAGATTTAGCTCATGAGCTAAAGTATCTGACACAATGCCTTGGACTAACATACATTAGCAGGCCAGAGACTTTCTAAGACATCTTTCCAAGCTAAGTATTCATAAAGTTTCAATTCAAACAGTACATAAATTACTACATATCTCTCTAGGATTAAGCTCTAAATATATATATTTTTTAATAGGAACAACAAAAACTACAGCCTTGAATGGGAAGTTGGACATACTCAAGTGAGATTTATAAACACCACCTATGAAGAAAAACACCTAAAGACCAGCCAGATGGAGCAGGAAAAAGGAAACAGATGCGCACCTTCAAAGACTTGGTGGGCTAGTTTCAAAGAAAAGACACGTCAGTCTGCTTTATGTCAGAAAGAAAGTGTGGGAATGACTTCAGTCGCTCTAGCAGGACAGCGTGTGTTTAGTTTCGGTCTGACTGGAATCAGTGCATGAAACTACCAAGGCAGGACCCTCGTGCCTGCAGCAGATCCAGCAACTGAGCTGGTGAGTGGGGACGTGAGACACTTTTCGCCAATGACATTGAGAAGCTGCGCGCCTCTGGTCTGCTCTTACCATCGTACTTTGTTGCACGTCTGGGTCGCACCGAGCGGGGAGCCCGCCACCATGGGAACTTGGATGGGACTGTGCTGTTTGTTCGTGACCAGATCCAGCTTTTCTTCTAATGATTTGCAAGTAGCCTCTAGAGCCTGCAGCTTGGCCTCAATGCTATCCAGCCGTAAGCATATTGTCTGGTTAATGGAATACAGGAACGACTGGAAGTGAAAAGAAGAAAAACTTTAGAACGGATATCTGGAACTTCGAGGAGACAATTCCAAAGAACACAAATGGCTATTTCCTAATTTGAACTGTACCTCTTCCCACAGAACAGCGCCATGCCGTGACTCGCTCTGTAGCCATGAGCCAGAAGCCCTTGAGTACACAAGCGTGACCGTCTGTGTTTAGATGCATCTGCTTCATCATGGCCTCGACTCAGTGCGTGGCCGCGATTCTCAGTTACACTTACGCCCATATAATAAAAAATACACGTATTCTTTAATGTGTTGTTATAGTTATCAGTAAATTGAAGGAAATGGTTAATGGACTTCTGTGGTCAGCACCCAAGGACGTGTTCACTTGGTGAACTCGCATATGAGTTAACAACCAAGAAATATCAAGGATTGCAAACAATCCCTGAGAACGTTTGAAGTTGTAAGAACACTTTCTTGGGATGTTCCCAGGAGGCGCATTATAGATAACCAAGTGCTTGAGAAGGGAGGTGACGGCCTTCCGCTCTTGAGAAAAGTATAACAGAATTTATGCATTAATGCTTATCTCGCATGCACAAGCTTGCTAAATGTAATAAAAGCTGTAACAGCGGTTGGGTTGGGGCTACTCGCCTGAGAGAGCAGTGGCCCCCGCTCTTCACCTGCATCTCGTCTGCTGTGTCTTCCTTCGCGTCTCCGATCATTTTAATCAACAGTAAATTTACACACAAAACTAGTTAAGTCTTTCTAACAATAAAAACAGATTACACCTAACATCAAAATAGCCTAAAGACCACTGGAGTGCATGTCCACATCATACCCAACTGCCCTGAAAAGATGATGAGATCACACGTATGCCCTGGTTTTGAAATTTGGTAATGAGGTTCTCGTGGAGTTTCTAAAACTGCAAGTTTGCCATCTAGTGTCAGCAAAAAGAGTAGCTTCACATTTGACTATTCTTGCTGGGTCTAGTCCCAATTCCTAACTCCAAGCACTCAAGGCAAGCAGTGGTATGCACAACTCCAAACCCAAGAAAAAGATCAAGTACACAAACCAGACAGTAAAGCACCTCACTTCCCACGACTGTCATTCCTGCCAAGTGTCACCAGGAACACACATGGAAACATATTAATCATGTAGAAATTCCACTGTGCAAAAGAGCTATCCTAAACCAGGTCTCTCCTGCTGACAGAAGGACTTGGGTGCTAGTTAGTAGCAAGTTAGTAAAGCACCCACTATTCCTGCTTAGTAGTAAGGCTGACATCTGACTTGAGAGTCAGTATCTGAAAATAATGAAGAATGTGTGTTTCATCTTTTCCCTCTCCTTTTCTGCCCTTGACTTAGAGAAAAGCACCCACAGTGACACACCAGAGGAAGGAGAGGGCCCAGGAGTGCAGAGGAGGCACACAGAGCTGATGAGAGCTGGCGTGGCCGTCAGAGCATGGGAGAGCGGAAGGCGGCCTGTCTGCCAGGAAGGGCTTTGCGTCTAATGCAGCTGACCTACAGCTCTGGCTATGGCCACTCTCCTCTCTGATCTGAAGGGAATCTGCAGAATATCAGACTTATGGCACTATCATATGTCACATCATGTAGCTGGCATCAAATCCTGGGTGAAAAAGAAAGTGAATCCCTCTTCTTCAGTGCACGTTCAGCAGATCAAGCTTATCTCCTGAAGAATTTAAATGCATTTGCCTAATTTCCTGGTATACATGGCAGTGAGGGGCAGCAATGTGGTAAGAAAATCCACATGGTATCCAGATGACCCACTTCAGTCTCAGGTCCTCACATCCCCGACAAGACTCCTCATGAGAGTGCTACATTACATGGGAAAGGGCTACAGAAACCAATCTGAATTCACCCCCCTCGGCTGGCTACTCTCCACTGGAAGACGACACTGAGCAGTATGTCAGGAAACAAGCACCAAGCGTTAGGTGGACCCACATTTCCTCTGATCTACGAAAGGGGAAAGCCAACAGTATGACTGAACATGCGCCATCATGAGAAGCGGCCATCTAGGGCTGGAGTCTTGAGATAAGACCACTGAAAATCACACCATTCTTAATAGTTTGAGGACATCAAACGTTTGGCTCCCAAATTCTTTAAACACAGTAAAACCATATTGTTTTAATTCTGAATTAAAAATGATTCTGCCTGGGGTTTGGGTGAAAATCACTGTTATATACTAATTAAACAACTTACCAAACTAATTAATAATGAAGAAGGAAGAGTGAGGAATAGGATTTTTAATTAGTCTTTTATACACAAGTGATATGAACCATAAACCACTCAGCTCTACTCATTACTGAGCTCTTGGCAATTTGGTAGGCAAATGTTTTCAAACGCTGTCCACGTGTGCAGCGCTCCAGCCACAGCCTGACCTAATGCACAGTGGTGGCGAGAGCCAAGCAGAGCCTTCTTTACTCACTCACTTCTTTGTGGTTTACAGGGATGTGTCTTTTGTAACGAAATTATAATTACATTTTATTTTAAAATATAATACAGTAGTACTTCGGTAAGCACTTTCTATTGGTCTGAAATAGAAATTTAATGAAAATATATTCTTAAATCACCCACACACGTTTAAGTTCCACTGCTCCTCCTGTTAACAGAATGAATTGAATATTTCTAAATAAATGCTCTGTATAGAGGAATTATATCAAAAGTGAATTTTCGTTTATAGCTCATAAACTTCTCACATGTGCTGTATTTACCTCCATGACTCTGCACACACTGGACCTGTGACTTAATGACAGGCACAGAAATAACCCACAACTAGTGGAAAGTATAGCCACAGTAATTGCTCACTTTCCTTCCACCTAAGATAGGCCCATGGATCTGCAGGAAGACGCCTCATTTGGCAGCAATGTCAATCTAAACGAGGAGTGTTCTTCGTACCCTTCAAAGGGAAAAAATGGCTTTATGCTCTTACATAGTGGGCTGAATGGTGATTCCCAAAAGTGATATATACACATCCTAACGCCCAGAACCTATAAATGTGACCTTATTTGGAAGAAGGGTCTTTGCAGATGTAATTAAATCAACAAGACCACCTTGGATTAAGGTGGGCCCTAAATCCAATCACAAGTCCTTAGAAGAAAAGGGTAAACAGACACAAACACATAAGTAAAAGCACATGAAAAGGGAGACAGAGACTAGAATGGCGTGGCCACAAGCCAAGGAACACTTTGAGCTACAAGGAGCTGGAAAAGACAAGAAAGGATCCTCCCCTTAAAGCCTTCAGAGAGAGCATGGCCCTGACTGCACCTTGATTTAGGACTTCTGGCCTGCAGAACTGTGAGAGAATAAATTTCTGTTGTTTTAAGCCACCCCCTTTATGGTAATTTGTTAAAGCAGCCCTAGAAAACTAAGATATACTATACATAATAAAATATGTCAATATTTTTACCTTTATAGAAGGATCCTGGCAATTGATTTCTAGTCGCTGACGTTTCAAAGCAGGTTCATCTTCATCTGTCACTACGTGATTCTCCAAAACAACTGAAAATCAATGACAGAGACAAAAACTTAAACTTCAACACGAGAATTTGTATAGAATTCTTCTCACATTAAGATAGTAAACAGTACTGACACTTTAAGGTTAAATGAGAAATGGCATAACCTATTTCATATTTTACCTATTCTACCTTTAAACTTAAAATTCTCAGCCAGGCAGAAAACAGAAACCCTTCTTAATCCCAAGAAAAACTGAGATACTGGATAAATTATTTCCCTAATGCGCTACTGAGTCAATCCTAACATCAAAACTGCAGACTTCTCATTCAATGCTCTGTGGAGCTACCCTATTTGAAGTTTAGCACAATAAAACCTAATCAACAATAATGGTGTCTCCCCAACTTTAAAACAGAGTCTTGTCTGTTCGCTACCTCATTTCAAAATCAAAACCACTCTCTGAATTTACACTTTCCTAGGTGTTGATAATCTAAACAGTCTCAAGCCTAACACTCTAAGTTACACAGAAACCCATCCCTCCCTACAGTGCGCTGAGATCAGGGCCTCCCCACCAGTACCTTTTGGCTGAGCCTCATAGCCTCCTTGAGGATGAGCACTCAGCCTGGCACATGGCCTGCCACCATGTGATCCCAACCCCTCCTTCCATCCAAAGGTGACTACAAAAGCAATATTAAAGACAACCACAAAACCAAAGACCAAAGTTGTCCACAATCACCTCCTCTGGGCAAATCACATTTCTATTTGCCCACAACAGTCAATCTTTAAAAATTTACATATTTGTAATTATAGACAGAATTTTATAGTCAACATTTTTTTATTAAACATTATGCTATGAGTATTTTTTCATCCCACTACAGTATTTTTTTCTTTCTCATCTCCTTGCCTGAAATAACAAATGTGAACTGTCTGGTGTGTCTCTCCTACCTCTTTCACAAGCTCACACATGGAGATAAACATGGGACTTACACATGGGGAGCAAGACTATCCCATCAGTAGATTTTTCTGCTTCTTTTCTCTTCACATAGCAATAGAATATGGACAGCCTTCTAGGTTAATAGCTTTAACTCGCTTTTTAAAGGTAATACCAGTTTGTGAATCTATTCTAACAGAAATGAGTGCCTGTTAAGAATGTATATTATATATGTATACATAGGCAACATATATATTATTTACGCATATATGCATACACATGAGCATGTTTACTACAGGACTTTTGGTAGAAAAAACTGAGAAATGAGAATGTTCGCCAACAGGGAATAACCTATGGTACACGCACACTTTGGTACACCATCTCTCCACTTTCAAGTGCATCCTACACTGCAGTCAAGAGCAATGAGCTGGTTCACGACAGCCAGATGACACCTGACAGTGCTGACTGACCACATACCCCCTCTTCCCAAACCACCAATTGCCCAACCACCTCCACTAGGGAAACATATCCACGCTCTGTCCAGCCCCATTCAAATGCCGCCTTGCTTAGTTGGCCATTCCTGAAAGAACTAGAACTCACACCTGTTCACACTGGAATACCAATAAGGTCACAGTGCCCACCCCCAGAACAGAGCACTCCTCCCCAGCTACTGACTCAAGGCTGCCCACAAATGTGGGCAAAGCACATCTGGCTGGCATTCAGATGCTCCGTCTGCTGAAGGAGGGCTGGTGGGGCAAGCCCAAGAAGAAAGCCAAGTGCACAGCTCGGTGGTCCCTGCCCCCACCTCGATCAAAACAGCTGCACTTGGATGTGTTATACATACATATATATATATATATATATATAGACACGTACATATATATATATATATACACACATATATACATATATATATATGGAGATCTCAAATAAGAGCTTAATAGAGAAGGAAAGAAGAGTGTCAATGCCTTTAGGCCTGTCAAATTTTAGTTTTGAGTCATCTCAAAACTAAAATTTGAAGACGCTGAATAGTCCCACAGTTCAGACAGAAACCTCGCACAGATCCTAGGCAACAGCAGTGAAGTTTGATCTGCCCAGAGGCAAGTCATCTAAACCCAGGGACCAGCACCCGCAAGAAGCACAGTGCTTATCCAGGGCAGCCACATTCGCCTAAACCTTTCCAGGTGAATTCCCATCTAATCAAATTAAAACGGGAAACTCCATGCCTGCAGGTGCCTGTGGTCAGTCAAAGGTTCTCAGGACCTCAGTCAAAGGCTGTCTACTCTCACTGGAAACTGGTGACTATATCGGGACTAGAAGAACAGAGAAAGACCCCAGCAATCATCACTCTAACCTTCTAATTTGCTGAAAAGTCCAGAGAGGTTAAGTGACTTGACTGGGGTTACACACTAGTTTATCACTGTGGAAAAGAAGAGCGCAAGCAACACGAGGCTCCCAGGGCCGTGAGCGAAGCACGGCAAGGTGGTGCGCAAAGAGACACGCCCCCGGGAGAAGATGGACACACACATGGTGTTCGAGCAGCAACGCTGCACAGGGAGTGGGCTACCAGTGACCACATGCCCCTGGGAGAAGATGGACATGCACACTGGGCCCGAGCAGCAGTGCTGTACAGGGAGTGGGGCTGCCAGTGACCACGCATCCCTGGGAGATTGATGCGCACACAGGGGCCCAAGCAGCAGCGTTTCACAGGGGGTGGGGCTGCCAGTGACCTTTATTTTCTTCCTTGTACTCTGCCACCTTTTGTACACATTGCTTTCTATAATTTCGTATGCATTGCTTTTAGAATTAGACAAAAGAATGCCCTGTTCACTGTAAAGCCATCGCAATCACTGAGAGGCACAATCTTTCATAGGTTCCAACAGGTAGAGTAAGTACAACCACATGGTCAGTATGCGCAAATCAAAAAAACCTAAAAATCTTTGCTTCAAATGGAAACAAGAAAAAACTGGAAGGACATCCATGCCGACAATTTAAAAGCAGCCATATTACTAGGATCATGGGAAATTTTTATTTCTTCTGCTTTTTTGACTATACTTTTAAATTCTGTAAGATTCATATTTTACATTTGAGGAGAAAATCTTAATCTTAAACCCACGATGGATGCAAACGTGTGTGATGCACCATGGAGTTTGCTGGGTGTGTGCATGTTCTTTTGGGTCAGAGATTGCAAGCTTTGTGCCTGGGGAGGCCCCAAAGAGCTCTGTACAGAGATTTTTAATAAATAAGAAACTGTAGTTGCCAATAATTTAAGGAGCAGAGATGAAACAAAATCAAGATTAGAAATGATTTCTCTAATCCTTTTTTGGACTATTGTCTACAAAGACAGAATTTATTGAGGAAGCAGACTGTCAAAATTTTAATAGTTCTAAAACTGCTCAAAATTTATGTAACTGGAACATTTTTCTTTTATAACACTGCAGTGTGTGTTTTATAAAGAAATTATCATTCACCTACCAAAATACGAATAGATATTTTTAAAATTGTTATATGCAGTGCTAGTGCTTCTTATAAACAAATTAGAAGCAAACCTGACTAAAGAATAGCATTTCTAAAACAGTCTTCATATTTATGACTGCACATTTAATTCCCCTTCCATACCATAACTCATTTCCAAATGTAGTTTTTCAATTAACATACCAAATAGATCATAGAAATAAGACATCATACTTACTTAGGAAATTTCTAAAAATTGTCTTTTCTGAGGGGAAAAGCTGTCAGCATTGTCAGCATCTTCATTCTAACTTTACTGAAAGGATGACCAGGCAACCAAAGCGCTCAGTGACTTAACTGTGTGCATTTGTCACTTCAACCTCAACAGAACTAGAAAACACATAAAACTTTAAGGCGAAAAAAAGAGGAAATCTTTTCAAAGTAAAAAGCATAAACAAACTTTTCAGAAATGAAGTTTGTGAAATTTAGGGTTTCATTTCTAAAGGGTCTCCTTAAAACAAATATTTCTTTAAGGTTTCAAAGCAGATTTGCGGGCTGGCCAGTTAGCTCAGTTGGTTAGAGCACAGCCTGGTAACACCAAGGTCAAGGGTTTGGATCCCCATACCGGCCAGCTGCCAAAAAAACAAAAGAATAAATCAAAGTTTGGATGTGTGCCTTAATGTCATTAAGAAAAATTACCAGCCTTAGCAAAAGTGTAGAGAAAAAGTTGTTCTGAGGCACAGTTGGTGAAAAGATAATAAAACATTTCTAGAAAATCTGTCTTTTCAAAACTTTAAGCACACACAGCAATTCTACTTCTGTGAACTCACCCTACAAAAATACCTGCCAAGATATACGTACAAGGACTTTTCCTACAGGGTTGTATATGAAGGAAAAACAATGCAGAAATGTCAGTGGCCATCCAAAGGGAAGGGTTCAATACATTAAAGCTCACGAGTAAATGGGCACTGTGTAGCTGTTCAGAAGACGAGGTGCTTTGTACACACCGACATGCTATGACGCCCGCGAAGTGCTATGGTGCTAAGTTTCACAAGGCAGAAGCTGCGAGGAGGAACGCGTGGAGCACCCGCAGCTGCGGGCCACGGTGGTGCAGGTGCAGGGAGCAGCGCTCCAGGGGAGGTGCTGAAGGCCATGCACCTGGGAGGGGACTCGGGCTGGGGCAGGGGGAGTGGGAAGGGGCTGACCATGTTTACACTCCCTACGATTTGGATTTTTCACACAGAGCCTGCGTCCCTTTTTCTCATGCTTAATCTAAAGGAAAAAAACATCAGAGTGGCTTTGGTTTGCAAAGAATAAAGAGAATAATGCTTCACCTACTGTCCCACAGCTCTGTACCTGGGTGGTCAGGACTCAGGTCTTCCACTGCAATCTGAACCACATCTGTCAGGTCGTGTTCTGACATCATCCAGAACCAGGAAAGAGTGGCCGGTCAACCAGCAGGAATCCAGTTCACAGCGAGACTGAGCTTCTGTCACCTACAAAACAAAAGTGAAAACAGAGGAGAGGAAAATTAGCTCTCGTAACGTGTGAAATGATGAAAACTACTAACCTTGTGTATTCATGAGGACGTAAATATCTGTGGTTTTTTAATATAGGGTTCTTCCTGTCCCAAACCACCAAAAGGTCAGTGTTCCTTGAGAACTGAGCAACACTTCAAAGACATTCCTAGCTGCCTCTTTCCTTAACCACTGGACCTGCCCCTACCTGATAGCCTCTCACTTTTCCAGTCCATTCCTCACACCACTTCCAAAGTCGACGTGCTGAAAGAAGGCTTGGAAACATCGTCCCCAAGCAGAAAGTCTCCAGCAGCCCAACCACCTACAGCAAACATCCTGTTGTCACCTGCTCCCCAGGGGGTCTGAGCCCCAGTTATGCTCACCACATCCCAAAAAGCCGGCATCCCAGCCACCTCCCACCACTGGTCTCAACGGTGACACACTGTACCACCTCCCAAATTTCTCCCAGGCTGACCTGACTTCCCCACGTTCCCCTTCCGCCACGCAAACCACCCTCCCTCTCCAGCCATGCAGAGCGGCAGCTCCTCTATCTTGCTCCACTTCCACTTTCCAGCTCAGAACTGAACTGCAGCACCATCCTGCCACCATGGCCACGGGAGAACCGTCTGTCCTGTCTGCTGCCGTGCCACCTGGCTCAGGAGCCATCCTTGAGCCTAGCGCAGTGTCTGGAATAGAATCAGTGACTTTCCTCCAGCTCCTGTGATGCTTTGATTAGGCCTTTAGAGACCCTATTTTCCAAAATAAAACTGAGGCGGTGTCACTTAAACTATGGTCTATCAGCGCATGGATCTAAATATACTACTTGAAAATAGGATGGCCTGGAGAATTCAAGAATCATGTCATGGTAATATTTTTATCATATTATACTTTTTTAAAAAATAATAAATGTTATAAAATAAATTATTTATTTGTCTTTCCCGAACTCCACTACACACTCCTTGGGGAAATAAACCATGCACCTGGCTCTCCATGGCACAGCTCCTTTTTTCAGTAAGTGCCTATTTACTGGCAAAAGAAAAAGTGGAATTTTCAGATCATAGTTTCAACTATGAGTCTCCTGACAATTCCTGTTATGGATATGTTCCAACAAGCATAAAATTAAATTAGCAGGCTTCACACCTGTTCGTAAATACTATAAATAATGTGGTTCCTCCTCTCCTTTATCCACAGTTAAGTTCTACAGTTTAAATGGCAGCAGCTCCAGAATTTCTTAAAGACCACAATTTCTGGAAGGGGGAGCCGAGCGCTCAGCATTAGATCTTCCTTTGTAGAGTAAAAACAACATTCTCATGTAAATGTACGATCAAATGTATGATTGACAAAATGCTAAAGGTATTGTTGCTTCTACTTTATGACTTACACAAGACTGGATGAATTGAGAAAACATCAATTGCCATTAACAAAGAGCAGAGCAACGACAACTGAGAAGAGAAAAAAAGGCCCTCAGAGGTACAAAGACTGAGCCATTTAAAAGTCTGACTCAGTAAATATGACAGTGACAAAGATGTTTACTCTCCTCAAATCCCTTCATAAAAACACAGAGCCACTAGGACAGCAAAACCAACATCCAGGTCAACATTTACAACGCAACTAGGTGATAATGTATTCCTAATGTACCCCCAAATATGAGCAAATGGGGACAAACCCCTGGAAACTATGAGGTTATCATGGTGTAGGTGTACATGAAGGAGGAAGCAGAGCTGAGCAGCCAGGAGGTTGAGCACAGGCCCCAGGAGACAGGTGCACAGGGACCCACGGTAGTGCCCAAAGGCCTGGACATTCTGGTCCCCAGCAACTCTCCAAATTAATTGTACAAATACACTGAAAAGAAGTGATTGGGAGTAGAAAACAAATTGTACAGGACATGGAAATAGAGACCAAGGAAAATGAAAGCTGATTAAAGGTTTGAGAGAAGAATAGAGCCAGGAGAGCTCAGAAAATGAGCTGATATATTTTTTAACACTTACTAAAAACAACACAAGATAGAGCCCCAGAACACTGAAATTAGAAAAACTATTCTAAATCAACCTCTCTTCTAAACATTCAGGAAAATTAAATTCACATAAAAATGAGCAACAGAAAATAATGAGGTTGAATCTCATGCAAAGATAATATATTTTAAAAGAGAATAAAGAGCAACATAACATCACTACAACAATGAAAGCATGCCAGAAAGATAGTCCCCAAAGAGATGACAACTAAATCTTAATATTTTAAAACAACTTGAAATACATCAAAGATAAGATATAAGATATTATTAACCACAAACCAGCATTAGAAAAACTCAGAAATGAGATAACAGAACTCAGAAAATATGAGAAATAAGGGGCTGGCCAGTTAGCCCAGTTGATTAGAGCACAGTGTTATAACACCAAGATCAATGGTTCAGACCCCAAACCAACCAGCTGATAAAAACAAAGAAAGAAAGAAGGAAAGAAAAGAAAAATGATTTCAGAAATAAAGATTAAATTAGAAGGAAACTAAGAGCAAATAAACACAACAGATGGTGCCTGAAGAAAAACAAAATGAAAAAAATCAAATAATAAAAGAGATGAAAAGAATTCAAGAAAAAGCAGCACAGAAGACAGGCAAAGAAGATCCAACAGACGTGTAACAGAAGACTTAAAGAAGAAAATGGAACACTAAGAAATTAATTCAAGAAAATTCTCCAGAAAGAAGGGTGTCAGGGGGTGTTTGAAACTGCTTATTGAAAGGGGGGAAAAGAACAAAATGAAACAAAACAAAAACCAGAACAACCAACACCATAATACATCCTAATAATAAAGAAAAAAAAATTCTTTAAGATACCCAGGCAAAACACTAGGTGAGTTACAATGAAAAGAAAATTAGATTATCAACCTACAACAGAAGAAAATGAATGAATATATTTAAGATACTCAAAGAAAAAAAAATAAAAAAGCCAAGAATTTTATGCCAAACAAAATTACTTTCAAGTACACAGGCAGCAAATTTTTATCAACATACAGTACTCAGAGAACAGTATTCCATAAATCCTTCCTAAAGAATCTGCTAGAAAACAAGCTTCAGAAAACCAAAATCAGGGCCGACCCCGTGGCGCACTCGGGAGAGTGCGGCACTGGGAGCATAGCGACGCTCCTGCCACGGGTTCGGATCCTATATAGGAATGGCCGGTGCGCTCACTGGCTGAGCGCGGTGCAGACGACACCAAGCCAAGGGTTGCGATCCCCTTACCGGTCATGAAAAAGACAAAAAAAAAAAAAAAAAAAAAAACCCAAAATCACTTGAAGATACAACATAAAACATGGTTGGTGGTGATCATCTACATTTACACATAGAACTAAGACTAAATGAAAAACAGAAAGGAGAAAGTGTAAGTATGCAATGGCTACATGCTCTAATAATGTAGATAAAATTTAACTGTTTAAAATGGGGAGAAAAATTGGGAGAACATATACAAAATAAATTTTAACAATTTTTAGTAATCATATTGGGGGTAGTGTTGGAGGTCCCTTCTGAGAACATCTTGTGTGTAAATGAGTACTTATAGGATATTCCAATTCTATCATTCCTGATGTCCTTGAGGACAAGGAAAAGCAGATACAGAGATGAGACAGGACAGCCAATCGTCTTACAAAGTAGGAAAGGAAAAAAAACCAAACAAGAGGTCAAATAAACACCACGAAGTCATGGGTTTGAATTGAAAGTATGAACTTGTGTGCGTGTGTGCACATGTGTGTATTTATATATACACTCTAGCTCTGTCCACTAAAAATACAGATGCAAAGATCAACCCAGTAGCGATGAGCATCCCTAGAGCCCACACACTGTGGGAATGAAATACCACTTCTCACCAAAAGAAACGAGGGCCTCTTGGAGAAATGGCTGATTCCAGATCTCAAGCAAGAAATATTCATATGCAAGATAAGCCTACAGTATCTCATTATGCCAGATGTAAAAAAGCTATAAAAGACATTAGGGTTGTATCAAAAGGACTTGGGAGCCAACTTGAAGAAGCTTCTCCTGGCCAAGACCAAAAAAAAAAAAAAGAACATCAACTAGGATAACAACTTCAATGGGTTGAAAGAGAAATATTTTTAAATTCATGAGTTCATAATGATATACACACACACACACAAAACTAGTCACTTTTGGAGGCTGCTAGGGAACAAAGTCTTTAATTTTTTAAAAAATGGTAATAAAGAGAAAGAATCACACATTTATCCTGCCTTTCTACATAGATAGGACCACTGAAAAACCAACTAATAAGCAACGGAATGTTTCTCTGTATAGAAATGATAGCAAAGAAATGAAGAAGGGATGGTCATCATTTTGCAATTCCTGATGAATTAAGAATCTAGGCACAGAGAAGTGGTGGCTATTAACATCACAAAAGAAAAGCACACATTATTTGCCTCTACACCACCTATGTGGGAGGCTCTCCCCTACAAAACAAATCCACCCAACAAACAGAAATGCTGAATCTAATTAAGCCTCTAGAATCCTAATATTACCAATTTATAGGAAATATAGAGGTCAGAAGAACATGCTAAACTACACCACGGGAATGCAAACAGCAAAATCAAAATCCAGACTGGGAAAGTCCACAGACAAAACATTCTATTTAATCAACAAATAAATTATACGGAGGTGGGGGGAGATCACAGAAGTATGCATAAAATTAAAGGAGGCTTAAAAACTTAACAACGACAAAAACCAAAAAAACAGGCAAAAGTAAACTACATGTTAAGGAATGTAAATTTGGTAATTATAAAGACAAGTAAGTGATTTATCATAGCAGTGAGGATACTGGCTACACTTAAGGGAACCAGGAAGGACCATGTTTAGGAGGAAGTGTGTGGAGGGCCATGGATGACTGGCAAATGTGTTACCTCCTGATCTGTAGTTGTCACAGTAGTGTCCACTGTATAATAAGTAATTAAAATCTACTGTATTTTATGCAACTTTCTATATTTGTGTTATACTTAATAAAAAAGGGGGTTTTTTAAAGGCAAAATTCAAACTGGGAAAAGAATACTTGATACACATAGGCCAAAGACCTAATTTCCTTCTTTCACAACAATAGAAAAAAGACCAGTAAACTTAATTTTAAAAATAAGCATAGTAAATGAAAGTGAATTCACAGAAAAAATACGTCAAAATATGGAAAGATATGCAATCTCTTGTGTAATTTTTAAAATACAAATTTAAACAAGACACCATTTTTCACCTATCAGATGGGCAAAAATCACTAAGTGTGATACACTTTCTGGAAGAGCATCAGGAAACAGGGGCCCTTGCGCTTTGGGCGGGGGCATAAACCGGTATGACTTCTTTGAAGAGCAACAGGCAAGCACTACCAAAATGCTAGCTGGCTACAGCCCTCGCCCTGGCCATTCCCCACACAGGAATCCATCCAGCACATAAATTCGCATATTTGTACAAAGATCTACTTACAAAAGAAGCCATAACAAAACAACCAGGGCATTGTTTTAGCAGCAAAAGAATGTATGAAAGCAGGGCACAGCCAAGCAGCAGAACACCACATGACCAAGAGAAGAAAAGAAGCCGATCCCTCTAAGAAACAACAATTCCCAGATATGGGAGTCTATGACTGTAAATATGCACAACATGCTTTTTGTTTGTTGTTTTTAAAGAAATATGCTAGACATGTACAGAATATTTCTGGGTTAAGATATATACAAGACTATCAATAAACTGGGACATAAGGGGTGAAAAGGAAATTATTTTTCACTTTTATCCCTTATATAATATTTGTATTTTTATCATGTGCATTTATCACCTTTTTAAAAAAACACACACACACACTTTAAAAAAATGATCAGACAAGAAAATATACAGGTATAAACTGTGGGGGAAAGTCTTAATTCCATCTTTAATTATGTACAGTTATAGTCTTCAAACACCAGTGCCTAGGATCAACACTGGGATTTTTTTCAACCTTCAGAACAGCTCCAGGGAATTAAAATCAAGCAGAATCTACATAAACTGATTTAGGACAACCTGTCAGGCTTAAAAAGAATAACAAAATTATGTAGTCGTGTTAAATCTGCGTCCGCTGAAGATGACTTCTCAGTGCAGATTAACTGGTAGTTTGAAGATCAAAGCTACATATGTCATGTCTTCTTTTTTCCAAATTAAAAACCAAAAGCAAAGATTATTAAAGGGATAAATTGAACTTCTTAATGAAAGCAATAATTGTCAATTAGATAATACCACCCAACTGACCTTTGCATTGGTAAATTTAAAATCTTAGGGTCACAGTTTGCTTCAGAATCTAATTTTTAAAAAAACAAAACAAAACAATAGGCCCTTTTCCACCTAAAAGCACAGACAGACAAAATCTTGCCAAGTTTCAGAGGCTTCACAAATACCAGAGATAACAGGTTGCCTATCCCAGTATCTGTCCTTCCTGCAGCTCAGTAAAGAGACCTAGTCTATCGGAGCATATGGCCACCAGACAGACTTTCCTTGCCAGCCTCTCTTGCAGAGCGCTGTGGCCACGTGACTATGTTCTAGCCAATGAGAGAAAAGCACAAAGATGGTATGTGGCAGCTTCCGGGAAACCTCAAAAGAGAACTGGCATGTGGCCTTGGCACTTCTTCATGCCTGGAATGAGGATGAAACAGGAGCTGGAATGGAAGGAGCCCAGGTCACCAGCATCTATGAAGCCACCACACTGTCCCCACACTGTCTGCCTCGGACTTCCTTATACGAAAGGAAAAAAACCAACCACCTGGTTAAAAACAACATATTTTGGAGTCCGTCACATGCAGTCAGACTTAACCTAATTATATGCCCTGAAGCCCATTCACAGATGGACCTGGGTGTACAGATTCCAGGTTAAATACCCGCCTCTCATAAGGTGCGAGTGGAAATGGTTTTAAAATGCCTGATTCAAGCTTTTTCCAGGTTTCTGAAAGCTCTGTGCACGGCTTAAGAGATTACTCCAAACTTACCATGAAATCCTGAATCCTAACCTCTTCCAAATGAAGACACCACACATCATCCAAGTTGTTTACTCAAAATGACTCTGTTGCCAGGATAAAGAATCATTTAAAATTCTGCTAACAGTGAAGGTTTCAATAGAAAAAACAAAGGCAAGAAGCCCAGGAAAACTGGAACAGAGTGATACATGCGGTTGCCATTTTGGCAAATTAAATTTGCTATTTCTCAGAAGTCCTGGGTATAGTCCAGTCTTAATATAATAAAGCAGCTGGACTAAGCCTAATGTTCAATAAAGTCTCTTATTGCAATTACTAGTTAGAACAATACTAATTCTGTGAAAAGATATATCTTCCAGGCACACATGAAAGAAAAAAAAATGAGAGGGCCCTACTAACCCAAATGCTCGATAGCAGGGGATGGTAAAATAATCAATGGCACTTCCACATTGTAAAGCCTCTGAAATCACTAACACGTACGAGGTCCATTTAATCACATAAACGGAAGAATCTCCAGAATACAATACACACAGAAAGGGACATAAATGGAAAGTGGCAGAGCAGTATAAAATTGCATGGATGTGTGGTCACACATCTTTGTGTGCCTCATATGTGCACACGCATGTGTAAACACATACAAGATAGTCAGGAATGCACCAAACGTAAGGGTGCCCACTAGGAAGGTGAGTACACATGACAAGAGCTCAACTTTACCATTTACTTCATTTTTCTGAATTGCTGAGTTTTCTATAAGCAGATGTTTACTTGAAACAGTTTTTTCTAAAACAAAGTTAACGAGCACACAGAAGAGGCCTACTCCATTACGTCCTGATAAGTACTGGAGACCCTTCTCTAGCCCTGCCTTAACTCCACCTCTCAGCATGCAAGGCATGGGCTCCTCGCAGCTGGCAGAGCTGGAGAGAAAGAGGCACTGCCTCTCCAGGCCCACCCACCTCAGGTGTGCCCCACCCCACCCCGCCCCACCCTAGGAACTCTCTTTTCTCCGGGATCACCATCTTCTACTTCTCTGCTCCCTCCAAAATTCCACTGCCTCCTGCCTGGCACTCAGCATTGGCTTCTGTCCACTACCGTCCCGTCTTCACTGCGTGCCCAGCCCCGTCTGCTCAGCCTGTCCTCACGGCCTCCGTCTCCTGTCCTCACGTCCCTCCCAGCCCCCACTGTCACATCTTCACGTATCCACTCCACCAACCTGCTGTGGCCCGAGGGATCCCGTGCTGCGCCTGCTCGGCTCTCCCGGCCAGCTGGGCCACCACTCCTTGGCCTCCGGTTGGTCTCCCATCACCCCCTGACGTGGATGGCCAGATCTTGGGCTGGGACCCTGCCCGGCTGGTACTGACTTGGGCAGCTCGTCAGAAGCCTGGGGATGCTCGGCTTCACCTTCTCAGCTCAAGCCTGTCACATGAATTCCACATCCCTGTGCAAACCACCTACTTGACATCTCCCCTTGGGGGTTCTAGTCTCAGTTTCAACACGGTAAACCCAAACCCCTGGTGCCCACCCCAAACCAGCCTGCTCCTCCCAGACTTTCCATTTCAACTTATGACAATGCCACCCCAGCCGTTCAGGCCGGCCTGCAGCCTTCACTGGTTTTCTTGCTGGTTCTCTCGCTCGTGCCACTCAGAGCCTGGCCCAAACTCACATGGCCTCCTCCTGGTCACCTGCTTTGCTGTGCCCCACAATGACTCGCAATGGCAGCTGGAGGGACCACATTAAAACACGTGTCGGACTGTGTCCCTCATCTGTTCAAAACCCACCTGAGGTTTCCCACCTTCCTCCTGGGTCAAGCACCCTAGCGCGGCTGACCACCCCTACACTGGCTGCGCACCACCGACGCCCCCAGCACCCCTCTCAGGCTCGCCTCCCGGCTCTCCCGCTTGGTCCAGCCCACCCACCAGGTCTCTCTCCAGCCAGACCCCTGCCCTTCACCTGCCTGTCTCCTCCCAGCACAGTCACACCCAGCCAACACCCACCTCCCAGCCCTCTCCTGCTCCACTGGCCTGGAACTGCTTGTCTGATCCTGTATGTCTGAACATTCACCTTGCTTGGTGTCTGTCCCTTGCTGGGAGGGAGACCCCATTGGGACAGGTGTCTCATCACTGCAGTCGCTGCCTCACTCAGGGCCCGGCACTCGTGGGCATTGGTGGGGGTGGCCGGGACAGAGCCCGTGTGAAAGGGCACCGTTCAGGCCACACACTGAGGAATTCCACTGAAAACTGCAGACTAAGGTCTTCAAAGTTCTTGCATCTGTTCTCATGTCAATGAGGACTGTACTACAAGTTACAAACCGAACCATCCAGTTTGCAAACGTGAGACTGAGGTAAATGATGCATCGGCTGTCGCAATGGATGACAGCGGCTGCACATCAGCTGGAATGTGTGACCGCAAGTACACTTCTAATTTGTCTATTTTTAAATATCTTGAACACCCATAAAACAAAACCACAAAGCCATTACAAAAGGAATGAAAGAAAAGCTATTGTAACTGAGCATAAAACTTTGCTTTAGCAATAAAGGTTAAAAAAGAAAATGCTATCGATTATCAGCTTTCATGACATGAAAAAAGGTAGCAAGTAAAAAATAACTAAACAAAGTCTCCCTGGGTTCAATGCTGAGATTTTCTTCAACATTGGGATTTTCTTGGTCACTACGTAACTACATCACACAGGTCATTTCATAAGGGATGTCAGGACATAATGGACTTTTTTCTCATCAATTTTCTTAGGCAGACATTCTTCACAGAGCTGTTTCTTATAGCAACCCTTAATACAAGCCCTAATGCTGCATCTGATTTGGATGAGGTTATTTCCACAGGAAGCAGGACAATACAGTCCAGATATATAAGCTCCCGCATGGGGCTCTGACTTCGCTCCCCTACAATTATTTACCAGTCATAAGACACACGTATTCCACAAGCCATAGGTAACTAACCTGGCACATCCCTTCCACATCTGAAGGGCCTTGGAGAGCATCTACTGCTAGTCCAACTACTCTACAGATAACAAAAATATGAACTAAATGTATTCCCTGCTGGCAAAAAGCCTTAGGGTCAGGAACGCCCCTTACCAAACACAAGCAAGACGCAATCCTAAATACATGCCATGGGGCATGCAATTCACAGAGATGCTCGGAAACATGAAGAGGGTGAGGAAGGATGCAGTGCCCAGGCTCCCCCCACCGTCCCGCCCCGTCTACTATCCTTCCTCTTGTACCACTATGTCTCAGCATGTCACAGCCCATCCGAGTTGGGAAGTCAAGTCCACAATGCCATAAAAAATCAGGACAGCAATTTCCATTTCATTCCATTTAAAGACATGGCTAAGTAGTTCCTATTTAAAAAGTGAAATCTCCAGAAATTAGGAAACTGCGAGAAATCAAAGATTATTCCATTTAGTCAATCCTTTTGGGATATGAGTGTAGTGATAAAGAAATAGAGAATGTTGGTAGGAAGTAAGCAAAGAAATCAACTTTTATTAAACTGCAATATGTGAAGGCTCAGTTTACTTTTCTTCCCCCTCCAAATCAGTCTGAGTTGGAATATGCAAAGGACAAATGCAAGGTGTACTAACTTAAAACACCTCTAAGTTCCCTTCCATTCTAAAATCCTAAGATATAAGTTTCCATGATAAACTTACACTCCACAATGTAAGTTTACCACAGGTTATGATTCTAACCACATACAAATTTCCATCAATTGTCAGCCCCACATGAGGCTGACAAGCATAAAAAGACACATGAGCCTGTAAAGTGAGTGGTGACAGCAATAATAGGAGCTACCGTTTATTTAATTCTAAGCACTATATTAACATTTCGCATGCACTATCTCATTCAGTCTTCACAACTTGTGATGCAGGGCATCGCATGGTACAGAGGAAGAAACTAAGGCATGTCAGAGGTTTGAGGGGGAGGACTCACTTGTCATAACCTGAGGCCCTGTGAGCTCCTGATCCAACTAACAGCAGAGAACAGAGGCTATTCCTCTAATTTCCTTAAATCCTGCTTAACCTACTGTTGAATTAATGATGTCATTAAAGAAATCAACAAAGCAGTAGTTAGTAAATAAAAGATCCTACATTAACCAAAAAGTTTCATAAGAAAGTAAGGCTGTGGGGTTAAGTAACCTGCCCCAGGGCCAGCTTAGCAGTCCCTTCCCAAGTGGGATCCAATCCTGGGTCTCGTCTGCATCCGAGCCCTCTTAGGACACTCTGCTTCTGCCACCTCCTCCTCTACCGCCTCTCAACCCCTTGGCCAGATGCTGCCTCTGTAAACACAGCCCTCTCTCAGAGCTCCGTGAACACCTTTCATCCTCCAGCTCTCGTCCACCTCTACCTGGTGCTTATTTGCAACCCCAAACCTTCCTGCCTGACCTCCATTTTCTAAATCTCACTGCCTCGCAGGTGTAATGCTTCCAAACGCTGTGCCACTTGTGCCTTCTCCCACAGCCCGCCCGTAAGCTCCCAGTCCAGACCCACCCTTCCCACAGCTCTTCTGGCCACCCCTTTCTAACTGCGGCATCAAGCAACCTCACCTGGATTGATGCCGCCTATTAACTGGTACCTGGCCTCCAATCAATCGCTCAGCCTTTCAGCAGATGGTAACTACCTGCCATTCTCCTAAGCACTCAATAATCATAACAGCAGCAACAATGTAATGGCCATTTATTATAGGCCAAGCTCCCTGATAAGCAACTTATAACGTCTAGTTTAAGCCTTTCAATAACCTTAGGAGGTAATTTTCAATCTACAGATAAGGAATTTGAGGCTCAGAAAGACGTCAGACTTGCCCAAGGTCAGCAAAGAGAAGAGCTGGAATTCAAACTCAGGAATGCATGCCACCGAGGCCTGTACTCCCACTGCTTCCCCATACTGCCACCACTGCATCACTTAGTGGCCCAAAGAGCAACACCGACTCCCATGCCTACAGGACAGATGGGAGCTGCACAGCTTGAGTCCGAGGCCCTGTCCACTCCGGCCCCAGGTTGTGTGTCTTCCACACCACTCAACACAAACCTTCCACTCTGGCCACGTGTTCGTGCCCTGCCAGGCCCAACCCAAGATGGCCAGTCTCTAAACACTTCCCTTATCTAAAACATGCATCATGAATATTTACTAGTGACCAAAGAGCAGTGAAGAATTGGGGGGGTAGGTAGAGCACGCTCCCACAATAACTAATTTTGGGTAGTTAACTAAACTCCTACAGTTGAAACTGAAATCCCCCCATCCCCCAATTTGCCTCTCCTTTTTATTCCCACCTATTGCAAAACTTGGGGAGGGTGGTTCATGACCTAGGGATAAGGACACTACAGTGTCCTAATCGCTTTGCACCTTGAGATTTGACACAAGCCAAACAAAACAACCAGCACATGCCAAAATTTTAAGGGAATCTGTAATCCCAACAAGGCAACACAAAAACAAAAGAACATGAACCTCCACCTTGAGCACTCAATAAAACAAATAACAGCAATGGGTGGAAATGCAGATCCGAGGCCCAGGTGGCCACTGTCACGTGGTTGGCCGGCTGTTTACTTCACAATGCTCCAGAGATTTCTGACCTAGACAACAGACACCAGTCGAGCGCAACTCCTCAGAAAAAGTGCACATAAGAAAGAATGACTTGTTAATACCATCTAGAGCAGAGAAAGACACAAGGCTAAACAGATTCATCAGCGTCTAGCAACAGATACAAGAATGAGTCGTGGACGCTGGCTGACCACACATGGTGGTGGCAAACACATCCCACTCAAGCTATTGTCTCAGGAGCCAGTGATTGCAGTTTGTGGTCTTGGTACTAGATACTGTGACTCGGCAGTTCCACTCAATTCTCGATATGTAATCAAAATTTAGTCATGGAAAAAATACCCAGAAGATTAGAAATTGACCTTAGAACCCAAAAATTACTGGATCAGATCTAAGACTGATGAAAAGTTCAAGCAATCAAAATGTTCACATAGAACATGTATATGTGAAAGATACTTTAACTTTTCAAAAGCCAGGTTAAAGTAAAGCGTGTTACATTCTCACATGTTGAAGAATACTAGGAAGCCTGTTTGACATGGGACGAGGACTTCCAAATCTGATGTGGCACATCAGCCAGTTTCTGCAGCAGGACAAGAGCAGCAACAACTAAGGCTCATCATGGGCACCGTCCTCAGCGCTCCACGTCCATTCAGACTGAAACCTCCACCAATCCCTGCAGCAGCTGCTCTGGCTGCCCTTCTTTCCTCTGAGGAGAGGCCCAGCAGTCTGCCCAAAGCCCAGCAACTAAGTCCTCTTCTCCAGAGGCCCACACTCCCCCACACCCCATATGGGTTCCCAGGAGCCTCACTTTGAATGGACTTGACACTGGAATGCAGAAACGTCTGAAGAGCTACAGGCTATCTGGAGTGTACAGCTCTGATCAAGGCCAAAGTGGGGGACGGAAAAAGCTGTGCCAAGTAAACTTGAGTTCTCATCACAAACTTGACTCTGATGCCAACAGAGGGCAAGAATAATTACCAAGTGAAGCTTATTTTTAAATTTTAAAAAAATATGTGCTGCATTAAAAAAATTACTAAAGAAACATAATTCACACATTAATTTATCTGCCTCTTGGGAATAATTTTTTCACCTTAATCCAATAACAACCTTTCAGGGTGAACAAATTTTAATTCAGTAACCCAAAATATTTAGATTAACTTGATAAATAAATGAGTCCAGCCGTGAACAGCAGATACTCCCTGGAAAAACATCTATACCTAGCCCAACAGGAATACGAATGCTAGAGTGTGAGCTAAATGAGCCTTTTTTTTCATCTAGCAGATGACAGCGTGTCAGACCATAGTCATTCCTGACCCTACAGCTCTGGACCACTTCCACCACTGTCACACTGCAGCCACACTCGCCACTAATGACCTGGGCAGGTTGCAAAAATACTCAGGCATTCTGCCTCTGAACTTTACTGATTCAAAGTCTTCCCACACCTCTCCCAAACATAATGGTCAGTAAAGGTGATTTTTGTCAAAAATAAATTTGCTGACTTTTGACTTAACTTAGCTGGTAGGAGTATGGTACCTAATTTATGATTATGAAAGTCACAACAAATATTCATGAGGAAAATGTATCCTCCAAACTTCATAGTCTTTTTCTTTTGCAATAAAGGGCATTATTGGGATAATTAGTAAAACCTGTATGAGCTCTGTTGTTTAGAGATGTACCAATGATAAATTTCTCATTTTGATCATTGTACTGTGGTTACAAAAGAGAATATCGTTGTTTTTAGGAAATAACCACTTAAGTACTTAAGGGTCAAGGGACATCATATCTTAAGCTGTTAGGAAAAAAATAGAAATGTATGTACAAAGAGAAAGAGTGTTGTTGAGAGAGAAGATAAAGAAAATATGATAAAATATTAACATTTGAGAATATGGGAGAAGATTATACCGCAATTCTTTGTATTTGTCTTGCAACTTCTAAACCTAAAATTATTAGAACCAAACAACCCAGTTCCTATTAAAAGATCTTGGGGCTTTTTCTCCAAAGAATGGCAGTGACAGAAGAAAGGACAGAAGCATTCTCCACATTTAAAGATGACTTTGCCAATGCCAATTATATTTCTGTCACTGACGTCTTCAAGCAGATTTTCCCAAAATAAATGAAAAATTTCTAGTCTATTCTCAGTGCTTTCACAAGATAAATGAGAGTTCAGTGGATTCCTCCGGATGGCTCCAAATCCTCCAAGTAAGCCAACAGTCAGGGCGTGGATGCTGGTGGCACCTGGCAGAGCCATCTGTCAACTAGATGCAGTGAGGTGCTGGCAGGAGTGAATGTGGACAGCACTCGGCACAGTGCTCAGCCCCAGAACTGCTCCTCCAGGCCTCTTGAGGTGACTCAGCTCCCAATCCTGACTTCTTTGTCCAATTTGCATTAGTACTTATACCCTAGATCACGGACAGGTCTACAAACTATAGCCCACAGGTTACAATGGGCTGAGGGTGGCCAGCCGTCTACTGCTGTAGATAACATTTCATTGGAAAACAACCATGCCCATTCGGTCCTTGCTCTGCAAAGGCAGAGTTGAACAGCTGTGACAGAGACTGCAAAGTCAAAACTATTTCCTTATCTGGCCCTTTACAGAAAGTTTCTCAACTTCTGCTCTGGAGCACCCAGATATTCAGTGGCGCTCACGGCATCTTTACAACCTTGAAATTGCCCCCAGACTAAGGGACAAAGAAATTAGGCACCATTTCATTACAGGAGAACAGTGACCTTGACCTCCTGAGAGAGCTGCCTGCACTGTTACTATAGCATTGCTCCTTCTTCCCCACCTCCTGTCTGCTTTGGGGAGGGATTTCTGATTCAGGCAATAGTGGATTCATAGAAATCCCAAAGAAGCAATGCACAGGCTTACTGATCTCTTGCAGGAACCCCAGAGAACTCACGAAGCAAGTCGCGCAGGTTGTTATTAACAGCTGTGCTTGGGAGGGAGCCCTCCCCCCCAAGGCTGCACACATCTGTTTTCATCTTGTTTCGCTCCCTCCACCTTCCTGTCTCCTCCCTAATATAGTATAAAACTGCATTTTATATAAATTTAAAATAACACTATATTATATATTATAAACATAAAATATATAAATATTAAGCCCTCACTTTGCAAAAAATGTGAAATGTGTGCAAATCTTAATCCATTAAATGTTTGATTTCAAAACTGGAAGGCCAATTAATTGAAATTTTGGTTTGCCTACTAACAGCTGCAACAACTTTTAGCTGCAACAACTTTTTAGCTTCTTCATCAGATTCAGTCTAAAAACATGTGGGTCACATGACATGAAGTACTTGGTGTCTTCAGGGAAGGCTTCCAAGCATAAGACACCAGCCTGGTGGCAGCAGGACTCTACTCCCAAGGTCCATTCCTGGCTCCCACCTATGAAAGAGCCGAGTGCAAAGGGGAACACATGGCAGCAGAGGCGTCCCCACCCTGACTACCTCTTGCTCACAGGACCTGCAGGGCTGCACTTCCTGGTGGCAGCAGGGACACCATGGCCTAATTCCTTCCCCATGCCACGTGGTAGGGCTAAGATGCACTGGGCTTTTGCCCTGTTCAAGGGAAATGTAGTTCACACCAGCAAGGAAATGGCAACAGCACACATCCCAAGTTTTCACTTTCAGTTTACCTAAACCTATTTCTAGTTTCAGATAGGTCAAACTTTGCTTCATGTTATTTGATGACTTTCCATCTTGAGGAAAAAGGAAAAATCACTAGAGGCCACAGCAGCATTCTTTGAGACACAGAACATAAATCTTTATTTATTAGTAAGGTTTGTCAGTACAGGGCAGAGCCCTGCCAGCAGGCCACCAAAGCCCTTGGCTTGCCTGGGTCAAAGCCATCCCAGGTTTCCTGACTGAGCTCCTGGGGCCCGGGCTCCTGGGTCCGACCTCCGCCCTCCCACCCATTTACTTTCAACACATCATTATCCTCAATGACTGTAGAATGCTGATCCGGAACACAGAGGGGAAGACAGAGTGGTCAATTTCCACACATGAGTTCCACCTCCTTTTTCAATGATTTAACTAAAACTTGTTCTTGTCTTTTCTCCTTCCCTGGCCTTTTCTGCTGCTTTTTTTTTCTTCCTTGGGGGTTCCCCGCCTGGAGCACACCGCCATCCTCCACCACCAGCAGCCCCTCCCCCAGTATGAGACTCCTTACATGGAAGAAGGAATTCACTTTGTCCACTCTACCATGGAGGGAGGACTGTCCAAAACAGTTAACCAAAGTGGATAGTTCTTCACTACGTGCAGGCGTGAAAGATGCAGAGGTCATTCAAAATAGGAACTGCAGGTGATTCCATAGCATTTTAGGCATACTATTTGCTTGTGGTTTGACAAGTTAATGTTTTCATCATATTTTAATCCAAAAACACCCACAAGCTTCACACAATGGAGGTGATGGTTCCCAGCTCCACTCTCTGAGCAGCACAGTGACAAAAACACACAGGTGGCAGGCCACTCGCTACACGGGGATCAGAGAGTTTCTCTACTTCCTGCCCTGGAGAACTGAGGCAGAGCTGAGTCTTCTGCAGTAGACAAGTGGCCAAGAGGAAGAAAAACGAGATCAGCAGCTGCACAAGACAAACATGGGATGCCTAGGATGAGCGTGTGTGTGAAACGTTCGAGCTGCGGGTACTCGTCCCTCTGTGCTGAGCCAAGACAAACCAGCACAGCTTTTTAAGAGCAAACTGAAATCACGTGATTCTACCAATACTTGCTCTCAAATCTAAAACTCCTCCCCCCACACTTGCCAAAGAAAAGAACATTTCAGAATGGTTCAGAGCGCTGCTGTTCAACAACTCATGATGTCAATTTTTTATGGCCATCATGCATGTGAAAAGAAAACAAACATCTTTATTCACCTCAGGTATGGGGGAGGACTTTCTGAAGCTTTCATATGAGATATTCTCATTGAGACCCTCAATATGTATTTTCCCCCAGGACACTTTTCTTCAAAATGAGAAAATGTTTATTTTTCCACATTTAAAGAGCTAAAGTGGTCCTTTAAGTTACATCGACACTTTAAAGTCAGCCTTGCACTGTCACGTCGTTCATTTAACTGTACAACTGAAGTTTTTAGGATTCACGTGGTATCGATGAAGATTATGAGGAAAAACTACAGCCAATAAGCTGTCACGGTGGTATCCATAAAACGGTTAACACAAATCCATCTGGAACTGGGGCCTGGAGCCCACTTCTCTCGTAAGTACCTATTTACCAAGTCACAAAACAAGGCTTGTGGTTCTTTCTCTCCTCTCCCCCTGGCGGCCATCGAGCACAGGAGCACCTCTGGAGCATCCATGTGCACACATGGCATCCACCACCTCACACAAGCACTCTGTCTCCCTGTCTTTCAAGATCCAGACACATGAGGAGCAGTGATCAGGATTTTGGTGAATCTCCCTCAACATGGGTCTAATGTTTCCTCGTGGTTCGTCTGCGTTTCTGGTGCCACCACAGAGAAGTGATGTGTCCTTCTCCATGCATTTCCTGGGAGCTGGAAATAAGCGTCTTACTACTGGTGGTGTTAACCTTGACCACTCACTGCAGGTGGAACATGCTGGCATTTTCCACTGTGAAGTTACTATTTCATTCTTCCCTTTGTGATTTATAAATATCTTGGGGGAGACACTTTGGGACCATGTAAATATTAGATTGGAGGAGACAAAGGAGACATGACAACTAAATGCAGTGTGGGGTCCTGTATTAGATTCTGAAACAGAAAAAGGACATTAGTGAAAAACTCAAGTTTGAATAAGGTATGTAATTTACCTAATACTGCTGTGCCAATGTTAACTTTCTGTTTTTTTATATGGATATTTGATAATCTAAGACGTCAACGTTAGGGGAAGTAGGTGAAGGGAAGCTTGCTGAAATCCTTTTGCAACTTCTCTGTAAAGTCTAAAACTACTTGAAAATTTAAAGTTTACCAACTCTGTAGGTCTGGGTGGGGCCTGAAAGTCTGTGTTTCTCACCAACTGCCAGGTGATGCCGATTGCTGCTGCTAGCCCATGGACCACTCCCCTAGCAAGACTAGCAAACAGAGCGAATTTCACTATGCACAGCTTTCAAGTGTGACAACCAGCTAACATGCATCAAAATCATGCTCCAGGTGCAGTAATCACTGCCTAATTACAGGCACTGCTTAAATACTGCCATGCTGACCCAGTGAGAAGAATCTGAAATCCTGGCCTCTGCTACAGCACGTGTCTCTGACAGCCCTCCCCAGTTGAGCCTGGTGCCCTCCAAGGCTGCAGGCAAGAGAACCACTCGCCTGCTCTGCAACTCAGAGGCAGTCAGGGATCAGTGACTGGGCACCCATCCTGTCCCACTGATGGCTGGGCTCATGTCACCAAGGCCACAAGGAAGATAGCAGGGTGAAGAGAACAGGCTTTAGAATTCCTGCCCAAGGTAAATGACTGGCTACACAGGTGATCTCCACTTATCCTATTAAAATAATTTTTAATAAAGTATAATAAACCCCCAAGAAAGAGAACAGAGGCAGGCAAGAGACTTTTCAAATTTCTGGCAGATGGAGAGGCAAAGGAAGCAGCAACCTGGAACACACAAAGAGTGGGGTTCCAGGCCCTGCAGAACCCTGTGGGTAGGCCAGGACCCAAACCCAAGAAACCCCGCAGAGGGTGGGCTGGGCCTGCACCTGGAAGTTAGTCCCTGTATGGAAGAGCCAACTCTCCCACAGCCCTTACAGGGACAAAGTGGAGTGGCTGCACAGCCCAGAGAAAATATCTGCACCTTGGTGTCCCAAGTCCCACAGTAACAAGCTCCTAGTCACCCAAGGGGAGACCTGCACATTTTCAAAACCGTCCCTACAGACCCAGGGCTCCGCCAGCTTCCTCTTTTCCTAGAAAATAGTAATTGCCAATACTTGAAGAGGACTTGCCATGACAATAGACGAAACAAGAAATCAGAACAAGAGAACTGAAAAGAATATCGGTTTCCTCAGAGTCAAGAAGTTAAGGCATTCATCAAACAATAAACTACTATGAAAAACGAACAGGGTGAATACACTCTTAGAAATTAAAAATTTGATTGTGGAGATAAAAATGGTAAAATAGCATTAGAAGATAAACTGAAGCCTTCCAGAAATGAGAATAACAATGGCCCAGAAAGGAGGTAGAGATGAGAGTCCAGGGTCAGTCCAGGACGTCTACCAAACAGAGATTCCTAGAGAAGAGTACAACTGGAAAGGAACCCATTCTCAAATGACACAAGGGAACTTCCTAAAGCTGAAGAACAAGCCTCCAGAGTCAAAGAGCATTCAGAATGTGAATCCACATACTTTGGCACACTGTAAAATGTCCTAACACCTTCGAGAAGATCCTAAAAACTTCAAGGAAGGGAAAAGATTAGCCAGAAGGAAAAGGAGGCGTTGGCAGACATTCTCATTGAAATGATGAAGGACAAGATTAAAACATTAAACAAGATTAAAACTGAACAAAGCCAGGCATATAATGAAGAAAAATATCAGGACGATATCTGTGCAGGCCTAAACAGTGAGCAACCCCGACTAGAAAAAGGACAGAGGGCTAGGAAAAGTCAATGGATATGACACTATCCTTGAAGCAATGGCAGCAGAAAATGCAAAGGGAAGGAAAGCCATCACAAGCAACAGGAGACACAGCTATGCAGGAAGAGAAACGCTGAAGTGGCCACGTCTGCAGTCCCAACATAAGCAATTTAACTGAACATATATGAGTGCAGCAAAGAGGTGGGATATGAACAGCTAGGTCATCCTATTATGACAGATCTAGAATATGTGCAATCGATACGGTACCAGCTAATTTAGAGCTATCAAGAACTACCTGAGAAAGCACTAGAAGACAGAAGTCTCTGAGGAGTGGAGCTGAGAGGTGGGGAAGGGAACTCTTGCTTTCCATTGTTGTCTTTCACCGACATTCTGCACACATTATTTTGATGAAAATATTAAATGTATGTGTTTAACACAGACCTCAGACGAACTGAGCTCAAACCCCGGCTCTTGTGTCTTGGGAAAGTCACTTACGGTCTCCGCGGGCCTCCGTCACCTCATCCGTAAAATGGGGACAGCCTCACCTCCCGGACCGCTGCGATGATAAACAGCAGAAACGCTTAGCAGCCCCAGCTCAGAATACGGCCCACGCGGGGCAGCTGCTTTTATACGAATTAAAGCCAATGACGACAGAATCCAACATCGCAAGTACATATTCTTACTTTAATTGCGAGACAAAGAGAAACGGAGCTAAAGTAAAGGACCACACGGCAGCGCGGCGTCTTCTCCTCCCACCGGATGAGGCTGCACGGAGTGCCCGGGCCGTCCGCTCTCCGACCCAACACTCCCATGCTCGAGCGCCCGCCACCCACCGCACCCCACTCCTGCCTCCCGGACCTCTGGCTGCGACTCCGCCCGAGCGGGGACAGCGCCCCCGGCCCGCATCGCGGACTGCGGCCCGCGCCCGCGGCGGCGCTCCTCCGAGGCCCCTCTCCTTCCCGTCCGCGGGGGCTTCGGGACCACCCCGCGCCGCAGTGGGGCCCGGTCCTGCCCCGAGGCTCGGCCACGGGCACGGGCGCGTCCGCGAGGCGAGCAGGAGGCCACGCTGCGTCCCCACGGGCGGAGGCGCGGACGCGGCGGCCGGGCTGGGGCCGGGGTGGCCGAACCGGCCTCGCGTCACTGGGGCCGCCGGCATCGCCAGCGCGACGGCCCCGGAGGCCCTAAGGACGCCGCTGGCACGGCCGCCGGGCGAACACAACAGCCCCGCGGGACGCGCCGTCCCCCGCCGCGGCGGGGCCGATCTGGGCTCTGGGGTCGGGGCCGCCGCCGGACAACGGCCGCCCTCCCGGGCCCCGCAAGCCGAGGGGCCGCGGCCCTCTTCCGGGCCCGCCGCGCCGGGCCTGCGGGGCCTCCGAAGGGCGGGCGGCGGGCCCGGCCGGCGGACGGAGGGAGGCGGAGATCTCGCTCTCGCTCTCGCTCTCGCTCTCGCCCCGCGGGAAGGGGAGGCGGAGGCGCGACCGGCTGCGGGAGCTGCAATTACCGTGTGGGCTGCGGAATTCTCGTGGTGTTTGTCGGGGAGCTGCGATAATGGCGTCCGTCCTCGCGAGAGAAGCCGTCGCTCTGCGCAGGCGCCGCGAGCCCCTCCCCGCGGCGCCCGGTCCCCCGCCCTCCGCGCAGGCTCACTGAGCGCGCGGCCCTGGGGGCGGGGTCTGCGGGCGGCGAAGCCTCCCGCGCACCTCGTCGCCGGCTCGGGGCTCCTGGCGAGCATGCGCACGCGTCTTTCCCAGCGCCGGAGTGCGGGCTGGCCTGCGTTCTCTCTTCCCCCTCGGACGCCCACGCGCCTCGCCAGCCCAGGAATCATCGCTTCCGTGGGCCGTCTGAGGAATTTGCCTCTTTGATGAGGGATGAATAGGAGTTGGGTTCCCCCCTCGACGACTACACATCCCACGGTGCCCTGCGCAAGCTACGAGCAGTGCATTCTGGGACTCGTAGTCCCGTCATCTTGGCTATGCCTGACGGTACTTGTAGTCTCCCCGAACTCCGGCCGCCCCTTACCGTCCCCGCCGCAAGGGCTGCTGGGACTTGTAGTGATGAGGGCTTGTGGGCTGTGCGCTCGCGGCGGGTCCCACCTGCTGCCGCCGCGGCCGCTGCCCTGTCGTTCCGGAGCGCGCAGGCGCGGTCCATACCATTTCATGTAGAGCGCATACAGCGATATGTTTATGTGCAACATAAAGTGGATACGTGATCACACTGGTGTGCACGTATTATCGTTTGTGTAGCTTTCCAAACGCAGGACGGGGGAGCTGCTTTCGCGTGGAAAGAGCACGCTGGACCTCGCGTTCCCTGCGACCTCTCCTTTGCCGATAGTAAAAGCACGACTGGGGCAGCCCCCGCGTGCGACCCTGGGGCGACCTTGTTGAGTGAGCGTCGCTTCCAGAGCTAATACTGAGGTGCCACTGAGGCGGTCGCCGGGTGACTTTGCAGCCAAAGTGCCCTCAGGTGCTCCGAGGGAGAACACACTAAATACATCACAGAAGGTCAGCGCTGGAGCAGGTCCTGGTGTCAGCAGCAGACCCGTCCTGTGGCGAGACAAGGACGAGGCCTACGGAGACTACATGCGGCTGGAGAGAGGCACAGGCAGGGCTGGGATCCAGAGCACCGTGGTGGGACCCACTCCCACGGGGGGAGATGGTCGCAGGAGCCAACCACAAGGATCTCCTAAGAGAAGTGGGGCGGAAAGGTCTAGAGAGACCTGCCTCTACCCCACCTGCATCTCCACCACGGCCGGTTGTGAATACTACTAAGGACTCCGAACAGGGATGCCTGAGTATCTGACTAGGAAACAAACTTAGGGTGACGTCCTCGTAGTAGTTCCAAGCATCACGATGCCCTTGTCCGTATCTGCCTTTCGAGTGTGGTCTGCCTCCTCCTTCATCCCCGAGCTTGCACAATGCTTGGTTCCGTGTCACGAGCAGGTGTGAATGAACGAATGAGTGAGTGAATGAATGAATGAGTGAATGAAGAGTGAATACATTTATAACCATCCAACAAACTAAAGGTTATTGAAAACCGCCAACCCACTGCTAATTGTCATGGTCAGAAGTTAAATCAATCAAAACGGTAACTGGGATAATGCTGGAGTTGTTGACTTTTCTTTTGTTTTTGATGTTTTTCATTTTGCCCCCCAGGAAACTAAAATAGAGAAAGGTGTTGTTCAATGCTGCCATGTAGCTGATTCGCTGTGTTTAAAAACAAATTAAATAGCTAGTAATAAACAAAGATAGGTATCTATTAATGAAGTGCCACCCACTTACCACAGGGGATTCTTCCCTTGCCAATCAATTAGTGCAAGAATCCAGTCCAATATCCTGGAGTTAATTAGGCTAAAGTCACATTAGTAGAGGCATTATGAGAAGAGAGGGAGGCACGCTCTGGCCTGGGTAGCACCCAGAAATGGGGACCACTTAAATATGTGTGCACTGGCCATTTGTAAAGATCTCAAGGACCCCTTTGTCAACACTTCGAAATGCCCATTTCAAGAAAACCTGGAATCCTTCAGAAGTTTCCTCTTTCCGAAGATGTCACGAGGGTGGAGAAAGATGAATTATCCATGAAGCTCTCAGTTGCCTGGAAAAGCCTAGAAGTCTGAGTGAAAAGCCTAGAACATTGAGTCTAACTGTCCCTAAGTGCAGGGACTTTGAGTTTGCCCAGCGGGAGCTTAGAATTCGAGTCGTCCTTTGGCAAGTTGCTAAGGCTTGAAAGCCTCAGCCTCCTGCTCCAGGAACCGATGTTTAGAACTCACAGCTCATGGGATATTGGGAGGAGTCAATGAAGTAGAGATTGCAAAGGGTTTAGCAGAGGGTCCAACTCAGGAAATGATCATATTATCATATGTTGAGTTAGCACACTTTGAGCCAGGCATGTTTTATCATAATCCCTAATCTTTGTAAAGAACATGAAGTTCAGAGAGGTTAAGCAGAGCACCCAGAGTCACACAGCTATGGCAGGAGTAGAAACTTGAAGAGGAAGGTTGTGCGATGAGGCAGGAAATGTGGTTAAGACATGGCCATGTCCTTGTCAGCCAAGGGAGGGGTTTTGTCTTGATCCTAAAGTGATGAGAAGAGAATCCTTAACAAGATTTGAGGCAAGAGTGGATATGATCTGATTTGTGTTTTTGAAAAGTCACTCTGGGTGGAGTGTTGTAGAATGAATGGGGGAGGGGTGTCCTGGGTAGATTTGGGGAGAGCAGATCAGGCTGCGGCAGGGAGAGATGCGAGAGATGACGGAGGCCCAGAGCAGGGAGGTCACCGTGGAGACAGGATGTAGAGAAATGGACAGACTGGAGAGATTCCGAAGGGTGGAATCCACAGGACTTGACCATGAATCTGATAATGGGGCCAGGGGTTAGGGAGAGGGGACATTCAGGATGCTATCTGGGCCTGCAGACCTGCCATACTGGATGGAGGGAAGCTCTGTTCCCCGAGATGGGAAACTCTGAGCCTAACTGACCACTGGCCACTGCCCATGGTCTGGAGACTGTCCCTAGACATGCCTTCTTAACCTCAGGTCCACCCAAGGGGGACCCTTCTGAAACTCACCCCCCAAGCCCCTTGTATAATTTATTCTTCACTGCTCCCCGCTTGTCTATGTCACACAAGGAGCACTGCAAGTGTTTGAAGGTTCTGCTGGGAAGAGATCAGGTTTCGGGTGAACTAGAGTCCTGGAGATTGATCCCATAGGGAACCAAGGTGACCACTCAGAGGTAAGAGGAAGCAGCTGCAGCCAGCCCCCAGCAGCCCCATCTCTGCCTGGCGTGGATTCCACACAGACTTGGAACAGGCCACAGCTACGGATCCTGGGCTGTCAAGAAAGACAAGGACCCTCACCAGTTGCTGCCACAAGGACACAGTGTCCTGCAAAACTAGGAAGCTCCCTAGACTTCTGTACCTCAGCTTCCCCATCCGTAAAGTGGGACGGCAAGACCTCAGGAAGGGTACCTGTGAGGTAACATGCCTGAGGATAGACTGACGTGGACTCTGTTCCCAGTAATATTACCTCAAACATCCCTGGCCTCAATGTGGGCATCTGCAAAATGGGATAATAAAACCCACCTTGCAGGGTCGTTATTGAGTTTAGAAACTGACCGTGGAAGGTGCTGACTGCAGCATTTGACACACAGGGGATCACCCTTTCACATTTTGTTGCACAAATTTGTGTCTAAACAGAAGACTTCGGTAGTAATGGTGCTGCCATGAAATGTTAACCGGCTGCACTGCTGACTGCTGCCTGGGTTCCAGGGCTGTGCCTCACCTAAGCCGTGTGATGACCTGCTGGTCTGGGGGCTCATTGCCCAGTGTGCCTGGCTGCTTCTGCCTCTCTCTCTCTCTCTCTCTCTCCTTCTCTCTCTGTCTGTCTCTCTCTTGTCTCTCTCCCCACCTCTCCGTTCTCATCTTTAGGCTTGTTTTTTTTTCCATTCTAGGGCAGGATCTCAAGAAGGCTTCCCACCAACTACAAACATGTTTTACCAGTTTAATAATCCCCTTGGAGAGAGAGTGCCTCTTTCCCCCTGATTCCAGCAAAGTTTCCAGGGCTGGCTCTCTCTAGTGGTGACTTTCACTCTGGCGAAGCTGAGATGAGTCAGGGAGTGGGTCAGCCTGACCCAAGCCAAATGGATGGCCGGTGGGGGAGGGTTAGTCTCCCAGAGGACACACAGGCGATGTCACCAGAGAAGGGCTGGGGTGGGGCAACATAAGCAGCATTTGTCCCCAACACATGTCTCCTGGGGTCTCACACCTGAGTGCACGTGAACATTGGTGTCTGAACTGGCATTCTGTCCCACTGGTGGTTCTTTTCTCTCTGCAGCTGTTGGTTCATACTTTCTGGAAGAAGAGGCTGAGTATATTTAGAAGAATAGAGGAGGAGAAAAGGTTTCTGCTGGGCTCCCAGGCTGCCTGATTCATTGGTTTTCATTGGCTGACATTTCGACTAGGGACAGGGTGCCTTGAATCCAGGCCCTGGAGCTGGCAGGTGACTAGCATCACAGCAGGGCTGCTGGGCTTCCTGTGAAGTCACCACTAGGGCAGCACCCCCAAGCCCCGGGGCGCTTCAGGTGGAGGAAACAGTTGTATAAATTCAAAACATCAATAAAAGTGCATGCCAAAATCATGCCATAGAAAATCTGGCAGAGAAGCAAAAGGAATTACTGTGAACAAAACTCAGGTAGAAACTTCCATGTGCTTGCAAGATTTTTGTTCAACACAACTTTTTACTATTTGTTTTTTCAACTAGAAAAGAATTTCTTTATGGAAAGTGTATGTATCACGTTGGGATTGTTAAATACTATGGGGAGCGTTCAGTTGCATTCAGGAACGAACTTCAATTTCTACCACATGAGAATAAAGCCCCGATGGAAAGGAGCAATGCAGAGAAATTTGAGAGTCTCATAGAACAGTGGGCTTCCAACTTCTCTGACCACTCATTCATTTCAGTAAAAACCTTTTCAGCAGCACTTTCAGTGAATGTGTGTTTATAGATAAATTATATCTGTGCATTAGGTACTAATGTATTGCGTGCTCTGTGAAACATATGAAAAGTAGAAATGTTTAACAAGTGAGAGAGAAAATAAAAATAGGAATTCCAATCTTTCTTTCTGCACTTGAAAGGATTGTCTGGGGTACACATAATCCTTTTTAGAATGTATAAATCTAAAGAAGGTTTGAGTTAAGCTTTTTGGGTTTGAATATGAAGAATGTTTGCTAAACGGGAAGTAAGGAACAATTTCTTGACCTCATGGTTCTAATTTAAGAAATGAAAAAATGCCCTTTAGTTACAGACTTTTTATTAACTGCTGTATTTCAAGCTTCACCCGAGAAACAGAACTGTCAGGGTGTGTATATATGCACTGTGTGTGTGAGAGTGTAAGTGTGTGTGCGTGATGAGAGAAAGAGAAAGAGAGATTGATTTATCCTAAGGAACTTGCTCACGAGATCCTGGAGGCAGGCAAGCCCAACACCTGCAGGCCAGGCCCGCGGGAAGAGCTGATGGGCGTCTGCCGGCAGAGGTCTTTTTTGCTCAGGGGAGGTCTGCCGTTGTTCTGCTGGGGCCTTCAACTGATTTGAGTCAGGCCTGCCCACATTACAGAGAGTGATCTGCTTTATTCAAAGTCCTCTTAGATTTAAATGTTAATTGCATTTTAAAAAGACACCTTTGCAGAAACATCTAGAATATTGTTTGACCAAATATATATGCACCATGGCCCAGCCAAGCTGACACTAAGATTAACTATCACAACTTCGCATGAGAAATTTTCAGCACTGGCAGAAAATTACAGACCCTATGAAGCCCACTGACTGGTGTTTTATGTGTGAGGTAGAAACCAAATTAGAAAGTGTTGGGCTGGATGAATATGAAACCTTTTGGCTCAAAATAAAAGACGGGGTGAGGGCAGTTTCTTGAGACAGTACCTCAGCACCCACACAGTTTGAATCAGTTCATCCCCCGAGCTGTGTGCATCCGACCTGGGAACTCTCCTCAAGATGTTCAGTACAGCATTATTTATAAGACCAAATAACAAACAGCAACTGGAAATAACCTGAATGTCCATCAGGAGGGGATTAACTTAATAAATTATGGTACATCTTTCAGTGAAATATCGTGTAGTTATCTTTTTTTTAAAAAAAGAGCTATATACACCAATAAAAAATTATTCATGGTAAATTGTTAAATGATTATATATATTTCATATACATGTATGTATCTGTCTATATATGATTCTTTCCTGTATACAAAGATACATATATGGGGAATTTCCATGATATGAAAATCTCCAGAAAGAGCCACAAGAAACTGCTAACAGAAATTCACTCTGGGAAAGAGAGATTTTGGTTCTCACTTCTGAACTATTTGAGATTTTTTTCCGGAAGCACACATATGTATGGCATTCATACTTTATTTAGTGGCAGAGATTTTCATTTCTACGGTAACAGCAAGTGAAATGGTGTACAGGAGTCAGCTGTGACGGGTACGGGGCAAGCCGGGGCTGGTAATATTTCTAAGTCAAGCAGAGCCACCATGTGGCAACAGGGAGGACAGGGAGACCCCAAGCCTGCAAGAACTGCCTCGATGTGGTCTGCCTGAAACAGGCTGAGGACGTTGCCAAGAGCCTGTGGGTGTCAGCTGGCCAGCTGGACACGGGCAGGAGAAGCCTGCTGCTCATTCAGAGCCCATCAGGGCCTGGCACATGGGGCTTCGATGCAGGAATAGGAGTTCCATTCTGCAGGCTTTCCTTGTATCAACTCAATCAACCCACGTGACAGCTCTAAGACTATTATTTCCCCCCTTTGCAAATGAGGAAATTGAGGCAAAAGTCAATGAATGAATCAACCAATCCAGCTACCCGTTTCTAAAATGACTCTGTGGGAAGAAAAACATGCACAACCCAGAGTTGGCTTTTATTACTTGCAGCCAAGACAGCCAACTCATGGTCCCCTCAGAGCCATGGACGAAAGCTATAGGCCAGATCATGCATGTGATTTCAGTGAGATCTTAGGTTCTCAGTGGCCCACAAGCAGACTTGCATTTCAGAACCCCTTATCTATGGGGTTTTCCAGATCTACGATTCTAGGATTCTATGATAAGTTATAATATCCACTCCTCTAGAAGATCGTAAGTTTAAACCAAAAAAGAAAAAAATGACAAACTTTTCCATCCCAGCACTGAAGTCTCCATCTCACACGTAAAGGTATCAGAGAATAAACTGCTGTACAGTCTATAGTAGGATTTTCTTGTGGCCTGACATCTGCAAATATCTCAAGTTGGATGGTTAGGGTGACCATCTGACTTCTTATCCAAATGTGCACACTTCTGTGCGTGCAAAGGGGCACTATCAATATTTGTGGCCAGTCAGTAAGCATCACCCGGGAGTGTCCCAGGCCACATTCTTACTTTAGGGAGAATGAATTTGGATCAAATCATGTCTATTTTGTGGAAAGTGGAGGCTCGCTTCTTTTTCAGTGGCCCTGGGCAGAGAGGCTGCTCGCTTACCAGCCCGTCCATCCCGGCGGTGCTCTGGCTAACCCCACCTTGTGCTTTGAACTCGCCGTTCCTTGTTTGTGCACACAACATAGCTATGTGCCTGGTCTTGAGTGTCCCACAGCTCCAACCTGCAGGGCCAACACCACAGGAACAGGGACTTTGCTCTCGCCTGGAACTCACAGGGGGCTCCCCATAAGGTCCTTCTAACTCCCTGGTGGACTCACTCTGCTGTTTACCAGTTCAAAGCACAGTGACCTGAATGGCCTATCCCCAGCGACAACCCCTTGTCCCCACACACCAACCCCCAAGCCAAACCAAACATCTTCCAACAAGTTGGGACAGACACGGGTTGAACTTTAACCAGTAGGCTCAAGGTTTGGGTGAGTTTCTACAAAAAGAGGTGGGCATGCTCCACTGCACACTTGTACAGATCTGAGTGAGAGCAGAGGGAGCAAAAATCACCCTCTCTTGACTGGGGTCCCCCGGGAGCATACCCAAGATGCTAAGGACCATGGTGCTGGGGAGGAGCCATCTGAAGTCCTCAGGTTTTTCCTTCTTGGTCAAGCAGAAGTGGGGGCCTCCTTCAGGTCATGCCATGAAGCCAGAGCGGTGGTGTTCTCAGCATTCCTGCGCACCTGGAGACGGGAATCATGCTTGTAAGTAGATCCTTGGATTTCCCCAGATGCGATTTGGTGTGTGTCTAATGTGTCTAATGGCGTGGTGCCTTCCACGATGGCAGACAGTCCTGAGCAGATGGCTCAGGTGTAGAGTCGTCGTCACACACACACCCCACCCAGTCTCTTGCATTTGGTGACCTTGGGTGAGTCAATTGACCTCAGTTTCTTGGGATCATGGGGAGGGCGAGGAGCTCGGAACAAGGAGGGTAGTGAGTGCCCCAACAGGATGAGCTGTCGTGACTCAGCATCTGGCCCCAACACAGTGGGCTGTGCTAACGTGTCACCTTGGCACCCAAACCTCTTTGGGCGCATGTGCAGTCACAGATCACTCAGCCAGCCCTGTCAAGAGCCAGCCACATCAGCTCGTCCTGGCTGCGTAGTTAATGCTCCATGACCTTGGACAAGTCCCCTCCTCTTTCTGGATCTCATATTCTTCCTGCACAAAATAGGGGCTGCCTCGATGGCTGTGAAGTGCTCTTCTAACTCAGCTGGTCCACACTGCCTTGAACTGAATTGTGTCCCCCAAAGTCCATGGACTAGCAACTTAACCCCCACTGTGACACAGTTAAGAGAGTGGGAAACCCTATGGTGGTAATTGAAAGGTGGGGCCTTGAAGATGTGATTAGACTGTGAGAACCATGCCCTAGGAAATGGATTGATAAATTGATGGTTTAATGGTTATCATGGGTGTGGTTCTGAGGGCTTTAAAAGGAGGAGTTAAGAGTTAGCTCTCTCTGCTCTTCCATCTGCCATGTGATACCCTGCATTGCTGTAGAGTCACGTCACTAGATGTGTTCCCTGGACTTTGGACTTCCCAGCCTCTAAAACTGTAAGCAATAAACTTGTGTTCTTATAAATTACCCAGTTTCAGGTATTTATGTTTTAAGTAACAGAAACAGACTCATATACACACTTTCCGTGTTTGGCAGTTGAAAGAGCGTGGGCTTTGGAGTCAGGCCCCCTGCCTGCAGGTGCCAGTATCACTGCTGGAGGTGACTGCTCGGCAAGTTGCTCACCTCCTTGAGCCTCCATTTCCTCATCTACAAAACAGGAACAGCTAGATGTTGTCTTCCAGGTCCACATAGGAAACCTGGCACACACCAGACTCCTGGTGAACCTCCCTGGTTCTTTCCAATCAACCCTTTGCTCCACACCTGAGGACAATGCCAGTCTGTCTCGAAACCACAGGCCATCTGGGCTCTGCCCTGGCTCCTGGTAGGTGAGGGCAGATGGCCTGGGGGCATGCTGGGCACCCTGCCCTGGGTGATCCAGGCCCGAGCCTCAAGAGGACTCTGGTATTTGGGAGCTGCACCAAGGCTCAGAGAGCAGGAAATCCAGGAGTTCTTCCAGGAATTAGCATGGAGATGGAAAACCAAAGCCACTGGACACCCATCTCTTAAATCCCCCACCCAGAAGGGCCTGGAGTGGGAACCTTGTTAGGTCCTTCCATTGTCCTGTCCCTAACTGTCCTTTCGGTGACCGTGCCACTCCAAGTGGGTCCCCAGGCCAGCAGCAGCAGCAGCAGTGCCTGGGGGCCTGTGAGAACTGCAGGGCCTGTGAGAACTGCAGACCCCAGACCTGCCTGTAAATGTCAAACAATACAGAAGAGCACACGCCAACATCAAAAGCCCTCCCAGCCAGACCCTCCAGCACAATTCCCAGAGGCAAGTGCCAGGCATAGTCTCCGATGTAGCCTTCTGACACTTTTTCCTCCCGCACACTGAAACACATGTCTACACATTCACAGGACTTTCCAAAGTACAAGTACTGTACTGTCCTGTCGATCTGCATCTTGGCTTTCTTCCTGTAAGTGTGGACATCATCACTGTCTCTCAGGTCCTACCCCTCTTTCATTCTCAGTGTGACTGTTAAGGCCATTAAGAGCACCAGCCCGCCACTTGGCAGCTGTGTGCCCCTTGGCATGTTTCTTAGCTTTTCGAGCCTCAACTCATCTCTGTAAAGGTGTTAATAATGGTTGGTAATGGCACGGCGCTGACAGAAGAATGGAAAGAGGTGATGTGTGGGAAGGCTCAGAACAGCACGCACACCTGGTAAGCGCTCTCTGGACATCGGCTGTTGCTGTCATTATTGTCGGCCATCGTATGGGTGTCCCTGTATTTTTTCAAGCACTACTCTGTTGGTGGGCATTAGATGGTATCCAGTTTTTAACTGTCACATGTCATACTCTTACACTGTGAACTCGGCATTGCACACTTCTGTTGGAGAGGGTAGCATTCCGCATCAAGTGCCTAAGTCAGTCTACGCTGTGGTCCTCAAACTGCTCCAGGAGAACCCAGGGTCTCTGCCGAGTTACTTCAGAGTTCCACATAATGAACAGGATATATTCTGCCCAACAGGGAAGATTTGAACTGCCTAAGGAATTCATTTCTCTATTTTAATGTCTTATTTATCAGTATTCTGCAGAATATCTTATTTGGGGGGAAAAGAGTTTGTTACTAAAAATGATTGAAAAGCACTGGTGGCTCAGGCTTGAGAGAAGAGCCAAGGAGTTTCAAAATGCTCAGAAATAATTTCAGGGATCATTTTAATTCAACATTCTCTAGCTATGTTTCAGCATGTATGGGAACCACCTCTTACTGATGGTGCACATTTGTTCCCAAGTCTGTGATCAGTGACATCATATTGGTAACTTAAGATCAGCCATAATGAGATATTTTGCACCATGGTAATTGGCAAACACTATAAATCAAAGGTTTTGTTCCCTGGGAGAGCTGGTTATTAAACATTTACCAGTACACCACGGCATATTCTAGAACATTTCAATAGGTATTTCTTGCTCTCGCGTCTGCAGGGCTTCTTAGGCTTGGCTCACTGAAGCTGGGTGTGGCTGAACTGGGTTACCAGCTGCTGGGCAGGTCCAGTCTGTTCGGCCTCATCCTCCTGCAACTCGCAGCAGCCTGAGGATTGCTCTTCTCAAAACAGAGGGCAGGGCTCAGCGGGCAAGCCAACCACGCGAACAGATTCAAAGCCCTGCTCACATCATGTAGGCTAACATCCCATTTGTCATAGCTGGTCACAAGGTGGCCAAACCCAGTGACAACAGGGTGGGGAATTGCTCCCCCCATCGAGGTCACGGTGAAGGGGTGAAGATTCGCTGGACAGTAATCAAACCTGGAGGATGAGAAGGTATCGAGGAGAGGGCATCCCTTTCTGGACTTCGCCCACGTGGATTAGGAGCAAATACATAAACTGCATGGGGCAGGGACCCCAGCCTGTGATTCAATTCCATGTCCGCTGCACTTGGGCCAATGCCTGGCCCATGGGAGGAGCTCTGCAAATGTCTGCTGAATGCTCGAACAAGAGGATATTTCATTTTTATTACTTCCTGTTAGAGACCTACCAGACTTTCCTCGCTGCACTGCAGCATCTGCCATGGAAATCCACAGCCAGCATGAGTAAATATGAGAAGGCTGCTCAGTATTCCAGTGGCGCTGCCTCTTTGCAGGCAGCCATGAGCAATGTCCTTTTGTTTGGGGACAGACACTGTGTTCCATGGAGATGTCTTCTTGTTGGTAGCCCCAGTGTGCAGCTCAGCAAAAATACCCACTAAGACAAAACTGGAACCTGAAAATACCCACTCTCCCCACACTTGCATGTCTGTGGGTCAGGGAGGCCTGATCCCCCCGGTTGGACCAGGGCCTCCTCTGTGGCTGTTAGCTGCCCGTGTTCTGTCTAAATGAAGATTGTGCAGCTGTGTTAGATGCCTGTTGTTGGTGGGGGGGATTGCATGTGACAGTGGTTTGCAAGGTTGTAGAGCCTTTAAATCTCACTTCCCCTTGATTCAGTCATGATTTATGCGAGCCCAGAGGGGATCTTTGGAGAGAGCAGACAATGGAAGACCAGCACGCTTGTTGTGATTCTGAATTAAAGCGGAAGCTGGGACAAAGGACACGAGGGAAAAAAACCTTTCTGTGGTTGCTAGCATTCCAGGCCAGTCATGCCCACTCTCACTTCTATTGTGCTCCATCATGAGCAGGACGCCCAGGTGGGACGCAGGATGTGTCTGCAGAACACTCGGGGCCAGCGGTTTACCTGAGAATGTTAAGTCATTGTTTCAGGCACTTGAATGAGCTCTGTGCGTGACTAAAGCGTCTTTGCTGGGCTGTACACAGGAGCAGGGAGCTAGAGTGTGTTCTGTGACTATGACACACGGGGATATGTTCCAGCTTCTCAGGTGCCAGCTGTTTTATCGAATCTTCTCAGCAAACCCACTATCATTTCACCCCGTTATTCTCATTCCCACAGATGAGGAGACTGAGGCTGGGGAAAGGTGGTAAATAACTCACCAATGACTCAGATGGTGAGTAGAGAGAGCTGGGTTATTTAGACCACAAATGTATCTTTCTTCTGCACAATGTTTAAAACTTAAAAAAAAAATTACTTGGCAACACTTAAACGATGGGAGACTTTACCCCCAAATCTGTATTTTTATCTTTTGGAAAATCTAAAGAGCTGGCAACAGAGGGCTCACATGCCCACCCAGCGGGGCAACAGCAGCCCCTTCAGGTGCTGCCCGTGCTCTCCAGATTGCCCCAGTCCCCCACCCCTCCCTACTGCACCCCCAGCTCAAGGGCGGGCATCCACCCCTCAGAGCAGCTTTGCTATTTACATTCCCTGCCTTAGCAACACATGCACTTAATAGTGAAGCCAGACGCAGGGATCTAACAACAAGATTTCAGGCCTCAGGTGGTCATGGGGGAAAGGGCTCGGGGGGTGTCCTCCTGCACCGACTGCAAAGAACAGAGAAAGCTGTCGAGGCACGGACAACAGCTGAGAGCAGTGGGGAGCTCTAGTTGGAGACTCTCAGGAGACCCTGGTCTTAGTTTAGACTCTACAGCTAACTTTCTGTCGATCTTGAAAAATGGCTCTATCTCTCCTTACCTTTATTTTTTTGGCTGGCTAGTGCGGGGATCCGAACCCTCGACCTTGGTGTTCGAACATCGTGCTCTGACCAACTGAGCTGAGCCGCCAGACCTGATGACTGTCTGTCCAGACTTCGGTTTTCTCATCTGTAAGGGTCCCGCACCACGGAGTGCTTATTCAGCATTTGTGTATCAGACAACTTTTAAACGTGGAAATACAATAAGCCAAGTGACCGCGTCCCTGCTTATTAAGATCTGACTGAGGGAGACAGATGGCAAAGTGCTAACAAGCGTGGTGACAAATGTGTTCACTGGGTGAGAAACACCAAGAAAGGAAATTAAAACTAACTAGCAAATGAGCAATCTACTATCTATGATCACCATTGTTTCCTAAATGAAAGGACTTTTAAAGGCCGAAGAGTAGGAAAGATATAACTTAGAATAAACATCCTGTGATTCTATAATCTTTACATTTTAATTTAAAAATCGATTCTACTTTCTACTGACCTCTGATTTACTTATTAAACATCTAAAAAGTGTATCAAGTTCAGTAAAGCACAAAACGCAACCATGCCTTAGCCATTAGACTCTTGGGGTAGGGGAAAAATTCCCAACAGAGCTATAAATCTTTTTTCCTTGTTTTCTAGAATTCTGCTAGACACGCCCTTTAACCTAACAACTCTATGCTTAGGTGTTTAGGAGAAAGAAAATAATCTAGAGAAGTGTACAGAGAAGTAATAGAAACTTCATCACAGGTTTGTTTAACATTGCAAAATGTTGGAAAAAATCCCAATATCTACCATTACCAAAGAATTGATTTTGAAAATTGTGGTGTAACTGTACAATGGAAAAATGCACCACCATTAAGAAGAATAGTATATATATTTTTTCATTGACAAAATGAGCTCACAATGTTAAATAAGAAATGCAGTTTGCAAGATAATAGAGAGTAGGATCCTTGTTCCTTAAAAAAAAAAAAAAAAAAATCCAGATCTCTCTTCATATGAGGATCTGTGCACAGAGAGAAGCCACGACAGACACACGCCAGCGGGGTGTGACCATGAGCTGCTTCTTGTTCTCCTAAAAACTATTTTGTGAAGTGTTTTTGATTAACGTACAGCCCTTACTTTAAAAATCACACTCAAAACATTTCGGAATGAACTTCGAGAAAAGGTGGCAGGGGCCACTCAGCTTTGTTTCTTGCTGCTGGGGTTTTGCATCCTCCTGGTGGGAGGGCTGGAGGGTAAGATTTCCCCGTGGCTGCAGCTGCCACCGCATCACCCAGATGGGATCAAGTGACTGGGAAGAGAGGTTTCGAGCCCTTCCCAGGAGACAGTGCCCCATGAGCTCTGCCTGCATCCCATCAGCTGCCCTCCCCAGGGTCTCTGCTGGACTTCCTGTGGCCACACTCTGTGTGACAAGGACACAGAAGTCAACACAGGGCAGCAGTGTTCCTGGTGGGGAGGAGCATCGTATCTCAGAATGATGGAAGCATGTGGCACAGGTTGAGCTGCTGAGTGGTCTGGTGGCCCCAGGGCTCCAAGTCGGGTAGGTTTCCCCTGAACTGGGTGCTGTGGGGTCTCCTGTTGCCACGTCTCTACCATCTCCATCTGAGACATGGAACGAGGCGAAGCCTCAGCCAGGGTCTCCTTCTCTCTGCCCCTCAGTGCATCCCCTCTGGACGGGCCCAGTCTCTGTGCCAGGGGGCACCCGGCAGTCTCCCATCAACATCCAGGGGAGGGACAGCATTTATGACCCCAGGCTGAGGCCGCTCAGGGTCTCCTATGCTGCGGCGTCCTGCCTGCACGTCTGGAACACCGGCTACCTCTTCCAGGTGGAATTTGACGATGCTGCCGAGGGGTCAGGTGAGCCCAAGCTGAGGTTCGAGGCTTCGCTTTTCTCCTGCTGCACCCCGGGGTGGGAGTCACAGACTCAGCGGAGAGGGGGACAGCACAGGCCATGGCTTTACTCATGCTGTTCGGGGGCTGGGAACAGAGACGCACTCGGGGGATCTGGAGGCCGTGAGTCAGTTTGCACGGGACAGGAACGTGATGCCACTTACAGATGAGGATGCCCGTGGCCGCATGCACACAGGTGTATTGGGGATGAAGCCCCTTCCCTCCTGGGCTCACATTCCAGGGGCTGGGGAGGAAGAAAGAATGAGCTGGTGACACATAAATATCTTGCACATCAGAAGAGAGAAACCGAGTGGGTGGAGGTAGGGAGGGGTGGTGGCCGAGAGTCTGGCGCGACTGACGCTGATGATTTAGGTGGAGAAAGGGAAGGAGGAAGGAAGTGAGGCCCATGGTGGGACGGGGGTGACAGGAGCCAGGTGACCTCGCCGGTGCTTCCTTGGAGTGAGAAGAGACCACTGCAGGTTGGAGTGACAGAGACCTCCCCAGATGCTGTGAGGAGGACAGACTGGGGACGGGGGGAGCAGGAAGGTGGCGAAAGAGGCCCCAGAAGTCATGGAGCCCTGATGGGGTCCCAGCACCTTGCGAAGGGCTGTGTGAAACATCTCATCGAGTCCTCACCAGTGATCCTCAGAAGTTTCGGATGGGATGGATGCTCTGTCAGGCTTGGGAAATTTCCTTTCGTCCCAATTTTATTTACAGTTTTATCAGGAATGGCCGCTAAATCCCATGGGGTTTTTTCAGTGCCTATTGATGTCATAAGCCCCATTGCTGCCGGACACGTGCTTTCCTTCTGTGAGTCTGGAATTTTGGTGTGTGCCAGGCAGAGGTGCCCATGTGAGCAGCCCCCAAACCCTGGGCACTAAGTCTTTCGTGAGCTTCCTTGGTCGACGACATCTCACACGTGTGGTCACAACTCGGTGCTGGGAAGATTAAGGAGGTCCTGCGTGACTCCACCAGAGAGGACTCGAAGCTCACGCCTGGTCTCTTCCAGACTGTGGCCATGCACATCTTCTCTGTGCTGATTGTCCTTCGTGCCCTCTCACTGTAATAAACCTGAGCCGTCAGCACGACTGTGTGCTCGGTCCTGTGACAGCATCAGGTGCTTGGTAAGGGGACAGAAGAAAGATGCACAGAGAGTTAAAGGAGCAGCGAGCCGTTTCCCTGCTGACCGGGAAGGCGCCCACTGCAGAGGCAGCGGGGCAGGAGGTGAGGCCATGCCAGGATGCTCAGCACCGCGTCTGCAAGACAGATTCTCAGTGCCGGCTGCTGGCCCTGAGCCCACTCTTCTACATTGTCGAAAGTGGGGCAGACGGCGAGCTTGCTTCCACACTTGCCTTCGCACCTGTCCCACGGGCAAGTGTGGTGGCACTGCCATCGTCCTTGGCAGCCCTCATCTGCTTCAGCTGCTGTGGGAAAGTCTGCCCAGCCCTGTGTCCTGGCTTCCTCATGACATCTGTGCTTGCACTTCCACCATGAAAGACTGCTACTCTGAGAAATTCTCCGTCACCCAACACGGGACTCCAAGGAGCAGGCACAGTGCCCACTGATGCACACCCGAGCCATGTGCACTGGCCTCCTTGCAGCCCGGGGCAGGGCTGGGCCTGCTCCTGCCTCTAACGGACTGGGTGTGGGGCAGGGCATGGACAGCCCTGTGTCCCTGCGCCAGGCCCTGTGGAGGGCGCCATTCACACCGTGGCTCAGCCTTTCCGGAAGTCTCTTTCCTCATCTCAAAGGTGAGAAGGAGCTGTGTTTCCTGAGCAGCTGACTGTGTGTCTGGTGCTGTTCACAGTCGCTCTCGGTCCATCTTCACAGTAACACACAGGAACATTTCTGGCAGAGGGCTTGCCAAGCGCAAGCGACAGGGTCCCCACCTCTGGCCAACAGGCAATGGAACGTCGTGGCAGGACAAGGCCAGCTCAGAGAAGAGAGGGGGAAGCTGGACCAGCACACCTGGGGAAGCACGGGAACCAGGCCACCTTTAGGGATCCAGGGAGCAGGGATTTATGCATCTACTTCTTTAGTTGCCAACTTTTTTTCTGCCCTTGGTAGCCTATTCCAGGTTTAATTTCCCAAGGAGCAGCTGAAATTGGCTTTTCAGGTTTTATGTAGTTTTATATTATTTTAAAATTTTTTATGCAGCAACTTCAAAAGATCGGATAAAGAATAATAGCTCCTGAATCTTTAATTGTTTGGGTTAATAGTTGTATGGCTTTACTAATAATTTTGAGAAAAACAGATATCATGAATATAGATGAGTTACTATAGAATTCATACTCCCTCTGTATAATTTTTGTATGTAGTTCTGGATCTTACTGATATCTATATAACAGATACATTTTCCTTTAAGTCATATAATATGAAAAACTTTGAGGGTTATTTTGGACCTTTTTATATTTACTGTTAAATTACATTTTACAAAATAATTCAAATTCCCAAGGTAAAGGGTCTGGTGGCTGACCCTGGGTGGACACGCAGCCCTCGGCCAGTGGAGCACTGGGCATCTGAGTTGACGTCCTCACCAAGACTACATGCTGGGAAAGTGGTGGTCCCAGGGGAGATCGCGATCCTGCAGGTATACTGGACAGACAGAAAAATGAACACCCTCTCAAAAAGCACCACTGCTCAATGCATAACAGCACAGCACAGAACAGAGACTCGCTACACAAAGTATCCGTGTCCTCATTCTATGTAAGAACAAACAGAGGCTCAGAGATGGATGATCCATCCAAGCTGTGTGACCGGAGGCATCGGCTTCCATCCAATTCCTGCAGATTCTAAAGCCCACGTGGCATTACCGCATCGGCCTAGGGGCTTCACTCCTTATAACAATCAGGTCAGACACAAATGATTCCCCGTTTTACAGATGGGAAATGGCGGAGCAAAGAGTTTCACGGCCTGAGGTCACAGAGCCACCACAATGGGATCCTCTGCTCCCCAAGGAAGGAGATTTTAGGAATGTGAACCCTCTGTGGAAAGAATCTGCACCTGACATCCACAAAGACTGGGCATGAGGCCACTTGCAGCTAAGCTCCACATGAGGGAGGGATATGAGCACACAGGGGGTGTGGAGAGCCTGGGGTGGGGGGCTCCTGGCTCATGCCCAGCTGATGCCACATCCAGTGGCAAATCCCTGTGGCAGGGCCGGTAGACAGCAGGTCTGCATGGGACACCCGCCTCCTACACAGCAGGGCAAGAGGCCGAGGCCCACGCCTTGGCCTCTTGACAGGGGCAGCGACGGTGGTGCTTTAAGGGTCCACTTGTCACTATCTCTTGTTTACCTGGTCTACGGCATGTGCACCTTAGACTCTAGATGTTTCTGTATCCCAAGGGAGCTCAGGCTCAGATTTTAGACTGGGAAGCAAGATGCTTGCACATGGTAATTATCCCCAGAATCAAAAGTCAAAGCCTCCTCTGGGTCAAGAATTTCATCCTCTTCACTGGCAAAACTTTGTACCCAAACTCCAACCTGTGAATAAAATACTAATCTTAGCCAGGGGGTGGTGGGTGGTCCAGCACAGTACTCTCGACCTTCAGCTGCACCAACATCCCTGGAGGGAGAGTGGAATCCAGGCTCCCAGCTTCTCCCAGAGATCCTAACAGGCAGGTGTGGGGTGAAGCTGGGAATCTGCATTTCCAATGGGCTCCCCAACACTGCTGGTCCACAGCACCCTGGAATCTGTCCTCCTTCCCCCTGGTGCAAGCCTTCCTGCTTTCCTTGGGAGCCCCCTGCCCCACTCGCCTCTACCCCTTCACGTGGCTCAGAGCCGGTCCCACCCACAGTGACAGGAATGGGCATGGCCGGCTGGAGCATCCCTTTTCCTGGCTGCAGTGATTGGTCCAGGGATGGGCACATGACTCAAGTCAGGCCAATGAGAGCCTGTGACTTTTTTCTTGGAAATGTTTAAGGAGGTCTCCTCCTGCAGGCCTCATGCAAGGGTCAGCTCCTTTCCTGGACAGCAGGTGAGAGTCCACCTGAGAAAGAAGCCGTACAGGGGAGCAGAGCCAGGAGGTAGAGAAACATTGAGGCCTGAGCTGATGTTGGAGCCTCTAAATTCAGCTGTGCCTGAAGCCAGCTCAACCTGGGACTAGTACATCTCTTTTTCTGCATGTCAGTTTGATTTAAGTTTCTGTCGTTTGCTTCCGAGGGTCTTACCATATGCAGACAAATAAAAAGTGATGAAGTTGAGAATGAAGGAATAGAAGGAGGGGAGCTGGAGGTTAACCAGTTTCAGCCCTTTTACTCTTTGCACAAACGTAATTCAGCTGCAGGAGGGGTCCCTGCAGCTTGGGCAAAGGGGAAGCTTGCAGCAATCTCTGGTCAGATCTCTGGTCAGTGCAGGGTGCTTTATGACTCAGACTTGTCTCCAGGGAGACTGGGCCTTTTGGAACTTTCAAAGGGGCCCCACTGAAGATTGGTCGTTCCCGGCCCATGGATAGTGGAGAGGAGCTGAGTGTCAGCAGCTGGCTTTCTGGGGTTGGGCAGGGGATGAGAACTGTGGAGTAGTGTTTGCTGCTTTGCATGGGAAAGACTCCATCCAGCACACCGAGTTCCTGCCTACTGCTGTCCCTTGCCCCTTTCCCTCTCGTCCCTGAAGCCTCTAATCTCATGTTTGCTCTCCAAATGCGGAATTCACTGTATTAATTAAAACTTCTTTAGGTTGCATGTGGCAGAAATCCAACTCCAACTGGCTTAAGTAAAGAAGAGGGATTGGCTTAGATCCTTATTGGCTCAGATCCTGAAAGTCCAGGGCACGGCTGGGTCCGGGGGTGGAATGCCACACCTGTAATCTGCTTCCCCTGAGCCGGACTCCCTCTAGGTTGGGGATTCTCACATGGAGGCAAAGGTGGCAGCTGCAGCTCCGGCTCAGCCTGGCAATGGAGCCACACCGATCAAGAGCCTCTTTGCCAGCCATTCCGGCAACAGTCCTGGCAGATCCTCAGTGGCCAGCGTGGGTCACTTGTCTGGGTTGAGCCAATGGCAGTGACTCTGGCCACCTGGAGCAAGGTGGGGACCAAGAATGCAGGAGAGCAACTGCCCAGAAGTGGAGAGGGGGCTGCAGAGCTGAACACAGCGCCCTCCTCACTGGACCCGAGCTGGCCTCGGCCACCCTCGCCTGGGTTGCTCTGAAGTCCGAGGCTCCTGCGGCCGTCTGCAGCCAGGCCTGCGGCACCCGGCCTTGTTCTGACCTCCCACTTTTGGCTTCTCCACCACCTTCCCCATCTGGTTCAAGGGACTCACCCCACCCTGCCACAGACCGAAGAATTATCTGGGTGTCTCCCCAGCCATATAAATTAGCTGGACAATCCTCTGTGGCTCAGGCCAGTCTGGTTTTACTTTACTTGTCGTCTTCCCGAAAGCCGGTGTCCATTTTCTTTCTCTCCTGCCCAGCTTCACATACGCCTGCACCCCCATCTCTATGGCTTGTTTTTCCAGGCTCTTGTCCCCCTCTTTTCAGAGGCTCTGTCCTCTCCATTCACCTCCCATGGAAATCGGGAGCCACCAGGAGCAAAGAGAATAAACACTCAGCCAAAGGACGGGCAGGACTGAAAAAAGGGAGGATAATGAGGCTCTCCCATAAATTAAAAAAAAAAAAAATCCTGGAGAGGAAGAAACGAAATGCCTCCTAAGCAAGGAAGGAAGTGAATGGAGAAGACTCAGGGTGCAGAAATAATTTTGCATGAAATATGATTATTCAGGTCTGGGCTAAGCCAACAGGTGAGGGCCAGAAACTCAAAGCGAAATGTGAGCGGGAGGCCGGGGGAAACCTCCGTCTGCGTGGACGCGCCCGTGAGTGGCTGAGCCAGTGGCAGCGGCTGTTCCCGAGGAATGTGGGCGGCAAAGGCGGAGGAAGGGAGGCCGGCAGAGGGGCCGGACCGGGGAGAAGGTGGAAGAGCAGAGGGAGGTGGAGTCACGAGGGAAGACAGTGGCCACGTCTAAATGGATGGCCACTGTCACGCCCGTGTGCGGACCACCCCACTTCGTGAAGGCAGAACGTGCCAGGTGATGGTGCATCTCGGTCTTCAAGGGTGTGGGAGGGCACAGGACAGCGGGGAGGGCACAGGACGGTGGCAAGGGCCGGGCTCCAGGATCAAGTCCCTGCTCCTCTGCCCACCGGCTGGGAGCACGAGTGGGTCAGCTCAGCCCTCTGACCCTCGGTCTCCTCCTTTCTCTGCGGCCGCAGGGTTGCTGGTGGGGTTAGGGAGGCCTGTGTGAGGTGCTTGGCACCTCCCCGGGAGAATTAAGCATCCAGGGTGCCATAGCGCCGCCCACTGGTTCCTGTGAAATAAACTAATGCAAACAAGGCTCAGGCCGGATTCTTCTCACTGTGTCCATAGGAGGGCAGGAGAAGGCCGAGCAGCAGCTGCCAGCCTGGCCAAGGCTGGCTTTCTCTGACTACAGAGGACTCAGTATGTCTTCATGACCTGGCCAACCAGGTAAAGAAGGAAAATCAGGATCTGCCAGTCTGGTGGCAGCATTGTGACTCAAGGCAGGCTCCCCGGAAGGCTACTCACATGGGGGACAGTGACAGGCAGTGGAGGGGCCACACGGGGGCCACGTGCCTGCCTGTGCCCCTTCCACTCTGAGGTGAACTTCAAGTCATGTAAATTTGTAAAGTGGGGCTCGAAATGGCCTTGTGTCCTCTAAGTGACAAATGGTAGTTGTCCCAAGCACCCAGAGACCCCGATAGGGGCTCAGCTCCTGAGAACCCGAGCACAGGAGCGCCGTTGGCGTCATGGAATCCACACCCTGGGTGTGCTGGCTCTGAACGTCGCTCCTGGAGGGAATGAATGAGTGATGCACAGACTAGTGGGATTTTAAAGTTCACAGACTTCACTTCTATTCCATCCAGGATCTCTGGTTACAGGTCAAAAAAACAGACTCCAGCAACATAAGCCAAAAGGGAGGTGCCCAGAAAAATAAGGGGCTCCCACTGGACAGGCCGGCCAGAGACAGGGCAGGAGCCATGGCAGCAAGGACTCCTCCACCATCTATACAGCACCTGCACCACCCCATGTGAGATCCAAGTCCCTTTCCACTGGCTGTGCTAGGTGAAGTGCCAGCTGCGGCTGTCCCCATGCCACAGCAGGAGGTTCCAGGACTGTGTAGCTTTACCAGTGGCACATGAGTTGGTAGTTCCAAGATGATATGCAGGGGGAGAAGGGAATTCCTTGGAAGGGAACCCTGGCACTCTCAGGGAGAGAACTGTGGCTGCACATTCCAAGGATGACCCATTGACTGAGATGAAAGAACATGACCGAAGGGCAGCACTTTTCCCTGCAAATTCATAAATGGGCTATCTGATCTCTAAAACTAATATATTATACACACAAGAGAGGACTTCAAAAGTTCAGGGAAAAATGGAATCAAAAAGTAGAAATGAAAAATGTAAACCTTATTTCTCAACATAAGCTCCACCAAGTTCAAGACACTTTTGTAAGCAATGATACCAGCCATTTAGTCCATCTCTAAAGAACTGACAGTGCTGGGAATTTTACTATGCCAATGCACTCTTTTTTACATTATTAACTGAAGAAAAATGGGTGCCCTTTAGAGATTTCTTAAGATTAGGAAATGAAAAGAAGTTAGAGGGAGCCAAAGCAGGACTGGAGGGCGGATGCCTGGTGATCTCCCATTGAAACTTGTGCAAAATTGCCCTTGTTTGATGAGAGGAAAGAGCAGGAGCACTGTCATGGTGCAGAAGGACTCTCTGGTGAAGCTTTCCTGGGTGTTTTTCTGCTAAAGCTTTGGCCAAGTTTCTCAAAACACTCCCATAATAAGCAGATGTTACCATTCTTTGTCCCAAAAAACTGTTGCTATGACCTTTGCTCTTGCCCAGTCCACTTTTGCTTTTGCTTTACTGGACCACATCCACCTCTCCGTAGCCATAGCTTTGATCGTGCTTTGTCTTCAGAATTGTGCTCGTAAAGCCACGTTTCATCTCCTGTTACCATTCTTTGAAGAAATGCTTCAGGATCTTGATCCCACTTGTTTAAAATGTCCACGGAAAGCTCTGCTCTTGTCTGCAGCTCATCTGGACACCATAGTTTTGTCACCTGTTGAGCAGAAGGTTTGCTCAACTGTAATTTTTCAGTCAGAATTGTGTAAGCTGGGTTTTTTGGTGTTTGGTTGGTTGGGAGTGTGTGTGTGTGTGTGTGTGTGTGTGTGTGTGTGTGTGTGTGTGTGTGTGTGTGTGTGTGTGTGTGTGTGGCAGCTGGCCAGTCTGAGGATCTGAACCCTTGACCTTGTTATTAGACTTGTGTCAGCTGAACCAATTGAGATGTCTATGGTGTTGGCCATTGTTTCTGCTGTTCATCATCAGTTCTCTTCAATTAGGGCACAACAAGATTAATTTTTTCCTTGCAAACTGATGTGGAAAGTCTGCCACCGTAGGCTTCATCTTCAACATCGTCTCGTCTCTTCTTAAAATGAGTCATTCATTTGTAAACGGATGATTTCTTTGAGGCATTGTTCTCATAAACTTTTCCTAAAGCACCTATAGTTTCACCATTTTTCCACCTGAGCCTCACTATAAAGTTTATATTTGTTCTTGCTTCAAATTTTAGCAGAATTCATGTTGCTCTGATAGGCACTCTTTTCAAACTGATGTCTAATCCTTCTTAGTGCCTCAAACTAGATCCTGTTCAGACTGTTAGAACAAGTTTGCACAAGTTTGTTTTGGTGTGCAAAAAAATTTTTGAAATCCTTGCATAATTTTTTCATCATACGCATTTTCAGTGAACTATTTGAAGACCGCTCATGTGTACATATGTATGCCACCGCCTTTTCTTATTTAGCTACTGGGGTTTTATCCCCTCAGGTCCTGGGTGTGGATTATTTTGTGGGGAGAAAGTGTCATCCTGGAGGTTAGATGGAAGTCAGTGCTCTTTTTTCTCTCTGCAGATGCTTTCTGTTCTCTCCTGGTCCTCAAAACTGGAAACAAACAAACAAACAAACAAACAAATAAATAAATAAATAAGAGCTTCCAAAGTTTATGGTCTGGCCACCTGCGAGACACTGATCCTGTTCTTGTTCAATTCCAATGCCAAATTCCCAGAGCAGTGGCTCTTATTGGCCCAGCCCTGCACTAATGCACTAATGAGGTTCAGGAAGAGACCCTGATTGGACCAGCCCTGCACTAATGAGACTCAAGAAGGGACCCTGATTGGCCCAGCATGGTCTGAGTGCCTATCCCTGGCCAATCAACTGTGGCCAGGGGTTGGGATCATGTTAGACAAGATACTGCTGGTGGAGCCCACTGTTGTTATGATTTGGATCAAAACGTAAGGTTCTCATCTCCAGCCACAGCTGCTTCCCACAGTTCAGGGTTACCCTAGTGTACTGGGTAGTCTTTTGTAGGGATAAGGATTGATCGAGGCAGTGAAGCCCTTGCTCCCAGGAAGCTTATATTCTAGCAGGACAAGTAAATAAATAAACATTAATTAATAAAAACGTAAGAAAGAAAAACGATCATATGGGATAGTGATAAGTGCTGTGAAGAAAATAAATCTAGGAGATGACTTGAGGTGGGGGAGGTTGTTGGTATTACACCGAATGACCAGGAAAGCCCCTGCCTGGCCTGGGACCTGGGTGGTGAGGAACAGCCCTGTGAGAGGTGGGAGGAGGCATTCCAGGTGTGGGCTGGGGCTGCCACATTCAGGTTGTCCAGGTCAGTTTCAATTTCATACAAACAGGAAATCCTTTTACAGTATAAGTGGCCCTCAATATTCCATGAGACATACTAACCCTAAGTTTTGGGGACATACATTAAAATGTATTGCTTTACTTGAAATTCAGATTTAACTGGGTGTCCTGTATTTTCTCTGGGAACTCCAATGGGATGTGACAAGTTTAAGGGCCCTGGGGTTGGAAAAGCCTGGCAGCTTCAGGGAACAGAACAGCCGAATACAGGAGAGTGAAGGTGGGACTGCTTGGGATGGGTGAACTGCTTTATCATAGAGGATCAGCCTTTGTGATACTATTCACAGGCCAGGGACACAGTTTAACAAGTAACCATTATTTCTTATTAAATGTTATTGACTTATTTTGAAAAGAAACGTACCAAATATGTGTGCTTATGGGAAGGAACCAGAAAGTAACACTGCAGGCAAAATTCAATAACCTTCGCTACCAGATGGTTAGGGCATGAACAAGTGTTTTATATTTTTGAGTCATCCTACAATGCTGTGGGCACATCTCTTTTCCGATATTCAGTTTTCTTCGGAAGTTTATCAACCCAGTTTTGGCCACAGAAGAAAGCTGTAAGTGACAGAACTTGATAACTGTGAGTTCGTAGAGCTTAAAGTTGCAGATTGTTTTGCAGGGAATGTTGCAGATACAAACCCTGAATGTAGAAGACCAGGTTATAAACGAGGTCAAAGGCATTGTGTAATCTCAAATAAGCCGTGATGAGATTTGGGATTTCATCAACCCTCTTCGGTTGCCAACCCACGATGTCCCATCACCAGGCATTTGTGTGGGTGGAGGAGGTCATACCACGAAGCTCTCAGAACAAAGACTGCTGCCTGGTGGCGTCAGCGGTCACCCTGGCTCCCTGTGCACACACCGCTCACTCAGTAACGGCTTTGGTCCCTGGGGTCTTCCTTCACTCCAGTGTGGGGTTAATCCTTGTTCCGAAAACAGAAGGGACCTTGGTTTGAATCACAGCTCAGTTCCTCGCAGATCACTCTGCTTCTCCAAGCCTGCCCCATCACCCGATTGATGGGAATGATAACCCCCAAAACACTCTGTCCCCAATAGCTCACGAATCCACGTCAGTCCCACCCACCCCCAAGATGCCAGCCGGCTGAAGGCAGTGAGCCATCCCCCAGTCCACCTCTTCCCCATCTTTCCCTTTTTGTGTGTCGCCTTCTGCCAACAGCAAGCCCCTGGGGCCCCACACCCACCCTAACCTCCCCAGCACAGTGCCATGGCTTCCCCCCAGAGGGTGACTTACTGGTCAGAAGGGCCTCTTCCCTCCTGCTCCTCCTCCAGGGGAAGCAGGCTGACAAGTGCAAGAGTGGCCCGTGTCTGTCGCAAGCCCCTGGCTCACCCCCCAGCCACTCCTGTCGGCTCTTCACCACCTCCCTTAGCATCCTGGGCACTTGACTGCCAAAATGCTGTGCTTCACAGGAGTCAATCTGGAAATGGAAGATGGATGCTGGGATTAGCTCAGGACCACCCAAAACCTGACGATGCCCAATGTGGTAACCGCGTTCTCCCTCTCGCCATTGCTAGGAATGCCACTCCCCACCGCTCCTGCAAAACCTCCCAGAAATTGCACGTTCTTGCTCTGTACAAGAATCTCCAATGGTAAATCTGCGACATAGCACGCACGCGGTTTTCTTTGCAAATAATTAGTAAGTGCCGACAATGCCTAGTAACACATTAGGTCACAAAACCTTCCCAGATTTGGTCTTTGCTCACACGGAGATCTCCAGTTAGGAAATGTGTGAAAAGTAAGTTGAAAGGTAAACTGAGTCATGGATCGTGCAGCTCCCCCACCTCCTGTGGCAGACATCACTAATGGATGTTGGCATTGTCCCTGATGATCCTGCAAGGGGTACTGCAGGTGGCTACTCTCCTAAGACCAGCATAAGGAAAATCTACCAGCCAGGTCTGTGAGGCTTCCCGAGGGTGCGCTGGCTGCAGAGACGGTGGGTGGCAGGGAGTGGGCAGTGCTCGAGGAGTAGGGGTGGGGAGGGGAGAACACCTAGTGAGAGGAGGGCAGGAGGGGACTCAGATGGAAGGGGCCAGGAAGAGGAGAGACCTCTGAGGAGCCATGGCAGAGACTCTGGGGAGATGGAGTTTAGGGCTTTTCTGTACGAGATGCTGAATAGGTTCCCCTGAAACATTTGAGAGAGCCTACCACAAAGAGCTACGTTACGCTTCAGGGCTTCTGAGAGTGGCCCTGCTATTTAAAACACGTGCACACCCGTGTGATGGGCGGTAGCACACCTGGGTCATGCTCTGCTGTGGTGACCTCCCCAGCGAGCTGCTGCAGGGACTGGGGCTCTAATCTGCAAGACAGAATGTGGTCTCCAACAAGCCTGCCTGGGAGCTGGGTTTGGAGTCAGAGCTGGGGAAGCTGAGGAATCAAATGGGTGATGGCACTGGGATCCTTGCATGGTGCCTCCACTTTTAAAAGATAGGAACCTGGAAGCCCCCCTGATTTGGCCACTGCCAGCACCTACTTCTTTGCTCCTCCGGCCCCATCTCCCATAACTCCCCTGCACGGACCCTACGCTCTGTATAGACCCTACACTCTGGCCATTTGGAACTTCCATCTGTCCTGTCATGGTGACCGCTGTCTCTCACTCTGGTCCTTTCCACCTATTGCACCTCTCTGCACAGAATGGTCTTGGTCTGACGAGTAAAAACTCAGTCTTCAGGGCTCAGCTGAAACACTGCATCCACAGGCACCTCCCTGGTCTCCTGTGCCAGTTTAGTTCTCCCCAGATCACCCATCTTGTCTGCCATAGCACCCCTATTTTCATGACTTGTTCGCAGTCTGTCTGTCCCTATCAGATTCCACGCCCTGGGAGGGCAGGACTGAATCTGCACCATTCTCTCTCCTTCCCCACTGCCAAGTATCGTGTGTGGCACACAGTAGGAGCTCAGTGAGTATTTGTTGAGTGAATGAATGATTTTTCTTCCTTTGTGCTTCCATGGCTGGCTCAGCCCCTTCTAGTGGACACTTTCAGACATGTTCATCCTTCAATCTCTTTTTATGCAGGCCCTCTTGAGATAGGACTATAGTGACTGCTTCAGGTGACTGCAGAGCTCTGTTTTGATGATGATGATGATAGCAATTTTAATAATAACAATAATACCAGTCATGGTACTTTGGAAACTAACTCAGCAAGGAAGCAACCTCGAACACTCGGAAGGTTGGAGAGCCAGGTGTTTATTACACTAGCAGGACCAGATGGGCTCATGCCCAGAAACCCTGGTCCCCGAACCTAGATCTGACAAGGCTTTTTATAGGCGGACTGTTCCAGGGCTCTTTACATATTTTTTTTCCCCTTTTCTCAGCAGTTTAGCTATCATATGCGATCTGTGCAGATAAGCTCTTGTTACAAAAGCCAAAAGAGCAAGCAAACATAGTTTCAAGGACAAGATACTACTTCTAAAACAAAGCAGGCCTGTGAGAAAATTATTTCAAACTAGTGGAGAGTGCAAATATAGTTTCAAGGACAAAGCAGGTTTATGAGAACGTTGTTTTACATTTTCCAGCAATAGTAATAGTAAATGGCTACCACTCACTGAGCTCTTACAAGATGCCAGGACTGAGTGAAGGAGGCATTTGTAAGCCTCACAGTATTTGACCTCTGCCATGTTCCCATGAGGTAGGTGTCCTTATCATTTTAAGAATATTGAGTCTTGGTTGCAGAGAGAGAAAACAACCTGTGCAAAGCCATACCACGTGAAACCAGGATTTGAGCCCAGGTTTGCCTGGCTTTCAAACCTGAGCCAGCATGTGATGTTCTTAGAGTTCAACTCCCATGAGCAGTCTGCATTCCCTCATTTCAGAGTCCTGGGGGTGGGGGCTCAATATACTCCCCAGCACTGACCACGTGTGACCACTGGCTGTGGCTTTTACCTGCCTGGAGAGAATTACAAAATCCTTCCTGGTCCAGGGAACACAGAGAACCCCCTTACCCTTGCACTTTATAGCTTTGGAACATTAGTTAAGTCTCAGAGCGGCACCAAGAACAGGCCGATCCTTTGCCACAGCGTGTCTCAGACTTCTCTTGTACTAATTTTAAACCTTAAGACAACCATGCCTGCCAAAAGCCTGCTTATCCTGGTAAAAGCCCTGAACTACAAGCAGGTGGCTATTAACAGTGTCTGTCATAATAGCAGAGACAATATTATCTGGGCCAGCACCTCGCCTCATGGAGTCAGCCTCAGACGTCATCTGTTATTATATCTGGAGGGTCTGGCAATCTCTGATGCAATTGCCCAATTATATCTCAATGAGCTGGTTCGGATGCACCTGGTGGTGGAGAATGCAGGGGGTGATGAGTAGCTACTGCCGCTCTGTGGACAAACCCTGCTGACAGCAGGGACTGGGGGCTGGGGGTGGCAGCTAAAGGCCCCCTGCTCATAAATTGTACTTGCCTTTTGTTTTGATTAAAGGAAATTGCCCTGCCACTGTATTGTCATTATGAAAAGTCACTTTGAGATTATTTTATCCAGGGCTGCAGGCTTAAATTGGGTTCCTAACTTTACTGGCAAGAAAAGTGGTAGAATTTGGCTTGAACCTTGCCACAAATGCTGAGGGGCTAGACCATACAGCAGACCTGGGCTGGGCTCGCCATGTAGCCTGGGGCAGGCGACTTCAATTTCATCTCAAGGTTGGGGTCATAGTGCCCACTCTGCAGGGTCGTTGTGCAGAGCTGACCTCATAGGGAGCAGGAAGCTCTCTGCACAATGCCCAGTATGTAGCAGGCACTCAATAAATGCTAGCTGGTCAGCTAGTTGCGCTCATAGCATACACTAAGTGTTCTCCAACCCAGACAATTACACGAGCTGATGGATGGGACACACAGTGTCCAGGGTATGAGAGACGCTGGCCAGGGAGAACTTCTATCCCTTAGCTATTTCATCCCGTAGAGACAGGTCAGTGGCTCCTGTTTTGTTTTTCTTTGAGTGCTTCCTACATGCCAGGCTTGTGCTAAGTATTTGCATTTCCCATGTGATTTAATCCTAAGAACAGCCCTGTCGGGTAGGTTCTAGGATCATCCCCACTTCACACACTGGGAAACTGAGGCTAGACCAAGGTCACACAGCTTGGAAGAGGTGGCACCAGCATCTGAACCCAGGTGTGACTCCAGACCCAACTCCTGAGCACCGTGCTGTGTTGTCTGCGGAAAGGGCGGCAAAAGGCTGCTTTCCAGTTTTTAAATAAATGCACTTGGCATTTTGCTGGTGGGCTGTCTGCTGGTCAGGTCTAATTTTGGAAACATTGTTACAGTGAGATTCTTCTGTTCCAACTTGAAAGGGGTTCAAGAGGTACAAATCTGAAACCTGATTTTTACTAAAGAGGCTGCTGTGTAATCAATACCCACTGGCGCTCTTTAATAGAAAGGCTGTGCTTTTTCTTGGGTTGCTTTTCTCTTCTGAAATGCGTGCGTGAGGCTGAGAGGAGGCTTCATGCCGTGTCGGCCACATTGCCGGATTCCTGGTGGAGCTCCACCGACTCGCCACTGGAGGCCGCTCCGACCCAGCCCGAGCTGTTCACTAGCCTCTTTGCCTTTCTGTTCCAGAAAGCTCCGCCAGACCCAGACTCCTTTTCAACTGACTCTCCTAGAAGCTGGTGTTTCTCCTCTCCCTGTATTTTTGTTTGTGTGCGACAATGCTAGTGAGATACAGCAGTCTTTTGGGGGGTGTTTGTGAGCTCGCTTGGTCCCCAGCCCAGGGTAGCCTCTGTCTCAGTGAGTCCCTTGTTCAGATACAAAAGACCAGATGCCGCCTGAACCAGCATGAGGGGTCTCGTGTCCTGGAGGCCCCATTGAAAAGGAACATTCCTTCCTGCAGTGGGCGGGCGCCCCAGGATTCAAAAGGACTGACTTCCATTTACATTTTCTTAGTCCAACAGGCTGCTGCGTTTCACTGAAGCAGCTAGACAGGGAATTCAAATGGTTAGCGCCTGCTTCCATAAAGAATTCCAGGAGGATAGCTGGTTTGCTCAGTGGGTGAGAGCATGGTGTTGACAACACCAAGATCCAGGATTCGATCCCTATACTGGCAAGCTGCCAAAAAAAAAAAAAAAAAATTAGTACTAGCAACGGCCTGTTGTTGGGAAGAGCATAGAGCCATGCTCTACGGGCTCCAAGCCTGCTGGGGGGTGGCCTTGGGAAAGTCTTCTAACTTGCAGACTCATGTGCAGCTCTTTACCTGCCAAAGGGAGTAACGCTCCACGCTCACAAGTCCCTTTGGTTCCCAACAGGCTCCTCTTCCTGGCTCTCTGCTGGTTGGGACGATCTGGGGAGTGACTTTTCTACAAAGTTTTGGTTGGTAGAGATCTGGCAGACACCCAGCTAATGCTGGATTTACATCTGGAGATACCATGTCTGTGCCCACACAGAATCACAGAATGCCTGAACTGGAAGGAACATTTAGCTAGTGATTCTTTTTTTATATAGATGAAGGAGCTAAATCCCTGAAAGGTTATCTAATGTACAGTCACCACCATCGTCAGCATCAGCACCTGACAAACACTTTACAATTGTTTTTTCTGCCATTGTCTCAGTTTATCCTGCCAACACTCCTTATTTTACAGGTGGAGAGGCTCAGGCTCAGAGCCGGCTAAGCTACTTGCCCAAGGTCACACAGCAAATTCGAGGTGGAGCCAAGCTGCTAATCTAGATCTTTAAGCAGTTCTGGTGTTCTGTGGATTTCCTACAAAAAATGGATTCCACTGTAACACACAGACCTGCTTACTTAAGACTGAGCGACTGGATGGATGTCAATACACTGATACATCCCACTCATTCACTCAGTCATTCACTCATTCATCCATCCAGCGGGGATTCTTGGGTACCCTGAAGGACCCTTTCCTGCACTAATGCTGTTGATACAATAATGAACCAGACAGAAATGCTCCCTGTCCTGGGAATGCTACTGAATACTCAACTCAGAGCCTCACAGACTGTGTCTACTAGTGTGTTCAGTGCGACTGTGTGTGGCTTAAGTGAAGCCCTGTCATACTTGCCTTCCAGGTAGTTTCAGCCCAGAAAAGACATGCGTGAGTATCCACATGGTTAACTCATTTTTTTTCTTTTTTCTTTTTTTTTTAAAAAAGATGACCAGTAAGGGGCTCTTAACCCTTGACTTGGTGTTGTCAGCACCACGCTCTCCCAAGTGAGCCATAGGCCGGCCCTCCACGTGGTTAACTCTTAACGAACAAGCACATTTTGCACCTGAGAGGCAGACTCACCCCGCTGGGTCACTAACCAGTGCATTTTGGTGCTACAAAGGCTCTGGGACCTGCAGTGCTGCTAACCCCCTTCCCACCATGGATCAGGCTCCGGGCATAAGTGAGCACAGAGATAACCACGCCTGAGTTTGGTGGCTCTGTGATCTCCTTAGGACATGTGTTGCACTTGGAAGGACCAAGTGGAAAAGGCAAGGTTTTGAGGTGAGACGTGGATTTGAATTCTGGTTCCCGCTGCTGCACCTCAGGGATTGCTGGCAGCCTACTTAACATCTAGTAAATTAAAGCACAAAACTTCAAAGTCCACTTGGCTCACATGTCTTTATCCTTTAGAGGAAAAACAATCACCCTCTTGTATTTTTAGCTCTAGAAAGTCGCCATAAAGTCTTGCAATCCAAGCCCAAAAGGGAGTCATTCCTCTCCGCCTCTGCTCTCCTGTCTGTAGGATGGCTCCGTGCGGTGCCGCTGCTGCCAGCAGGATAAGATTTTATTGTTTCCAGTGTTTTCATGTACCCACTGGGGGAACGGGTATTTCTGTGTATTTCTTAAATTGAGATACACTTCATTGTGTCTATTTAAGGAGAATGAAGATTGCCTCATAATATCATAGGCTTTTAAAACTAGATGAAGCTCTGATGGAGTCCTCCATCAGAGGACTTTCAAGTGAGGGAAGACAGAGAGAAACTCTGTGACTCGATCAAGTGCGTGTCTAGTCCAGGGCAGAATCCTGTGCAGAATCTGTTTCTGGTTTGCAGTTCAGTGCCTTCAACTACAAGTGCTTTCTACAGGGGAAAACCACCATTAGCTAGCAGGATGAGGACACTTCAAAAGGTTCATGGAAAAATAGAACTAAAAGACGATCTGAATCTTTCTACAAACTTTCTGAAGTGCCCTTGTGTTTAATTCTCAGTGCATCCATCATACCACTGAATAGTTTTCTCACTTTGCACAGATGGAGGTGACGGCAGCAGGGCAGAGGGCGTGCTGAGCGCTGCCCGGCAGTGGATGGGAAAGGCCATGCAGGACCACCCTCCAGTCCACTCTGTGGCTCTGCCAGAGTTTCCCAGACTGGTCCCAGCCATCCCAGCAGCACACCACCCTTGTTTCAATTAAAAGTGAGATATTGAACAGTCACCACATTTATAGCAATTGTTAATGGAAATCTTCAGTGACAAAGTGCAGCTGGAGACAGGATAAGTCACGTGCATCAGTGTCACGTGGGAGCTCATTAAAACACAGATTCCCAGCCCTGACCCTGAACCTATTAAAACAGAATCTCTGAGGATGGTAGTCACGAATCTGCAGCTTAAGGCCAGATCCTCAGCGATCAATGCTCGGTCGATACTCACATCTGAGCTTGTGTGTGTCAGGCCAACAGTTCTTGGGAAGGCCACACTGGGCCCCATTGGCTGAGGAGGGCTGCCTGGAGGCCCACCCGTGAAGAGCAGTAGGCTCCAAGTGAGTATTTAAGGTGCCTTGGAAAGGAGTGTTCCAATAGAATTTGGTTGTCTAGTGGGACTAGATTAAGCAGAGGCTGCATAGAGATCAGGACTGGTGGAAAATGTAGCATGTTGTATCTCAGAATTTGTTTATTTAAAAACCTTGTTCATTACGTATTATTTTATGAAACTATTTGGTGCTAGGGTTTAAGCTGCTTACTTTTCAATTCAAGACATCTTTTTTTTATTTTAAAGAAAAGTCTGGAAACCTCATAGGACTGGTGTGCTTCTCAGAAACTGGTATCTGCCATACATTAGCATGGAGGGAGTTGCATCCCTTACTGCCACCTAGTTGCTGTGCTCGGATCCTGCTTCCATGCAAGCATTGACTGTGAAGCTACTATGGGCTGGAGCTGGGTGGGGTGGCACTGGGTGAGGTGATGGGGGAGAGGTGAACAGAACAGACGAGATCTCACCTTTCACGGAGGCTGCCTCTGAGTCTGTCATTTCAGCAATACATCGATCCGTTGCTAGTGAAATCACGTAACTGAAGAGTAGACAGCACCACAAGCAACAACCACAGCCTGAGGAAGAGTCAAACAACCTACAAGTCTCACTGCTTTCGTTTCCAGGAATTAGTGGTGGGCCCTTGGAAAACCACTACAGACTAAGGCAGTTCCACTTCCACTGGGGATCAGCAAACGAGTGGGGCTCAGAGCACACGGTGGATGGCCGCGTGTACCCGGCAGAGGTTCGTAGACGTCATCTAACAGCACATATCTGAGTGCCTTCTATGTGCCAGGCTCTATTGCAGGGTGAACAGCCATCCCATTTGCCCAGAGATGAAGGATTTCTTGGAAGCTGGAACTTTCAGTGCTCAAACCAGAACAGTTGACATCACCCCTCCCACTTAATCACACCACTTTCCTAAGAGGAGGGTACTATACACACTCGCATTTAACAGAAGAGGAGACTGAGGGTCTGAGTGGTTATGTAACTTGCTGAAGTCAAACAGCTGGGATTCAAGAACAGAGCCTGAGCTCTTAGCTTCTCTCTCAGCTGTGTGCTTGCAATGATCATGGACGAGAGCCTTCACGAGGCCCTCTACTGAGAATCTAAAAATCTTTACGATAGAGATCATCTTCTTAAAACAAAGGCATATTTTCAACATTCCAAAATGGGAGTCAGCGAAGAGAATGAGGATAGATGTTAGAAATTGTTTTTTGTAGGTATGTTGGGGTCCTAAGCTGTGCCTTACAGATTTCCACCAACATTTTATTATGAAATTTTTCCAACTTACAAAAGAAATGAAAAGCACTGTACGATGAGACTCCACGAGATTACCACCCTGACCCTGTGATGACTGTTTTGCCATATCGCTTTGTCACTGCTTTGTCCACCCACCCATCATTCCATCCACACACCAACCCACCTGACTCTTTGATGCATCTAAAGTCATGGACGGTTTCTGTTTAAACTTTTTGTTGTTGTTATTTCTGTAGTTAAAATAGAACTAGAGTCTAGCCAAACCAAAAAATGAAAATCGCATGTGATCACAGGCTCGGAGGTGAAGTCTGAGGACACTTTGTCATCAGGGGGTTACATCCATTGTTATCATTACACTCATATTTACAAATAGTGACAGACACAGAGGGTGCCACAGTGGTGGCAGACCCTTCTCATTTAGCACAGACCTTCCATCTCAGGAACCCGGTGCCTGCAACTTCGTTTCTAATGAACAGAGATTTTAACAAGAAGGTTGTTGCAATTTATCAGTGCAGACACAAGGTCAGAGAGCTTGGGGCCCACCAGGGGCTGTCCCTGAATCAGGCCGAGCAGGGCGGCTGGGCTCCCATGCTGGCCATGCCTCCGGCCCAGTTGTAGAGTGTTATCGCTTGGGGGCAGGGGGCTTAGGAGGCGATACCTGCTCCACAGGTGGGGGCTGTAAAGGAGGAAGGCTGCAGCGGGGCTCCAGGAACAGCTGTCTCTACTTCTAGGACCTCCGGTACAGTGTTCCATCTAAGATACAGATGGGCAGGGAGAGACCACATCCACCCTGCTGTCCCAGATGCGCGTGGCTGGGAACACTGAGACTGGCTGGGAGTGAGGTGCCACATGGAGTGCATGTGGGGCCAGTACCCTCAGCAGAGCCCCGGCCTCTCAGCAGGCTTCCTGTGCCCATCCTGGTAGACTCAGGTCTTGGGTAGCTGCTTAGAAGAGCCCGTCCACAACCTACGTGCTTACAAGGAAATATGATGTACAGACACCTAGGCCCCTTCTAGGTAAGACCACAGTCTATCACAAGAACACCCAGTCAGGGCCCAGGGACACTGGACACAGCTCTGCCTCCCACTTGCTAGTGACTTAGAACGCCCTTGCCCAGCCCACGCCCTGACCCTGACTTAAATCCTTGTTATCTGGCCTATTCCAATGCCGAGTTTGGACTGAATAACATAATCCCAGATCCATTTTCCTACCACAGGAAAACTAAAGGAGGGGAGTAAAATAAGGTACACAGGTAAAGTTCAAAGTCAGGTGCCAGACTGAGGAGCAGGTGCATATTTGGGACATCGTGACACAAAAAATTATTCATTGCTTAATGAAGTTCCAATTTAACTGAGGACCCTGTGCCTTACGTGGTCATCCTCGTTCAAGGATAACTAAGAGGCAGCAAATAATCAAACTACCGTTTCTATTTTATAAAAAAGTTAAAACAATCCTCTCCTTTCTCTGCACCAGGAAGACTAAGGCTCTTACTCCCTGTGGCTTTGGCCACATTTGCGAGCTCCAAAGACATCTGCGCTGCTGGCCGTCTGCACACCGGGCCACAGCCTCTCCATGACAAATAGGTCGGCTGTACAGAGGGGACATGACTGCATTCGCTGTGTCGTGATCCATTTAAATTCTCTTTCTGCTGTGTTTCAGCTGCACCTGGTTCACTGGAATTCTGTGAAATATCCAAACTACAAGGAAGCTGTCGTGGGAGAGAACGGCTTGGCTGTGATTGGTGTGTTCTTAAAGGTGATGCGCGCTTGGGCATAGCTTTCCTGGTGAAACTGCGGTGTGCGGGGACTGAGGACGGCTTGTCAGACTTGGTCTGTTGGCAGAGATGTGTGCTTTCCGTCCCATCTGCTGCCTTTCCGAGTTAACATTCCGGCTGTCCGTGCTGTGCAGGTGGGGGCCCGTCATCCCACGCTACAGAAGCTGGTGGACATCTTGCCGGCCGTGAAGCATAAGGTAAGCGCGTGTTTTGAAATCGGCATAATTTGACCAGCAAAATTGCTTCGAGTGTGGCTCTTTCGCAAAGAAAAATAAGCAGGTTAGCGGAGCGCGATTCCAGATCTGCAAACGGAACTGGATGGGTCCGGTTCAAGTCAGGTCCCAGCTGGGCTGGTGGCTCTGTGGCTTCAAATGAGTCACTGCTGTTCTCAGGGCCCTGTTTGCTCCTCAGTAGCATCAAGGTGTTGGGCTCAACTGGGGTTCCCCAAAATTCAGCCATTCAGGCAACAGTTTGAAGAGTTTGGACACGCCTGCCTGCCACTCGAACTCCTACTTGCGTTTTCTAATAGTTTTAATTGGTTTGCTCAAGTATTTTTAGCTTTGTCCTGGGCAATGACATCCACTAGTGATAAAGTTTGTTTTAAAACAGGTTGAAGTAAACAGCTGACTGTTAACATTTGGGAGCATTGACCCGTGCACCACCCAGCACACCCTTTGGGCAAGAACTTAAGAGGGTCTCTGTCCCAGGAGACCCCGGAGCCCGGGAAGGAGGGAGGCTGCCCAGGCCCGCCGGCCAGCTGTAAGGCCAGGCTCAGCCTGCACGTCTTCCCTGCTCTCTTTGTACACCCTGCTGTGCTCAGTGCGCCTCCAAAGGATGACAAGGGTAATTGTGTCGCTTTTCTCCAAGATCAGCTGAGAAAGGACTTTGATGGAGGATTGGAAATTCCAAAGAAGTTTGGTTTATTTATTCAGTACCAAACAAAAGAATTCAGGGCGGGAGGAGTCTACGCGGTCCTCAGACGTGGGGATGGACGAGGCTTCAGCCTGTCCTAACAATGGTGTGCGCTGCTCCAGGTGGAAGCGGGGAGGAAGGGGGGGCCCTTCCTCGCCCACTCATGGGAGCTGTTTGATCTGTGCCCTGCTGTCCCCTTGAAGTTGACTCCAGGCCAGCCTCATGGGACCAAGACCAGATCACCCCCGCTGCTCCGTCTGCCGGCTCAGGAACTCCTCAAGGCCACAGTGCTGGCAGCCCCGGTGCCCCATCCTCTTCCTTGCTGATCCTCAGCCAGAGTAAACCTGGATGAGGATGTTTTCCAGCCAGTGTCCACCTTCCGGTGGGAGAGAAAAGCACTGGCCATGAAGGCTTGTTTGCTCAGGGGTCTGTTTCCTTCCCTGGAAGGCTCTGGAGCTTCTCCTCTGTGGACTGACTCAAACTGCAGGGAGAAATGGTGTCACAGGCCGAGAAGGAGGCACTGTCTGGGTGCAGTCCTGGTCCTGATGCTGATCCCTGGCCCTCAGTCTCCTCACCTGATGAGTAAGAGAGTTAGACTCTTAAGAGATAAAGGCCAGCCTTGGAGGGCTTCATAGGTCAGGGAATGAGAAGAGACTTGAAGGATGTCTACACAGCGGTTCCCGGTCCCAGAGCCTGGGAGTTTCCACTGCAGCCTGGTGCATAATGGAGCCCCTCAGTCAGACTCTCTGGGTTCAAAGCCCTGATCCACCACTTCCAAGCCATGTGACTTTGGGCAGTGGCTCGACCTCTCTGAGCCTCAGCTTCCTCATCTGTAAAGTAGAGCTATTAATAGTGTACATACCAGAGCGTCATTATCAGGATTAAAATGATGGCACAGCAGTGCCTGGTCCTCAGTAGAGTGTTCAGCTGGGTGTGGGCACCAGTGGGGGCCTGAGTAAAGGACAGGGCTCCCTTCTGCTGCCATGCACAGGGCACTGCTGCACAGGACTGCATGCAAGCCTGCCAGAGCAGTCAGCTGGTTCTACCCTGTGGGAGTCTATGGATCCTTAAGACGATGGCCCTGTGATGGAAAATGCCGGAAGCATGGTTGAGTCCAGCTCCCTCTTTGGAGAGCTGCACAGGGCAGGGTGAAGGTGGTGTGGGAGCAGGCATGGGGCTGGGTGGCCTTGACTTCAGATTCTAGCTCTGCCACTCACCCCTTGAGGACCTGGCAAGTCCCTCTCCCCAGGGATGGGTCACTCCACAGCTTTAGGCTCCTTTCCAGGTTTTCTGTGGTTGAGGAACAAACCACCCTGAAACCACAGCCTTTGTCACCAACTCTCCCAGTCTAGGCTAGACAGGGCTTGGCTGGGACTGGGGGTCTCCCTGGGCACCAGGGCCAGGCAATTTAATCAGCAGGGACCCTGTGTGGCCTCCTCTGTGGTTGTCTCCCAGCGTGGCAGCTCAGGGTGGCCAGCTTCCATGTGGCGCTCAGGGCTCAGGGCACATGTCTGGAGAAAGAACCAGGTGACTCAGTATCCCTTTTGTGCCCTGGATTCCAAAGTCATTCAGCATCACAGTTGCCACTTTCCACCCACCATACCAGCCACAGGCACCTGCCCAGGTGAAGGGAAGGAGATGTCACCCCCCATCTTGTGGGGGTGGTAAAGAATGGCAGCACTGTGTGTGGATGGTCTCAATTTTCCACATACGCTGAGGGTCAGTCCTGTGACTTACCCGCTTGTGCCATGGGGAAACCAAAGCTCAGAGAGGTGAGGGGACATGCTGCCGGGCACACACCAGTGGGTGAAGAGTTAGTTTTTAAACCCAGGGAGTGGAATGCTCCAGCCTGAACTCCCAACTGTGAGGCCATCCCAGCTCCCATGTGAGCTCAGAACTCATGGCTTGAACCTCAAAACTCCTGCAGGGGGGAGGGGCTGCACCTTTCTGAGTTTTCCAGCAGCTTAGAAGGAAACACATCAGTGACCGTCAAGTAGGAATAAACCAGGCACTGCCCAGAAGCCCAGGCCACGGCCCCTCAGCCCCATCTGAAGGCTGCGGCTCCCCAGAGGCCATCTACGTTCCCTCAACTCCCACCATTTAGGCACAGCCCAGCATGGCCCATGATCTTGGGCAGACAACCCCGGGACTGAGACCCTGAGGCTTCACCTTTGACCCTCTTGCACAGCCAGCAGTTTTGGTGAAAACTTCCCATGGAGGGTCCCCACCCCCACATGCCCGGGAGGAGCTCCCTGCAAGCCCAGGCTGCTGGGGCCACCCCTTGCCTCCTGCCTTTCCAGTAGTCGGGGCTGCAGGGGGATTGACCACCTTGTTGGTGGAAACAGCCCACCAGGCCCGAAGGGTCAAGGGCAGCTCCTTGCTCTCCTGGAGGCTCCTTGGCTCCAGCAGCGGCCGTGACAGGCGCTGAGCCCCACTACCTCATGACATGGGTGCTGCTGGAAGCACCTCATGGTCCCGAGCCCTTCATGATGCCACACCCCCCGTCCTCACTTGGGGAAACTGAGGCTCCCAGAGGACAAGGCAGGAGCAGAGTTAGGCTCTGTGGGGCTTGACACAAGCTGTGGGTCCTCTTTGAGTAAGGAAGACAAAACTTGGAATAACAGAGTAGGCTCGGGGCTGCTGTGGTGAGCGTTGTGGCAGCTTTCAAACGTCATTTTCCAGGGCTGGTGAGCCCGGCTGTTTAGAGCATGGTGCTGATAACACGAGGGTCCAGAGTCCGATCCCTGCACCGGCCAGCCGCCAAAACTCATAAATAAAATATTGTTTTCCAAAGTGACTCAGATCAGTGCCTTTTGTCCCCACCCCTTCCGCGAGGCGTGTCATATATGCATAATCCAGTTGTCACAGTCTGCGCTCCGTCTGGATTCCTCCAACACCTGGGCTGAGTTTTTAAAATTTGCAACATCATGTCGCTCTGTGGCATAGAGTTCAGTCAGTTTTGACAATGCTGAGTCCTGTATCCACCACCAAGAACCCTTCAGGATGCCACCCCCACCTGAACACTACGTCCTGCAGCCCTTTTAGTGTCATCTGCCTCCGCCCCACCCCTTGGTGACCGCTGACCAGTTTCCGCCCCTTGGGTTTTGCCTTTTCTCCCTGTTGCTATCCTCCCTTCTGGGTGGATTGCAGCTCCGTGAGCCTCCCCACCTCCTGTGGTTTTGGAAGTGCACAGGTGGAAAGGTGGAACGCAACTCCTGGACCCTCTTTCACCAGCAAAGACGCACAGAGCAGGCACCTTTTCACAATGAGCTGGCCCATCCACCCTCTTGCAATGACAGGATGGCCTAGACCATGTCCCTGTGCTCCCAGCGTCACATCCCAGCCACCTGCACTGACCAGATGCACAAAATCGGGGCATGACTTGCTCTGGGGCCCCAAGGGAGAGCAGCATTGTGCAACCTCGTGGCTCTGATGCACGTTAGAGATGGAACACAGCTCTTGGGGATGATGCTGGAAGGATACAGATGGCCCCTTTCTGGCCACAAGCTGTGGGATCCCCGCAGCCCTGGGGAGGGAGGAAAGAGCCCAAACCTCCGAATGGGCCAGAGCTCCATGGCATCTGGGCTCTGCCAGTCTGATGACGTGGCTTTGGGCAAGTCATTGGTATCTGTCTTACTTCCTTCATCAACAAGGTAGAAATACTTCTCAAAGGTTCTTCAGAAAATTTAAAGTAGTAGCCGCAGAAGGTGCTGGCACACTGGCATCTGTAGGTGGGTGGGCAGGAGGGGACTCCTGTTTTACTGCACACTGCTTGTCCTCTCTACACGCTGTCCCACATGGTCTCAAGTGTGTGTGCAACTGTTCCTGTCAAAAACTGACTAGATCATGCCGTGGAATATTACTCAGCGGTGAAAAAGGAGCAAGGAACAAACATACCCCAGCACAGACAAACCTTGAAAACACGCAGAGCAGAAACAGCCTGTCACAAAAGTCCAAGTCTTGTGTGACTCAGTTCATGTGAAAGTCTAGGATAGGAAACCCACAGAGATGAAGAGCAGAGAGTGAGAGCCTGTGTGTGGAGGGGGGGGTGGGGGGGTTAGGGAGTGAATCTTAGAGAGCCTAATGGGTTTCTCTTTGCAGTGACGAAATGTTCTGAAAGAGGCTATGGCGATGGCCACATGGCTGGGAAACATGCAGAGCCATGGAACCGTGCAGCTTGAGTGGGTGAATCGTGTGGTCTGTGCGTTCTGTCTCAGAATGCTGTGTTCACCGCTTAGCCAGGTGGTCAGTAATGACCCGAGCAGCTGGCACACTGAGGGAAGTGCGCATATCTGGGTGAGTCCACCCACTACCTTCCTGCTGGTCGCTCGACTAACGTCTCCCCATTTTTGATGGGTGAACGTCAGCAGGTTGGACACACGCCTGGGTTGTCTGTCGGCCAGGTAAAGGTGATTTAGGTGAGCAGGGAGGCCACCTTCCTTGGGGACATGGAGTCACTTTGTGCTGGAACCTCCCCCACAGTGGCACATGGGGACGGGTTCAGAGCCAATGCTCAGTTTTGGCGGCACTGCCAGGCCCGGCCTCTCGGTCTTTCAGACTCACTTGCTTTACAAAGGTGACAGGGGAGGCCACTGTCCTGGGGCCTGCCAACCTGAGGGGTCCTCTCCTCTCTGGCAGAGCCTGCTGGGGGCTGTGGGTTTGCGTGGACACATGGTGTTCAAGACGGTCTCGCTTCCTCTGCACACACGCGGGCGCTGTGCTGGGCAGTGTCCGGGGAGCAGCCAGGCTGCTGTTTCTGCCTCTGCTGAGGTGGATTTTTTAAAGGGTCCCAAGTCCCAGGGAGAAGCAGAGGTGTCCCCTTTACTTATTCCAGCCACATCGCCTCTCACTGTTCCTCGTACTCATCTGGCCGCACCTGTCTCAGGTGCACGGCTGTGGTGACACCACAACACTTTCTCCTCCTCCTCTGTGTCTGTCCTCAAATGCCAGCATCTCAGTGAGGCCTTCGGGGCCACGCTTTTCAAACCCCAGCCGCCTCGCTCAATTCTTCACCCCACTCCCCACTGTCCTCCTCATGGAGGGGGTGCCACGGGTGCTTTGCTCATTTATTTTGCGTGCTGTCCACCGGCTCCACGAAGGCAGGTGGTTCTGTCTGCCTCGTTTCCTCTGCATCTCCGGTGCCAAGGCAGGGTCAGGTTCACCACAGCATTCACAAACAGTTGTGAATGGATGGCTGGATGGCTGGACGGCTGGACAGCTGGACGGCTGGACAGCTGGACGGCTGGATGGCGGCAGCATCCCAGTGAAACCCAGAAGCAGGCTTCTCCCTGTGCTTTATAAAACACAGAAAGCAGGCAACGTATGGACTTTGAACAAAGGGCCCCCAAGCAGGGGACGTGCTGATGTGAGCATGTCTTGGAAGGAGACAGAGAGCTTGGCACATGACGGTCAAGAACAAGGCCGGGCATTGGTCCCACCTATTCCCGTGAGAAGGAGAATCCTGCAGTGACAGCCCAGGGAGTCCTCCTGCGTGCGTGCGGCACCACGGTCCTATGTCGGGGCTGCTTGAGAGAGAGCGATCAGCTGTGTTAAAAGTGTTAGATTATCTGGTACAGCTGCTGTGGAAAACGTTGTGATGGTTCCTTTAAAATTAAAAATCAAATTACCATATGATTTAGCAACTCCACTTCTGAGCGTGTACCCCAAAGAACTGAAAGCAGGGTCCTGAGGAGGTATATTGTGCACCCGTGTTCACAGCAGCATTATTTGTAATAGCTGAAGGGTGGACGCGATCAGGGAACACAACGTGGTCCATCTGCACGGTGGAATGTCATTCAGCCTTAAAAAGAAGGAAATTCTGACACATGCCACCACATGGGAGAAGCTAGTGAAATATGGTTCATTGTGCCAAGTGAGGTGAGCCATCACGGGAGAACACTGCATGGCCCCACTCGCGTGGGACCACAGCAGTCAGATGCCTCCACCCAACAGAGGCGGGAGCAGGAGGGCAGGGGCCGGGCAGGGGCCGACGGGTTTGCTGTTTAATGGGGACAGTTTCAGTTTGGGGAGATGAGAAATCTCTGGAGCTGGCTGGTGGTGGTGGCTGTACTACAATATGGGTGCGCTTAATGCCCCTGAACTTAAAAATGGTCAGGATGGTAAACTTTGTGTTATGTATAGTTTATCACAGTAAAAAATGTGTAATATTTTCCCAGCCAAGTATACACAAATGAATGACTTTAAAAGTTAAAATGTAGCATTTGGTGGCATCTTTCCTCCATAGAGAAGGGTCACATTTTCTCATTACTGCTTCCAAATGTGTCTGCCAGGGCCCCAGGGCCTTTATCTCAGGGGATGTGCTTCCTTCCGTGCGCCATGAGGCCCCACGCGCGGAGAAAGGACAGAGCACTGCTTCCGCTTCTTCCTGGATCTGCTCAGTGTCACTCGAGAGCTGACACAGCTGTGGTTCTTGGTCTCGCAGGGTGCACGGGTGGCCATGGGCCCCTTCGACCCCTCCTGTCTGCTGCCCACCTGCCGGGATTACTGGACCTACGCCGGCTCCCTCACCACCCCTCCGCTGAGTGAGTCGGTCACCTGGGTCATCCAGAAGCAGCCCATCGAAGTGGCTCAGGACCAGGTGAGCTGTGCCTGGACAGGCGTAAGAGGACTACAGGAGCGAAAGTCCTCTAGTTGGACAGTTCCACTAAGATACTGTGAAACAGCATCACGGAATTTTATTCTCTAGTGCATTTTGGATGTTCCTGCACAAAAAGAATTTTCCAATTGAAATAGGAGCTCGTTGAGATTGAAAAAAGGTTCTGATTATCACAGCTCTACTTTTGACGTGGAGATATTAGTGAGAGAGAGAGAGAGAAGGAGAGAGGGACAGAGACAAAGAAAGGAGGAGGAGGGGTGAGGGAGGGCGGGCCTGACACGGGGAAACAGCGATGTCGTAGCAGTGTCCCGTGCTCAGTGCTCCAGTGAGCAGGCGTGGAAAACACCCCGCGCACGCGGGGTCCACCTAGGTCAGCACCTACTCCCCAGCCACGTCGGGGTGAAGTTGCTGTAAAAGCACAGAAGTGACGTGGCAACTGGCATGTGGTCCTCACCCATAAAGGGACCTTAGTAGGTATTTGTAGGTGAATACGTTAACCGAGAAAGGGATGTCATAAACGCAGTTGGAAGGCTGCTAGAGTAGGAGTGTGGAGGGAGAAGAGAATTTAGAGTTTGTTCTGTGTCCTTGGATGACAGAGCAGTAAGAAATGTGGACGGTAGAGGATTTTCTGACACGCTGTGAAAAGAGACTCTGGGGCTATGTTTGCCTGGAGAAAAATGCAGATGGGTGGTGTTGATCAGCCATTGCAATGATGACACTGCATGACAGCTACCCTGGAATGCAATGGCTCACATGCGCATTCATTGCTCCTGGGGGCTCTTGGGCTCTAGATGGCTCAGCTTCACAGAGGGCTGGGCTGGGGCTGGGCTGGGGCCGGTGTCTCTCACGCGCTGCGACCAGAGGCTGCCCAGGGCAGGTTCTCATGGTCAACGACAGAAATGCCACAGACAAGCCAGCTGCACAGCACACTCAGACCCTGCTCACGTTGGAGCGCTCACATCCCACCAGCCCAGGTGCGTCCCTCGGCGAGGCCAGAGTCAGGGGCGGGAGGAGGCAAGTGTACACGTCTCGAGCAGCACCCTGGCATGTCATGTGGACACACACTTGAAGTGAATTGCAGTTCTCCCAGGGCCATGGGTCTGCATTGGTTTTTATTTTCCTCCTTTTTCTTATCTAATTATTCCAAACATTTTCTAAAATGAATAGATAATACTTATATACTTTTTTAAAAGTGCAGGTATGTGGTCTCTGGAAATCTGAAGAATGCAGAAGGTCTGTCTCTGGGGTTTAGAGTTTCGGGGTGTGCAGTGAGCACGCAGCCACGTGCCCATCCCTGCCCGGGCAGACATTTCTCACCAGCCACAGCTGTATGCTGTGGTTCACATGTGCTCTCTCTGAGGCTCAGATAAGCTCTAGACGGCCTTCCAGTCTCATGATTCTGTGAAAATGTTCCCTTATTTAAAAGTCACAGATGACGTCATTCGCTTTGAAAAGCTCACTTTGAGACGTGGGATGTGGGTTATTTGCCCCCAAACCAGATTGTTACAGACACAAGGAAGGACTTGGTTGAAAAGTGACCCCTTGTCACCAAGATCCCTTGTCATTCAACCATGTGTGTGACAAGTACCCATTCTGTGTCAGGTGCTGTACCAGGACAGGGTGGGAGGGGTGGGCAGAAATGAGACATTCGTCTCAGTGCACTGCCGTCTGGTGGGAAAATAGAAATATAAGCCAACAGTTGTAAGAGAGGGTGGCAAGGAATACACAAAAATGCACAGCAGAAGCCCCTTTCCTGGCCAGGGGAGCTGGAGGTCATGTGAGTCGGGAGAAAGTTGCCTTTCTGAGAGAGTCAGCAGCCTGTGCAGAGCGAGTGAGCACATGGCTGGGCGGGGAGACCGCACACCCACACTGCACAGCTCCAGGGCGCTTTGTCCTCCCTGCAGGTCTAAACGTAACTAAGCATGTGAGTTGTCCTCACAGAGTTCCTAGCCTGTTCTGAGAGCACATGAGATGATCTGTAAAAAATTGTCTTAGTTCTTTGAATGAAAAGTGAATCCCCATGTTACTTTGGGATTTATATTATATGTATTAGTTATCTATTGCTATGTAACAAATGGCTCCAAAACCCAGTGGCTTACAAAAGCAACAATCATTTGTTATCTCTCAAAGTTTCTGCGGGGAGGGAATTGGGCTGGCTGGGCTTAACATCTGTCATGGAGTTGTAGTCAGATGTCAGCTGGGGCTGCAGTTGTCTGAAAGTGTGACTGGGGCAGGAGGACTCATTCCCAAAGTTGGCCCAGTCAGTGACTGTGGAGCAGGTGCTGGCTGTTGGCTGGGGCCTCAGTTCCTCTCCACGTGGCCTCTGCATGGGGTGGCTTGAGCACCCTCACAACATGGTGACCGGCCTCCCCCTGGGCAAGTGGCGCTAAAGACCAAGGGGAAAGCTGCCTTGAGCATCACACACCATCACTTCCACCATATTCTATTGGTCTCACAGGGATTCAGTGTGGGAGGGGACCGCACCAGCATGAGGGCCCCCGGGAGCTGGGCTGCTCGGTCCCTGCAGCAGGACCATCTGCTGCTCTCTATTCCAGCTGTCAGCGTTCCGCAGCCTCCTGTTCTCAGCACCTGGTGAGGAAAGATGGACGATGGTGAACAACTACCGTCCCCTGCAACCCCTGATGAACCGGGAGGTCCGTTCGTCCTTCCAGGCCACTGAGGGGGCACAAGACCCCAGCATCAACTATCCATAGTAATAGGTAGAACTGACTTTGAAAAGAGGAAGATTATTTCCCAAGTTTTACTTCTGATCACATGTGACTTCTGAAATTAAAGAGAGAGAAAGAGACCATTGTTTTAGTCAATGTACTTTTCAGTTGTAAGTGGAAGAAATCACGTCAGAGAAACTCGAGTCTGAAAGGGAACATAATATTGGGACACAGGAGTATCTTGTGGGACCCAAGACAGGTGCGTGGCAGCCTCAGGGGGCCACACAAGCCACCACTAACCAAGGCTGTCACTCTCGGCCCACTTGGTGCCACTGTCCTCTCTCCACGTGGTATTCTCTGTTTCTCCACACCTGTGGCCACTCCAGAGTTCCCAGGCAGCACAGACAGGAACCAACGTCCTTCTTTCCCAGTTCCAAATTTCTTGGTGTATCAGTGTCCTGGGGCTGCTGTAGCAACTTTCCACAAATGTGGTGGCATAAAACAACAGAAATGTCTTATCTCACAGGCAGGAGGCCAGAAGTCGGGAATCAAGGTGTTGGCAGGGCTGGTTCCTTGGGAGGCTACAGGGGTGGATCCTTCCTGCCTCTTCCAGCTCCTGCCTCCCCCTTGTAAGCACCCTTGTGATTATGTGGGACCCACCTGGATAACCCAGGGTAATTGCCACATTGCAAGATACTTAACTAATCCCACCTGCAAAGTCCCCCAGGGCTTGCCACATGAGGTCACCTATTCACAAGTTCTGAGGAGTAGGGCATGGACATCTTTGGGGACCATTATTCTGCTGACGACAATCTCTAACTGTGAGACCCCTGGTGTTGGGAAGGGGTGGCGTGTGAGATGAGAGGGTCTCGAAGGTGCCTCCAGGGCAGTGCTGAGACACGGAAACCAACACTCAACATCCTTGCTGAAATTCCCCTCTGTTGCCATGCCCTTGAACTCTGGTTCCTAGCTCGGCCCCACCGCACAAAGGAAAGGCCAGAATCCTGCTGGCTGACTCAGCCCCTTAAAAGCCTCCCCTGGAAGCTCCAGCCAGCGCCATCTGCACAGGCAGCTAGGGAAGGGGGAGATGTTTTTAGTGCAGCATATTGCCTCTCCCCACCACACTTTCTTTCAGTTTCTGGATGGTGTGTTGATTTTTGTGCCACGGACTTCTGCAGTGAGCTCCCCTGCAAAATGCCTACCTCTAGCGTCCTCCTGCGTAGCTAACTCAGCCTTCTCTGACGGGGCTAAGTGCCCTGCCATGTTCTCTCCTAGCCCCCACTATTCACACTTCCCTCCTGCAGTTGGTTCAAGCCTCAAGGGGCAGCCACCAGATCTGTCCCCAGGGCTGTCCAGCACAGTGCCTGGCATATAGTAGGCATCTGATAAATGTAAATAATGACAACAAAATTACATGATTATGTATGTAAAAAAACCCAGACATCTACAGACAAATTACTGGAACAAACAGGTAAAATTAGCAAGATTACCAGATACAGGAGGTTAATTGTATTTCTATATACAAGGAAGAAATGGAAAATGAAAAATTTAGGAATATATCATTAATAGGAGCATCAGAACATCAAAATTATAAGCATAAATCTAACAAAAGATATGTAAGATTTCTACAGTGAAAGCTACAAAACGTTGTTAAGGAAAATTAGAGGAGATTTAAATATTGGAAGCTGTTCCATGTTTGTAGATTGGCATCCTTGATATTATGAAGGTATAAATCTTCTCCCAAAGTGATCTATAGATTAGATGTAATCCCAATAAAAATCTCATCAGGTTTTCTGTGTGTGTGAAAATTAACAGCCTGATTCTAGATTTGCATGGAAATGCAAAAGAACCAAAAATAATCTGGCAGAACAAAATCAGAAGACATACACAATGAGATGTCAAGACCTACTTCTAAAGTGACAGAAACCAATTTGTCAGGGAAGGACAAACAAACCAATGAGACAGAAGAGATCCAGAGTATCCACACATCCGTGGCCCCTGACTTATGAACAATGGCAGGTCTTTAGGGAAAGGACAGTATGCCCAGTTAATGGTCTCAGATTAATTGGATATTCATATGGGAAGAAATGAATCCTATTCCTCACCATACCTCACACCCCTCCCTCACACCATACACAAACATCAATTCATAATAGACTATATCTCTAAACGAGAAGTGTAAAACAACAAAGCTTTAAGAAAATAGCATAGGAAAATACTTTCTGGGGAAACATTTCTTAAACTGGACACTAAGAGCACTAAACACGGAAGGAAAGGTAGACACATCAGACCCCATTGCAATTCAGCACTTCTATTCATGAAAAGTCATCACTGAGAGGGTAAAAAGCAAGCCCAGAGTGGGAGAAGATATCTGTGATACTGACAAAGGACTCATAACTGGAATATATGAAGAATTCCTAAAGTCAATTAGAGAATAACAGACAATCCAATAGAAAAATAGGTGAATGACTCCAATAGGTATTGCATGAAACAGGATACTCAGATAGCCAATGAGTCTATAGAAAAATGCTCAACGCTGTTAATCATTAAGAAATGCAAATCAAGACCACAGTGAGGAGCCACTGCACACCTACCAGAGTGAACACGAATGGCGGCAGGAGCACAAGCAGTCAGTCTGGAAAACTCTGACAGTAAAGCCACACCTGGGCACCTGCGAAGGTCACCACCTCCACCACCATCTTCTTGGTTCCAGCCAGCATCTTCCTCCCACCCAGGCCTTCTAACTGGCTCTCCTACCTCTGCCCCTGCCAGTCTCACCTCCAGACAACAACCAAGAAGAACCGGGCTTGGGCCCATCATCTGGGTTTGGGATCAAGTTTACTTGTTGCTGACCTTGATCAATGACATGAGCCAATAAGTCCCCTTTCACCTAAGCCAGTTTGGGTTTTTTTTGTTTGTTTGTGTTTGTTTTCCTATTACTTGCTTGTAATAGGAAAAAAAAAATCCTAATCAATATGGTATTTTTATTTTCATAGCATTGAAAATTTTCCCTCTAGTAGAGACACAGTTTTACAAGCAACCGAATCATGTTACCTTTTGACATTACCTTAGCTTCACTTTAACACAGTAAAATAAGCAAACGCTAGTCTGCCTCCAAGGCACCGTGATAAACTCCGTTCCGTTTTGGAAAGGTAAGGAGGAAGTAGACATTTATGTCCACATATAACATCTAAAATCAAAGAAGAGAACCTATGTTACGAATGTGGTTTATGTGGGCAGAGGTTTACATTTTTTTTCAATCACAGAACTTCCTATGGTATCAACAACTTACAGCCCGGCTTTGGGCTATCCGAGTTTGGCAGATCCTACACCTAAAGCAGCGCTAAACCTCCTGATACGCACTTCTTCCTGAAAGCGGGTCTGCAGGCAGCTTCCACCGCAGGACCGTGGCCTGTCCAGGTGCAGCGCGTCGACGTGAATGTCGGCACACAGAGGCCTTGGGGCCATTCTTGCTTCCCAGGCAGTTTGGGTGCAGCAGTGACGCTGAGAAGTCTGATGGCTGCAGTTGGCTGCAGATCCCTGGATGGGTGGACGGCTCTCATTGCTGCAGGAGGGAAGGAGCTGTTTTTAAGCTTAGTTTGGACCGCAGTGTATTTCTTGTTATTTGGGAAAATGTGACCACTCTTGAGTCTCTAGTGAAGGGCTGAGTCCGTATGGATGGGTACCTGTGGCTGCTCTAACAAATGACCATGAACTTTTGGGTTTCTAAGAACACATTTATCTACACTTCTGGAGGTCAGGAAGTCTCAAATCTCTCACTGAGCTAAAATCAAGGTGTTGGCAGGGGGCTGGCTCCTTCTGGAGGCTCCAAAGGACCTTCCTCTTCCTTTTCCTTTCCAGCTTCCAGAGGCACGTGCTCCCTTGGCTCATGGCCCTTCTTCTACCTTCAAGGTCAGCAGCTTAGGAGCTTCTGATCTCTCTCTGACTCTGACCTTCCTGCCTCATCTTATGAAGACCCTTCTGATTACAATGGTCCCACCTGGATAATCCAGAAACTCACCCCGTCTCAGGATCTTTAACGTAATCACACCTGCAACGTAATCACACCTGCAGAGTCCCTTTTCCAGGTCATGTAACACACTCACGGGTTCCAGGGATGGGGATGTGGACATCCTGGGCTAGTATTCAGCTCCCCACACTGAATGTGCAAAGCTGGACTCTGGCAACTTCAGCCAAGCAGCCATGACTACCCTGGGGTTGGTCTCTTCTGGGGTGGGTTGGAGAGGGGCTCACCTGGGAAGGGAGTCTCTCAGGGGTGTGGGGAGTGTTGTAAATGTTCTAGAGTAGCATTGTCCAATAGCACTTCCTGTGTCGATGGAATGTTCTAGAGCTGTACTGTTCACAGCAGCCCCCAGGCACATGGGGCCCTTGAACACTTGAAATGTGGTCAGCGTGACTGAGTAACTGAATTTGAGTTGTGCTTAATTTTAATGAGTTAAGATTTAAGCGGCCACATGTGGCCAGCGGCCCTGTGTAGGGTGATATGGCTCTGTCTTGAGTTGGGCGTTAGTTGCATGGGTTTGCACATATGTGAAAAACTATTGAGATGAACACACACTGTCCATGCATTTTACACACTTTACTACCTACATTTTACACTTCAACTTAAAGAAAACATCTGCTGCCCACTGGAGAGCTGAGGTTTCTGAGCCTCTAAAGACAGGATGCAGAGCCACGTGGGATGTCAACTCGTGCTTCTGTGAATTAGTGAAGCGGCGGGAGGTGGGAAATGTCAGGATGCACCAACTGGGGTGTGGGGACTGGAGAATGCTGGGTGGAAGGATGAGTCGGAGACATCTCCAATGGTCCAACAGAGCCGGGCCTCATCCCTTCCTTATCTGCCAAGGGCATCATGAAATGCCCACCCACCTGGAAACCAGTGTCACCAGGAAAGTGTACTCTGCTCACTGAGGCACAACAGGAAAATGCATCCCCAACTAAAGTGATGAAAATAAACAGTGTTTTGGCTCTTAAAAGGAGATTATGTTAGGTGGTGATGCTGGGTGAGAGAAGATTGGCTTGAAGGAGTCAAAATACGAGTGCATGAAAGGGCTGGCTGGTTAGCTCAGCTGGTTAGAGCACAGTGTTGGTAATGCTAAGATTGAGGGTGCAGATCCCTATGCCAGCCACCAAAGAAAAAGTAAGTTCATGGAAGAATTTGTATTATCTTTTAATTCCATTTTTCCACGAACTTTTGGAAGTACACTCGTCAATGCTGAAAAAGCAAAGAGATTGGAAATGGATACGTTTCTGTTCCACTTCTCAGTGGGTGCCCCCTCACTTATGATCTACTGAGTAAGAGGGGTTTACCAAAGACAGGGTGTGCCAAGACCAGCAAGGTCCACACCACTCACATTGCGCTCCTGGGCCAGGTACCCAGTTGGGTGTTTTCATGCGTATTCAGCAATTCTCAACCCCGCTGCTGGTCAGAATCACAGGGGGCCTAGCCCTCACCCCCAAAGATTGTGGTGTGTGATTGTGATTGGAGAAACGGGTTTTAAAAAGCTCCCCAAGTGACTGGGTTGTGCAGCTGGGAAGAGAGCACATTTAGTTGTTGTAACAAGTTCTATGGACGTTCTATGAAATCGTCATAGAAGTTTCTAATGGGGAAACTGAGCCTCGTTTGAGAAGTGTAGGAACTTGTCGGTGACCCTCTGAGCCTCAGGCTTGGCAGTGTTTCACTCTTGCACCTCTGATGTGTGCAATTAGTAAAGCAAAGAGACAAAGACCTGGACTTCCTCAGCAAGAAAGCTTATTCTGCAATAACCTGCAGCTGTGCTGTGACAGACATGGCATCCAGAGAAAGGCCCCTGCTCAGGCTTCTGCAGCATCACGAGCATCACACTCTGCTCCGACATGGAAGGAATGGTGGTCATTGGAGGGTGAGGTCTCTGGATTTGGAGCTTGGGGTGGGAGCCGAGAGCAGCCACACTGCAATTCTCCAGGGGCCATCCATTTCCACAGGGACTCAGGGACGGAGAAAGGCCAAGAATCCAGAGGGACCTTGCAGGCCCTCGGAGGCAGGAAGGACAGCAGCACCCCGGGCTTTGGTTCCACGGGCCACCCTGCAGTGCCACATCCTACAAGCACAGTGAGAGGAGCTGGGATGGATTTGCCATCTCCATTTTTTATGTTGATACAGGGACTGTCCTCCGAGCACACAAACATGTTTCTCTCCTGAAAGGTATTCTGTTTTGTCAGTTTTTAAAAATACCAACGTTAGCACTGAGACCTAGAGATAATGCCAGGAAAAAGACTGAGCTGGGACACTCTGCTATGAAACCACAACAAGCCGAGAGGAGAAGACATTGACTTCAGCCCTCAAAGCGACAGTACAAAAAACAAACAAAGCAGACTTCACTCCCCGCCCTGACCAGTGGCCAAACGAGGGTGGCCAGGCCTGCAGATTTGTGGGACGGGGCTGTCACTGGGATGGGTGGTGACCCGCGATTGTGTTGTAGAATTTCTGGCCAAGCTTTGATGATCCAAGGCTCCTCTCTTTGCTTTCATGTCATTTCTCATTTGTGAAAATACAAACATGAGAGCAGAGCTGTCTGTTCACAGCAAACTCCCGTCCCTTCTTCCTCCCCTTCCCCAGCACGTTCCCAGTGATTGACCTGAGAACCATGGGCCTGACTAAATCCCCCCCACTGTGCTCCTTGGGACAAAATCCACAGTTCTTATACAGCAGCCCCTGCCCACTGCCCCCACCCCCTCCCCTCTGCCTATTCTGTGCCAGCTGGGACATTGGCCCTTTCCCATGCCGGGGCTCACACAGCTGCTCCTGGTGGCCCAGGCATCCCCTCTGCTGCCCACTCTGTGTCACCTGCCTAGGGCCTGCTCCACCTTCTCCTCTCAGCCTGAGGTCTGCTCCTCAAGGAAGCCCCCTTAAGCTCTCTGGTGGCCATGGTGTCCAGTGCCTCATTCTTTAGGACTCGTCCCTCCTGCTGAAAGGTGGGCTGTTGTGCTCACGGCTGTGTCTCCAACTCGGTGTCCATCAATCCCAAATCAGCAAATGTCTCCACCATCGATCTACCTAGCACCAGAGCTGGACTTGGGGAGGCCCCCCCACCGGTCCCCGTTACCCATTATTCCTGTTAGTGGCACCCTGAATACACTGCATGTTCCAAACCCACCCACTGTTCCATCTCCTCTGCTGCAGCCTGGACAACGTCGCCAGCCTCCTTATTTAGCCATGTCCTTTCCAGGCTCTCTTCCATTCCTGCCAAATCTATTCTTCTCATAACAGTGGAGAGACTTTTTTTAGACACACAAACTTGGCCATTTTGCTTCCCTGTCCAAACCCAGGGCTCCCCATTACTCTCAGGACTAAGCCCCAGCTTCTTCCCGTGAGATCAGGAGCCCAGCTCCCTTCCACGTCGGGGCCTGCAGGCACGTGGAGCTCTCGGCACAGACTGCTGTTCCACGCTTGTCCACATGGGTCATGCCTTTGCGTCCTCAACCTCCTCCCCGGACACCCAGCCAGCCCACAGGTCTCCTGTGTCCTCTGGCCTGCTGTTGTCTGTGCCGGTGCTTTTTCCCCCCTCTGGAAGGTAGGCCTGAGGGTGACAGCCTCACCCGCTTGCTTCTCCCAGGTATCCTGCTCCATTGCAGGCTCGGGGACCACTCGCCTCCCACAGTCGGCGGGTGGGCTCTCACCTCCAAGCCTCCTGCTCAGCTGGGGCCCGCCTGGGCCTCCTGTCCCAAGACACCTTCCTTGGCACCCTCCTGGGTGGCAGGGCTCTCCCCTCTGGGCTCGGCACATCCATTGGCGTCTGCTCTTCAGACGCTCACATGATCTCAGGTATGTGCTCACAGGTTACCCATAGGTTGCGGTGTCCTCAAGGACATTTTATTCTTGCAAAGCCAGGCATATTTCTAGCCTCGTTAAACGTTTGGTGAGCGGATGACGAACGGCAGGGTATGAGGTGCTTCTGTGTACAAATACGAGAAAGCTGGGCTGGCCAGTCAGCTCACTTGGGAGAGAGTGGTGCTGATGACACCAAGATCAAGGGTTCGGATCCTTGCACTGGCCAGCCACCAAAACCAACAAACTACCCCACATCAGGGGATCTACTGACTTGCATACTTGAGATGTCAAGAGTGAGAGAGGGAGGGAGCCAATGTGGGCCAGGCCCGCAGCAGCGTGGTGTTTATGAGCTCACGTGGTGGAAGACATTGTGTGGGGCGGTGAACAATATCCACCCAACGTTCTACATAAAGGATTTCTTTATTTTTTTGTGGCTGGCCGGTACGGGGGTGAAACCCTGGACCTCCGTGTTATCAGCACCATGCTCTCACCATCTGAGCTAACCTGCCAGCTCCCTAAATAAGGGACTGAACTCTAAGCTACCAAATTTACCTATGCAGCCCTGAGTCCCTTCCTGACCTGGTTGTGTCACATCTGCCCTGGGCCACTGTGCCCAAAGCTGAGATGTAGGGCAAGGAGGCCCATGTGAGCAGCTCTGAGGATGTAGCTGTAAAGAGCGCAGGTCTCTCCAGATTCCACAGAATTCAGCTGCTGCTTCCAAACACAGGCACACCATGCCTCGCACGGCTTTGCCTGGGGTGCGGGCTGAGTGACATGTGCTTGCGATCTGGGGCAGACTGGAAGGAAGTTCATGTGAGATTCAACTCATTCAAACACGCGATGACACACAGGTTGGGTGTACAGTGTTGAGGCCCAGCAGTGGGTGTACCTGGCTCCCGTGTCTCTGGAAATGTTAAAATGTGCATCAAACAGGACAGAAAGATCTGTTTCCACCTAGCTTACGACACAGTCATCAACTGCAGCAATGAAGATGACGGCTGTAAATTTTTTCAGTGTCAAGATTATTCCCTTTGTCAGAATTTCCTGTATCAGCTCCGGAAGCTTTTTTAGCAGCACTGAAACGTTTCTGAACTAAGGGAGTTATTTTTAAGCAAAGTGAAATCTGCGGATTCTTTTTACCGGATTCTGGAAATTCAGAGCGGGCCTTGAGCACCTAACATGTAAAGATGCAGAAGCCAAACGCCAGACGTCCGTGCAGGTGGAGCTTCCCCTCCGCAAAAACAAGCTCTTCATACATACGCACAGGACGTATCCTGGCCTTTTCTTATTGTTCATAATTAAACACGCAACTTCACTCCAACTTCATGTCCAACAACGATTTGCCGAGCACCTCCTCCCAGCATGTGCCGGTCAGCGTGGAAGGCAATCGGGAAACATCAGTGAGCTGGACAACAAGATAAACCTAGCCCCAGCCCTGGCAAAGGGACTGCAAGTGTGATCGGCAAGCATAGAAAGCACTAGAGGTGACAGCACCACGGGAAAGGCCAGGAGGAAGCTGAGACCAAGGGACAGCGGGCTGTTGAGAGAGGCATGTGTGTGTTGGGGGGGGTCTCTGAGAAGCTGACATCTGAGCAAAGACTAGAAGAGGGTGAGCTGGGGGATGGTTCTGGAAAGTTCAAGGAGCAGCAGAGACACCAGTATGACCAGGATGAAGTGTCAGGAGACCAGGGCAGAGAGACGAGAGGGGCTGGATCTGGTGGGGGGTTGAGGCCACGGTAAAGATGGGGGCTTCACTCCGAGGTTGAGACATGCTAGATTCTGGAGACATGTTCATGGTAATTTCCAGCCCAATTGTCTGGGGGCCTCCAGAGAAAGTGAGGAGTCCAGGGGTTTGAACTGAAGTGGACCAAAGCTGACCGGGGGGGCTGCTGGTGGAGAAGGTGGGGGCAGAGGACGGAGAATCCTGGCCAAGCCTAAGCAGCTGCTTTCTTTGCATCTTAACTTCGTTTTGGCCATTTTAAGTTTTGAGAGCTACACTTCTGATCATGGTCTTAGGCTTTTCCTCTAGGCATTCCCCACTCATTTCTACAATATAAGAAAAATGAAATGTACTGGGCCGCTGCATGGGCACTCACACTGAGCATGGAGCGTATTAGTCCATTTCCGTTACTTAGAACCAAGTACCTGAGTAATTTATAAAGAAAATGAAATTCATTGCTTACAGTTTCGGGGGCTGGGAAGTCCAAAGTCCAGGGAAAACATCTGGTAAGGATCTTGACGGTAGTGACAGTGACCCAGGGGTTTCACATGGCAGAAAATGGCAGATCAGAGAGAGACTAGCCTCTCATCTGCTCTCTTTAAAGTCCTCAGAACCACACCCCTGACCACCATTGTTAATCCATTCATTACAGAACGAACGTTCCTACAATCTAATCACCTCTCCAAGGCCCCAGGTTTAATTGCCATAACAGGATTTCTCACCCTCAACAGTTATAGTGAGGATTAAGCTTCTAATATATGAAATTTGGGGGACACAATTCAATCAACCAACAGCACACAGGAAGGTGCACATGGCAGGTCAGTCCTGTGGGCCTCACGGGGCTGGAGACCAGCAGGTCGATCTGCTTTGGGGTGATATGTGTAATGTCCCCCCAAAAGTGCACAGCTGTAGGACACTGTGTACAGGAGCAGGTTCTGAGGTTTTCTTCTAAGTGGCCCTCCAGCCACATGGGCATGGGGGACAGAGGTGTACAAGACCGTCCTCCACTCAGGCTGGAGGTGATGGGATGGACGATCCCAGGACCCACCCACTCCACTTTTCAGCTTCCTTCCTACTGGCCGGGGCTGGTCACCGAGAGCTGGCTGACCCCTCTCAGCCATGTCTTTCCTCCCATCCTTCACCAACAAGGTGCAATGTGGCCCAGAGGTGGACAGTCTGAGGGGCAGGAGCCACTGCGTCTGATGACCTGCAAACGGACATCAGCCTCTGCATGATCCTAGCGTGGACACCGCTGGCTTGAGAAGCTCCGCTCCGCTATAATAAAGTCTCGACCACACCTCTTCTTACTCCTCCCTCCAGCCAGGAGCTGAGACACTGGGGGGCTCTTTCTGTGGCTCCCAGCTTTGCTTCCCACTAATCTCAGAGGCATGTGGCCCCCATGGGGTTGGGCAGAGAACCAGCTGTGGCTCTGAAGGCACAGACAGGTGTTCAGCCAAAGGAGAACATCACGGGAATATTGTATGAATGGGCGGTGCAGGCTGCCCCAGTGCCTTTGACAGACCACCGTGTCTGGTGATGCTCCAAGAGGACATCCAACAAACAGAGCTGTCCACAAGTTTTACAATTTCTTGATGACTGATTTGGAGATTGCTGGTGTGGGTGATCATCAGATCTGGGGTAGCTGTCCACTGTCACATCCCCTAGGGGCTAGACATGAGCTAAAACATGTCACTGTACATCGTCTGTCTCCAGAAACAGAGAGGGTGGGAGTATCAGTTTCCTGGGGCTGGTGTGACAAAGGACCAAAAACCGGGTGCCTCAAAACAACAGAAATGCACTCTCTCATGGTTCTGGAGGCCACAAGTCGGAGACTAAGGTGTGGCATGGCTGTGCTTTCTCTGGAGGCTCTAGGGGAGAATCCTTCCTGTCTCTTCCAGCTTCTGGGGACTCCAGGTGTTCCTGGGCTTGTGGCCACCTCCCTCCAGTCTCTTCCCCATTTTTACATGGCTGTCTTCACTCTCCTGCTACTGTGACCATGCCCAGGCACGTGGCCGCGCCCGTCAGCAGAGCATGGGAAGTGCTGGCTGCTGGGATCACTGCTTTATCCATGTCTCCTCTGCACATCGTCCAGCCTTAGCCCACGTCGGGAAAGAAAGTCAGAGCGGAAGCCCAGGCACTCAGCCGGCCAATCCACCAATCCTGGGAAGACATGTTTCTGGTGGTAAAAATAATGCTAGCAGCAGCTCAGGGGTCTGGGGGGCTTCATTTCCAGCTCTTCCCACCCACCCAGGAGGTGATGGTGGCAGTCTCCCTACTTCACAGAAGAGGAAACTGAGGCTTCGAAAGCTGAGTGGAGTCAGTCTCCTGGTGCTGCAATAACTAGCAAGTGGTCGAGGCGGGATTTGAACCCAGGACCATCTGACTCTAGTCCTGCACCGTCTTTAGTTTTTTTCTAAGGTAAAATTCACATAACATAAAATTAATCATTAACCATTTAAAAGTATATAATTCAGTGGCATTTAGTAATTCATGACACTGTGCAACCATCACCACTATCTGGTCCCAAGACATCTTCATCACCCCAGAAAGAGACCCTGTCCCCATTGCTAGCCTCTCCCCATCCCTCACGCCTCCCCCCAGCCCCTACAACCATTAATCTACTTTCTGTCTCTACGTATTTTCCTGCTCTGGACATTTCATGTAAATGTAATCATGCAATATCTGTCCTTTTCTGCCTGGCTTCTTTCACTGAGCGTCATGTTTTCAAGGTCCGTCCATGCAGTAGCATACGTCAGAACTTTATTCCTATTCATGACTGAGTACTATTGCACTGTGTGGATAGCCTTCATTTCATCTATTCCTCTGTGGACGGACAGGCCTGAACTCAACCTGCTTCCTACTATCATTTCCATGTCATCTTTGACAAGCAGAACACCTTTCTGAGAGCATCAGTGTTTTGTGCTGCTGAACCTGCAGCTGGAATCACCCCAAAAGCAGTGGCAAGGGAGTTCCCACGAGGCAGTGTCCACAACCATCCTGACACGGGGCCAACTGGGATTCCAAAGAAAGAAGCGCTAAACACCAGGGTGACCAGTCCGAAGCGTTCATGAGCGGAACTCACTTACACAGCGCCACAGTGTCCCTCGCAACAGACAGCTGGGGAAAGCGGTGTTCTGCCTGGCTGTGTCTGCAGCGAGGAGCTCAGGGCATGGAGCTTATGTGAGGGTCTAAGGACGCAGCTGGGGCCGGGCTAGTTTGTTTCAGCGTATGGGGCAATGACCTAGACATCTCGATCGGAGCCCGGGAATGTGCAAGCCCCACTTGGGATCAAGCCATGGGAAAAACCTCCCGCTGGTGGTCACAGAGTGGTGAAGGCACACTGTGATTTTCAGTCTGGACACAAAGAAAAGTGAGGGGAACTGGGGGACCCTATAGTCAACAAGGCTAAAGTTGGGGTCAATGCTGAGGAGTGGGGCTTGGCCCTCCACAGCAGCTGGTCATCAGCCCAGTGCCTGAAACACAGGCAAACTCCATTTTTTTTTTTTACCTGGTTGAACCTAAGCGAAGGCTGCAGCCCTGAGATCTCTAACTTCGCTTCTGACCGATGACACTCAGCCATTCCAGGGCTTTGGATTTTCCCTGCAGTTAAGGATGGCTTTACCATTCCTGCCTGCAGGAACTTCAGAAAACAGGGTGAATTTGCCGAGCCCGTGAGTGGAAGCTGGGAGCAGCCTGAGAAGGAGAGTCACGGGCCTCTTCTCTCCGTGAGACCGGTGGGCTCTCCCAGTGAAGAGCCAGCAAGGCTGGCCAGGAGCCACCAGGAGCAGCTCAGATAAAGTCCTCTTTTGACCAGGAGGGTCCCTGCATTCGCTCATCGGGCTGCCCGTGCGAGGACAGTTGCCACAGCATGGAGCCCACCCTGGGTCCAAAGCCGGGCTCCTCCTCACCTCACTGAGCTGCCTTATCCCTCCAGCTGTAGACAGGGATGGCTCTAACTATGGTTGTTTCAAAAACCGCATGGAACAAAGTGTCTTGAGGCCTGGCCCAGGGTGTCCACTCAGCATGTGGTTGCTCTGCACACGTATCTGCTCGGAAACAGACCTCAGCTTTGGATATCACTAAGGCGGCCCCACCTTTTCCATGCAGACAGAAAAACTAACAGCTGCGCATCATAAAAGCACAGCTTTCAAAAACAAATCTCCAGAAGAAAGGACACCCACCCTGTTAAAAGAACGCAAACATTCCTCCCATATAGGACTGGGAAGAAGCGTGGGGCGGGGGGTTCCCACGAGGGAGAGAGCCAAAGCCAGCCCCACGTCGAGTAAGGATTTATCAGCTAAGCCATTTCCCTGGGAAAAAAGTGAGTTCAAAAGGAGAGTGAGGATCTCAACGGGAGACGACGCCCAGGCCACCGCTCTGTTATTTTGCTGAGTGATGAAAACCATGACCCTGAGCAGTAAGAAGACTCGTCTCACCATCGGATCGGGAAACAAAGAATTGACTGATTTCGTCCCTTTCCATCTTCCTGCTGCCTTGTGGCTCCGCTGCAGTTGCTTCAAGCGATACAGAAGGACAGCAACAGGCTAACCTAGCTAGAGGGCCACCCGCTGGACTGCCCGTTCCAGTGCTCCGTTAGAAGCTGTATGGGCTTATCTCATTTAAGCTGCAAACAACCCTAAGAAGAAAGTAGAGATTTATTTTCCCCATGCTACAGCTGAGGAAACTGAGATGCAGGGCACACAGGTAGAGCTTGCTTCTAAAGCCTGGGCCAGGAGCCACTCTGCATGCATTCAAGTCGGTGTGGAAGTCTGGGCCAGCTGCAGAAGCAGGGTCGCAGAGTTCAGCGCTGGTGGGGGTATCACGCGGATCAAGCATTTTCAACCCTGTAGGATAAAGTGAGCTCACAGTGCAGCTGAAGATCCTGTGCCAGGCAGAAAATCACTCTCCAGCGACGTTCTGCGAGTTCCCATTTCTCCATCTACAGAAACAACAGGCTTACTTTAAGTGAAATGTACCTGGTATGGACTTTGGTAAAAGACACTGAATCCACATCTGCTGATAAAAGGTTTTCAAGGCCATTCAACTATGCCTGGGTGGGGCCACCAAACTTCCTTTTTTCCAAAGTCAAAATCTTCAAAGTTTGTCCCTCCTTAGAATGGCGGTCACAGACCAGTCTCGATGAGCAGGAGGAAGACTTTACAGAATGGAATCCTATTTGCCCCCGGGGAAGAGTCCACAACTGGAGTTGGGAGTGTGCAGTAAAAGGTAGTTTGTTTGGAAAACAAAGCACAGACTGCTCATGTGCCCGGTGGCTAAATTTTCTTTAATCTTTGAGGATCTGTAAAATGGGATTTTAAAAAAGATTAACAATGTAAAAGGAGTATATGCTCATGGTAGAAAGTTTAGAAAAAAGGGAAAAGTATAAAGAAAAAGGTTGCATATAATATCCCTCCACACACCTGGAGATGGCTGCAGCTACCATTTTCATGTTTATTTTATACAGCATATCACCACCATTAGTGGCTACTATTTATCCAGCTCTTCTTTTGTGATAGACACTGTTCTAAGTGCTCTACATGTGTGAATTAATTCACTTGTGGCTGGTACTGTGGTTCCCACTTCACAGAAGGTGAAACTTCCTGTAGAAACAGTAGACTTGCTTCCAGTGACGCACACTGGGAGGGGCTAGGTTTGTCCAAGTTCCTCCAGCTGGTCTGCAGTGGGCCCGGTGGGAACTCAGGAAGTCCACCTCTCAAGCCCATGGGTTACACTGCGCCATGAAACTCCCCTCCTCACCCACCTTTTGTCATTGAGAATCTGAAAATCATTTGGTAATAGCACAAGAGTTTGGAGGCGGGGAGCAGAAAAAGCTGGATGAGCAGCTACTATGTTTGCCCAGGTCTAGTCTATTTCCCTGCAGCAACAGGGCACATGACAGGCTCTTCTCTCCCAAGTCTGGCCTCAGAGCCCTGAGACCCCCAACCACGTGAGAAGGGTTTCTAAAAAGGGTTATGATTTCCAGAGATGTAACTCTGTCCCAACAGAAGCGGGCCATGTTTGTTATCCTCCGCGGAGGTCGAGCTTCTCAAGGCCAATCTCCCCTGTTCCAAGAGGACTGGTAAACGGTTCCCCCCAAAGAAGAGGCAACCACCTTGAAGCCAAGCCTCACCCTGACCACCTGAGGGACAGAAAATGCATGTTGCTCCAAAACGGCAGCCTTCCCGTACCTCAAAAGATGGATGAGGGATCCCATCTCAGCCAGAACACCCTAACTGTCCACCCAACGGAGCCTCAAAATTCTGTACCCCATTGTTCCACTTATGTCAGTAAAGACTCTTGCACGTCGTGATTTTTAATGGTTACTTACACTGTATTCCACTATATGGATATAGTGATGTTTACCAACGCAAATCGGTTGGACATCTGGTTTATTTCCAATATGGGCTATTATTTTTTAAAGCTATTATTAACAACCATGTAGCCAAAACACCGCACATACTCTTTATTTCCTTAAAGACCTAGAAGTGGAATTACTAGGTCAAAGGGGATGCATTGTTTTATGACTTTTGATGGACACTCTCAAATTTCCCTCTCTAGAAATGTTCAGGTTACTCTCCCCACCAGCCTGCATGAGAATGGATAAATCACTGATTGGAGCTGAAATGACCACTTGACTGGTACATGCACCATCGAAAGGCAAGTGGTTGCACTGAATCTGTATAAAAACAAAAAGCTGTGCACAGTCCACCAGATGGCACTCTTTGCTAAGATTTTGGAGTCTTGTTTCAGTACTTGCAAGAAGAAATCAAGGGTATCATATGAAAGCCCAGTAAAATTCAACAGCGAAGGTGTAATAGCTGCAGGTGGGACCTTTAAAATGCTCTTGGGATGTTGTCACCCTTCCTGCTTAAGGTTTCTAGCAACTGCCCACGAGCTCCACTTCAGAGGCACAGAAGTTCCACCAACTGTCCCAGGGCCTTTCTGGGCATGTGTGGCTCCCTCCGCCTCCCTTGTTAATTTCACTCACTCTGGGCTCTTGGCTCCAGGCACCACCTCAGAAAAGCAGATTTGGACCTGCTTGGCTCCCTGTGTGTGGCTCTCTTGGCCCCTTTTAGTGTCCTTGGCTTATCGTGGTTATGATTTTACATTTTTGTGTATGATTGTTTGTTGCCTCTCTCTGTTGCTCCAAGAAGGGTGGCAAGAATGATTTAAAGTACTGGAGTGGTGCAGGGGTCAAAAGGATGGGGTTGGAGCCTACTTACTGGGCAAACAAGTTCCATTACTCTGCTAAGCCTCAGTTTCTTCATCTGCAAAATGGCTCTGAGAATTGGCACCTACCCTATTAAATAAGAAGTTGTACTCCAGGGACTTAGCAAGGGCTCGGTAAGTTTGCTCAGCCATTAGAAGTATGGTCTCCTGTCAAGCAACGCCCTCCGAAAGTGGAAAGAATGAGTGAAGAGCTCGTTTTATCTTCTCCTAAGCCACCAACTTAGACAATATATTGCAAGTTCATATCTGTGTGAACTTTCGGCTCCTCAGGTTCTGGCTGCTTGGGCTGCTGAGGTTTTAGATGGTTTTATCATTGCAGATGAATGACCAGCATGTGGTGGGGTAGGGGGTGGGATGCTGAAGGTCGAGAATGACATGCCTTGGCACTCCTCAGCTGAACACCCTAGAGAGGGGGCTCCAAGGACAGAATTATGTGGATGCCATAGGGGTATCTGCCCCATAGACCATCTTGCTGTAAACACCAGGCTTTATGTCCTCATAAAGTTTGCCCTGGGTGGCTGAATGGTCACCTGGAACTAAGGCCTCCCTGTTGTCCCTTCGGGTTTCTGCTTGTTAGTGAGCTTTCCTGAGGACCCTTTAAGACAGATACCAAGTAAAGGAGGGCATTTGGGGGGTACGGAGGAGCTTCCTCACCTGACCCCATGCCTTGATTGGGGTGTTTCCCTGCTCACCAGTCAGTTCAGCCAGCAGGCATCTATCCTGCTTCCAGGCCGGGGTGACGATGGCCATCCTGCACTCCCTCCGACGACTTCTGACCACAGCTACCTAAGATGCCACTCTCACTCCCAGGCAAAATAGGCTAAAGCCCCTTCACCCTGAGGCCTGCCTTTGAATTCCCCAGCTAGATTTGGGGGTGGGGGTTCTCATTTTTGCTCTTTCTGGGGAACCCCCATTTTCTTGATTTAACTGAGCTTATGCAGATTCTTGGTTTTGGAAAGCCTGTGTTACTGCTTCCCAAAACTGTGTGCCCCACATCGCGGGTCATTGGCAAGATTCCCTTAGGGATAAAATGGGAATTGATCCAGTTCTCCAGACCCGAGATGGACCACGAACTTCTCCCGCGGGTCATCTTCTCATACTTCCTAAGTTCTCGGAATGAGCAGACTTTGGGGCGGAGCGGGGGTGGGTGGGTGGGGGGGCGGGACGCCATCACCTCAGCCCATTGGGGATAGGAGCCCACACGCTACAGGGCCTGGGTTCCCTTCAGGGGGTGCGCGGGCACCCAGACCCCTACCCTTCCTACGCTTTGGATCCGAACAGACGGACCCTTGTGCTCAGCCTGTTCCCAGGCTGGACCAGCGCGGGGTGGGAATGCGAGGTGGGACGGGCCCTGACTGTCGGTCCCGCTCCAGCCCACAAGGGAAGATGGGCCGGGGCGACGCGAAAGCTGGTGAGGAGGTCGCAGGGCGGCGCGGTGGGGCCTAGGCCTCCCAGAACCACGTGGGGCACGGAACGGCCCGCCGGCCCTGCAGGAGGCTCCACGTGCTCGGAGTCGGGCGGGGGGCTGGGGGCCGGGGCCTTGAGGGCGGGGCCTGGCGGGGGGACCAATCGGCAGCGCAGGACGGGGCGGGGCTTGCCGGCGGGCGAGCATAAACGGCGGTGGCGGTGAGGGCGCACGCGCACTGACGCAGCGGCGGCGGTGGTGGGAGGCGTGGGCGGTGTTAGATCCGTAGTTGCTAGTCAGCGGCGCTCACCTCGTGTCCCAGGCCGGGCCAGAGCGGCCGGCGCAGGGCGACGAGCATGGTGGGCGAGGGCCCGAAGCGACGCGCAACGGCGGCCCCGGCGGCCGCGGAGGAGGAGCGGCAGGCGCGGGAGAAGATGCTGGCGGCGCGACGCGCGGACGGCGCGGACCCGGGGGGCGCTGGCGAGGCCGTGACCCTGCAGCGCAGCATCACGCTGCTCAACGGCGTGGCCATCATCGTGGGCACCATCATCGGCTCTGGCATCTTCGTGACGCCCACGGGAGTGCTCAAGGAGGCGGGCTCGCCGGGGCTGGCGCTGGTGGTGTGGGCCGTGTGCGGCGTCTTCTCCATCGTGGGCGCGCTCTGCTACGCCGAGCTGGGCACCACCATCTCCAAGTCGGGCGGCGACTACGCCTACATGCTCGAGGTCTACGGCTCGCTGCCCGCCTTCCTCAAGCTCTGGATCGAGCTGCTCATCATCCGGCCCTCCTCGCAGTACATCGTGGCGCTCGTCTTCGCCACCTACCTGCTCAAGCCGCTCTTCCCCACCTGCCCGGTGCCCGAGGAGGCCGCCAAGCTCGTGGCCTGCCTCTGCGTGCGTGAGTACGGGGCCGGGCCGGGGCTCCCGGGGTCCTGCGTGCCCGGGTCCCGTATCCCCGGAGTCCACCTTCCTGCCTCCCCGGATGGCCACCTCCTACCTCCCCGCATCCCTGGACCATCCCTGCAGTTAGTTCTAGGCTAAGGTCACTGGTCCCACCCAGAACCACGTGTTTCATTCATTCCTTTACACTCTCCGGGCAGCCCCGGGAATGAAAGCTGCAGTGAGACAGACAGCAGGGTCCCTGCCCTGACCCTCCAGAGGGCATTCCACCGTCCCCCTTAACCCACTAGGACTTAAGCCGTTCAAGCAAGCGCCAGCCTTCCTTTGGCCCTGGCTGAGCAGTATTCCCTGCTTCTTGCAAGGCACCCACATGGAGGGCCTAAGCCAATTTCCTGTTTGAGCTCCAGTTACTAATTGGTTGGTTATGGAGAAGGAAATTGCAGTTAAAAAAAAAAGATTACTTGCTTCTGTTGTCCAAACTAGCCTGTCAGGAATCAGTTACACGAGCTAATTCATAGGAACACAGTGCGTGGGGAAATGACTGTTGCTTGCTCAGGCTAAGCAGTGTCAAATCCCCTGAAGGCTGCTCAGCAGTGCAGGAGGGCAGCTTGGCTGCAAATGAAGTCTGTGTGTGTGTTGGGGGTGGCTGGGCTTGATGGTCCCAAGTTGTGCCGAGAAGCAGCCACTGGGCACACATCCCTACTGTTGGTGGGGACAGAGCTGGGGTGTACTTCACCAGGCCAGAGAGAACTGTTGCTTTGCAAAACAGTTTTTTCCTGGGATTTCAGGGGGAAAAAATAGTTTGTACTGCATGTCATGTGATGGGGGGGGGCTTTTGGCAATTCTCAAGCTCATGCCTTGGCCAGTCTCTTGGAAGTGTCCTGCTTTCAAAGTTTACATTGGAGTCCTGGGCATCCAAGACTTAGGTTTATTTACTAGTATTTGCCTTAAGAGCTGCCACCTGTTTTAAGGTTCTACCTGAATCTTGATAGTGCATTCAAATACAGGACTAGCAGGGCTAAATTTATAGTTTTGGGTTATGAGCCATGACATTCAAGGGAATGTGTAATTACTTGGAGTGGCTTCTGTCTAGGAATACCTGTTGGTGCTGCTGGATTTGGGAGCCACGCTGTGCAGCATGGGGAAAGTTGAGACAGGTTCTGTGAACTCAGTGCAGAGGGCAGACTAAGCTCAGAAGCTTTCCTGGGACCCTGAATAGCAACCATGTCATGATATTTGCCCTTTTAAAGGGGAGTCTCAGTGGTGTGGGTCTCAGCTTCAGAAACCTTTGTTTGGTCCAAATCTAGGAATAGTCATAGCCACTGTTGACCTTCCTAAGGACGGGAGTTGGGGAAACCTGCATCTTCTGGTTGAACATTGGAGATGAAGATTTTATGGGATGACGCATTGGGCTGAGTGAGGAAAGGAAAAGGTCTTTAAAGCGGAGATTACTTTGTTTGTTTTGTCATTAGGAGAATTTTACTTGTCCAGTGCTCATCATTGCTAGGTGCTATTTAATGTTTTATCCTAGTATGTAATGACATAGGTAATATCTTTAAAGGGCCTGTGCTCTTTAAAATCGGATACCTGTGTACCGGGCCTTTTTTTCCTGGTAGTGCCGGGAGGAAGTTGAGGAAAATGCCACTTTGGCCCGTTAACAGGAGGGAGATTTAGGATGGAGGGTTTTCTAGTTTTCTCTTTCTAATATGAAAACAGTTAACACATGAATACATTATCACGTAAGCACTGAAGCCCTGCAGACGCTGGGTGAGCAGAGCATGGGGCCATGTTCCTCCTCCTCTGTTCCACCCCCACTTCCATGGCTGACTGGTACTTCTAGAGCTTTCTCTGCTAAACATACTTAGTTGGCTAATTTAAAATATCAACTGGGTCGTAACATGCAACTTGTTCTCCCCCCCCCCTTTTTTTAAGGCTAAAATGGTATTGCCGTGTTTCTGCAGCGTTATGCTAGATTAGGGTTAAGCAACTCTTTCTTCGTTGTACGTGCATGGACAAGTGTGCCTAGCCTGCCCTCTGCAGCCCCCGTGGAGGGCATTTGGAGTTTCCCAGCTTCGCGCAAATGGCAAAAAGATGTGTGGTTTCTAATTTGATAGCCAGAGTGCCTTCCAAAGAGGCTATACTCAGTCGCATGTTCATGGACTTTTCTTGTAATGATAGAGCTTTTAAATATTTTAAATAGCTTTAAACTGTCCATTTTGGCCCAAGTAGGCAAAACCTTGGAATGGTTTCTAGAATGAATACGGCCTTGCCAACGTGCTCAGACCCAGAGGGTTGACTGACGTTGGTTAGGATCCCTTTCAGTTGAACAAGTGAGTGCCACGCTTCCGGCCTAGGGTTGGTAGAACTCCAAACCGACTCAGGGTTTACTCTTTCTCAGGCTTAGAGAGGAGCTAGGAGGTCCTGGGAGGGGGAGACCCTGCCCCTGTAGGGGGCATCCGAGAAGTCCTAGAGCAGGTGGCAAGGGGCAGCCTGGAGGCCTGACCACTGGGCCGATGGCCCTTCAGGGTGTGAAGGAAAGGCCTGGACATTTGGCCTCAGGCGCCATCCTGAGGCCTGTGGACATTGTTCCTGAGGCATGAAAAGCCACAGAAAGTTTTACTGTTTTTTAATGATCATGCATAAAGCTGGGTTCCAGAATTTCCCCTTAGGAAGAGAAGGATCACTCTACCCTGTTCTTTCTGGAGCCTGATCCTACCGAAGGTGCAGGGTGCACGATGGCTGTCAGGGGCCCGCCTCTGAGGCTGCCTCAGGAAAAGGCCTGGTGACAGCACAGGAGGTGTGGATTCCAGAGCAGAGTTCTCATTTCAGTCCCCTGGTCATGTCCCACAAAAAATTTCTTTCTGCTCTTTAAAACTTATATTGTGAACATGGCTTGGCTTTGGTGTTTTCAGTGTTCCTCTGACAGTAAAAACGGAAATAGATCCCATTCTGGTAGGTCTGGATTCAAAATTCAGAGATGAGGTCCCTTCATAGCATATATTTAGTGTGTTTATGTTTTTCATCAGTCATGAAAGTGAGAGAAGCCAGCATGATAAATCTTTCTCGATGGCCATGTGGGATTTAGTATGAGAGTAGGTTTATGTGGGTTGTTTATTGCTTAGTGAAAACTTGGTAGTGTTTACTTGAAATCCAAGGGGTGCCAGGTTTTATCTTAGCAGCAGCAGTCACACAGACGGGTTGAGATTCTCGCTGGGCCAGGGCTTGACTGGGCAGTTTACCTAACCTCGTTGGGCTGCAGCTTTCTCTGCAGTAGGTGTAGTAGTGTCTGCTCAGCATGAGGGTACAAGGTCATGGCCCGTGGCAGGCTCTCAAGTGAGTGGGAGCTGTTTTGGTTCCAAAAAACAGCTGCAGGCCTGGGGGGGGTCCTTCATCTCCAGGGAGTAGTGGAAGACGGGGTTGGGACAGGCTCGCTTCTCCCTCTGCTGAGTCGTGATCACTTACCCAAGCCTGTAGATGTCAGGGGAGTGGCCTACAGACTGCTATTCTGCCACGTGGAAAGCAGAAGTAGCCCACCCTCCTCTCCCTCTCCCAGTTGGGCAGAGGATAGGACCTGCCTGCTGGGACAGCTACCCAGGCCTTGCTGCTCATTTCATCCAAGGTCACCCATCAGTCTTGCAGGGCTCTGGTCTGCTGGAGGCTGGGGACCCTTCTTTGACTTCTCGTGGGAGGTGGTGATGGGTCTACTGAGGCTCCCTGGAGCACAGCTCACCCATCTGTCACTTGGGCAGGGCCTCCTAAACCAGCGTGGGCTGGCGTGGTGGCCATTCTCAGTTGGCGTCGCATGACCTGAGTATTTCTTACCTGGCGTCATGTCAACAGCAACCTGGGTGCTGTTTCGAGAAATCCACTGGGACCCTTTGAGCCTCAGCTTCTGTGTCTGTGGTGTGGGGTATCCCAGCCCTGCTTGGGTATTCAAGAGGATTCTAGGCCACGATGTACTTAGTGTGTACAGCGCCTGGGTCATCCCTGCTGTTCTCAACACTGCCCTTGTCTTCTGTTAGCTTGTAACGTTGACCAGCCCCAGAACTCTCTTCTCATTTAATAAAAAGAAGGAAGGAGTGAGAGGCTGGAGAGAAAAACCAGAGGTGAATGCCTTGTGTCTCCCTGTCCCGGAGCTCTGGGTTGAGGTGACGTGGCTCACCCAGGGTACAGACGTCACCGCAGCTGGCCCTGCCGGGCACTGAAGAAGGATGCAGGGCCTGGAGGGCTGAGGCCATGGGGGTGGGTTCCGGTGGCTGTGGGTGGCCATGGTCAGCTGACGTGAGGGTGGTTGGGGCTGTGACCAGAGCAAGAGAGTGAACGTTTTGCCCCCTGGGTCTTCAAGCCGCCTGAGGGGCGTCCACCACCGTCACGCCCTTTTCTCACCCAGTCCCACGTGAAACCTGGTCCCATTTGGGTTTTGGGACATCAGCCAGCCGCCATGGCTGGGACCCTCACTCAGTGTTTCCAGGGAGCTGGGCAGACCCCAGAAACTCAAGCCGGGGAGCTCAGTGCAGACAATAGCCTGGCGATTAGCACCGAAATCCGACTTTCCCAGCCAGCCATGAAAGTGCTGCTGGTGCCTGAGCAGGTCATGCTGAGTCATGGGATTTGGGGCTGAGGCCCATCAGGGTAGTTCACTGAAGCACATGACCCCAGGATAGACAGGAGACACTAGTGGGAGTTTCTAACCCTTTTTCCCTGGGTCACAGGCCCTTTTGATATTCCCATAGAATGTGCAGAATCTCTGCTCAGAAACACGTACCAGGCGCCTTCCCACCCACAGGTACAAAACAGTGGGGTTCTCAGACCCCGCAGACCTTGGGCTGGGTTAAGAGCCGACCCCCGAGAGTGGGCCCCCAGCATGGCTCATGCTTGGACTCCACCTCTTCTCACATACTGTGCTCCAGCCTTTGAAATCGGTGTTACCATCCCATCTTACAGCTGGGGAAACTGAGTCTGGGGTAGGCTGTGAGCTCAGGGCTGTGGCCCCTGCCTGCATGCTGAACCTTCATTCATTATCAGGCCTGTGGAGCACATGGTGCGTCTCTGGGGAGGGGTGGATGCCAGGGGTCTGGGACAGCATCCATCACCACATCCAGGTGGTCCTATCAGTCAGGGTGAAGTCATGGGTGGATCAGAGGTTTGTCTGTGTTCTGGACTCCTTATCAAGTGCTTCTCTCGCTTCCTGTGGAGAGCCGTCCAGGAAACCTTGCATCTTTCTATCAAAATCTTCACTCTGCAAATCAGTTTCCAGGGCGATATTGGCTGATAGCTCTCTTCATCCACCCCTGGAAGCGCCCCTGGAGGAGGCCATGGCCTGACACACTCACCTCTGTTCTGTGGTCCTCCTGTCCTCCTTCTCTCCTTCCAAGGAGCTGCAGGATTCTGCACCCCCAGCAAGGGTGACCACCCCAAGCCTCGTCTGTGCTGCTGGCTGTGGGGAGCTGCCCAGAGCACACCTGCCCCCACCCCAGTCTTTGTGCATGCTGTCTGCAGCAGTGGGCACACCCCCTCAAGACCCCATGGCAGCCCCCTTCCTCCACCACCCCGTTCCGATGGGAGGGCCTGCACCCAGCACCCAGCAGCTCCTTCCTTGATCCGAGCAGCATCCTGAATTCTTGCTCAGGAAGGTGGGCTCCGCAGGTGACCATCAGCACCTGTGTGCCATAGGGAGGCTCAAAGTGTGGGAACATCTATTTCCCACATCCCTGTACATGAGACCTGCCCCCAGGCAGGGAAGTTTTTCTGGGCCTTGCCCACCTCTCCCGTGTGCCAGGATTTGCTGGCTATGTGAAGAATTAGTACCGACTTCCCATTCGGGCTCTTGGCTGCAACCTGATCCCTGCTGAGTCACCCTGACCTTGGGGCTGGCCGACATCTGTCACTGCTGAGACCCTGTCAAGTGTGAGCTGCTCAAAGTGGAGCTGACACAGAACTGAGGCCACTGCAGTCCTTTCCAGCCCAGTGCCTCGTCCCTGTCTGAACCAACTGCCCATGGCCCGTGTGGGCTTCTGCCCCCACCACGGTCAGGCTGCAGAGCTTGAGTGTTCCTGGAGCTGTGTGTTCACCTTGCCCCCTTTCAGGGACCCCATCAGCATTAGTTGGCTAGAGGGCCCAAGGCTGCTGCAGAAGGCCTGAGTGGGCCTGACTCTGGCTCTTGAATTCTGTGACACCCTCTAGCTGTGCGACCCAGGACTGGGCACTTGGACTCCCTGGGGCTGTGCTTCAGAGCTGAGAGGGCTGGGGGGGGGAGCAGGCCGTGTCTGCAGAGGTCCTGGTAGTCAGCTGCCAGTCATGGCAGGGGCCAGGAATCAAACGCTTGTCAGGCCAGCCTGGCGAGGGGAGCAGTTGGCAGGAAGGAGCACCCGTGCAGTAGCATCCACGCCTTCTCAGCCCGGCCTCAGTCCCTGGTAGTTCTTCCTGAGATGCTTCAGGCCCCACTCAAACTCAGCACTGACAGCTCCCCTCAGCCCAGGGCATCTGTCCCAGCTTTCATCACCTCACCCTCAGGGCCTGATGGTGACTGTGGACAGCCCCCGACCTGATGCATGGGTTGTGCACTGGTTAAGCCCAAATGCACCCCTGTTCAGCGAGTTCATTGCTCAGTATTTGTTTCCACCTGCTGTTCAGATGGAATAGCTAAGAAGGCAGGCCCCCTGTCCAGAGCTGGACTGTGAGCTAAGTGAGGGGTGGCAGCCCCCAGGGTCTGTGCTCCCCTTGGACAGCAAGTGTTGAAAACCCCAGTCAAGTGGCCAGAGCACAGAAGTGGAATTTAGGAGAACTGGGTGTCCTCACTCTACTCTCCAGGAACTGCTGTGTGACTCTCACCAAGTTGGACAACCTCTCTGAATTCTGTTTACCCCAACTATTGGACTGGATGCTACAAAATCCACCCCCCCACCCAAGATGCTGTGACTGAATCGGGTTTCTCTCTTTTTTTCTGCTTCGTAGGAACAGAGGGTTTGGAGGCGGGTTTTCCAAGCCATAGATGTGCAAGGCTCTGCTGGTGATGGAGGGGACTCCTTACCCCTTCCACACGCTGCTTCACCTGTCCTCTGAAGGTGTTCGTGCTGCACTGACCTGTCATGTTAGTAATAGCAGTAGGGTGCCATAGAACATGCTTGCATGTTATTTCACCTGTAAAGCAGGCACCTGCATTCTTGTTTATTAGAGGAGGAAACAGAGGCTCAGACATATTAGGTAACTTGCCTGAGGTCCCACAGACTGATTTTAGAGCTGGTGGGTGGGGTGTCTCCTTCCTTCTGTTCTGGCTGTTTCTTGGAGCCAGGACCCTTAGGAAACCTTTATCCACCAGGACGCTCACTTCAGAACCCCGTAAGTAAAGTCACTGTTTGCGGATTTTCCTACTTACCTCAGGATTCAGGGTGTTACTGATTTCAGAGTTTACTAAATCTGCCTCTTTCTGGTGTGTTTTGAAATGAATGTGTCATCTCTGTTTCCAGACAGTTGCCAACACCTCCACCCCATGCCAGCAGGGACTGTGTGTGGTCAGGCATAACTCAGCCCTGGTTAAAAATGGAAAAATATGGAAATGTGTTTGAGGGCTGGTTACAGGTAATTTGGAGATGTGATGTCAGCCTATTAATAATTTGTTTTCACAGAAAGTCAGAAGTGGAGGTGGGGAGCCAGGCGGGAGGGTCAGTGTCTCCGTTTGGATGGAAATTCTGGCCTGTCCTGCAGGAGTGGCCTCTCTGCAAAGACTGGGCATCAGGACTGGAGAAGTTTCTTCCGCTTCTAGCAACCTCTGGGTCCCATCTGAACAACTCCCTGCCCCAGAATTGCTTCATTTTCCTTCAGTTTTCCAGACTATTTAGAGGTCCTGGTCTCACCTAGGGGAGGTGATAGGGCAGGGGCTGGTTCTGGAGGTGCAGTCATCCTTGTCAGTGGTGATTGTCGGTAGTGATGTCACCCTCTGGGTCTGCACGTGGGACCCTGGACCAGCAGCAGCAGCTTCCCTGGGAACTTGGCCGAATGCAGACTCTCAGCCCCACCCCATGCCTGCCTGGTCAGAAGCTCTGGGGGGTCCCCTCCCTGAGTCTGTTCTTATAGGTTCCCGGGAGTTCTGACACACTCTCAAGTGTGAGTGAGCTTGAGTGACCCCATCTGAGCAGCAGGAATAAGAGAGCTCAAAGCAAGAAGTGAATTGGTGCTGGGGGGTACAGGGGAGACCATGGAGGCTTGTGGGGGAGGGGAGGCTGACCATGAGTGGAGAAGGTGGGGGCTCGCCCCAGTCCAGAGTACCTCTAGACTTCAAGGGGCCGGGCAGGGTGGTGCTGGTTTTAGTAAGCCCCATGTGCTGTGGGCCCCCACTAAATTTGGGGCCCCTGTGTGAATGGAATGGATTTGGACGATGCCATCCTTGGTAGCCTGCAGTGCCTGCAGACAGGGCTCCAGGGTCAGTGCCAAGTGTTGTGTTTGACAGGTGCCAGGCTAGGCTCGGAGTGTCAGTGGGCTGGGCTGGGCTGGGCTGGGCTGGGCTGGCTGGCTGGCTGCCTGCCTGCCTGTTGGGCCCAGGTCTTGGGCCAGCTGTGGTCGTAGTGGTCAGCTGGTGCTGTTCTCGGGCCCAGTGCCAGCTGCTGCACTGGGTGTACCCCGGACACCAGGCTGGATGAGCTTCCTGGAAGCAGCACAGCCTGCCTGCCCCTTCCCCTGTGCTGTCTTGGGGGCCTGCGGGGAAATAGCGGTGCTGCTGTAGAGTTCTGGGTGAAACGATCCTTGCGGCCCAAGTGTCTGACAGCTGGGCCCCCTGTGTGAGGCAGCACAGCTATTCGCAGGCTGCAGGGGTCTCTGCTCCACGTACTGGCCTTTTCATTGAGAACTGAAAACCACGCCCAGAAAGCACCTTTTTACAAAAGACTCCTTTGTGGAAGTCCGGGCTGCATGTTAGCAGCACCTCTGTCCTTACTGGGTCAGAAAGGACAAAATGGTGTGCCCTAGGGCCAGGCACTCTGAGCCTGCATCCCGCATGCAGCCATTTACAGACAGGCCCAAGGCCGAGTGCTGGAGCTGCTGCTCAGAGCTGGATTCCGTGGTTCTGTCCAGCTAGGGGCCGGACAGGCGGGACAGCGGCTGGGGAGTGGCTTCAGGCCTGGAGAGAGGATTTTCATCATGGACGGGCTGGCCTTATCAATCGATGGTCCTGTACCTAGTAACTGTTCTTGGGAAGATCAGGCATTGGGACTTGTGGGGAGGCCTGCAGGGTTCCCACCCAGCTGTGGCCCAACAGGTCACTGCTGCTGCTGCCCCGTGGACATGGTTGAGGAGCCTCTTTCTGGGAACGGTGGGAGGGTCCAGGCTCCATGGCTTTGCTCTGTGTCCCAAGTGGACATGCTTGTTACCTGCCCCTCCCCCAACTGTCCTTCTGTCCTGGTGGGACAGGCCCCCGAGACTGAGATGCCAGTGTGACACCAGGGCTGGGCTCACTCTATGGAGGTCAGAGTTTCTGCTGGGTCAGGAAGGGAAGGGGCACAGGCTCCCAGAGCCTTCGAGTGCTGCTCTGATGGTCCCCTCTCAAAAGGGAGAGGCTGGGGGCCAGGACAAGGCCAGCTGCATGTTTTGCAAGTAAAGTGTGTGTGTTTCAGTGGTTTGTGTATGCACCGCCCCACCCCCTGTCCAGAGCATCTTCTCTCACACCCTCTTATGAAGTCGGCATCCCTGGGGGCCCCACCCCAGAGACAGGGAGGCAGGATGGAGCGAGGCGGAGCTTCATGCCTCCCCTAAGACACCCCCACCCTGAGCCAGTGGGTGTTAATGTGTTGCTGAAGCATTGGTGGACTGGCCATTGTCCCTAGCTCCTTCCCGTGACTCTCTGGACATGTGTGATGTTGCTGGTTAGCCAGGACAAGAGTGAAATTTGAGCTTTAATGCAACCAGGTGTCCTGGGCCTGGCCACGATGGGTGGTGGCATTGGGTGTTGCTGGGGGGTTTTCCCTCCTTCCTGGGGCAGTGTGTCTTGTCATCAAGACACCCAGAAAATGATGGTGTTTTGGTGGCCCAAACACCTGACCCAGGTGGGGCTGGGGGTGCTAAGAGTGCAAATGGAGCCCCCAACAGAGGAGGGGTGCCTGGGCAGGCAGTGCTCCTGGATCACACTTGAGCTGTGGGGACTTTGCCAGCCTCTGGGTGGGCTGTGGGCTTCATGGTGCAGCAGGACCTGGGTGGGGAAGACACAGACCTGAAGAAGGAAGCGTCCCCGCTGCGGCCTGCCCTGGCTGTCTGCACGCAGGCAGGGCGCTGGCCTTATCTGCGTGGCCCCAGCTGTTGCCTTTAGCCAGCACAGCCATGCTTATCTGGGGGTGCCGGTTCAGGCAACCTCCAAAGGGCCCCGTGTGCCTGTCCTCAGCCCCACTTGTTCTTGCTTGCGGCACAGCTGCTTTCTCCTGCCTCTCCTCCTTCTGTGGGGGCTGTGAGTTAACCCTGAGTCTTCTGTGCCCGAGCCACCGCCTCCCAGCTGCAGGTGTGGAAACTGAGGCCAGGAAGTCAGGCAGCTTGTCAGCGTGGGGGAGCTGAGACTCAAACCCAGCTCCCAACCTCCCTGATGCTGACCAGTCTTGCTAAGGCTAAAGGGCGCTGGGTCCAGATGAATTCATTCATTTTTTTAAGATGATACTTCATTTTGAAATTTTAGAAAAAGAAACACTGGAATATAATAAAGTCCTTGTTTACTCAGCGTCCAAAATTGATGTACATTAGACATCCGTTGTGTATTTCAGTCCTTTTCATAAAAGAGATAAGTATTCTAAAGCCCCCTTTGTTTTGTGATGGTTTCAGTCCCCCCCAACTGTGGCGCTGCAGCTCCACCTGAGCTATGCATGGTCTGTGGACTTTTATATCATGACCTAAGCAGGAGCTCGGCCCATGTGGCAGTGGTCTGGCACCTGCTGGTTCTCTTTCCGCTGGGCACTTGCTAGGGCTCAGGACATTTTTAGGCCCAGAGCAGCTGGGCTGGGTCTCAGGAGGGGCCCTGATCTCTGTCCTGCCTCCAGTGACAGCCACGATGGCGTCATCGCCCAGCACGACGTCAGCACAGGACAGTCCAGGGCTGAGGACAACTGGGCAAGTTGCTTCCTTTCCTGGAGCCCCCAGTGTCTTCGTCTGGAATGGGGGAGACCCCCAGCAGACGGCAGCTGGAGCAGAGAGGCAGGGGCTGAGCCTCCGGAGCAGCAGCAGAAGGGCGGGCGAGGCAGCCTCCAGTGCCCCCTCCCAGGACATGAATGGGCGGGTGATGGAGCCTCCAGCCCCTTACTGAACACGGAAGTGCAGAAGCGCATGTGACAGGGGGCGGGGCCAAGCCAAGCGGCACCTGCTGCTTTGTTGCGTCAGCACTAGGCCCTTGGCTGGCCGCCTGGGGCTGGACCAGAAGGCACTGGCTGGAAGCATCTCCACATCGCTGGGGAGAAGCCCCAGGAAGAGGGAATTATGTGACTAGCCCTCCTCCTGGTCCCCCACTCTGTCCACTTTCGGAGGGGGGCGTGCTGGGGAGGCTCCAAGTGTCTCATGTTAGAGCAGCGGCTAAAACAACCACTTCCAAGCATTTTCCAACCAGACCTTCCCAGTGCATGGTGTGTGGTCTTGGTCAGCTGGAGCCACACACAGAGCAGTAAAGAGAAAAGGGAGTGGTTATTAAGGTGCCGGTCAACTTCTGAGAGAGGCGAGCAGACATGAGACAGGCTTGTCCTGTCCCCAGCACAGTGGGGGAGGGGCTTCCTGTTCTGCCTGAAAGGTCAGGTCTCCTCTGGTTAATTAGTGTGGATTTATTTCCTCGCATCCTGAAATTAGTTGTAATTAGCTTAGCTGGCGGAAAGCCACCTTAAGTGCACGGGGCCTGGGTTGACCTGGCCTTTCTGAGTGTTAGTTCCCTTGGGAAGAGCAGAGGTGAGCCTAAGACCCGCAGGCTTTCTTACCTTCCTGCAGCCTTCCTGGGAAGCATTAGGTGCGGGGGCTATGGAGGGGCGCTGTGCTGATTGGGGATAAGGTCCCCGGCTGGAGCCTTTGCTGATTTTGGGGGTGTACATACTCCAAGCGACTGACAAGGTCACTGCGCTGGGGGTTACAGGGTGTTTTCAGCACAGCTATTCTGCAGCTGCAAGCACGGATGAGTAGGGAATAGCGTGGCAGGAAGCGACGGGTGCAGTGTAGCCCTGCCTTTGCATGGACATCGTTTTGTTTCATCTTAAGCTGCAGAGAGGCTGTGTTTAGCCCCAGCTCTCAGCAGAGCCCTGAGCGTGTAACGCCGCCGTCTCCTGCACACCACATCTCAACAAGACACCCCCTCTCCCTTACACCACTTTGGCTCAGGGCTAGGGTCTCACCAGGGCCTGGGCAGGACTTGCTAGCATCTGGGAGCATCTGTTGGTCTGTCTTAGTGGCCATCTGTGTGCCCGGCCCCCCAGTCTCCTGCTGGTGCTGCCAGTCCCCATCACAGCTCCTTCTAGGGCGGGGCGGTTTCCAACTACCTGTGGAGCTGCTTAGACATCTGTGTGATGGTGGAAGCCATCTTCTGTTGTCAACATGAGCTGTTGACACAGCAGCAGGGTGGAGAGCGTGTGCAGATTTCTGTGCTGGCCGAGCCCACCTGAGCGTCACGGCTTGCTGGGGGGTCTCGGGCGTGTCCACACACGCTCACCTGCAGCCCTGTCTAGGCCCAGTCAGAATTGCTGCTTGAGCTGTCAGAGACTTGTGCACACGGGACACCAACTCATCTGTTTTGGCTGTCAGATTCAATGGGAGATTCTCTTTGGAGAAAGGGCCCACCCTCACAGCTCTGCTAGTGCTGTGCTGGAATCACATGAGCAGGTGAAATGTTGAGCAGGTGAGAAAGGTGAGCGTGGCCATCCTCCAGACGGCAGGTTGGCCTCTTTAACCCGAGTCTGAGGACAGTGCTCTCAGAGACCAGCCTTCACAGGAGGGACCCCAGGTGTGCAGCAAGTGCAGTGGGGGAGGGAGGAAGGTGATTTTGACAGAGTCCCTTAGGAGGCTGACATCCATTCATCTTGAGGGAAAACCCTTAGGATCTGGCTGGTTAGCTCAGTTGGTTAGTGAGGTGTTGTAACACCAAGGTCAAGGGTTTGGACCCCTGTACTGGCCAGCCACCAAAAAGTCAAATAAAAGGAAACTTTTTATGACAGCCCAGGGACACCTGAGATCTCAGCTGTTTAGGGAGTTTGACATTGTCACCCTTTTACCCTGGACATGGAGAACAGCTTACTTTATCAAAACAGGCCTGAGAAGACCAGAAACTGCAGAAGGGGTGTGGGAGGAATGGGGGAGCTTCTGCTCGAGCCCAGCCCTGGCCCCAGCCCAGCCTGCCGACTGGCAGGTTCCTCTCCCTGCTGCGCCTGCTCTAGGTAATAACCGAATTTTGTCGTGACTGCCTGCCTTCTGTCCCCACAGTGCTGCTCACGGCCGTGAACTGCTACAGCGTGAAGGCTGCCACACGGGTCCAGGATGCCTTCGCTGCCGCCAAGCTCCTGGCGCTGGCCTTGATCATTCTGCTTGGCTTCGTCCAGATTGGGAAGGGTGAGTGTGGCCAGGGACCCCGCCAGCACCCTTTAGACTATGCCTGGGGCTCCTGAAGCAGCCGAGGCTCAGGATCCTGATATGGCACTTGGCACCTGCTCTGTGTCCCCTCAATTTGTGTGCCCAGCTGCTGCACGGTGGGCTTCACGTTTCCCCTCTTGGGGAAGGTTGCCCAGCAAGTTCAGTTGGCCCCAACATGGGCAGGGAGCCCTGCATGCTTCTGGGGGCTTGTGTCGAGGGCCTAGGGGCCTGACACACAGTGAGCACGACAGAGGGGCCCTGCAACTTCTTGCTTGTTACACAGTAAGTTCGAAGGTCTTAAGTGCCCAGTCAACAAATCTCAACCACACCTGGAGAGGACATAGCACATTCCAGCCCCAGCAGGGCTCTCGCCCAGCATGCTGACTTCTTCTGCCACTGGTGTCAGCTTCACTGTGTGACATCACTGGTGGCGTGTGCTCTCCCGTGGCTGGGCTGTGTTTCTTGTCATGCTATGATTTATTCATCGTTCTGTGGGTGGTGTGGGGTTATCTTCACATGTCTGGCTATTGTGGAAAATGCTGCCAGGAACGTTCTTGTTGGAGTTTCTGGGTGTGGCAGAGGTGGGAGGGGGCTCAGCTGGGGACTAGGCCTGCAGGTGCTGCCCCATTTGCAGAACAAGGAACACCATCTTCCTTCTCTGTTTAATTTAAATAAAAGATCAGATAGGCATAAGAAATTGAATAGAAATCTCTTGTAACCCCACCTCTCAGGCGTGCCCACCATTAACATCCAGAGGCCAAGTTAGGATTGTGGGTTTTAAGGCTGGATAAACCAGGGTTTGGTCATATGCTGAGTGACCTTGAGGAAATCACTTACCCTCTCTGAGCCTCTTTCCCTGGCTGCCTTCTCTTGGGGCTGCTGGTAGGAATAAATAGAAAATATGTAGAAAATGTCCCACCCAGCATACACACATATGAGGGTGCTTCAAAAAGCTCATAGAAAAATTGAATTAAGAGACAATGTAAGTTCTTCCATGAACTTTTTGAAGCTCTTTCTGTGTCCTTGCCTGCTGACCTGCCTCATTCTTTTCCACATGTGCAGTGTTCCATGGGAAGAACGAGCTGCAGCTTACCACACAGTCCCCTGTTCAGGCATTTTGGACACATGTTTCTGGGCACCGATTCAGCCTTTGGCCAGCACAGTTGCAGAAGTGAGGAGGCCCCGCCCCGTTCCTCCAGCCCAGCTCTGCCACCTCTGTCTGTAATTCTTTCTCAGTCTGTCTCTACTCTTGTAGCTGGCCAGCTCCTCTCCACGGGACCCTGGCCAGTCCACTTCACCTAGGAGCTCCAGTGGCCCTGGAATTATTGGGGCTGTCACTCAGGTCCTAGCACCAGGGGCCAGGCAGATCCTGGTTATTGCAACTCGGCAGACAGGCACTGAGCTGCTGTAGAGAAGGCTCCCATCCTGGTGCGGTCGTGGGGGTCAGTTGGGACACCAGGGCCCATGTCTGTGCTGTGGAGAGCAGGGCAGGGCTGTGGCACACAGCAGCTTTCCCAGCCTGAGTCACTTGCTCCTGGAGGCAGGACCCTTGGTCTTTAGTAAGGCGAGCTGGGGTTTGGGCTGGGTCTGCCCTTGCCCTTGCCCTTTCCATCTTCTGTGTGCACTTCTGCTTCCAGAATCCCATGCAGGCCGAGGGAGCACACACTATGCTCCTCTCCAGCATGAGGCCCGCACTTCAGCGGCTGTCGCCCTCCTGTGGCCCACCCTCCTGCATACTCTGGGGCTTCTGCCTGTGATACATGTCTGGCCTCAGCCTGGCTCCCCTCCCCTCCTGCTGGCCACATGGGGCACCTCACTTTATGGACAGAGTTTATCTGAGAAGTCATGTCCACAACCTTCATTGGAGCCCAGGAGGGAAATGCACCGTTAAGGACTTAGTTGGGGAACTTGGAGCTGCAGACCTGCCCTGCGTGGCCCCCGGGGGGTAGAGGGAAGCCACAGTGCTGGTCTGTGCTACCCAGCAAAGTGGAAGCACACGTCCGGGTGATTCGGGCCAGGTTACCTTCGTTAAATACGTTAACCTGTGTAAAGCGTTCAGTTCACGCCTGGCACCTAGTAACTGTCCAGCAGGCATTAGCGGGTGTCCTGTCGTCATTCTCAGGTGACTCTGGACGGTGGCCCAAGTCTCAGCTTCAAGCACTTGACCTCATCTTGCACACGTGCGTCTGGCTAGTGATCCTTAGAATCAGCTGGGGGCACGTGAAGCACATCCCAAGAGCCCCATGAGCAGGGCTGGGGTTGGAATCCCCGATTCTGCTGCATCCCGTTCGCTTTGTCTCTAGGAACTCAGAGTGAGGACCCACTGCTGGGGAGGTGGCCAGGGCTGAGTAACTCCCCCTCCTCATGGAGAGCTTGGCAGGTCAGGACTCATTTTTGGGCAGAAGAAAAAAATCCATCCTGCACCTGCCAGACTTTGTTCAGCCAGAAAATGTGTTGCTTGGTAGGTTTTTCGCTTGGGAAGGTGTTTGTTGGACTGCTGTGATTAGATGAAGACAGATGAGGAATTTAGGAGGGGGAACGGGATTTTTATAAAAACAGATTTCAGCAGGGACAGCAAAGAGCTTTTGTTCTACGTGAATACGTAATATGTTTGAGATTCTGTTTGCCATTGAAAACATTGCCCCACTCCCCACCCCCGTTAATTGCTTTTTGAACTTTGGGATACAGTGCAGCGTCTGCAAAATTCCTGTCTCCTGTTTTTCCTCAGGAGATTATTTTGTTCCCAGATGAATGCCTTTGCTTCTACAGGACACATTGTTCAAACGCTGAGCCCTTTCTTTCAAAGCAGTTATCCAGTTTTATTTCTCTGCCGGGTGTGGAGCCCTTGGGCAGCCTGCCCGGTCCCCACGTCGAGAGCTGGCGGCAGGGCCCCGGTCCTTCGAGGCAGAGACTCCGGCTGGCTTGTGTGCAGATGGGCTGCCTCCCCCTGCTGTGTTCTCTTCTTGTCACACGTCCCTCACCTACGACTTGCAGAAGAGGCATGGCCCCACGGTCAGACTGTTCCCAAAGACGAGTGGGGACCAGTCCTTTGCCTCTGTTGGAGTGGGCTGTGAAAGGCTCTTCTCTCTGCATAGTGACAGTGGCCAGGCCTTCCTGGAGGACACACAGTGGGACCCATTGTGTTTCTGCTGGGCAGCAAGCTCGCCTCTCCCTGAGCAGTTACAGGTGGGGCTGGGTGGTTGCACAGATGAAAAGGCTCCATGAAAGTGCCTTCCTTCCCTCCTCCACGTTGCGCCCCTAAGGTTATTCCTCCCCCATGATCTGCCCTCTGCTCTGTCCACACAAAGGATAGGAATCTCGCCTCGTCTGGGCTGCCAGGAGGTTGTGGGAGGAAGAGTGCTCCTCTGCCCAGGGCTCAGACCCCCACTCTGAGCATCCCCCGATCGCCCAGTCACATGGGGGCTCTGCAGTCCTGAGCGAGGCTCTTCCTGGCCACATGTTGGCCATCTCCGTGTCCCAGCAGTGAGTGACAGTGTGCCAGCGGGGCTGGGTGGCAGGAGCCTGATTTGCAGTGTCTAAACGGTTCTTTTCATTTGCTTCTGAGGTTGATGAGGCCCCCAGAGCTTAGAGAAGTGGGGCTGCCCGCCCTGGTCCTGCAGCTGCTGAGCAGTGGGCCGGGCTGACTCCACACAGCCTATGACCACAGCACAGTGTGCAGGGAGGAAGCTCCTGTGGTGGTGGCCTCCTCCGCAGGGGCGGCAGCCTGTCTGCTCTCAGGAGGTCTGTGTGGGTGTCAGAGTCCTCACAGCAGAGGCTGCCGGGAAAGTTCCCAGATGGCCCAGGACACTAGGCCCACAAGGAGACCTTCATCTCAGGAGGGTCCCTCAGCTTTCCTGAGCCTCAGTTTCCTTCTCTGTAAAATTGTGGCAACCACGACACCATGGGAAGGGCAGTACCCAGGGAGCAGCAGAGGGATGTGAGAGTGTCAGTGTCTGCCGTGGACGCTACCCGGTTTGTGGTCACCTGCGCAGCAGCCAAGGATCAGGCCGCAGGCAGAGGCCAACTTGCGCCTGACTGTGCTGTCTTCAGAACTTCACCAGCACTGCAGTGGCCTCCCGCCCAGCCCCTCTGCAGTGTGACGTCCAGCCTCAGCCCCCATCTCGGCCTTGTCCTGTGCCCTCCTTCCTGGTGTGGGCATCCAGCCCAGGGTGGGTGTTTCTGCTAAAGGCCTATCTCAGCCACGACTCCGTGCCCAGATGCTGGGCAGTGACCATGGACAAGCACAAGCATGTTCTACTAGGGACAGATTTTACCACAGTTCGGCCGTCTGTGACTCTGGGGGGTAGAGTTGAGTAGCCCCACAGGACCTGCTCTGCGGGCCTCACTCCACCTGCGTGTGTCCGTGACCCTTAGCTGAGCAGAGCAGCGTGGTGGCTGGAGGGCCCCAGAGGGCCCCAGGCAGGATCCTCGAGGTGCCTCAGTGGGACTCGGAGCCCAGCCTGCTATCCGACCCCCAGATTGGGTCCGTGGACTTCTGGGGAACCCTGTGTGGCCCTCCCCAAGAGACAGGGCAGGGCGGGAGCTGGACTTGCAGCCCACCTGGGACCCCAGCTCTTCCACGCCCTGACGGGGACGGTTCATTTGAGCCCCGGTGTCCTCCCTGGAGGATGCATGATTGTCCCTCACAGGAAGGAGGTAAGGCACACTGAGTGCCTGGCACAGGGAGGCCATTGCCATGGAAGGTTCTGGAGGGGACCTGAAGAGGCACCCCCCAGAAGCCTAACATTACTGCCCTTTCTGCAGCTCACGCCCCAACTCCTGCTGGCTCTCTGCGAGGTTGAGAGTGGGAAAGGGACAGTTTCAGGTCAGAGTGGTCTGGTGCTAGGGCCCAGTCCAGGTACCCGCAGGGCTGGTTTCCAGGGAGCACCCGCTCCTAGTTAACGGACAGCGCCAACTCACTGTGTCCTCACGTGGCTGGGAGAACATGCTGTCTGGGTTCTCCTCCCACGAGGACACCAATCCTTTCGGACCACGGCCTTACCCTTAAGCCTCCACTTACCCTTAACTGTCTTTAGAGGCCTCATGTCCAAGTACAGCCATGCTGGGGGTCAGGGGAACACGAGTCAGTCCGTGGCAGAACCTGAGCTTCAGGCACTGCTCTGCCGGCAGGAAGAAGGGCAGGCTGTGCGCCCTCACAGCGAATCCCAAGTGAGTCCAGAGGTGTGTTTAACTGAGAGAGAAAACCAAATAGCCCAGCCCAGTGCTGCCCAAGCAAACTTGGGAGGGAAGCGCCCAGGCCAGCCTCCTCTTTATGGGGGCTTCAGGGCATCTGTCTGTGACATGAAGTGTCACGCTAGGCCAGGTAGGCTGCCGTACCCAGGGGCCTCAGTGCCCTCACCCCAGATGGATCTGCCCACTGAATGCCCAGAGCAGTGGCTCAGTGGCGTCGGCCTGGCCCATGGAGCCTCTGTGCCACCTTGCAGGATGTGTGGTTGATGGAGGGACAATGGGGGTGCTTGCTTTTTTTCCTTTGGCTATTCTTTGATGCCGTGTGAGTCCTCCCCCTGCCATGGTTCTGTGCCAACTCCACATCTGGGAGGACTCTGCAAATCGCACACTTTGCTTGTGCCACGCTCAGCCGTGGAGCCAGAGCACAGGAGCTGGCTCCACCAGCGCTGCCTCACCTCCCAGCCTGGGGCTCGGACGCAGTGACAGAGGCTGTCCAGGCCAGGCTGGCAGCAGGAGCCGATGGGGGTGAGTGAAGCCAGCTTCCTGTGCTTTGGTTCCACGTCCATCACAAGCAAGCCCTGAGCTAGGGACAGTCTCAGGGACTGTCACATCCTGTGTGTTGGAAAAGGGGGACTGTCCAGCCTGGATTTGAGGTCCAAAGCTAATTGCACAGCAGAAGTGCTGCTCCTTCAAGAGTTTAAAATACAGATGGGCACCACAGCAGACATTAGCTGTCTGGCTTCAGCCAGAACCCCCCAAGCTCACATTCCTGCCCCATCACCATTCCCAGACGTCAGACAGAGCCAGAGCAAAACAGGCATCTGGAAACTGGAGACAAGGAGAGAGTGGCCCGGGATGTAGCCCCCAGGAAGGCCCTAGGCTTTGGATGGAACTGTGTGGCAGTCACTGCGCTTTCTCCTGGAGCCTGCACAGGGCAGCAGTGCCGCGGCACGCCAACCCGCAGGGCCTGGAGTCGCCAGCACTGGCCATGTGTCACCCGTCTTACAGATGAGAGGCCTGAGGCTGCTCACTTGGCCAGTGACTGGGAAGTGGGTGGAGGCCCCAGCTGCTGTGAGTCCTGATGGTGAGCGTGGGGCACAGAGTGGAGACCCTGCGGGCTGCCTGGGTGGAGCAAGGCTGCGAGGTCAGCCTGTCTGCTTGTGTGATCCTGCGGTGCCACACCAGGCATTCATACTCTCCCAGACCTGCAGGCCAAAAGTCCAAAGACTAAGGTGTTGCCTGCCTCTTGCAGTGTCTGGTGGCTCCAGGCGTTCCTTGGCCAGTGGCCACATGGCTCCAGTTTCTGCCTCTGTCATCACATGGCCGTCGTCCTTCTACTTGTGTTTTTCTGCCTCTTATAAGGACATACATGACTGGATTTAGGGCCCACTTAAATCCAGGATGCTCTCATCTCAAGATCCTTAACTAATTACAAAGACCATATTTCCAAATAAGGACACATTCTACAGTTCTGAGTGGACAAGGATTTTGGGGGACACTCTTCAACACCCTCTATGACTTACATGACAACCACCTTGAACCCCAGAGGGTTGAAGTGGGTTGGAAGACAGATGCTCCAGCACAGCAGATGGGCCCCTATTTGAGGAAGGACTTTTGTGGTCAGTGTGTCCTGAGTCCCAGTCCCTGGAGGTATGCCTGTGGTCTGGGTGAGGCCTGGCTAGCCCTGAGGTTCTGGAATTTTCTCTAGCTGCTTCCCAGCCCCAGCGGCTGGCTCAGGGCCCTCCACTTTCTCCAGATTGTGGGGTTTCCCCATGCCTAGGGCCCAGGAGAGGCCCTGTGAGCTTTGGGCCAGGCCTTTCCCTCCCTATGCACATAGGGCCGGGCGAGGTCTCAGGGGATACAGTGGCCAAGGGGAGCCTTGGTCCTCTGAGTCAGGAGCCAAAGGGCTGGCCGTGTCACCCAGTGGGAGAAGCTTGGCTCTTGGTCTGTTCCCATGAGTGCTCGGCCGTGGGGGCCTCTGTCATTGAGGGTGGGAGTTCCCCCTCCCCTGGGTGGATGGTTCCCGTGGCTATATCTCCATGACATGAGGATTTGGGCCAGTTTTCCTGAGATCATGTCCCCAAGGCCCACCGCAATTAACCAGTTCTCGAGGGCACCTGGTTGCCAGGAGCTGACTTTGGGTTCCCAGGGCTGCGCTGGTGTTTGCAATCTGTAGGCACTATCAGCGTCTGGTGCATGTGAGTTTTCATGATGTCCCCATTGAGGAGGATGCCAGCTGTGGGCAAGCTGAGGGCCAGGATCCACCCTGAGATAGGGCTGCTGCCTCCACTTGGCCAGAGAGGGGGGAGGAGGCTTTTGAGCTGTGCAGAAAAGCCCCCCAAGAAGGGCGGGGTGGTGTGGGGACCCACAACGCGCTGGGAACCATCAGCTTCGTGCCGAGTCCCAGGACGCTCATGTCTCCACCGACTCCTGCCAATTTTCTACTCTGTTCGTGGTGATTCTTTTCCCACCTGTCTTCCCTATCTCACTATCGGCTCCTTGAGGACAAAGATTGTGTCCTGTGCCTGATACTTTGTGCTAAATTGAGGATGAGTCTCAGTTCAGCGTCTGGGGTTGAGAAGGCCGAGAGGAGCTGGCCCTGCTGTGCCCAGGGAGTGTGGGCTCGTGCCAGATGCCAGTCCCTTTCTTCTCGAGAGCCCCCGGCACAGCTGGCGGGCACGTGTCTTGTGCATTGCAGGATATTGACCACTAGATGTCAATCCACCCTTGCCCCCACCCATTCATGACAACCTCAAATATCTCCAGGCAGTGCCAAATGTCCCCTGGTTGTGGTGTGGGGGTGGCACATGGCAGCATCCTCTCCCAGGAGGTGTATGCCTCCATCTCCTCCCCAGTGGCCAGCTCAGGGCCAGGTACAGAGTAGCTGCCCCTGTGCTGGTTTAAATGGACAAGTGTGGCCACCTCCCTGCTTTGTCTTGCTGCTCTAAGACCAGCAGGCAGGACCCTCCCCAGCTCCAGGTCACCCTGAGCAGAGCTGCTAGAGAGCAGGATGGTGGGGCAGGCAGAGCCCTGGGCCCCCTTAGGCTGTGCCAGCCACAGGGACAGCTCTTGGGGGGAGTCCAGGCCAAGTCACTGCACTGGGCCAGAGGACCTGGCTCCCACTCTGTAGAGAGAAGGGGACAGCCTGCCTGGCCACATTTAGTCGGGGGCCCAGCAAAGCTGCAGGCCTCCCATGCTGGGTTGGTGTCCAATGTGGCCTGAGGCTGGCCAGGCTCCACGGCTTCCCTACAGGGCAGCTCACAGGCACTTCTGTACACTGCACGCCCTCCTCTCCATTTCTGGTGGGAATGGGGAGCAGCACAGAGAGACTTGAGGTAGATTGGTTGGGGGCCCCCAAATAGCCAAATCCTTGACAGAGAGAAATGGCCCCTGCCCTCCCACCCTCCCCCACCATGCAGCTTTGCTCAAGGCTGCATGGTCTGGGGGTGCCATTCTTCCCTATGCCTGGGCGTCTACTTTCCTCCAAGGGGCTCCAAGCACTTTGCAGAGAGGGAGTGAGGCCCCAGACAGTCTAAACCTATGGAGGTCCAGGTGGGTAAGCCCTGGCTGCACCTGTCCTGGGAATAGAAGCCAGGTGGCTGATTGAGAGAGATCTGGCACAGATGCCCCCCATCATGAAAGCATAAAGTTAGCAGGCCTCGAGGCTGACCACAGCTGGCTCCTGCCTAAAAAACTTCACGCTACGTCTCAAGCCCCATATTTTATCCTCAGCAAAAACAGCTAGCCACCCCCATGCTGTGATCAGATGCCACCCTTGTCTTCACGAGACTGAAAGCCAGAGGCCAGGTTCTGGGGGTCAACATGTCTGGTGGGGACCCTGGTCACCATGAATGACACGGCGGGAAAGCAGGGTCTCATGCCCCAGCAGATGGCCCGTGCCTCTGTTTCTCCACTTACAGGACAGATACTCCCCAGCAGAAGTCTGAGGGCACGGCCCTGGGGCAGGGCAGGCACTGCACATGTGAAGGCGCTGCACATTCCAGGACACTCCAAAGGAGAGCAGGTGGGAGGGAGCCCAGAGGGCTCTGTCCTGTGCTGCTCCCATCCCAGACCTGCAGGGTCAAGCCCAGCCTGCCAACCAGTGTGTGACCAGGACCCGGGACAGATCACATGGCAGCAGGCCTGGAGTCTGTTCTTCTCGTCGGGAGACCACGGCCTTATCTGGGGGTGGGTGGGCATCACGGAACCCCCATGCACCGCCAGCTCAGGCTGAAGGTCAAAGGCTTGGGCTCACCTGGAGCACCTAGGACAGAAAAGCTCTGGGGCTTCACTCCCTGAACACCATAAGAAAGTGACCCAGAACAGGAACTCGTCCACTTTCTCGGAGGGCCCCCACTGCGATGTTTGCCATAGGAGAGCCTGCACTGCCTTTGAAGGTTTTGCCGAAGCTCCTGACTGCTGCCACCCTGCCATGTTTCCAGGGCCACCGAGGCAGTCACCATGGTTGGGCTCCCAGGGTGACCTGGACTGAGGTAGCATATCTCAGCCTGACCGTTCTCCTTAGTAGAATGGGGCACAGACCCCTCCATTCACAGCTGCACGCAGTCCCTTAGAAACAGTCCCCAAATCAACAGCAGTTCTCAGCCTGACCGAGACTTTAGCTCGTGCCTACCACTCCCCGTGTGCGCAAGGTGGTGTGGGTGGGGGGTGACCAGCGCCTTCATTCCTGTTGGCACTTTTCATCTTGTTTCAAGTTCTCCTGAAATGTTGGAATCTGTGAGGCAAGTGTCTATGCTGGGCTGCCCTGGCGGCCCAGAGCCCTGGGAACCAGAAACTGAAAACTCTTGGGTTGGGCAACCTGAAGTCAGCAGAAAGCCGGCCGCCTGACCCCCGCCTGTGCCTCTCAGCATCCACTGTCAGGCTGGCTTTGTTAATCAGTTAGTCTTTTCTGGGCTTGAGCATACTTGGGGCCATTTCACAGATGATATAACTGAGCCCCCCAAAGGGCCAGAAACTGTCGCCGCAGCCCAGTGACCTTTCTGAGACACCCCCTCCCATGATGTTTACTTGCTGGGTTGAATGGTGGCCCTAGAAGACTCATCACCAGAGCCTGTGAACGTGAGTGCCCCTGTTGGGGCAAAGAGTTTTTGACAAAGGTGTGGATCTTGAAATGAGATCATCCTGGAGTAATTTGAGCCCTAAGTCCACGACAACATCCTTAGAAGGGAAAGTAGAGAGGCTTGCGCAGAGCCACATGGGGAAGCCATGTGGAGATGGAGCAGAGGCTGGCTGGCCTTGCTTCCTGTGCCCAGGCTCTGCCAGCCTATTCTCTTATGAGGCTGCAGTTGACAGCACAGTCACCGTGGTCCAGGGAGGCCCGGGGTCCTTCCCCAGCCATCTGTCCCGATCTCCTTGCACAGTGAGAAGCCAGGGTTCTTAGCACATAGTGTCGCAGCCAAGACACAAACCTAGGTCCCTCACCTCATACCACCTTGATGCTTGCGTCACAGGGTCTGTGGGGAATGTTCTTGAAGGTGACCAGGCTGCCGGCCCCTCCCTCTTGACCTGCACCCAGGCAGAAGCAGACAGCCTTGCATCAGCCACCAGTTCTCCCCTGTATAGACAGCAGCCGGTGCTCAAATTGGCTGAGGGACTGTCTTCAGTAGGGGTCCAGTCTGCAGAGCTGCTTCCCCCCCTCCTGGGGACCCAGGGCCTCTGATGGGGACATGTTCCTCCAGGTCACAGTCAACGATGGCGCTCCCTCCACCCACCTGTTCCCCGCCCCAGAACAAGTCCAGCATGTGGGGGGTCAGGCGGTTCGGCAGGTGCATTTGGTTTGTTGAAATGAAAAGCCTTTACCCTCTCATTTTTGTGTGTTATGGTATTTTGCTCCAGGAACATTCCAGAACTTGTGGCGTGACCTGTAACCCAGCATTCCTTTTTGTTTATTTGGCCTTTGCCAGGTGACGTGTCCAATCTGGATCCCAAGTTCTCATTTGAAGGCACCAACTTGGACGTGGGGAACATTGTGTTGGCATTGTATAGTGGCCTCTTTGCCTACGGAGGATGGTAAGTCCTGGAATATCTGCACCATGGCCTGGGGACGCACCAGAAATCCTGAATCTCGTGGCCATCCAAGGGCAATTCAAGAGAGTGGATGGTATGGAGGGCCAGGAACCATCTCACAGAGATGCTCCAAGCCACATACATTCCAAAAAAGCAGGTTAGGGCGCCCACAGTGGCCCTTGGTGCCCATTTCAGCTCCGTGTCTCAGCCACTGAGCAGGTGGCCAGTAGATAAACCTCAGTTGACTGACGGGAAGCAGTTGGGCTTAAAAAGCTGGGCCTCCCCCAGCCGGGTCCTGCCTACAGCTCTCCTCTGGTCCGCAGCCCTGGCCCCTGCTCTCAGGCTGCGTGGTGAGTGGGTGGGGAAAGTGCTGGAAGGTAGGGCATATGGGGCAGGGATGCCCTGGAGAGGGCCAGGTCACTGCCCCACGTCTGATGCCCAGTGCAGGTGAGCAGACCGGCTCTGAGGTCCTTTTGGCCACCCTCTGAGCCTCTTTCCCTGTGGGGCCCCTAACCCCAGAAGCTCTGGAGCCCAGACTTTGCCTTCGCTGCTCACTGGGGATGTCAGAGTGCTTGAGCTGCACACAGCAAATCTGTAGGGTGGGGTCCTGCTCAGGCCAGGCTCTGCATCTGCCTAGGGTGGGCCTGGCTGCCCCTGAAGAGGACAGAGCAGAGTCAGGAGGGCAGACACCAGCTGCCCAGCCTGGCAGGCACAGGACCCCCTCAGGAGACCAAGAGTGAGGGGCACTCAGGTGTGCAGAGGAGTTTGTCCCCGACCCAGAACTCACAGGAGGGCTCTCCCCGTTGAGTTCTGCGTCATTTTCTCTGAAGCCTATGGGAGGAACAGACAGTGGAGCTCTGTCCTCTAACTCTTAACTCTAGGAACTACCTGAACTTCGTCACGGAGGAGATGATCAACCCCTACAGGTACGCACGCGCAGAACACAGACCTCTCTCGTTTCAACGTGAGGGACGTAGGCTCTTCCCTCTGAAACCCCTCGTTGGGCTCAGCCCAATCTCAGGACAGTGGTGTCGAGGGCCGTGGGGTCAGGTGATGTGGGAGGCAGGGCTGGTTTCTGAGCCCAAGGTGTGGGAGCGGCACAGGGGCTGTGTGACCATGAGAACAGGTAGCACGTGCCCCCGAGACCCCTCCCACCTTCATCTGATGCCCACGGCAACCCCAGGCTGGACCTCCCCCTCCTCCCGGGAGACCGTGCATGTGTGAGCTGGTGTCCAAGGTCGCCACGTGGGTGGGGAGGTGTGGAGAGGGCAGCTGTGGCTCTCAGCGCTGCTGCCAGGTCCTGAGAGGAGGCTCTGCGGTCTCACCTCCTGAGCCTTTGTGGTCCAGCAGGAATCCCTATTCTCACTCTTTTCCCCAAGAAGCGAGGCTCAGAAATGGGAGTGGCCCCACCCCTGGTGCTCGGCCCTCGGTCCTCAGTCCTAGGCTTTTGTGGTGACGCGCCCCTGCCGTGCCTTCCAGGAACCTGCCCCTGGCCATCATCATCTCCCTGCCCATCGTCACCCTGGTATACGTGCTGACCAATCTGGCCTACTTCACCACTCTGTCCACTGAACAGATGCTGACATCGGAGGCCGTGGCTGTGGTGAGACACAACCTGCCAGCATCCCCAGGGTCCCTGAGGGGCTGAGGCTGGCCTGCTGCCACAAAGCCAGTGACATGGAGCAGGCGAGGCCTCCTGTCCCCCAGCCTCACTCTCCCGGGCTGTTGAGCAGTTGTTCCTGTCTCCAGACTAGCATTTGCTCTCGGTAGATGTGGGCATGTGCAGCTTAGCCAGGCAGGCCGAGTAAGCAGGGGAGCAGAGACCCCCACAAGCAGGACTGGAAGGCAGGCTGGGGAGGGGCTGTTGAGAAGCCCTATCCTGGGAGGTCCCCCCTGTAGTCCAGATTCTGACTCCAAGAGATCACTCCACATGCAGAAGCCTTGTGGCGAGGGTGGGGAAGGGCCACTGTGGGGCCAGGGGCCAGTCAGCCTGGGGCCAGAGCCTCATGAGGCCGAGGGCTCACTGGGCGCGTCTGCCTAGGACTTCGGGAACTACCATCTGGGGGTCATGTCTTGGATCATCCCCGTCTTCGTGGGCTTGTCGTGCTTTGGATCGGTCAACGGGTCCCTGTTCACATCCTCCAGGTGAGCTCACCCCAGCACGGCATCATCCAGTGTCCGCACATGCCACTTAACATGTCCTTCAGAAGTTCTCTGTCTGTTGTGTTGAGTGGTACACAAACGTTACAAGTTCGGCTGGCCGGTTAGCTCGGTTAGAGCGTGGCATTGGTAACACTGAGTTTAAGGGTTCAGACTTCCGTACCCGCCAGATGTCAGAAAAGGAAAAAGTTCAAGTAATATAGAAATAAAGGAAACAGGAACTTTGCCCTTGCCCTCCCCATGCCACTGCCCAGAGGTGACTTGGCTGCCTGGGCCAAGTCTCCTCCTGGCTAGCCGAGCTGCTCAGGGATGCAGAGAGGCCTACAGCCCCAGGAGGCCATGGTGGCCCAGCCTCCAACTGGCCAGTGAGGCCCCGACCATGGGCGCAGGCCCCCTGTGCTGCCCACTCTACCACCTCTTCTCAGCATCTCCTGTCCTTGTGCTGGGGATGTGAGGGCCTGGGACTGACCGCTGATGCCTCTCTGTCCACAGGCTGTTCTTCGTGGGGTCCAGAGAGGGCCACCTGCCCTCCATCCTCTCCATGATCCATCCGCAGCTCCTGACTCCTGTGCCGTCCCTTGTGTTCACAGTAAGCCCACGCACAGCCCTGCACCCTCCATCCCTGGGGACCATCCACGGGACTCCCCAGAGGGAGGCTGCCACGTTGGTGTATGTGCTGCGACTCTACAGCAAACTTTGACTGGCCTGGAGTGGATGCAGCAGTGATGGAGATGCAGGCTGGGGACCAAACGGTCTCCTGTTGTACATGTCACCACCTGCTCTGCTAGGTTCCAGAAGCACTGGAATTTTTTAAGTGTTTAATTCCAAAAATGATATATGGTAGTTGTGAAAAAACAAGGCAAATAGCCCAGAGGGGTGTGAGGCCAGAGCTCCACTCCCAAGACTGCTGCTGTCCCTGCCCGCTGCGCTCAGGCAGGGTGTATTCACAGGTGCAAGAGCACACACACGCACATGCACATGCTCACAGGTGCATACGCTCACGCACATGCTCATGCTCACAGTTGCACACACACACATGTTCATATACGCACGCTCATAAACACACAGGTGCGCACACGCTCACAGGTGTGCACTCATGCACACGCCCACACTCACATTCACACACAGGTACACACTCACTCTCACGCACATGCTCATGGTGTCTCTCCCTAGCAGGAGCAATGCACACTGCTACAGCTCACCTCACGTCTCTCTGTGCCAACTGGTGATTCTATATCAGTTCTCTGTTGCTGTGTGACAGAATCACCCCAGAACAGTACCTTTACCAGTTTAGTTTCTCAGTGTCAGGGACTTGGGGCTGCTCAGCTAGTGGTCCTAGTGCAGTCTTTCCTGGGAGGGGGTGGTCCGGATGGTGATGGAGGGCCTGCCCGGGCTGAGGGCCTCAGTCCCTGGTGCAGGGCTGCTCCTGAGGGCTGCTGCGTGATCCCTGAGAGACAGCTGGGAAAGCCACGTGTGCCTACGGCTTGGCCTCAGAAGTCACTCTGCGATTTCTGTCCCATCCCTTTTGTTGTAAGTGAGCCAGTGAGTGCAGCCTGACACAGGAGGCAGCACTTGGCCCCCCTGTTGCAGGGAAGCAGCAGCGAGCTTCCGAGGGGCTTTGAAGCCCCCGTACAGTTTCGTCTCAGTTTTGAAGCGGCTACACGGTGTCTAGTAGCATGCGGGCTCTGTGGCTCATTTTAACGGTGCCCCACAGTGCGTGTTTGGATTAGCTGCAGGCGGCCGCTGTCCACGCCATGCCACAGCGAGCTCTGTGCTTGGGCGTCATCCCGCTCCCCTTGGCCGTGCCTCACCTTGTCCTTGAGGCCCAGCCATGTCTGTTCTCTCACCTGCACCTTCCACTGCTTGCCGAGGCCTCACTGGTCCCTTGAGTGAGAGTGACCAAGTGCAGCCACCCCACGCCCATGTTGCTGGCATTCTCCAGGGCGGCCGCCCAGGGCTCATGTCCACCCGTCTCTTGCAGTGCATCATGACGCTGCTCTACGCCTTCTCCAGAGACATCTTCTCTGTCATCAACTTCTTCAGCTTCTTCAACTGGCTCTGTGTGGCCCTGGCCATCATCGGCATGCTCTGGCTTCGCTACAAGAAGCCCGAACTGGAGCGGCCCATCAAGGTGAGGCTGGACCTTCTCAGGACCTGGCTGTGGGCGGCACAGCCTGAGCACAGCAGGGGCCCCTTGTAGACGCAGGGCCTGTGTGTCCCGGGGGCCCCAGTTCTGGAGCCAATGACCTGCCACAGTCTCTAGGTCCACCCCACCACACTGGCATGCACCCTGTGCCAGCCACACACACTCCTTCTCGGAGCCCTCACCTCCCTCAGCACCCCAGGGCCCACGCTGCCTTCCACAGAGGGGCTTGGTGCGCATTGAGAAGATGGTGTGAATGTGCTTCTGTAGTAGACGCAGAGGAGGTTGGGGCCTGATTGACTCAGTCGGTGGCTGTTTCCTGGGAACCTCGTGAGCGCCAAGCATGAGCAGGTGCTGAGGTCCACCAAAGGACATAACAGGCCCAGAGAGCCCCTTCCCTCCATGGACTTGGGCTTAGGCTTAGAGGGGAGAGAAGCCGTGGTGAGGATGGGGCTGGACCAGCCTGGGCACAGCAGGCATCTAGAAGGACGTCGGGGTGAGCCACAAGGAGGTGGTGCCTGGGCAGGTGACGGGGGCCCGTGCTCTCTGGGAGGACTATGTTGACGGAGCCCCTGAGCTGTGAGCTGATGTCTGGGTGTGCAGGGCCACAGAGCCTGGCTTTACCCCGCGGGAAGTAAGGGTTTTGGGTGTATGTCCTCATGCATGTGTTAGGACTGGACGGTCTGTAGGTGTCCTGGAGGCCGCCAGGCAAAAGCAGCCTTCCCTCTTCTCAGCAGCTCTGCCAGGGGCATCTGGCATGAGGGAGACCATTTCTCCAAGAAGGGGGATGATGACGCCCACACTTCTGTGGGGGGCCCAGCAAGTGCCTCATCTGCAGCCCCCAAAACGAGTCAGGCACGAGAGGGCAGAGCTGTGGTGGTCACTGGCCAGCAGCTGCTGTCGTCCGGCCAGCTCTACATCAGCATGTGGCTGTCACAGCCAGCATCCCTCCTCCCACCCCCACCCAGCAGCCCCCACAGAAGGGCCAGTGAGACCCAGGTCCCCTGCCTGCAGTGAGATCTCCCCAGGATGGGTAGAAACTGGGTCCCGGGAGGGGCCAGGACCACTGCAGTACCCAGACAATCTTGCTCCTTTTTCGCTCCCGAAGTCTGCGGGCCAAGGGTTGCCTGTCCTAAGCCTGTAACATTGGCTTTAAAATACTGCTCATTAGACCCAAACTACAGGCCCTGAGAGAGGCTATTCTGGATGTGTCCAAAGAGGTCGCCCCACCCTGCATGGGACAGACTTATAACTGCTGTTGCTAGCCAGACTGCCCGCAGCTGACCTCTGCAGAGCTAATGGAAGCAGGCGCTAGGCACTGCTGTGGGAACCTGGTCATGGGGTGGGTGTCTGTTCCTGGGGCCAGGGCAGGCACCATCTGCACTGACTGGCTGGGACCCTGCTCAGGCCTCCGTGTCCCAGGATGACTTGCCTGTCTGTGGATCAGGACAGCCAATAGTGTACACAGCAGTGGAGAACCTGGTCAACCATCCGCTCCTCCGCAGCTCCCCTGCCTGACTTCTGTGCCAGGCAGAGCCGTCTGCTCAGTGTGACTGTTCAGGCTGGGGATCCGGGGATGGGTCGTTGCTTGGCTCTGTCCACAGAGGGGTCTCAGAGAGGGCGGGGCTCCTCAATTACTAGTGGGTGGCCACAGTCTTCGCAGATGTGCCAGCCATGCCTCTCCACTGGGTGGCTGCGGTGGGTGCTGTGGCCGGGGATGTCTGCCTCTGATGTGGGAACTGTGAGGCTGACCTGCCCTGCCCTGCCCTTGGGAAGCTGTGAGAGAACAAGGTGGCAGTTTCCATTCCTCAGTCCACACCCAGCTGAGCTTTGGGTGATCACTCCTGCCACTGGGTGCTGAGTCAAGGGTGAACCCGTACAAGTCTGGTCTGAGTTCTGCTCAGGCCCACAGCCCAGTGCGTGGGGCAGACACAGAGAAAGGAAGTCAGATCCAGGGGACACCAGAACCAAGCTGCAGGGGTCATGCGGGTTCCAGGAGGGCAGAAGGTTGTCCAGGGAGGGGTGGGCACGGAGCCTGAGGCACAGGTGTATTCAGGAGTCCAAGGAAGGTGAGGCTGCAGCAAGGGCCCGTGGCCGCCCGCGGGTCTACACGGCTCATCACGCAGGTCGCGCGTCCGCTGCCCGCTGTCCCATCGCCCTGTCTCCATTCTAGGTGAACCTCGCCCTCCCAGTCTTCTTCATCCTGGCTTGCCTGTTCCTGATCGCTGTCTCCTTCTGGAAGACCCCCGTGGAATGTGCCATTGGCTTTGCCATCACCCTTAGTGGGCTGCCCATCTACTTCGTCGGTGTCTGGTGGAGGGACAAGCCCAAGTGGCTGTTCCAGGGCATCTGTGAGTACCTTCTGCCGCCATCCTCCCTCTGTCCCCACCCCAGGCTACTGGCACCTTGGCCCCTGCACGGGCCAGCATTGCTGCTCAGGTGCCACTTGCCAGGAGTGGGCAGAGCAGGGAGAGTGGTCAGTGTCTTCAGGTCCCCAGGGCAGTGAAGGGAGTTGACAGGTTCAGCGGCCCGGCCGTCCCCACCCATGTGGGGCCAGGTGTGTCATGTCGGGTGGCAGATTTTACGGCACCAGGCAAGGGCTCAGGCCACTGGTGTGTCCAGCAGTGACATTCGGCCCATGAGTCACTGCAGTGTGTTGGCACTGACGTGTGGCCACATATTTCAGGGGTAATACACTCAGCCTGGCAATAGCTGATCTCTTAGAAAAAGGGATTCCAGAAAACCATGCTGCGTTTGCCAAGTAGCAAAACCCCACCGTCTGCCGCCAGCTTAAACGCAGCCGCTGACCTAGAAAGGCAGAGCAGGGAAAAACAGAATCCCCCGGGGCTTTCTGGGCACTGGCGGCCCCAGGGTTGATTTGCATAACAAGTTTAGGATCCCGTACTATAAATATGGCCAGACTCCTAGAAAAAGGCACCAGTGCCTGTGGACCTGGACCCTGATTGTTATGTCACTGGGTGGCTTTTAAAATTGCATCACGGCAGCAATGCAGTTAGGAGACACCCCACCCCTGAATCCTGAACACACCAACAGCCTCAGGCAGGAGAAACCCTCCGTCCAGAACCAAACTCCCTGCTCAGAGGGATTTCTCCGTAGGAAGGCTAAGAGTGTGACAGGTCTGCACAGGGGGCCACACAGATGGTGGGCCAATTCCACTGGTGCAGGATCGCATGACTATCATGGAGCAGTGGCGTGTTTGCTGTCTGCCGCGTCTGGTAGACCCAGGTGGTAGCCCAGGCCCATCACCCCCCTTGGGCTTTGCTGAAGACCCTGTGGTGGGTGGAAGTGTGCCACTTGAGTCTCGCTCACCACAGTCGCAGGGTTCCAAGCTGGGGTGAGAGGCGGGCCCAGGACCTGCCCTTTGCCACGCTCCTTGGCCACACTGGCCACATAGGATGCAGCCTTTCTCTGCGTCTAAGCAGGAGTTGCAGGCTGTGCGCCAGCTGGAAGGCCCTCGGGTAGGCCGTGTTCATGTGCACATGTCAGGAGGTTCCCACACATCCTCGCAACTCTGCAGGTGCAGCCAGCAGGGCCAGCCTCTCGCCGGCGGAGGGGCAGGTGCCCCACTCACTCGGCCCCTCTCCCCACAGTTTCCACGACAGTCCTCTGCCAGAAGCTCATGCAGGTTGTCCCCCAGGAGACCTAAACAGGAGAGGAAGGCACAAGACCATTCTGAAGCAGCTCACCCTCACGACGCGACTTCTGGTCCCTCTCGCCCACAGCCTAGCTGTGCCACCAGCCCCAGAACCCCTGCTGTCCGTGCACCACTGGGCAGCGAGGCTGCTCTAAAAACGCTGGTACGATTCTGTCCCAGAAGGTGAATGTCCTCCATGCCTCCGTGACAGTGGGGCATGGGCTGTGGACCGAGAAGAGGTCGGGCATTTCCAACCCACAGTGGGCACTGTCCTGCCAGGCCGTCACTCCTCCCACCTTTGTTTGCTTCTCTGTTTCGTTTATTTTGTTTGTTTTTTTAAGCTTTGGGTCAAGTTGATGCCACCAAGATGATTATTTTTTAAAGAAATGGGGGAGTTGGGTGGGGGGAGAGTCTTCTTCCCCTAACGCGTCCTGCAGTGTGCTGTGCCTTGGAGGGACTGGATCACTGTCACTGGTGACAGAACTACTGAATCTTGGACCTCACTGTCTTGACTATGGACCTGCACTGACCACCGGCCAGCCGGCCTAGGCCCATATGCTTGGCATTCTTATTTTTTTATCGTAAATGTAGTGACATTAGCAAAAACTAACCCTGTGGGCTATGCCTCTTTGCCTTAAAGACTTGGACTAGTATCCTCCCTCCCCAGCCCCAAAAGAGAAAGAAATCTCAACAGCACAGCCCCCGAAGAGAGGGTTTGCAAATCAGCTTGGCAGGAAGAACCAATGCCTTTACCTGGTGTCTACTGGGGGATGGGGGTGCCCAAGCAGATGTTCTGGCTCCAGTGGGTGACTTGAGTTCTGCGGTAGCGCACTGCCCCCGGCATGTGCTTGGCAGGGCCTGGTTTCTGGGCTTGGGCCCCCATTGGCCTCCTCACTGTTTATCTGGCCTTGAGGCGTTGTCCTGAGTGACAGCAGACTCAGGGATGCCCCACTGTCTCCCTGAGCACACACCAGGCCTGGGGCACCGCGGGCTCTTGGCCGGTGCTGCGTCCAGTTTGGGAGGCCGAACTCTAGTCCATGTGGACAAAGCCCTGCTCTTCAAATCCTCTAGAAACAGACAAGCAGACGTGCCAGGGCCCAGGACCCTCGTGGACTCCCACCCTGGCTCCACATGGTAGCATCCCCTCCTGGCAGCCCCTTCTTTGGGCTCTGAACAATTGGCCTCTGTGCCGCCCTCTGACTGGGTGGCAGCCCCTTGAAGCTGCCTGGGGTTGGCTCCTGGCCGTGGCACCGCTGCCCGCTCCCCGACTGCACATACAGCTTGTTCCCATCTTGATTCCCATATCTGGGAGGTGGAGCCAGGCGTTCCTCACCTCTCTGCCACCTGCTGCTGGAGGCTGCTCCAACTCTCTGGGGGTCATTTTGGCACCTCCCAGAGTGAGGAAGCCGTCAGCCCTGCCACACTCCTCCCTGTGCAGAGGCTGCACAAGCAGCTTTTGTCTGGGCTGTTCCCGTGGTGTTTTCTCTCCCAGGGAGGCAGCCGAGGCCTGGCCAGCACTTTGGCTACGGCTGGTTTTCCTGAGCTGTCACTACGTTCCAGGAATTGGCCAGGAGGAGAGGCGTTGTCTGAGGTCAGGTTGCCAGAGACTTGTAGGTACGAGAAGTACCCGTCCAGCCCAAGCGCATGCTCTGGACGGCTCTGCCTTGGCCTCAGACCTCTGAGTTTCTTGCTCCCAGGAGGAGGTTGAGCCGAGCCGGCTGGCACCACTCAGCTACGCTGAAAGAGCTGCTGGGCAGCAGCTCCCCTTTGGGCACAGTCCCCAGAGCTCCCCCCGGCCGGCAGCCAGGGAGCATGGGGCTGGACACTGCCTTCTTGACCAGCAGCTGCTTGAGCCCCCCAACTCTGGGTCAAACCTGTCACCACCTGCCTGGGTTCTAGGACCCCCACGCCATCCAATGGGCCCAGAGAAACCTAATGAGCAGTTTGGGGGTCCTGGGCCAGGCATTGGGGCCAAAAAGAACCAACCAGGCATCTATCTGTCCTACTTGTGAAATAAACCTTCGTGCTAGAGAGAGGAGGTAGGACTGCCCAGGAGGCCCGTCATGTTCTGTCCCATTCCCATCCCGTGGCTCCTGGCAGCATGAGGATGGACTTGCACGGACGTTTCCCCAGTGCATGGAGTCTCCCTTCACAAGACAGGCAGCCCCACGGCAGAAGACCTAACTGAGGCTTTGTGCTGGGCAAGGCCTGCCTTCTGGGCTTGCAGATGGGGACAGTAGCTGGTGCCCCACCTGCTTGGGGTCGTTGTGTGGGTCCAGGAGATTGGATGTTTCAGGTGACTGCAGCCCTGTGTGTGGGACGGGTGCTCCTGGGTACATTGGCCACCCCCTTTCCTCTGGGGTCCAGCAGGGCCTGAGCAGTTGGCTGAGTTCACACTGCCGGCTCAGGGAGAGTGGACATAGCCTTGTAGAACTCAGGGGGCCAGGTAAATCGCCCTGGGGACATGGGGACCCACTGGGGTGCATCATGGGAAGTGACTGCTTTGAGTCTGGTGGGGTGTCCATGGGGTTGCCCTACAGGAGTCGATCGTGCTCCCAGGGTCCCTTTTCTCACTGAGGCCGGGAGCTTGGGGGTGGGGGTGTTTAGGGAGCAAAGGCTCGTACTGAGATGTGGCTCTCCCCAGCACTGGAGGTGAGACCCCCGCCATGGGAGGCAGGTTGGAGGTCTGTGATCTTTAGGGCTGGAGATCCATTTGAGACGGCAGGGACCATTTGGGGGTATCTCATGGTGCTGAATGGGGCCTGCTGCTGGCGGGGCCCCTCATGCCCCCAAGTCCTTGCCTACTCTCCACCCACCCATGCTGGGGAAACACCCTAGAGCTGCTGTGTTGGAGATGGGGGAGGACTGGTGAGACTCCTGGGACTGCCTGTGAAGACTTCTCTTTTTCTGACCATGTTCTAAGGACAGACGTCTCAATGGTTCCTGTTTGTGGGTTTTAATGTTTTTTTTTAAGCAAATCCTGGCGTAACAAGCAAGCGTCTGTTCACTCATTTTGTTTTTTATTTTGTCCTGATGTCTTACTAATTTAAAGGATGCTCTTGGCACCGTGTTTATTTATTTCCAGCGGCCAGCGTTCAGCCTTGCTGTTTTGTGTGGCGCGTGCCACACCTGCATCCCGGTCTGTTCCAGCCACGTTGGGACGGCCCAACACTGTGACACCGGTGGCCAGGCCAGAATGCCCTCTGCCAAGTGAATGACGTGTGTGACTGTGGCGTCTTTTTATTGTGTTACTGGTTAACCTGTTACATTGGGCTGCTTTAGTTGGGGAATGGGTTTTTTTGTGTGGGATTTTTTGTTCATTTTTAAAGAAAAACAATCAGAATTGCAAGTACTGCTGATGGTCTGATGGTCTTCTGTGTCCTCTTCTTCCACGTCACGTTCTGGGTGTGGGAGTGTTCCCCGGGTTCCTCTGGGCCCCCTCACTCATTAACGCAGCCACGTATCCATGCACTAACCGACGCAGCCCCTGTCCTGCAGGTGGGCAGTGCACACTTCCCCGTGAGCAGGGCCTGGGAGGGACATTCAGGTCATGGGAGGGACAGCCAGCCCATGAGCATCGGGTACCAGCACTGCGGTAGGGCAGGAAGGAGGCACTTTTCCAGCTTGGGGTTGATGGGGTGGCGGAGGGGCCTGGCAGGAAATGAGGTGGCACCTTTCCCTTATGTCCAGGACATGGTGGAGCATTTCAATCAACAAGTGAGAATTCCAGGCCCCGGGAGCATGAGTGCCTCCCCAGGTGGAAGAGGACCGGCTGCATGGAATGGAGAGGGACTGGATTGGGGTCACAGCCCTGAGTCGGTCCGTAGTCAAGTCTTACCAACTGGAGACAGTCTGAGTCTGGACTCCTGGTTATCAAGGGGCCTGGCTGGTTCCAGGGGCTGGGAATATAAAATCACTGAAGACAGCAGTCAGCTCCATGGGTGTCAGTGGCATGTGCACAAAAGACACCAAGGAATGTGGTACCGAAAAGCAAAGATGTTTCCTGTGGATCTCTAAGGGGGTTGGGCAGCTTTTCCCAAATGGGCTGGACCTCGGCCCTTTCTTTAGGGCTCTTAGGGGGATATTGCCTGGTGGTGCTGGCCCCGCACATAATGAAGTGCAGGTTGGGGACCCATGCCACAGCCAGGGCCACCTGGGAACACTGTCCCATGAGATGGGCCTGGGATCTGTGTGAGCCCCCGGCCCGCTCTGCACCCCACCTACCATGGGTTCTGGGAGGCTCCATTGCCCCCCCAGCTGGGAAGGTCGGCCCACACCTCTACAGTGCTGCTCAGAGGCAGCTTGGATTTTTGCCATGGCTTCTACCCCGATTACTCCCTGCTACTATGAATGATGGAGCTAGCTGCCTTCTAAAGGAGCTGCGGTGGGGAAGGGAGTTCTGGATGTCCTCAGGGCCCTCAGACAGTGCATTACCTGCGGGCGAGATGATGTGGGGTGGGCTTGTGAAGGCCCAGAATGGTCCTGCTTTCCCCAGTCACTCAAGAGCCCGAGCCCAGTGCCCCTGGCCACCTGCATGGCATCGGAGGTGAGCGGCTGAGCTCACAGTGCCCTCTTGGGCATGGCTGCTGCCGGTTACCTTCAAGCCTGAGAGAAACCCTTGACAGCACCTGCCCTGCAGGGCTTCCTGATGATGTCCTGCTAGCTCCTTTGTGATGCTTGGTGACAACACTGAACTTTACAGAGCCCCGTGCTCCCGGAAGACAGCGAAGGTTGAGAAATCCACCACCCTTGTGTTCCAGAAACGGCTCCGTGCAGAGAACCCCTTCCCCACAGGACTCGGACCCCAACCGGGTCTGCCTAGGACAAGGCTGGAGCCTCCAAATTCTCTTTCTGGTTCCGATGCCCAAACGGCCAGCTCCCTGCAATCCTCCTTTCAGACACGGTCTCCGTCAGCAAGGAGTCTGCATTTGTTCCTTGGTCTGCATTGCTTTCTGTTTTACGACTTCCCTGGGACTGGCCTTCAGCTCTCGTGGCTGCCTTGCTGCTCTGGGCACCTGTAACTGCCCACAGCCTGGGAGATGCGCCCTCCCACCTGCCCCAGGCCCATGCCCACTAGACCACTCAGAGCCTACATTGCTGAGCAGGGGGAAGCTCCATCTTTTCCGTTCTTCCACAGGTACCTAGGCTTTCAAAGTACTAGACACAGGACCTGGGGGATCTGGCGGTTGAGGGGGCAGATGAGGACCTGCTTTCCAGAAGCTTCCAGTGGAGTGGGGCACTCACTGTGACCAAATAAATACCACACACCACGGATTGCTGTGCATGCTCCAGGAGGAAGCAGGGGCTGAGTGAGAGGTCGGAGCAGGTGTCTGATGTTGGAGGAAGAAGGAGGGGAGAGCAGTCCAGGCTGAGCAGAAGGCAGTGTAAAGGCCCTGGGGTGGGGCAGAGCCAGCCAGCAAGCAGGGCGGGTGTGGACACAGGCCCCATGGGCTCGCCCGCATTCCGCTTCAGGGCGGGGGAGCTGTTTTGACCCATGCTAAGTAGTGGATGTTGAATAAGGAGCAAATCAGGATTTACAAAGGAGAGACTGTTCTAGAGGATCTTGGTGAGGGGAGGAGGCTATTGTCATGCAGGATGTTCCACTCTGACCTTGTGGTCATAAGGTCTCAAGGGTTAGGCAAAGGGTCCTCTCCTGGGGCAAGTGATCAAGGCTAAAAATAATGGGGGGTGGGGAGTAGGGTGAAGGGGCCCAAGGGGGCCGTGGATGGGGTGGGTTTCCCCCGAAGCTCAGGAGGGGGTAGAACAATGATCATCGAGGCCAAGGTTTTGGACTAAGCTCCTGCACTTGCCCCAACAGACCAGGCAAAAACCAAAATGGAGCCCCGCCCTGCTTGAAGGGGTCAGTCATCAAACTAAAATTAGTGATCTGACCTTCGGAGAGATCAGGAGAGAGATCAGTTTCCCAAACAGGCCAGTTTAAATCTGCGATAGGCAAGATAACGAAGTTAACTCCCATTCAATTCAGGACAGCACGAAGCACCTGATGTCAAATAATCAATTATTTTCCTGCTGTTCTGTCTCCCTGTCCCCGCCCTTACAAGGAAATTACCTTTTTATTCTTTTCTTGTGGGTTTTTTGGCGGCTGGTTGGTACAGGGATCCGAACCCTTGACCTTGGTGTTATCAGCCCCGAGCTCTGACCAAGGGGGCAGCTGGCCAGCCCCGGAAAGTAACGTTGACGTGACCAGAATGCTTTTCACTGTTTCTGCTTTCTTCAGCCGTTTTTCAGTCTATAAAGTCAACCTCTTTTATTGTTTTACGGAGGGAAGTGTTGCCCGATTCTAGAATCAAATAAAGTCCACTGAGGTCTTTAAATTTCTCGTAAGTCTGACCTTTGACAGAGGTTGTGGGCTGGCTCGGGCTGACGGTGGTCCACGTCCAGGGGTCTGGGGGACAGAGAGAAGCTGAGGCACAGTTTGGTTCATGAGCATTTTGTGTAGGTGGATCAGTGGGGGTAAAACAGTTCAGGGAATGACTGATGAGGAAAAGAAGGGAATTTGGCAGCCCTGGAGCTCCAGTGGGCACTTTGACTCTGGGAAGGGCATCTGCAAGATGGTGTCCACAAGCCAGTGGGCTGTGCCGCCCCCACCCGCGGGGAGAGGACGGGGTGGGGGTGGGGCGGGCACTGGGAGCCCTGCATTCGAATGACGCTGCTCAGCACGCATATCCTGCAAGTGAGAGCACAGCGTCCTGAGGGCCCCACCAGCATCCCCGCTGGTGCCCGAGTGGCGGGGGGCCCCACTGCCCGCCCTTCCCAGCCGCCTGAGCATCGTGCAGCTCCTCGTCCTGCTAGGACTCTGCCAGCCTGGGACGTCCCACTCAAAGAGGTCCCCAGGTGGCGGTGTATTGAGACGCACGTCGAAATCCTGACTTGGCTGGTTCAGAAGAGAGTGGGAAACACAGAAGGGGGCCAGTGTAGCAAGATCAGGACCTCTGCTCGTGGTGGCGTCAGCCCAGGGCCGTTCTCCTCTCGCCACCCCTGCAGGGAACAGGTCTGGCTGCTGGAGAGGACTGTCCTCAAACCAACCTGGTGAGCTTTGTGTTCAGAGCAGAGCTGGCTAACCAGGGAGCGAGAGAGAGAAGAGAGAGGAGACACAGCATGCTTACTATGGGGTGGGGCATCAGGGGCATGTTCCCACAGCGCCACCACGCACGGAGAAGAACTGTCTGCAGAAGAGGAGGCCACAGCTGGCAGAAAGACGGCGGGTGCTGGGTGCTTCGGACGAAGCCTCTCCTCCTGCTTCCCAGGGTTTTGACTATTCTACTGAGCTCACCAAACTGCTGGTGTGCGTGGTGTGTAAGTGTGTGAACTGCAGACCCTGACATGCGGTTCCAACAGGCTGTGAGAACGGGGGCAGGGGAGTTGAACTGGGGTCCCAGCCCAGTGACATTCGGGCCATATGGGAACCTCCCAAGAGGAGCCCTGGTTCTGCCTGGGCTTCCTCTGATCGTGCCCCCACCTTGGGCAGGGTGCCTTTCAAGCATCCTAAACATAGGACACTTCTCTGTAGGTCCTTGACCTCCCTCTGAAAAATCTGCAGAGATGGTGAAGGTGGGGGCCCTAAGCCTCGTGTAACAGGGGCTGTCACAGGTGGGGCAGAGCCATGTAGGAGGAGCAAGAGCTCTCAGGCACCAGCCACCACCCACCCACCAGGACCGCCAGGGCTCAGGGCCCACAGCCCACACCCCCCTGTTAAGTAAAAATCACCAGAGGCCACCGTTTTGGACTAAGTTCCTGCACTAGGCCCTGACAGAACAGACTGGAAATCAAAATGGACTCACTCCTGCTAAGGTGTCCTGTCACTAGACCTGAACTAAATAGAGAGATAATGGTCAATTTCCCAAACAGCTAGTTTAAATCTGCAATAGGCAGGATAATGAAATTCCCTCTGCTTTAATCCTTTCACAGAAAGCACAGCCTGAAGTCACTGACGTTACTCAGTCATTCTACTGTTCTGTCTCCCTGTCCCCTACTTAACAAGAAAAGTGACTTTGAAATAACCAGTCCGCTTCTTGTTCTGTTTTTTTCTTCAGCCTTTTTATTTTTCTGTCTATGAAGCCGACCTCTTTGGCTCAGTGCATTGGAACAGTTTTTCTATTTTATGCAAGGCCATGTAGCCAGATTCTAGAATCTCTAGAGCTGCAATAAAGCCAACTGAGAGCTTTAAACTTGTTGTACTTTTGTCCTGTGTCACCCTGTACATGCCCTTCCCCAAGGTGACCTGGATGGGAACTTTAGTGAGAGTGTGGCCCTGGAATACCTACATCTAAACGAGGTTCCTGGGTCAGAATGTCTGGGGGCCGCAGAACTCACGAGCTTCCTGGCTGGTTCTTTGACTATGCTCCCTGAGGCTTGACCCCACTAGTCCCATGGGTGAAAGTGAGCTGAACCTGTGGCAGCCAGAGGAGGTGGGTGGGTGTCACCCCACCTCAGGCAGAAGGAGACGGGAGAAGTGCAGCATGAGGACCGCAGCACTCTGCACCTGGCAAGCACCTGGCCATCCACCGCTTGACTAGCCACCCTCGCTGAAGCCCAAGTCCATGTCTCCAGTGAAAACAGGCAAATCCTTACCCCCAAAGCTGCTCTTATGCTCTGTCCAAGCTTTACCCTCCTGCCAGAAGTGTCTTCTGGATTCCTGTCTCTTCTATATCTCTCCTGTCTCTTCTACGGCCATGCCAAGTGGGCCGCACACTGACCGGTTCTCTTCTTGGGTCTCTTTTTCTTGGGAAAAAGCCAGCTCTTTCCCTTGTAGCCAAGGGCAAGTCAGTCCTGCGAGTAGGACTGAACCGCACTAATAAACTCATCACTTACACACACATGCGTGCAGTGCAGGGTGACAGACCTTCACAAAACTGGTCTCCACAAATTTCACTAGAGACCAAATCCTCTCTGGGTCGAAGAGGGTGATAGGGTGATAGAAGGTTCCAGAAGTTCCCTCGCCCTCGTTGACCTCTGCAAAGGCTGGCTGGGGCCCCAGAGGAGGGCTCTCACCCCTTCAAATGAGACCCCGAAGTCCAGGCCTTGGTGTATGGCCCTGACCCCCATTTTGGGCGTGGCCCCCCAGCCCTCCGACAAGCGCCTGGGCTGCCCCTGAGCCCACCCTGTCCTCGGGAGGTGGCTCTGGCTAAGCCCCATGAGAAGTTCCCATGAACTACTTGAGAATCCCTTGATCCCCCGGACAGCTCCCAGCATGCCAGGGCTTGGCTTGGTGCCACTGGTTGGCCGTTTAACAGACTTGGCTTCCCGTTCACTCTGCTCATTTTCAAGGCTGGCTCCACCAGTCTGTGACTGTTCCTCAACACTCCCAGGGGCCACACTTTTGTCCTGGGTGGCAAGGGGAGCTGGAAGGAGCCCTGCATGCTACTGCAGTCCCTCCCCCTTCTCCAGCTGCTGTGACATTTTCTCCAAACTTCCAGCACCTCATGGGACCATCAGGGCCTGGTTCTCAAAAGGAGGCACCCTGCAGAAATGGAGGGTGCCCCACTCCCGACGTCTTCCAGGAGAGCGGCTCCTATTTTATTACTAAACTTGGCTCGGTCCCTCGAGTTAGGCTGAGAATTCCACAGAGAAAAAATTGTCAAATAAGAAACAAATCCAGGCTTAGTAAGGAGAGTTTTATTCTAAGAGATTATAGTGGGGCCTGGCGGGCTGTTGCAGTGTGGGAACATTTGCTCTGACCTTAAGGTCCATAAGGCCCTCAAGGGTTAGGCAAAGGGTTTTTCTTTCCTGGGGCGAGCAATCAAGGCTGGAAAGAATGGGGGTGGGGGTGGGGTGAAGGGGCCGGATGGGGCATTGGGTGGAGCAGCTGGAGGTGTGTCCACGTTCAGGGGTCTGGGGGATAGAGAAGCTGAACCAGGGTTTGGTCAACAAGGATTTTGTTCCGATTGATTAGTAGGGACAGGAAATTCAGCTGATTATTGATGAAGCAAAGAAAGGGAATTTAGTCTCTTCTTTTCTTTTTTTTTTTTTTTTTTTGGCTGTTGGCCAGTTTGGGCATCGGAACCAGAGAGAAAATTTGGAGGCTCCGTTCTTGTCCTAGGCAGACCCAGCTGGGGTCCGAGTCCTATGGGGAAGGGGTTCTGTGCAGGGAGCCGTTTCTGGAACACAAGGGTGGGGGATCTCTCAACCTCCGCTGTTTTCCGGGAGCGCAGTGCTCTGTAAAGTTCAGTGTTGTAGGAATGAAGACGGGTGGTTTTGTTGGGCTGCTTCTGGGTGCACGTTCCCTGTTTGAGCCTCGGGACTTTTGAGGTGGGGACGCTGTGGTCTTGCTTTCCTTTTGTCATTGTCGAGCTCCTGCTGGTCACAGACACTGTGGTTACAAAGCCAGAATGGAGCTAAGGTAGACAGGCTTCCTGCCCAGTCAGGGAGATGGACGTGCCTGCAGCATCCCTGTGTAGTGAGTGTCCAGGGTTCACAGGAAGCACGTGCCTGGAGGGCAGCAGGGAGCAGGTGTGCAGGCTTCTTGATGGCCATTTCTGCATGTCTTAAACATGTCAGCTCACCAGTGGAAGCTGGGTTAAAGAAACCTTGGCTCATCCACACAATGGAATCCAGTGCAACCATAAAAATAGACCAAGGGGATGAAAATGTTCTAAAATTGACTGTGGTGATGGTTGCACAATGCTGCAAATGTGTTAGAAACCATTGTACCATGCACTTTAAATGGGTGAGTTGAGGCTGGCTGGTTACTCAGTTGGTTAGAGTGCTAACGGTGTTACAACACCAAGGTCAAGCGTTCAGATCGCCTTACTGGCAAGCCACCAAAAAAGAGAGAAAGGGGTGAATTACATGGTATATGAATTATATCTTCATAGAGCTGCTATTAAAAAAAAAGATGAATAAAGGTCACGTCTTAAGGATGATCTATACTATTAGGTGGAAATAGCAAGGGCACAATGGTGTGAGGAGCATGCTACTTTCTTATAAAAAAGAGGAGAGAAAGGATGTAGAAAAGCATTGCATGGAAAGAGTCATATTGCCTCTTTAACATTAACTCTAATTCTATTTTTCCACGAACGTCCAGAGTTGTGCAGAAATCGGAAACCTCAGGTGCCTCCAGGTGGGGGAACTTGAGCACTGGGGGGAGGGGCAGGAGATGTATTTTTGCCTTGCACCCTCCTGTTCCTTTTGAATTTTGAGTCTCATAAGTGTTTTGCCCATTAACAAAAGCAGTACTATTTACATGAGGTTTTAAAAGTCAGCAGGCTCTCTGGGGCTGTTGTGTGCTTTGATCTGGGTGGTAGCTATTGTGGTTCTACTTTGGGGAAAATGTGTTACTCTGTGCACATCACTTCGCAGCTCTTCTCCGGGTGCACTAGACTCTGCTGCCTGGCCTTTGTCTTGATCTTGATTTCCCACGTGCCCTGCAGACCCCAAGACACCCCCAGGGGATGTCCAATGCCCCTTTCTGTCCAGCCCAGGGCATCTGACTTTGATGCTGGGCTCCAGCTCATTGGGAGCTATGAGTGGGGCTTGGGGGTCCCCAGTGTGGCAGGTGGAGAGGGACAAGGAACTCCCTCCAACAACCCCGGGGATGCTACAGGCCACTCCTTGTCATCGCAGATCCTGGGTTGGCTTTAAACACAGGGGCAGCATTTCTGGCACTTACTTGGCCTGTAGTGACGTGCCCCGGCTGGTTTCCTGTCTTCTGAGTGTTGGCGCCTCCAGTACAGACTCCAAGAGCACTTTAAGGAGCAGATGCCTTTAAGACACCAACAAGCCCAGACTCATTGATTCTGTGCCCCTCCTCCAACCCTGATGGGGGGCCCTGGGAGGGAGGGAGGAAGGACCTCTGGCAATCTTACTGCTGCCCAGGAGCAGGCTCTGGAGCTTCCTCTGATTGCCGTTGGGCTCCGCACCCACGGCTGTGCCTGGCTGTCTGGCAGGTGGATGCCTCCTCTGTCTTGTTGAGTGGCAAGCTCAGCCCCGACAGGACTTGCTCCTGGAGGCTCTTACTCAAGAAGGTTTAACACACCCACAAGTGCAACAGAGGGCAGGGCTGGGGCATTGGCCGTAGCTTCGGGCTACAGTGAGTCAGAATCACAAAGTTGAACACCTACACCAGGGTCATCAGGGCCCAGGCCTGGGTTTTACAGCTGGAGAAACGGACCCAGAGAGAGAGAGAGAGAGAGAGAGACACACACACACACACACACACACACACATACACACACACACACACACACACACACACACAATGTCAGCTTGGGGTGACAGTATCCCAGCAAGAGGTGAGATCAAAAAAATAGAGCGCCTGAGCTCCTATTAGGACTTTGTCTTCTTTATCAAAGTGAATAGTCTCGCTGTTTTAATCAATTATTTTTGTATAGCTGGTATATGCAATGATTCAAAATTCAAAAGGTTTGAAGAATAGGTATTGGCAAGCAGGTTTTCTGCCAGCTCCCTCCCCAGCATCCCGGGCCCCTGTGGTCTTTTTAGAAGGATTTGGAGGGCCGGCCTGTGGCTCACTCGGGAGAGTGTGGTGCTGATAACACCAAGGCCACGGGTTCGGATCCCATATAGGGATGGCCGGTTTGCTCACTGGGTGAGCTTGGTGCTGACAACACCAAGTCAAGGGTTAAGATCCCCTTACCGGTCATCTTTAAAAAAAAAAAAAAAAAAAAAAAAAGAAGGATTTGGAACCCACAGAGGGTAATGATGAAATGGGTGTAATGGGCTCACGTCCCGGGGCTTGGACAAGGTACATTCTAGGAAACAACTGGAAAACGCCATCCCCGAACCATTCTCAGAAAGGTGGGAGGAGCTGTGGAAGAGGGGACACTGCTGGACAACCAGCCACCAGAGCCACCCTTGGCAGAAGGGAAGGAGGAGGCTGCCCAGGGCCCGTGTGGGGTGTTTCAGGTCGGGGAACCATCTAGACTAGGTTCACAAGAGGACGACTTGTCAGCACTTACAAAAGGAGGTGATGCTTGCTGGGCTCCCGGGAAATTGCTGTCAGGCTGGCGGGATTTTGCGGGGGGGTGGATGGGAAAGGGTAGGATTTGCTAGGTTGGCAGATCCAGAGAAGCGCAGCCAGATGTGGCACTGGGGGCTCAGGAGGGCACTCGATAAAGTTTCATGCTCCCAGAAGACAGAGGACTGGCTACAGGCTGGAACATTGGGGTTGGTGTGTGAGGATGGAGCTGTCACCCCAGAAGAGCAGATGAGGGAATTGTCCATCTGTGGACATATCCAGAGACAGGCCACAGTTCTGTCTGAGCCCTGTTTGTTCCATTTCAATCATGGGTTATGGCCAGAAGGCGTCAGGAGCAAACTCTTAAAGGGCATGACATGGTGCCTGATGCTTTTGAGATAAAGATCCAACTCCTTTGATGTTTCCAGGGCTTGGCACACCTGCCCTGGCAACTTCCCCAGCCTTTTTTGAGCCCCTCTGCCCTGCCCTCTGCACTACAGCCCTCAGTGGCCTTCTCTCATTTGCTGGAACATTCCATGCCTGGAACACACCTCAGGGCCTCTGCGCCTGCTGCTTGCTCACTGCTTGCTCACCTCTGCACCTCCTGCCTCCTCACATGGCATCGCCTCGTCCTCTCTCTGATCTGCGTGGCAGCACCGTGTTCCCTTGCGCGGATGCCTTCTCTTTCTGGGGAGTGTGGGCTTCTCCACTCTCTTCCGGTTTATTGGAACGTTGTGAATCCCCTCTTGGCTTTTCTTTTCCTGGGTCATTTTTAAAAACATTTTGGGTGCTGGAGGTTTCTGGAAACATTTAGATGGAAAACCATTCGTCCTCCCAGGATCTGAGGGGGTTGTGTTGTGTGTTGGGTCCCAGCTGAGGGTTGACCAGTTACTCAGCCTCTCTAAGCCTCAGTCTTCTCACCTGGGAAGTGGGTGCGTGAGGTCAAAGGGAAGTGGTCTGTGCTTCCCCTGGCCCCGGCCTCACCCGTCCCCGAGGCACACCCATTGTCACTCCATGTTTTACTGTCCCTTCATAATCCCAGGTGCTTCTGGGGAGCCTGGGCCACCGCCAGCTCCAGGGGTGTGGTTGTTCCACGGACACACATGCCCCTCCTGGGGCTTTGGGGGCGGCATGCAGCTTGGTGGACCTGAGGAGGATTTTGCTGGGAGCCTCTGCAGAAAGCTTCCTCTCTCAGTAATGCGGGAGCTCCTGGAAGAAACAGTCTTCTTCCTCTGGACATGGCTGAACACTGCCTCAGGCCTGAAGCTGCCACTGCTCTGGCTACAGCCTGAAAAGGCCAACGTGCTCAGGAGCCCAGAGCCCAGAGGAACGAGTGTGAGGAGAAGACGTCACCAGAGGCATGCCCTCCCTCTGGACATCCAGCTGCAAAAACCGATCCCTGTCCTGGCAGTTCCCAAGGAGAAAGAGCCCTCCTGAATCCTAGAGTGTGCGTGAGGCCTGAGCGTAAGGCCAGGGCCCCGGACACCTCCACTGCTGCGAGCTGAGTGTGGCTGTTGTGATGGTCACCGGAGCCACTCAGGGTGACGGCTGCTGCCCACCAGCTTGGTCCAGGCCTGGAGTGGACGCTGCAGAGTGTGGCCCTGTCAGGACCGAGCCTCGCTCTCCCCGGGGGCTGCTGAGGCTCAGCTGAGCCTTCCCAACTTGCCCCTAGCAGAGGGACTGCTTATCCAGAGCTAGGCCTCTCTGCTGGTGGCCAGCATCTGATGGCGAGAGGACACGTGGTCATGGGGGAGGTGCAAAGGCCTGCCCCGTTGCCCCCATTTGGAACATCTCCCTGTCTCTTCCACTTTGTACAAGTGTCCTCTCCTTTCTCTCTTTGCTGCACTAACCTGTATTCATGGCACAAATCAAGTCTGTGCAAACCTAGGGGACATGGTGGTAGGCAGAACGGGGTGTCAAACACCCACCCCCCCCCCAGCTTTGCCATCTCGGCTCGTTTCTGGAGATGGTGTCTGTCCCCTTGACTTGTCGCCATCTGCCTGTTCCTCCTTCCTCTGATTCCCTGAAGGAAAATCTGGGGCTCTCATCAAACAAGAGGCAGCAAAGGACTGTTACTGTAAACCCGCGGGTGACAGATCCCTTACATCTGCCAATATCCTGACCAATTCATTCTGGGAGTGCCCAAGGGCCCAGAAGCCGCGCCTGGTGGGGATCGTTTTTTCTTCTGAGAAAAACTGAATTTCTGATCCCGGCAATCTGGGTTAGTCCAGTCCTCTGCAGATTTTTCAGAACCCTGCCGGTGGCAGAAACTCCGTTTGGATAAATCCACCTGGATGATATCTGTGTACCTCGATTCCCCGCTCCCTCTCCTGTTTTCTCTCCCTGCTGCTCTCTGTTCTGGGCTAACAGAACGTGCGGTTTCCGGCACTAACAAGGAGTTCCTCAGGTTCAGACCCTGCGTGGGGGGCAAGGGGTGTGTGAACGAGTCAGCCTTTTGGAAACGGCCGGGCTGTATTTACCAGCGCCTGTGACTCAGCGATTCCACTTCTGGGGCGGGTCCCACAGGAGGCGCGGGCGCCGGTGCTCCAGCTCTGGCAGGAGAACGTTCTCAGCCGCTCCGGTCGCAGCAGCCCGACCTGGGAACTGCCCACATCGTAGAAGGGATAAGTCATGATGGAGTCACACATTGGAAAAACACACAGGCTGAGGACAGACTACAGCTATGCTCTGAGTGAAAGAAACCTGTGCAGAAGGCTTTGGGGTCCCATCCATATAAAGCTTGGAAACTGGGGAACAATCCCTGTCCCCAGCAGGAGCTCTGGGGCTCTGTATGAGTCTCCTGGGCTGCAGCAACAGATGCCCCACATGGGGTAGGGTGGTGGCAGGGCTTAAATGACAGAGGCCAGAGTCGGGGCTCACGGTGCAGCAGGGCCTCGCTCCCTCTGAATCTCCCGGGGAGGCTTCTTCCCACCTCTTCCAGCTTCTGGTGTCTGCAGCAATCCTTGCTGTTCCCTGGCTTGTGGCTGCATCACTCCCATCTCTGCCTCTGTCTTCATATGACCTTCACATAAGGACGCCACTCACAGGACTTAGGGCCCACCCGAATCCAGTATGACCTCATCTTAATTCGTCATCTCTGCAAAGGCCCTATTTCCAAATAAGGTCACATTCTGAGGTTCTAGGTGGACATGCATTTGGGGTATGCTCTTCTGCCCAGTACAAGATTGAAGGAGGGCATGCCCAGGGTGACCTCCTGAGCTGGTCACATGGCAGTGGCCCTGCTGTTGGAATTCATCAAGCTGTGGACACCTAGGGCATGCGCTCTGCTATTTATTACACTTTGTTGAAAAGCCCGCATTAACTTAGAGGAGTTGCAGAAAAAACAAACTTAAAGAAGATGCGAATGCATGCACCCCACATATACATATTCATGGTTTACCATGTGGAGCTTCCTGGGGCTGCTGTCACAAATGACCCCAGACCTGGTGGCTTAAAGCAACACTTTCTCTTACCGTTCTGAATATTTGCTTGTCCCTTTTGGGTCCTCTGACCTAAAGCAATAATGCTTTGATGGTAGAATTTCATGGGCCAAGAACAAGCCCAGGAGGGGAGGTGTCCACGGCCTTGAGGAAGAGTTCTCTCAGAAGCTCCTAATCACACAGAAGTGAGTGCAGGGATGTCTGTGTCCCCTCATGCTGGTCCTTCACCTCAACTCTCTGCACCTCATTTTTATCTCTTCATTCTGGTCTCCTCTTTTAGGAGATTCCAACAAACAGGAACAATCATCTTTGGAGGAGGAAAAACAGGGTGTGGAGAGAGGCAAAGCCTGTCCTGGGCGCAGCCTCTGCAGGGCCTGAGAGCACTTAAGGGTTTCTGTTCACCCAACAGGGATACTCAAGGTAGAAGGAGTCCCTGGGGCCGCCACTGTGGGAGGGACTATTACAGAACAAATTCAAAGTTGGACGCAGGCCTCGAGTTTCGGTTAGGCATCTGTAAGACTCTTTGCAACCTGGGATGAGGATCTGGTGAGAAAGAGAGGTAGGGTAGGTGATATCCAGTCCCAGGTTTAAAACTCTGGCCCTGTGACTTCTGCACCAGGATGGCTCAAGAGGACTCTGTGTTTCCTTCCTTGACAGGTGCCTGGCTACCACTCTGGGTTATAGGCAGAGATAGCACAAAGTGTCATCAGAGTCTTTGGAAAAGAGATGCTCATTTCAGTGCCTCAGGCCCCAACCGGCTGAGCTGGGGGTGGCTGTCCTGTGGGAAATAGTTTCTTCCCGGCTCATACATTCTTTTTCCCATGTTTTCCCTGTTCATCTACCACCTGGCTTCTGCCTCCTGTTGTTTGGAGGCTCCATCTACACGTGGTGCCAAATGATCACTTCCTCACCCTCGAGGATGCGTTTGTCTACCCAGCCAGGCATGGGCCAAGGGCTCGGAGCTCCGGCTCTGCAGAAACTTGTCGGACATTTGCCCGCTCCCTGATGACGCTGGGAGTGTTGGCGCTCAGAGATTAGGGACCGAAGAAAGCTCTAAGTTTAGATTCAGGCTATTGCAAAATATTCAAATATTCCCTGTGAGAAGATGTACAGATAATTAAATGTTTGTTGTGATAGAGAGAACACTCAGTATTGCCATACTTGTGAATAACTCTTTTTTGGAATGAGGCCTTGGACAGCTTGACCCAGGATGCAAGGGGATGATCTCACTTCCATCCTCACCTTAATTACATCTGCAAAGTCCCTATTTCCAAATAAAGTCACATTCTGAGGTTCTGGAACATGAGTGTCTTCTGGGGTGGGGGCACCATTTAACCCACTGCAGTCTCTGTGGAACCCAGAACCAGCATGAACTTCTCCCCTCTCCCCATGGGAACTTTTCCAGTCTTGTTCCATGTAGAAATCCCTGGCATTTGGTGAAATGTCCACCAGTGGACGGTGGGCCCCACCCACAATAGTGTGTGTGTGTATCGTGGGCTGGGGTAGACACCTGAATGCCCGGGGAACTTGATCGTGACCTCCACCTGGACCAGAGGTCTTTAGACTTTGCAGCCCTAGGACCCTCTCTGCAGGCAACACCCAACAGAGAACGGTAAATAAAGTAGACCAATCCAGCGGGCCCCTGTGGGATACAGATGTCGGGGGTTCAGGCAGACCCTCCTTTCTCTGCTCCTCGTCCCCTTCTCCTCTCCAGACTTGCTGTCCCGGATGCTGAGTGAGAACAGGCATGCAGGGGCATGGAATTGGGTCTGACTGTGAGCTCTCAGCATAGAGGCCAAGCCTCCCCGCGCCTCCGTGCCCCCCGGCAGCAGGGAGCTGACCTCAGAGGGCCGCTGTGAGGACCGAGTGATGCAGATGATAGAATGTGCCCAAAACCTAACAAGGGGGTGGCTTTTTAGGACCCCAGTTGGGTTTTTGCGTTGCTAACCCTGCACCCCACATGATATTTCAGGATTAGCATCAATCAAGTAAATTATGGAACCACAGACCCAAAAAGAAACTGTGGTCCAGGCAGTCCCCACAGTGGAACTCCCCATCTCGAACCAAGAGTCAGGGTGACGGATCCCATATCTAGGAATGCCGACACACGCTCTGCTCTTAGGACCAGGTGCATCCAGTCATGTGCCCCTCACACCCCTGCTTCCTGTCACTCTTAAACCCCCAGAGAAACAAGGCCCTGTGTCATCTCCTCCTTACTTCCAACCCCCGCCCATCCCCTGTCCCCGTGACCTCAAGGTCCAAAGGCGTCCTCATTTGTAAGTGTGTCTGGCAGACCCGGCCTTGGGGGCTCTGCTCTGCCCCACCTCTTGGCCACCTGCGGTGGCTCCCACACCTCGTGCTCAGCGAAGCCTTTCTGGACCACGAGTTGTCATCACACCACGTCATCCGATCACTTTTACTGCAGGGTGAAATCATTTTTTCGGGGTATTTGCTGGTTCCTAGAGTAAACACCAGCACCCAGAGCTCCATCCAGGGAGGGACCATTCCTGCCTTGTGCTCTTTTCTTTTTTTTAAAAAAAATGAATCATAAATTTTATTTCAAAATGTAAATGTCACTAAACATGCATACATGTTAAAACAATAAAATGTACAATTTCATTATTCTTTTTTCCTTTTTGCACGGAACATCGTTACAATATAGAATCTATGCCATATGAAATGCATACGAAGATTTATCCGAGCAAGCCAAGGCCAGGTTGGGAACTGTACGCCTTCACACTTCGCTGCGCTGATCCAGGAAAGATTAAACATGGGCTTCGGCAGCATGGTGCGGGGCTGGTGCGGGCTGGGGAAAAGGAAAAGTTCCTACAGAAAAGGAAAACATGAGCTTGATGGAAATGGTCCTGGACCTTGGACTCTGCTGTGGGATTCTAGCAAATGATTTCAGAGATGCTCCACCAATGGCTTTGTGTGGGACGGGGTCGGACATGTGGGCCTGGGGGCAGCTGAGACCCCCATGCACACACCCAACACACCCACACCAGCTATTCCCAGTCGCCAGGGGGCCATCACATGTCCCCCACCCGACAATGCATAGCTGCTCAGCAGAGAGTCCCATGCTGATGTTGACAAGCCCTCGGGGTCCCTCCAGGGCGAGGCCAGGGGGCCAAGTCTCCCCCTCACCACCCAGAGACAGGCTCCCTGACCTGGGAATGGACGCTGGGGTGATGACCCTGCATGGTGTCTGAGCCACACTGAGAAGTGGCCCCCTCACTCCTCTTGGAGGGCAGCCTGGGGAGGGATGGGCCAGCTGCAGCCACTCCTGTGCTGAGTGGGAGGGACAGCCTCCATGCATCCAGCCGTGCTGGCCTCCAGGCCTGCAGCTCATGCTGGGCATCCAAGTGGGCAAGCACAGCGGGCTGTCACCAGGTCTTCCAGGAAGACGGGGGGAGAACAGGACCGATCCTGAAGAAAGCTCTGTGCCCTACCCCTTCCCCCGGAATGTATGACTTGCAGGGCAGGTGACATGACTTCTCTTCCATCCTGTCCATTTTATAATAAGTTTTAAAGCTGCACAAGAAGGAGAGAGGCCAGGCAGGGCCAGGTGGCTGCACCGTGAGTCTAATATCTCAGTGGGGGGCAGTGGAAACCAAGTGTGGCCCCTCGCCCTCGCAGACACTGGGCTCCCAGCTCACGCCAAGTCCAGATCTTCTGACTGATGCGGGACCGACAGTGGCAGGAGGAAGGGCCTCTCCCTAGAGGGTGTTCAGGCCTCTATCAGTAGTAAGCAGGGTTGTTATCCCAATTCTACTACAAAACTCTCTGGATGTGTCTAGAGCAAACCTTTGAAGCCTCAGAATCGAGAAAATTAGTCGTAAGACCCGACTCTTTCCAGGGTGATCCCGATTTCAAAAACTACCAGCCCACATCTTGATTTTAGCTTCGGAAAATACGGTCACCAGAATTGCATATGGAAACTCTGGATAGCAGATGTGTGTGACCTGCGAAGCATTTCTTACTCATTGTGTGACCAACACATCAAACTCTTTAAATCTTCTATCACATCTTTGGCCAAATGACCTTTTCTAAATGGGTAAAAAAAAAAATCAGTGACACCTATCAGGAGTCAAAACAATCAGGTGACCTTATACACAGGCACAACCAGGAGACTGCTATCACCCCAACCCTGCCTTGCTGTTGGGTCCTGCCTTGTATTGCACTGACATGCAGTGTGGGAATGTGCCAAGCCCACGGGGGATCTCGAATGAACAGATCCAGCTCTCCCCAGCAGCAGACGAGGCTCTGTGGTCTTCCAAGGTCAAGCCGCTGGGCTGGGAGTCCTGAGGATGTAGGGGCCTTTCTGATCATGCCCTCATCTTTGGCTGCACGATTGCCAATGCATGCACAGAAGGTTGGTCCCAGCCCCAGGTGCCGTCACCCCACCAGGGTCACTTCCCCATTCAACAGCTTTGTCTTGAAGGACTCCAACCATCAGGGAATGGGGACCTTGGCTGTGTCCAGGCTGAGCTGAGGGCGTTGGCACAGAGAAGAGGGTGTCAAGCACCATCCAGGCTGCTTCAAGAACGGTGTGGCAGGAGGCAGGTGGCAGGTGTCTTCTGACTCCAAAGGAGGGGTGAGGGAGTGGCTGCCCTTTTCTTGCGTGGCACTTGCTCTCCCTGCTCAGGGCTCTGTCCACCTCTGTGCCCAGGGCTGAGCCCTACAGCCCACTTCATGGGCTCTCTTGTCCGGGGACTTCCAGGTAGGGTCAGGAATGCTGGCTCTACAGGAGAAAGAGGGGCCCAGGCTGCACCCCACTGTCCTTGCCCATGGATGTGGCAGTGGCTGCATGTCCCTCCAGCTGTAATGGGTTGAGTAGTGTCCCCGAGAGAGAGATGCTCAAGTCCTGACTCCTGGTAACTGTGAATGGGACCTTATTTGGAAATAGGGTCATTGCGGATGTAATTAGTTAAGAGGAGGCCACACTGGAGTAGGGCAGGTCCTAAATCTAATGTCTGGTGTCCTTTTAAGAGAAAGGAAATTTGGACACAGGCACACAGAGAAGACCACGTGAAGACACAGGCAGCGTCTGGCCACAAGCCCAGGGAAGCCTGGAGCCCCAGGGGCTGGAAGAGGCAGGAAGAACCCTCCCCTGGAGCCCCAGAGGGAGCACGGCCCTGCCACAGCTCGGCTTTGGACGTCAGTCCTCCAGAACTGTTGTGTAAGCCCTCTGTGTGGTGCTTAGTCATGGCACCCCCCAGAGGATCATGCAACAGCTCCCGCCAGGCTCTGGGGAAATGGCTGCCCCCCGCCACGCCAGTGCCAGGAGTGGAAACCACATGTCCCACGCCTCCCAGTCCCTGAACCCTGTCTACTCTGTGACTATCTCCTGCAGGAACTCACTGGCTCTCCGGCAGGGACTTTGGCCAGCAAGGTTGCCTGCAAGTGTGAGGCCCTACCCTTGGCGGGCTGCCTGCCCTTAGCTAGTCCTGGCTGAGTGCTAAATGTCCCACGTCGCTGAGGGTGTGTGAGAGGCCCAGCAACGTGGTGACCAGTTCCACTGGGCAGACAGAGACAGAGATGCTGCGGAGGCCATGGTGGGGCAGGAAAGCGCACATGGGCCTGCATCGGATGAGCTGGCTTTGTGCCCTGGTGTCCTGGCTCTGTGACCTTGTGCAGAAGAGAATGGTGGTGATATTTTGCGTGGAGTTGTCGGGTTCCGTGAGTCGTGGCGTGCTGTGATGTGCTGCGGGTGCTGGGCACTGAGCCGCTGTCGCATATGGGGCCACACCTGCTGCCCCCAGGGGATGTGGGCCCCGGCTGGAGGCAGCTGTGGGAGAGCCCTGAGCAGATGTGGGTCTCAGCTGCAGGGTGCTCCTGAGCCAGCCAGACCTGCGAGAAGTGCCCCTTCCCTGAGACTGCTTAGCCAGGAGGGCATGCTCAGGAGGGGGCTGAGTGAATTCTCCGGGGCCACTGTACCAAGTGACCACACGCTACATCAAACGGCAGATATTTACCCTCCCACAGCTCTGGACGCCAGATGTCTAAACCAAGGCCTCAGCAGCGCCACACTTCCTCTGGGGCTCCAGGGGAGGATCCTTCCAGACTCTTCTAGCTCCTGGCAGCTCTAGGTGTCCTTAGTGTGTGGACATGTTGCTCCAGTCTCTGCCTCCATCTTCCCGTGGTCTTCTTCCCTATGTGTCTCTGGGTCTCTTCTTCTCTTGTTGTGTGGACACCAGTCATTGGAATTGGGGTGACCCTCCTCCAGTATAACGTCATGTTAACTAACTACATCTGCAATGACACTGTTTCCAAGTAAGTTCACAACTGAGGTCCCCACTGGACCCAAGTTTGGGGGGGACACTATTTCACCCACAACAGAGGTTACAACTGGGCATGTGTAACCAGCTCACAGTGCTTCTGGTGCAGGTGTCCCCTGTGCTGTCTGTGAAACACCAGTTTAGTCTTGAGCCACGCAAAGCTCTGTTCGAATCCAGCCTGTGACGTGGGAGGGGCCCTCGGCTTGCTGGAGCCTCAACCTCCTCGTTTCCCAGCAGATGCCTTTTTCCTGCCCAGTAGGATTGAGTGAGCTCCTGTATTCAGGTGGGCACACAGCCACCTCACACCCCTGGTCTTAGGCAGTTTTTGCAAGTCCATATGTGCATCCCTGTGACAGTGGGTGATTTTACACACTCTTTGTTGAGACTGGAGACTCACCGACCTCTGCCCACTGTGTCTGAGCTGTGAGGCCACAGAGTCTGGGCCATGAGCTGGTGGGCTCAAAGGGGGAGAAGCTGCAGACATTTGGGTGTCCCAGGCTCTCATACGGGCCCCTGGGCTGGGGGGCAGGCCAGAGCAGCTGGGAGGCCAGAGGGATTTTCCCTACCCAAAGCAGCTCTCCTTCCATCTTGGTGTGTCTACTCCCTGTGTCCTCCTGGGGCCAGCACCCTGCACCAAGCACAGACAGCTCTTGTGGTGGGCAGGGATTCTGGGGTACCCGTTCCTCACAGTTTCAGTTTCACATGCTGGGATTTCTGGGCTCAGCCCCAGGCATTAAACCACCTCAGTTCCTTCTCCCGCAGGATTTCCTTTTTGTTTTTTTAAATTTATTTTTAAGGGATTTTTTTGGAGGTGTAATTCACATGCCATAAAACTAACCACTTTAAAATGCACAATCCAGTGGCATTGAGCACATTCACAGTGTCGTGCAGCCATCACCTCTGTCTCGTTCCAGAACATTTCCATCACCCCCAAAGGAAACCCTATCTCCATTAGCAGTCACTCCCCATACCCTCCCCCAGCCTCTGGCAGCCACAAATCTACTTTCTGGATATTTGCCTGTTACGCACATTTCACGTAAATAGAACAATACAACATGTGGACTTTTGCGTCTGGTCCTCAAGGTTCATCGGTGTTGTAGCATGTGTGAGAATTTCATTCCTTTTATGGATGAATGATATTCCTTTGTACGAATAGATACATTTTGTTTATCCTTTCAGCATTTGGGTTGTTTCTACCTTCTGGCTATTGTGAATAGTGTTTCTGGGTCTTGCTTAGACCTAGCCAGTCGGTTACAGCACTCTCTCCCTCCAAGCCGGGGCTACTCAGTCCTGGCTGTTGACATTTGGGGCTTGACACTTGTTTTCTGTGGAATTATTGTTTGTTGTGTCCTGTGCATTGTGGGATGATTAGCAGCATCCCTGCCTCCACCCCCTAGATGCCAATAGCAACCACCCCCTTAGTTAGTTGTGACAAGCAAAAATGTCTCCAGACATTGCCAAGTGTCCCCCTGGTTGAGAGCCAAGGCCAGCAGCAGCATAGGAGTCCAGGCAGCCGGTTGCATGTCTGTGGCCTGTACGGTGACTGGACAGCATTCTCCTTCCAGCCCCTGTGCCATGTCACATCAAAACGCAGATTTCCACCCTTGGCCCCCACCAGCCTCCTGCCCTCCTCTGCCCTCCTCACGGGGGCCGTGCCTCCAGGGACTGACTCACAGAGCAGCCGCTGCCCGGTTCCAGGTGAGGGCAGGCGCATGTCAGGGCAGCTCCAAGAAGCAGTGGCCCGTGATGCAACCATCATCTCCGGCTGTGCGAATGCCAGTGCATGCACAAAAGGTGAGCACGTCCTGTGGAGAAAGATCAGCGCCCAGGGCACACGTGTCCCCTCCCATCCTGTGAGCCGAGGAGCTCCTCTCCAGGATTTGTGTCCTTGCCCCACCGGCCCGAGCCCCACCATGTCTGCAGAGGCTGGCGGCTGATGCAAGATGAGCGTGATTCAAGCAGAGAGCGCATCGCAGCCCTGCCTGGCAGCTCGGCAGCTGCTGCTGGCGCTGACTCAGTGACTGGAGTCCAGGGGCCTTGCTGGAGCTCTGCACAAGGAGGACTCAGAAGAGGACCGCAGAACAGGGAAGCTCCCGCCTTGGGAGCCTTACAAGCACCTGTGGGCACAGAGGGAGAGGAAAAATGAGCCCAACATGCATGCAAACCCCCATCCAGACCCTGCTGGGGGGATGGCCCCAAGAGGGACGGAGGCACAGCCCTCAGTCTTCAGCAGGATTGAGCAATGGAGATTTGACCCAGAAATTCCAGGCAAGGCCCTGTGGCCCTGGAACACTGTGGGAGGGAGCTTTTCTGCTGGAGAGCTGTGGGCAGTGTCCTGGCTGCCTGCAGAGGGCCTGGGGTGCTGGGACACCCAGCCACATCTCCACCTAGCTGTATGTTGGATGGGGGCTTTGGGGGCCTGGTGCGTGTAAGCCATCCCTGGCCTTACCTCTGCTACACAAGGAGGATGGAGTGATGGGCAGAAGCCAGGAGGCCGTGCCCCTGGTCACGGGGTTTTGTACCTGCCACGTACATGACATTTGGAGTGGATGATGCTCTGTGGTGGGGACTGTCCTGTGCATTCTAGGATGTTGGCAGTGTCCCCGGCCTCCACCCAGCAGACGCCACATGCCCCTTGAGCCTGTAGCAGTGTCTTGGTCAACTTTGCAACCTCGGGCACCCAAAAATGTGCCTCCTGTGTGGGAGGCTTGTGACAACTCTTGACTGGAAGAATGTATTCTTGGAAGGGGGAGAGGCGTGGGCCAAGGAGGCAAGGCCACTCTGGACATCCTGTCCTTGGGCCTCAGCTCTGGTACCTGCCCATACAGCCACGTTCTCTACCCCTGAGGCTCCTGGGTCTGGCCTCCTGCCTCGCTCCCGCCCCCCTCCTCTGGGCTGGGCTCCTGGCCGGGGCTCCCACACATCCGCTGTGGGTTCATCTTGGTCTTCTCAGAATGCTTCTGGGAGCACCTGGGGGCCAATTAAACCCCAGAACCAGGTGAGAGCCACCTTCCCAGGAATCAGAACAGACACCCCTTTTCAAGAGTGAGACAGAAATCCATCCACATAGGACAGGGAGGTGTCTGCTTGCAGACGACACTGGGGCTTCCCTGTGCTCCTGCATCGCATCCACACATGCGTGAAGCACAGTTGAGGGCATGTGTTGCTACTGCTATTGTTAGTACCACGCAGGAGGAAGGTGGGATGGGGGAGGCCGGTCACCTTCCACTGGCACTGGAGGCCAGCGCGGCCACACTGTGGGATGCGTGCTGGCCTCCCCCATGTGTGCCACTCACTTCCCCTTTGCCCATATGACCCCAGGACACAGACACGGTGGCTGAAACTCTGCGGACACTGCTCCCTGAGGCCCTTCCTCCACGTCTCACAGGCGTCTCCAGGAGCCCGAGCGAGGGCAGGGACTGTGCTTGCAGCTGTCGGAGCCAGGCTGTTCTCCCTGTCATTTGTCGTCAGAGCCAGGCTGTTCTCCCTGTCATTTCTCATCAGACAGGGCCTTGCGGGAACAGGAAGCCCCCCAAGGAGGGTAACCAGGAGAGCATGGACTTTGGGGACCGTTCACCAGGATGAGGACAGGGACTTGGAAAACCCACCAGAGACCCAGAGCCCCTGCAAGAGAGGAGCCAGGACCATCCCAGCCCTGGGGCGAGGACCCCAGCAATTTCTGTAGCTGTGGGAGGGGCTGCCTGAGGGGCTTCCCCAGAGGAATGTGCTCCCAGATGAGCTGCAGGAAGGAACTGACCAAGCCCCAGTGGCCAAACCCAACTGGAAGCCAGAGGGCAAGAGATCCCATCAAGGGCAACTCCCAGGGACCAAAGCAGGGAATAAAACTGAAGGAGGATCTGGGGGCCACAGGAGGCAGATCCCTTCGGGTCGGGGCAGGCAGGGCTGGATGATAATGCCAGGTGGCTCTGGGTAGGGCAGGAACACCAGGGACTAGGGAGGGGAGAGGCACATCCGCTTCCAGCAGAAGCAGCCAAAGATCAGAGGGTGGGGGATCGGCACCCAGTTCTGGGTCAGCGCGCTTGTTAAAGTTTCCGGCATTGAACTTCAAAAGCACTCACTGGAGCAGATGAGGCTGGGACAAGCAAGTGACTGCAGAACTGTGCCGGGAGGAGGAGTCATGGAGACTGGCCGGCACCTCCTCCATGCTTGCCTGGCACCCGGACTCGCCTTCACCTGCGTGTTCTGCCAGGTCCGTGTTCGGCTGAGCTCCCCGGCAGAGAAGGGCCCTCTGTCCACTGCCTGAGCCGATGGAAGCAGTGGGGTGGGGTGATGGACAGCGACGGGGCACTCACCCAAAACAGACCCTTCCCACTGCCATCTCAGCAGTGAGGCTGCCAGGCAGGGCTGCCCCAGCCAGCCGCACAGTTTGTACTGCAGAGGTGCACTCGGCGCCAGCATGTGCGCCACACACACCTGTGCACACACACCTGGGCCTCGTCCAGCTTGAGGATGGGTCATCAGCTTCTCTGTGCAGAGGTGGTGTCCACTAGCAAGGCCTCCTGTGGGGCTGTGCCCCCAAGAAGGAGTGCTTTCTAACAACGCATCCCCCGTTTAAAATGGAGCCTGTTTTAGCCCTCACCAAGCCACGTAACAAATCAGCCCAAAACTTGATGATGCGGGACACAATTTATTACAACAGCTTGTGGCTCTGGGACAGGCTGGGTCAGTCAGGCAGACCTTGCTCAGGGTCTCTCTCAGCTTCTTTGTCCACATGTCTGGCCCCGGGGCCAGGAGGGCTGGAACTACTGGGGCTAGCTGGGAATCTCTCTCTCTGCGTGCAGCCTCTCCACGGGGCTCGTTTGAAGCTCCCCACGGCCTGATGGTCTTAGCATGGTCGAATTTCTTACACAGAATCTTCTGGCTCCAGAGCAACCCTTCCAAAAGACTGGAAGAGGCAGCTGCCAGCCTCCTCAGGCTCTCCTTGAACTGGCACAGTGTCACTTCCACAGGGTTCTGTTGGTCCAGCAGCCACAGAGTCCACCCAGATTAACGAAGAGGAGAGGGAGACCCCACCCCATCACAGAGAGAAGGTCCAGGAATATGCATGGCCACCTCTGCTCCAGCCCATGCTGTGTAGATGAGGATGGGGACCGATGCAGGACCCTCTACCCGGATCTGGAAGGACCCACAATGAATAATCCCACCCCTACTTTCTGAGGGCTTCCAGCCTCATGGGGCAGACGAACACTCCAAGAGAGACAATGCAGACTCTGACACAGGATGGGGTATGACAGGACCAGGGTCCCCACGTCCCTCACGCACTTTCTGTCTTCTCTGCCTCACTCCTGGAGTGGCATGGGCTGTAAGGAGACAGAATTTTTAAAAAAGAAAACGGACTTTGCAGGTGTAGTAGCCTGTTGAGTGACACCATAAGGCAGTCTCTGTCCACAAGAGAAAGAGGTGTTCGTGTTGCAGATACTCGACTTGGAATGTGCGAATAGCCTGGGAGCCCATGGAGAAGAGGGAGCTATATGGCCCTTCTGACACAGAGCCAGGGCCTGGAGACAGGGTAGGGTGTGGGACTGAACAAGGGAACAGGAGGCCAGAGTGACCCCGGCCAGGCAGGTGCTGGGTGGCCTGGTGGCGGGTGACTCAGGGAAGATACAAGGAGAGGGTGGTCCTGTTTTTAGGCCCCCATGTCTGCATGATTGCATGATCAGCAGGCAACAAGAGCTACTTTCTGGTGATGGCTGAATGTTTGACTAAGGAGTTGCCTCCATGGGAGAGGAGGAGTCGGGGGGTCATCCAGGGAGGCTTCATGGTGGAAGTGGCAAGGGCCGAGCCTCAGGGAACCTGCGGGACTGCAACCTGTGCAGATGGGGATGCAGGGGAGGGACAAGGTACCGTGGGAAGAGGGATGCAACAGACTGAGGCAGGAACAGCCACAGTGTTCACTCACCACATGACCCTCGGGATGCCCTGGTGTGCTGGGAAGGGTCCCATCTTTCTTGCCTGGACCATGCCCATGGCCTCTCGCCCTCCGTGTTTGCTCTGTTTGCAATAACCACTGCAGTCGCATTGTCAACACACACACACGGGTTCTTTCTGGAGGTCAGATGTCCCGTGGGGTCTCACTGGACTGACATCGAGGTGTGGACAGGGCTGGCTCCTTCTGGAGGCTCCAGGGCAGAACCTGTTTCTTGCTCTTTCCAGCTTCTAGAGGCTTCTGCACTCCTTGGCTGGGGGCCCCTCCCTAAACCTTCAGACCAGCAGCGCAGCATCTTCCAGTCTCTCTGCCTCTGCCTCTTGCTTCCCTGTTCTAAGGACCCCATGATGACACTGGGCCCCGGCGGATGATCTAGGACACATTCCTGTCTCAAGAGGCTTAACTGAACCACATCTGCAGAGTCCCTCTTGCTGCCTAAGGTCACAGTCACAGATTCCATCTAGAGACCAGGATGTGAGCATGTGATGGAGAGGTGTGACCTGTCTGCACCTCCAGCAGCCCCAATTGTACTTAGGATAAAACCCAAGTCCCTCCCCAAGCCACACTCCGTGTGAGTGTCCCTGCCTAGCTGACCTTCCCTCCACCCTCGTGTCAAGGCAGCCCCAAATACGCAAGGCCACATGTGCCCCTCCCCAGAGAGGCTTCCCCGGCCCCCAAACTCAGGAGCCCCGTCCTCCCTGTCCTGTTTAACGCGTCCTCTCGTTTTTCATTTCCCAGACATCTCGTGTGCTTGTTCAGCTGCTGGCCACCCGCCTCCCTTCATGGACTCCAAGTCCCACAACAGCAGCGGCCTCTGGCGCCTGCCCATGCTGGCACCTGGTGGGCGCCCAGCAAGTCTATGCAAGAGGATCAGGTCATTCCAGCAGAGGCCTGCGAGTTAACGCCCACCCTGTTGTCTGCTCCTTGGCACGGGTTTGGTGTGCAGTTGCCGACCAGTTATTCAGACACACAAAGAGCTCTTAGCCTTGGCCGGGGAGGACAGAAGGGCCTGTGTGTTGCTGATGCTGGAGTCTCCAGCCTCTGAGGACTCATTATGCCACTTGAGCTGATGAAGTTCTTCTGACTGCAAGGAGATAACTCAGTACAATGAGGGGTTGTGATTGGCTCCTTTGCTGGGTCTTCTACACATCTTTTTTTTTTTTTTTTAAGATGACCGGTAAGGGGTTCTTAACCCTTGGCTTGGTGTTGTCAGCACTACGCTCAGCCAGTGAGCAAACCAGCTATCCCTATATAGGATCCGAGCCCCTGGCCTCGGTGTTATCAGCACCGTACTCTCCTGAGTGAGCCACGGGCCAGCCCCTCCACATCTTGTTTATTAAACCCACCACTACCAAATCGGACTTTGACCTTGGCAGTCAATAGCAGAGAATAATATTCACTGGCTGGGTGCCATTGCCTGGCTGACCTTGGCAACCACATCAGGATAAGTGGTACCCGTGTCCTGGCAGCAGAGCTTGCTACTTTCTGGGAGGGAGAGACTTGGGGAGCCAAAACGTAAAAATACTCAGAGATAAACGACAGAGATGCCCGGCAGGCGATAGGCCAAGCCACGTCCCAGCACGTCTGCCGCTGCTGCCCTTTCCGCAGGGAACTTCACAGGGCTCTGGGTGGTTAATTACAGTGAAACATACAATTATCTGTAGAAAAGGCAAGTGTGGCGTGATTTTGCCCAGGGCTGAGAAGACATGTCCATTAGCCAAGTAGCTTCACTCCACCGCCCAGTGAAGTGCTGGAGTCTGCTCCAGGTTAATAAAGATGAAAGACCTAAGGCGAGTTCAGTTTTATTTGCTTCTCCCAGGAAGAATCCTGCTGGAGCCCATGGAGACCCTGAAGAGCAGATCGAAGAAACCAAAAGCGAGTGGCCAAAGAAGAGGAATGGGTTTGCTCTGCACGGGGAGAGGCTCCGAGGCGTCCGGCGGGGTCATGCGAAGGTCCTGTAAAGATACAAGGGTGTGTGCCACTGTGGCAAGCTTATAATCAGGAGGCCCCACACCACCATGACTCTCACTGACATGCTGAGCACATTTTGAACAAAGAATGTCTGCATCCTCGTTAAGCCTGCTATCCTACACACGACATATGTCGGCCTGACTCCTGCACACCCCGGGACTCCGAGAACCTGAAAGTCAACTCCTGGCTCGCAAGCACAGAGCGGCGCCCCCTGCTCTGTCACCTGTGCCAGGGCCTCTCCATTTCATGGCTCACCCTGTTCTCCTCTTCTGCCCTTGTTTGTAGAAGCCCCCAGGACCCTATGTGTTAATTCCCAAAGAATGAAACCACTGGCATGCCCCAAGAATTGCTGGGAAATCATCCCAGCAGATTAACAACTTCCCTGACCTGATGGGACAAGTCTAAGAAAGCTCTCCCTCTCGTGTGACTTTCCTGCTGGTCTTCTGCTCCTCGTGCCATTTTTCAGTAGTTTGCCAAAGGTTTCAGGCAGTGCCCATGTAGCCATGCAGGATCCAGGGAAAGGAATCAGGAAAACTGCCCGATGCAGACTTGTGGGCCATTTCAACAATACCTTCTCCAGCAAAGAGCAACAGCAACCCCTGACATGGCATTTTGATCCAAAGATTCACCCATCATTTCTTAAGGAAAATGACGAACCATAGCTTGCTTGGCTTTGCCATTTGAAATGGAGGCTTCCAGGAGAGTGGGCAGAACTCTGGCAAAGAACTGAGGTGACCCCAGGAGAAGCCTGCAGCTAGATGGGAAGGAGGGAGGATGTGAGGGTTGCTTGTGCTGGTGTGTGTGGGAGGAGACCGGAGGGTCTCAAGAATGCCCAGGATGAATTTCCCATAACCCCTGAGCCTTACGAGTGGTGGGGGAAATTTCCTGGACCATGTCCTGTTTCCTCCTTGTTTTCATTTCTTTCAGGGTAAAATGTGGGAATGTACTGATAAGCCATTTCATTTGGGATTAAAAGAACGTTTCCTGATTTTCTGTGATACATGTGTCCAACCTCTTGCCCAAGCATTACTTTGCAAGTGCCGTTCCCCTGCTGTGACAGCTGGAAAGCCCCATGTGCCGTATCACCCCTGTATTCTCCACATTGCCTCTGCTGTTCTTGGTCCTTTGCATTTCATTTTAAATTTCAGAATCAGCTGATGAGCATGCGTCAGTGCACATACACGCACACGCACACGCACACGCACACGCACAGACAAAACCCACAGGGATTTTGTTGAGATGGCATCGAATCTGTGGATCGGCTTGGGGAGAACTGCCATCTTTCTAATACTGAGTCTTCGCTCAGTTATTCAAATCTATCGCTCCATTCATTTAGGTCTTATTCTGAATGATACTTTGTAGTTTTCAGTATGGAGACCTTGCACGTCTTTTATTTGATGTATTCTTATGTATTTGAAATTTATTACTTCTCTTATAATTGATAACTTTTAAGATTTTACTTTCTATTTCTTTGTTGATGGTGTGTAGGAAAACACCCATGTGTTACATGTTGATCTTGTATCCACCAACCTAGCCAAATTTACATATTAATTCTAATAGATCATCAGTAAATTTTTTGGATGGTCTACATTATGTCGTGTCTGAATAACAGCAGTTTAATATCTCCTTTCCTAAACCTTACTTCTTTTTCCTGCCTTTTGCGCTTCCTCGTGGCACAGAGTTACGTGGACGAGAGAGCACATCACGGCTTCACCTTCTGTTTCTCCCCCATCAGAAAAGCTTATGAAGGATTCTGGGAAGATGCAGTAGTGGTGTTGTTTTTGGATACTCTAAAATCCCCATATAAAAACAGAGAGTACAAATAACTAGCAAAATAAAAATTCCAGGGATTCTCTCATGAGAGCACAGTGGAGCTTTCCAGAGGCCACATGACATGCTACAGCCCAAGAGATTAAATTGCAGAAGCAGATGTAAGAACCCAATATCTTCAATTGAGCCAGATGTAAGGAGATTCACAAAAACATAAATCAAGCCACCTTTCCCTCTAAATGTTGTATTTTCAGAAATACAGTTACTTTTCATTAAAAAATAAGTTATTTGCATTAACATGTAACAGGATTATTCTGGGGAGAGGGGCTGTCTGTTGTAGAGTTGGGTGAGTACAGGGGGACCCTGGTCATGTCTGAAGGGGCTGGACCTAGCCCCCATGAACTCTCAAAAACGACCAGCTAGGACCTGCTTCCAACACACAGAGAGAAAACTGCTGGGCATGGAATCAGAATTGAGCAGGACAGGGACAAGAGAGACAGATGAGGGAGAGGGTACAGGTGCAAGTGTGGAGGGTAAGGACCCAGGAGTCTCAGAAGGACGGCCCCGTATTCGTTCATGTCATGTGGAAATAGCAGAATAGGAATGTGTGTGAGACAGAAAAGCTGTCGTCACAAGCTTCCTGCTGAAAGCTCATGAACATTAAATTCACATAAAAAGCAACAGACAAGTGCCATGGTGAAATCCCGTACAAGGTTACTATATGAAAAATGAGAACAAAGAGCAGAGCGATGTCCCTCCAGATCATAAAAGCACTTCAGAGGGATGTGATCAAAGAAACTGATCAAAACTACAACAGCATATTTCAAAATAAGCTAAAAACTTTAAGGAAGATGATGCAAGACATGAAAAATAAATGGCCATAAGTAAAATTTTAAAAGTCAGGAATGAGGTGACAGACTCAAGGAGTGAATTAAGAAGAAAAGACAAAGTTATTTTATAAATGGAGACTAAAAGAAGGAACAGAAGAGTAAATAAACACAACGAATAATGTCTTAAGACAAAAAGGAGAAAGTTTTTTTAAATTAAAAGAAAACCAGGAAAATAATTTAAAGAATTTGAAGGCCTCGCTAGTTTGCCGGTTGGGTAGAGCGTGGTGCTGACAACACCAAGGTAGGGTTCAATTTTTGTACCAGCCGGCTGCCAAAATCCATCAATAAATAAACAGATGGAAGGATTAGAGAGAAAATAAGAAACTTGGAAGATGTGCAAGAAGGATCCAGCACAGAGATAACAGGGGTCTTTGAAGAAAGTGAGCAAAGCGAGGAACAGAACAAATATTAAAACCACAGTCAAGAAAACTTCCCTGAAACAAAATGATTTGAAACTACATATGAAAGAACAGACTCTGTAGTTGAGAACATCAACCCAGTACGATCATATTTTAGTAGAGCTACTGCTATTCAAAGAAAAAGAGAAAGTCCTCAGGCATATAGACAAAATGAGCACTGACTTACAAGAGAAAGAAAATTAGATTATCGTCAGACTTTTTGGCAGTAATACTTGATACCAGAGGAAAATAAAGTAAAATATTTAAGATACTCAAGAAAAGAAAATTTGAGCCAAAGAGTTTATATCCAGCAAAACTGATCTTCAGATATAAAGGACATATACAAAACATTGTCAACATGAACTCATTGTTCCTACAAGACCTTCTAAGGAACTGGCTGGAACCTGGGCTTTAGAGAACGGAAATGACTAAGGAGACACCAGCATAAGAACTGGAGGATGAGCACTGGCTATATTTATTTGAAGTATTACAAAACGGGAGATGTTATAATATGCAATGGCTCTACGATCTGACAGTGCAGACACTGCACAAATGAAAAACAGAACTAATGGAGACATCGTCTGTAAAATTTATAGCTGTACGTGATGGTGGTAGTGTGAATGTCGCTATTCTGAGACTGTCGTGTGTGATGTGAGATAAAACTAACGAGTAATCAAGGGATAATTTAATTTTATCATCCCATGTGTCCTTGAGCCCAGGATTCTCAGTGCAGAAGGCAGAAGATACAGGTGGAACTTCTAGGAAACAGGTCTCCCTAGAGGACAGACTGTTCTTGAAATACCATTTCCCACCAAAATCCCTCAGGGCTTGGATTCCATGTCTGGGCAGAAAACATACAAAGTGAACCTGCCACACCTCGACATACCAGGTGGCTGGGGTCATCAGAGACTACTAGTGTCATGTCAACCGGGCTTGGGAGCTACTTGAGGGGGCTCCCACTGGGAAAGATGGGGCGATTTGAGCCTCGATAAGTTTAAGAATCACAATGAATTAAAACCCATGACCATGTGTAAATCCATGAGGTCATAGTCATATTTAAAAGGAAAAGAAGCCAACTAATTAGTCACATGTTGAGGATGACAGAGAACCAAGTCATTATCTGGAAAACCAGGTAATTAAAGGAAAGAACCGAGAAGTGTTCCTGCCTTTCCTGTGACAACTGCACCAGTGCCGGCGAGTGGCAGATGAGGGGAGAGGGCCTCTTAGGATCATGGAATATTCTAAGTTCTTGATGAAAACAAAATGGTAAAATTAGAATATCACCTCTTTGCATCCCTCAATGGCTCCCACGATACAAAAAGGGAAACCAGCCGACCTGTGTGCCTCCTAATATGACCTCCGGCCACCCCCGAGCGTCGCCTGTTGCTGGAACATGTTGGACGGCACATGAGAGAGAAATCAGCAGAACCCAGAGCCTGGGAAGCTCCCAGGGGGAACGGCCTGGGTGCTTTGCAGAAATCGCAAGAAAAGCAGCAGGGGCTGGCCGGTGAGCTCACGTGGTTAGAGCATGGTGCTCATAACACCAAGATCAAGGGTTCAGATCCCTGTAACAACAACAAAAACGTCTGTTTAAAAAACCAAAAGCACCCTGTGGCCCGGCTGACCCCGATCTCCTTTGAGACCTCACCAGCTCCCGTCCCCTGGGCAGCCTCCGCCGCCCCCTCGCAGGCCTCCCTCTGCATTTACAGGACAGTTCGTGCATGTGGGGGGGACCACCCTGCGGTCTTGGCTTTGAGAATCTGCCTCCCACGTCCCTTTCTAGGGCCGCCCTAGTGAAGTACCACAGACCGGGCAGCTAAACAACACGTGTTTATTCTCCCACAGTCCTGGAACCTAGAAATCCTACATCCAGGTCCCAGCGGGGTTGGTTTCCTCTGAGGCCTCCCTCACTGTCGTGCAGATGGCCGTCTTCTCCCTGTGTCCTCACCTGGTCTTCTGTGCATCTTCTGTGTGTCCAAATCTTCTCATGAGGACACTGGTCTGATTGGAGTTGGCCCCACAAGAACAGCCTCATTTCTACTTAGTCAGCTCTGTAGAGGCCCCGTCTCCAAATGCAGCCGCATTCTGAGGTACTGAGGGTGAGGCTTCAACATGAGGATTTGGGCAAACACAATTAACTACAAAGCACCCGCCCTTTTCAAGAGCAGTTTTAGGTTCACAGCAAAATTGAGCAGAAGTACAGAGTTTCCATGACTCTCACCCCCGAAGTGCGCAGCCTCTCCTGCTGTCCCCATCCTGCCCCAGAGTGGGACACTTGTACAGTTGATGAGGCTGCGTGGGTACATCATTACCACCTAGAGTCATTAGCACATGGTGCTTTTAAGGACGAGTTCATTCTCTCTCTGGGTTGGGTGGTGTGACAGAGCGAAGGTGGAGGTGGGAATGGCAGCGGAATGAAGAGAAAGGACGGTGCTGAGCCGCAGGGCCAGAGAGCTGCGCGGGAGCGTGAGAGAGGCCACCAGGGCTGGGGTTGGCACAGGGCCCTGCTCGGGACCGCACTGGCACCACTGTGCTCCCCTGCCTTGCACAGGAACCTGTCAGGCTAATGTGGCCCAGTGGCCTAAGCAAGGCAAGGTTTCCACTTGGAGGCCAGAGGAGGCTGCAGACCCCAGTGAGATCCCGATGTGGGTGTCTGGAGCCAGCAGCTTTGCTTCTTTGTGCTTGGTTCCCCGATTTGCAAAATAGAACCAAGGCATTCTGCAACTCCAGCACATCAGGGAGAAAGAAAGGAGAAGGACAAAGGCATATGGTCTGAGATGGTGTCTCCGGAGCCTGGGTAAGGGCGGGTAGTGGGTCAGCAGGGACACGAGCTGGGAGGGGGGTATGGGGGAGGGGACCTCCCGCCCCGTCCACAGCGACATCAGGCCTTCTCCCTGTGTCGGCCACTGAGGGCTGCACCTCGCACCCACCACCTTATAACCCTCTCCACAGTTGTGGAGGTGGTCGCTGTCTTATCTCCTGTTTACAGATGAGGAAACTGAGGCATTGAGCAGTTGAAGGATTAGCTCCGGATTCATATCCTGGGAGGTAGCTGCAGGCGCCATGTCGAGCCTGGCACACTGGCCCTCAGAACTGAGGAGCTGCCTGCTCCTGCCAGGCTGGGCCCTCACACCTGGAGGAGAAGAGCCCAGAGGGTATGACATCTGCAATCACCTTAAAAAAGACAGGATTTGGGCCCAGAGAACTTTCTATTTCTCCAATTCTGGCTTGAGGGGCTGAGCAACTTTGGGTGAGTGACTCAGAAACACGCGTCAGGGCTATGCACATGTTCTCGATGGCCCCTCAATGTCATGAAGGTTTCTGTGGTCACCAGTTCAGAGAAGCGATGGCTTGTTTCATAATCACAGTGACATATGTGCTGTCCTGCGCATGGAATCACTAACACTGTGATGCAGCCAGCAGCCCCCAAGCAGGAGAAACAAATGTCTCGGCGTCCCCCTGGCCAGTGATAGGAGGACTTCTGACTTCTGCACTCAGTGGGTTCATTCGTGTTTATTTCTTACCCGCGGGGGTGTTCCGTTCTTCTTGAGTAGAAGCCCGTGTCTTTAGGCAGTTGCAGAAAGGTGTCGTGGGCAGGAGATAAACCCTATTGGAGAGCAGGTCACAGAGGCCTTGGAAGATTTCTCTTCCATCTTGTGGGGGACAGAACTCACCTTGCCTGTGTCCAGGTGCTACCAGGCATGAGTGTCAGGTGGTCTCCTGGGAGTCTCACGTGGTCTCCTGTGCCATGCTTCTACTGGGGGGCTTCGGGAACATGTGCGGGTGGGCATCAGGGAGCTATAGCCAGCACGGAGGTGCCAGGGCAGGTGCTTCACAGTGCTGTTCCAGGCACCCTGGGGGTCCGAGAGGGCCACAGTCACTGACAGAGTGCGAGGAATGGTACTCTCAAAGAGGCTTCAGTCCCTACCACCCACCCAGAATTCTAGGTAATTCGTCAGAGAAGTTGGCATCTGCACATCTCGGCCACATGTGCTGCTGTGCCAAGGCCTGTTGTTTATACTCAGTGGCTAATGACTGATCCTGGAATCAGAGGCAACCAGAGAGAGGAGGAGCCAGGGGTCCGCTAAGGGGGCGGGAGAAGGCCAGAGTCAGGGGTCCGTGGGGAGAACGTCCAAGAAGGCCCCAGCCATCTTCAGAGCTGCAGGTATTTGAGGAGCTACTGACAGCACAACCCAAGGGTGTGGCATCTACACGCCCAGCAGTCACATGGCGCACAATGGGTCAGGGTCTCGAATCAGCTCTCTGAAAAGTGAGCTGCACCCGAAAGCAAGGTTGTCTATTGCATGGGACGCTGGAGGGGACAGAACAACAACATTAGTGGAGAAAGCTAGTGAAATCTAAGTGAAGTCTGGAGTTAGTTAACAGTGCTGTAGCAGTGTTTGTGTGTTAGTCTTGACCGATGTACCGTGGAAGATGACCACCCGTTACTCTCAGAACGATCTGCAACGTTTCTGCAAATCTAGTTCGTCCAAAAGAAAAAGTTACCTTAGAGAACAAAGCAAAACAAGCCACAGGCGAAAGCTCCAGGAGGCTGAGCGAGCAGGGAGAGAGGGAGGAAGGGGAAGAGTAAAGCGGATTAGAGGCTCCGGGGAACACACGTGGTTGTCTGTGCAGGCAGCACAGAGGTCGGCAAGCTCCTGCTCTTTCGTGCGCTTTGATGACGTAGACGATCAAGTTGGAGATTAGGATCGTGAGCAAGCACCAGACGCCCGCTCTGGGCCCCTGGCAATCACTTTTATCACCTGGAGGCAGGAAGGAGGGTTCTCCCTCACCCCTCCCCGTGTATTTTCAGAACAGTTGAGCAAATAGTAATTTACTGTTTCCATAGACATTTCAGAGATACCAGGTGATGGGGACTGTGTGGATTGCAAATGTCCCCAGTACCGGTTGGTCTTCTTCTCCCCGAGCCTCTCTGTCCTCTTTCTGGATGATGAAAGGCTGGCAGGATGCCTCCAGGGAGTCCAGGCCTGCAGCCACACCCACCGCCGGGCTGGGTTAGAGACAGAAGGCAGGAGCCCACCTGTGCCCTCTGAGGGCCATGTGCACTGAAGAGGGGCCGTGTGGTGAGCCGCTGTGAGCCTAAGAGGGGAAACGGGCTGGCTCTGTTTCCTGCCTCAGCTAACCCTTTAAAACTATTCATAGATCTGCACCAGAGCCCTGCTTAAAAGTATGGGACCAGAATGTAGCTTCTTGCACACTATTAATCTGGGAAGCAGGAGTGAATGTGGAAAAGCTGCTTTTCGGAGCCATCCCAGCTCCCTCTTGCCCAGGCCTCTTAGACCAGCCAGCTGCATCAACTGCCCGGGGACCACAACTCTAGGAGGGGCAGGCCTACCATCTACGACGAGAAAGGCTGCTGATGCTTCCGTTACACCAACAAAGGGTCTTGCCACAGCGCTCAGCCACATTGGTGGACACGTCTGGTATCCTTCCTCCTCCTCGGGAAATGCTGGGATGATGTAACTTTGCATCAGTCTTCTGGAAGCCCTGTGGCCACCATCCGTGTTGAAGGGCTGCCCTCTGGTGGCCCACTCAGACGTTACCGGCTGGGTGCTGCTGACTGACTTCTCAGCTGTGTTGCATCAGCCAGCGGGGGCCAAGGAAACCGAGGTCTGTCTGGCTTCGGTCACAGGTGACCCGGGCTCACTGCCACTACACAGGCCCAGGATTGTGATGGGGGTCGGGGTTGGGGTGAAGGGTACAAGGGTGTGATCTCAGGAAGCCCACCTCTCTGAGGCTCAGTTTCTCCTTGTTGTGAGGACTGTGTCCAATAGGTCACTTGGGCCTTGCTCGTGCCTGAAGACAGCTGGTTGCCAAGTAGGAGCCTCCAAGGAAGATCTGTCTGCTGTTGCTAAGCTGAGGCCCTCATGGACCCCTCATCCTTTGGCCCTTTCTGCCCGTGTCCTTGGCCTAGGAGAGGGGCAGGTGGTCTGTGTGATGTCCAGAAAGGCCCAGCCTGCCCTGCCCCACCCTGACGGACCTGAGCCAGAGTGATCTGATGCTAATAGAAAATAAACTGCCCCTCTGCCCTTTAAACAATAGCACCACCACGTTATGCGTATGACAGAACCTTTGACAGCTTCCCCAGGGGAGCTGGGCAGGGATGAGTGCAGGGTCAGAAACGGAACTGGGTCAGGGGCAGGGTGAGGGTACCCACCTCACATGGAACCGGGTAATTTTAAAATGCGGTAATTCGAGGCTGGCCGGTTAGCTCAGTTGGTTGGAGTGTGGTGCTGGTAACAGCAAGATCAAGGGTTTGGATCCTGGAATGGGCCACCTGCCAAAAGAAACAAAAAAAAGTGATAAGTCTAGTGACCTGGATTTCTGGCTTTTCTCTTTTTTTGCTTATTCTTTAATACTTTTTGTTATTGTCATTATTAAATGTATACGAGTATTAGAGTGGACATTTCACGCGTGACTCTGGGCAAAGCCGATTGTTCCTGGAGGGTGTACGTCATCGCTCCCTACTGGCCGGCCGCAGCATGTCACTGAAATATCCAGGTGGTCTTTATGACAGAATCTCTGAGGTCTCCTGTGAAGACCACGTGAGCCAGAAACGACCGTGAACATCATATTGAGAATGAGTCAGTGAGCAGGTTGTGAGGAAACTGTGAACCTTGCATGTTCCCCGTGTGAGACTGCGGGGGCTTGTCTGTCTCCCCGTGAGTGTGTCCCCTAAACCTACTTTCTGGAAGGTGAGTGTTGGCTTCTGAGCACCCACCTGCTGTATCCTGATCTCCCCACAGCAATGGTCTCATGGGGTTCTTTTTTGGGGGTGAATTGAGGGTAACATTAGATACATCACTTACATGAAAAGATGCTCCACCTTTTTGCCAGCGTTTGGTAGTGTTCTGGATTTTGGCCATTCTAATACCAATGGTATCTCATCGCTGCTTTAATTTACATTTATTTTCCTGCTGACTTATGATGTAGAGACATGTACATGACTTATAAAATCATCGGTCAACTGTGTCTTAGTGTAGTGAGGACATCTGAAAGACGGGCACGCCAGACACATTTTGATGGTAGTGGCCTGGATTGGAGCCCCATGTGGAGGGACCCCACAGAAGAGAGGGAACGTGAGGGGTCGCACAACCTCACGGCAAATTCACCTGCATCTCGATTTTGCCTGGGATCAGTTTCTGCCAGTTCCCTGGAATAACCAAGCTAGTGTTTTTTACTCATCGCGTGAACAGTGTTTCCTGGGCCCGTTGCTGTAGAATCCCCTTGTGCCCCACCTCAGGCCTTCTTTCTCAGGCTACAGCAACAAAGAAAATAAGCAAAATAGACAAATAAGAAGTATGAGTCAGAGTAGCAGCCAACACCAAATTCTTTCATGGGGATGTTAAAGATGAGAGTTACAGATTTGCAGTGAGACCACCAAGCCCCATGCAGCCAAAGTCCATTCCTAGGGACGACAGGACTTGTGTCTCTTTCAAACTGCAGCCAGAACTCAGTCGTAAAGTTTTCACTGGTAATATTCGTGTGTGCTAGATCCTTCTTTTTCTTTTTTTTTTAAGCTTTATTTCTCTTTGGCTTATTTATGTTTTTTGAGTGCTAGATCCTTCTCAATCTTCATTTTATTTCACTTGAAGTCTTATATCAAATGCCTATGGCTCTTAGTCTTTGGAAACGGACAATCTGTGTATGGTGTATTATACTAAATGAAATATTTGACCAACTAAAGTAATCTCCTGCTCTGACCATGCCAGATACACATTCTCTGTGTCCCTTGATGAGTTATTTGGGGACTCTATTCGTTTACAGTTTATTCATAATTTGTTAACATTTGACAAATGTGGCAATAGTGCAAAGCTTTTGTCCTGGGGATACAAAGGTGAATAAGAAAACAGGGAGATTAAAATCTACCGGAGGAGAGACACAACAGGTGAAAAATCATAATGAGCTAAGCGTCCAGAGTATTCCCAGTACCACCCGAGGAAATGCCATTCGTGGGAAAACCTTGATTACTTGGAAGTCCGATAACAGGACTGCTATTCCTCGTATGTCTTGATCACTGGGCTACACAACCCGTTTTCCAGTCGAGTTTCCGGGTGTAAAACTACGCAAGCCTCTTACGACACACCAGCCCTCATTCTGGCGTAGAAGATGTCTTCCCTGTATTTCACTCGCTCTGCGTTCATTGCATCATGCACTAGCGTTGCCAAGAATAGGAGGATGTGGTTAGGTCTGTGCCCGGAATGTAGGTTTCAGGACCACACTTCCGTGAAGGGTTAATATCTGGCCTCCTTCAACTGGCATGTGATCTGAGCCTGTGGGCGAACAGTGGAAGAAAAGCCCTTCTCAAGAATTAGGGGGCTTCAGCACCATCTATTTTCATAGCCAGGCAGCTGGAATTTAAGAGGTTATCACTATAACCTCTAAGTGTAAGTTGTTGACTATGGGATCATTGAGCTGGAAAAGTGAGCTGGCTTCCGAGTCAGGCAGCATTTTGAAAAGGCAGAAGCTCTGAACAGTGATATTATAGGGATTTTTAAAAATCTACTTACTTTCAGAATTATCAACATCTTCAACTGTTCGGTCAAGGAGCTTTACCTTTTTAAAAACAAATTTAGCAGTAGGAACAGGTTTGCACTGTTTTGTAATTTGTATTTAGTCTGGTACCACTAGTCAGTGCATGCATGAAAGGTGAGACATGGGCCGTGTTCGGATAGGTTTAGGGGAAACACTTGCCTGTAAACAGACATGAACCCACAGTCTCACATGGGGAGCATGCAAGGTTCATGGTTTACAACCTGCTCGCTGGCTAATTGTTCTGAACATGATGCTAAAGGTGGTTTTCTAGTCTGCAGTTAGCATGCCCAGCACAACCTCTGTCTTTTGTTCCATTTTCTGTGCTATTTTCTAGGTTTCTGTGTTTCCCTGTCCCCTATCTTTGCATCTGATGTCTTACAAAATATCCCTGATGTTCATGTGATGCCCCTGAGATCCGGTGATGAAGAAAACAAGGAGACAGCAAGAACGAGGGAGACCGAGCCCAGGGCACTAGGCAGACGTGTGGAACCACGGCTCAGATCTCTGCTAATATGATTCGCAGGAAACCCCCCGAATGCTAATAGTGGCTGTGTGTGGGAGGTAGGACTAGAAGTGACCCTCAGGTTTCCTTTGTTACACTGGTCGGCATTTTCCAAGTTTAAAAATGAGTATATATGAATTACACACTGAAAAACACCAGTTAGAAATGAAGCGATGCTGAATTTCAAGGAACACGGTAGACTGGATTATTTGAATCATTCCTTCCACTCAGGACTAAAATACTCTGGATAAGTGTTGAAACAAGTCTTCTTTAAGACATCAGAAAGCTAGTGAGGAGCAAGGAATGACCAGGTCGGAACTTCACGGAAAGTAGAAACAAAGAAAGGCAGGAGGTCGTGAGTCCGCTTCTGCTCGCAGACACACGCCAGCCTTGCTGGACTCTCCTTTGGTCTTCACAGCCTCCAACGGCAAGAGAAAAGTCTTCAAGTCCGAGCCTGTCCAGCGTGGGATCTAAGAGAGATTCCCTCCAGATTCAGCTGAGATCTCAAGAGCTCTGCCTGAAGGCGGACAAATAGAACTCTTGAAAATATAATAACCATGATGAAAAGTTATATGGACAGGTTCAACAGACTTGACGGGGCTGAGGAAAGAATCCACCAGCTAGGAGATGAATCAGAAAGGACCAGAATGTAGCACAGAGACACAGAAAGGTGTGGACTGTAGAAGGGTGGCTGAGAGGCCTGGCAGAGGGAGTGGGAGCAGCATCACGCCGCTGACTGGCATCCTGGGGGACAGAGAAGGAAGCAGAGGGACTCTTCGAAGAGAAAATAATGGAGAGTCCCCGACACAACAGAGCTGCCATCCACAGGAATATGAAGACTAGCAAATCTCATACTGGATAAGTCAAAATAAACTAACATCTGGGTTTACCTTTGAAAATGCAGAATAAGGTCAAATCATAAAAGCAGTTACAGACAAAACATACTTTCCAGAAAAATCTCTAGAAAGTTTCCAAATACCTGGAAACTAGATAACATGCTTGTATGTAACCCGTGGGCCTGAGATGAAAACAAAAGGGAAATTAGGAATTATTTTGAACTACAGGAAAATCTAGCACAGCGTATCACAATGTGTGGAATGCAGCTGAGGCAATATGTAGTGAGAAATTGGTGGCACTACACATGGGAGACCGCAAATCAATGACCTTGGCATCTAAATTAAGACCCTAGAAAAAGAAGAGTAAATGAAATCCAAAGTAAGCCGAGAAGGAAATAAGCATCAGAATGGAAAACAGAAAAATAAAACAGAAGAACAGGGAATATTTTGTGAAATCAAAATCTGCCTCTTTTGAGAAGATCGATAAAGTTGATAAACCTCTAACTCGACCTAGCCTGATTAAGAAAAAAGGGAGAGAGAAGACAAATTCCCATCACTGGAAATGAGAGAGATGACATCACTACAGATCTACAGATAGAGAAACGATAAAAAGGAACTGTTATGGACAACTTTTTACCAAAAAATTCAACAGCTTAAAGAAAATGAACAAATTCCTTGAAATATACAAATTACCAATGCTCATTCAAGAAGAAATAAATTACCTGTATAACCCCGTATCTATTAAGGTAACTGAATTTGTAGTTAGAAAACTTCCCACAAAGAAAACTCCAGGTCATGTTGGCTTCACTGGTGAATTCTACCAAGCATTTAAGAAAAAAAAAAATCGATTCTACATCAGCTCTTCTAGAATATTGAAGAGGAGGGAATACTTCTAAGCTTATTTTATGGGAAAAGAATTAATCAGATACTAAACCGTGCAAAGACATTACAAAAAAAGAAATCTACAGACCAATATTGATTTCTCTTGAACACAGATGCAAAATTTCTTAATGAAATTGTAGCCAATCCAATCCAATGATATATTAAAAGGATAATATATCATGACCAAGTGGAGTTTAGACAGCAATGTTGCATACATTTGTTTGATATTAAATTAATCAATGGAATTCACCATATTAATATCGTATTTTAAAAAAGAAATAAATCATATAATTATTTTAATAGATGCAGAAAAAGCATTTAACAAAATCCAACATTCATTCCTCATAAAAACTCTCAGAATACTGGAAATGAAAGAGTACTTTCTTAAGAAGATAATGGGCAGCTATGAAAAACCTACAGCTAACATCATACCCGATGGTTGAAGACTGTATGAGTTCCTTGTCACTGCAAAACAAATTACCACAAACTTAGCTGCATCTATTTGCTCACAGTTGGTCAGACATCTAGAGACAACATGCCTGGGTCTTCTGCTCAAGGCCTCAGAAAGCTAAAATAAAAGTATCAGCCTACCTGTGCTCTCACCATGAACTTGGAAGAGGATTCCAAGTTCATGGGGTTGTGGATTGTGGCCCAATTGTTTTTTGTGGTTGTAGGACGGAGGGTCCCATTTCATGGCTGTCTGTCAGCTGGGGGTCGCTCTTGGCTCCTAGAGGTCACCTATACTCCATGCCACGTGATCCCCTCCATCCTCAGAGCCAGCGATGGAGAATCTCCCTCACACTGTATCCTCATGCTTTGAATCTCTCTCACCAGGAAAAGCCTGATCCCCTTTAAGGACTCACCTGGTTACGTCAGGTGCATGAAGGTTAGTCTCTTTTCCTCACAGTCAACTATGCCATATAGTATAACCTACTCATGAGAGTGATGTCACGAACAGTCCTGGGGATTTGTGAGGAGCTGCCCGAAATCGCCATTACAAGATGGCGCTGATTTCCGGTGGAGGGCAGGGCTGCTCGGTAACACGCCTGGGCCGATTAGGCAGCCACCAATAAGGTAGGAGCACGTCCTAGGCGAGGAGCAGTCTCTATATAAAGGGCGCGGGTTCCCTCGCTCGGGGTCTCCATTTTTGGCAAGCTTATGCTCTCCCTCTCAAGATGCATTAAAGCTGATCTGCAGAAGGATCCTTTGTGTGCCGCGTCGTTCTTGCTGGCGAGACGGTAGCGCGGGACATTTGGTGCCGAAACCCGGGAAACTTGTGTCATCGTCAGCACCTTCGGAGACCCCCTGGAGACAGGGAGGATTCAGAACTGCAGGAGGGTAAGTTTGGAGAGGTATGCCTGTTCTTGGTCTGGGGTTAATCCGGTTGGTTTAAAAGGTTTTGAAATCGCCCGTTGGTGTGGTCAGACTGACGTAGATAAGCAGCTGCACCTGAGACCCGTGTGAGCCTCTCGTACATAAGGGAGCGGCGTGTCTCACAGCGCCTCCTAAAGCAGGGCGCGTTATGGGTTCCACACAGTCTGTGGTTACCGCGTTAGAGGCCGTGCTGAGACAACGTGATATAAAGGTAGGGGGCCGTGTGCTCAAAAATTTTGTAAAAGAGGTAGATCGTGTAGCGCCGTGGTTTGCTTGTTCCGGCTCCTTGACTTTGAGCTCTTGGAACAAACTAGGCAGAGACCTTGACCGCAAGTACGCGGAGGGAGACCTCCGTCAGGGCACCAAGACCATTTGGAAGTTTATTAAAAATTGCTTAGAAGATGAGGGCTGTAAACCGGTAGTGATAGTAGGGCAAAATACATTAGAGGAGGTCCAAGACAGCATGTCAGAAACTGAACGGAGTGAGAGGATGGGTACCCGCAGGAGGAGAGACGTCTCCCATAAGAAAAAGGGCCCTCCCGGTAAGTCTACGGACGAGGGAGAGATTCTAAAACAACAAAGTGACACTCCCGGCACATCTGCCGGTAAAGGAGGGATTTCAAAACCCAGACAAAAGTTGGAAGGGAAAGAAGGAGGCCTCTACCCTATGCAAGAGCTGGGGGCCTTAAAACAAGAATTAGAAGATTTAAATCTGGATGAGTCCGACTCCGATCCCCTCAGCCCTAGTGAGGAATCCGATTTGGAGGAGGAAGCTGCCAGGTACGAGGAGGAGAGATATCATCCCGACAGGCGGCGGAGACCACTCGGGGAGTGGAAATGCCGGCCGCCCCCAGTGGCCCCCGCACGGCCTGCGCCTTCGGCGCCTCCTCCTTACGTGCAGTCTTCTAATCCCTTCTCATTCCTCTCTGATAAAGTGAGGAAAAAGGTTCAAGCTGCCTTCCCAGTTTTTGAGGTTGAGGGCGGAGGGAGAGTTCATGCCCCCGTCGAGTACACCCAAATTAAGGATCTAGCAGAGGCGGTTAGAAAATATGGTGTAAATGCCAATTTTACTCTAGTAATGCTAGAAAGGTTTGCTGGTGTGGCTATGACACCCGCTGACTGGCAAATGTTGGCTAAGGCAGCGCTCCCTACCATGGGTCAATACATGGAATGGAAGGCGCTATGGCATGAGGCTGCACAAGCTCAAGCCAGGGCAAACGCTGCTGCACTGACCCCCGAGCAGCGAGATTGGACCTTTGATATGTTAACAGGCCAGGGCCCATTTGCCGCTGATCAGACGGCTTTCCCATGGGGTGCTTATGTTCAAGTTTCTAGCACTGCCATTAAGGCTTGGAAGGCACTCCCCAAAAAAGGGGAAGCTTCTGGACAACTTACTAAGATCATTCAGGGACCTCAGGAACCATTCTCAGATTTTGTGGCTCGAATGACAGAAGCAGCGGGGCGCATCTTTGGGGACCCTGATCAGGCTGCGCCTCTTGTTGAACAACTGATTTTTGAGCAGGCGACCCAGGAATGCCGCGCGGCCATAGCGCCCAGAAAAGGTAAAGGTGTACAGGATTGGCTCAGAGTTTGTCGAGAACTCGGGGGACCCCTAACCAATGCAGGGCTGGCAGCTGCCATCCTCCAGTCGCAGAGACTGCCTAGACAGGGACAGCCAAGACAGGGGCGGAACCAGAGAGTTTGTTTTAAATGCGGTCAACCGGGACATTTAAAAAAGGATTGCCTGAGCCCCAGAAGGGAGGGAGATACCCCGCCCTGGACGGGCTGCCAGTCTAAAAAGGCGGGGTGGGCACTAAAAAATTACTTTACCTTTTCGCCTTATATGGGTACCCAGTATAATGCTACCTCTTCAGGCCTAAATTGGACATATCAAAACCCCACGATGGCGATCCGTTCCAACCCATTTGATGTTTGGCTGTTGTGTGGGGTAAATGGCAGCTGCACGGACCTTTCACCGTTTGCCTTTTCAAAAGGCGGTGGTTGGGGAAATGCCTCTTTTGAGTGGAATGTGACTGAGTCCTTTGAATCCACTGTGTCCATAAAACAGCTTGGAACAAATTACTCTGTCCCGCCAACACCAGTTTGCCTTTATCCTCCTTTCATGTTTATTTTAACTAATATTAGTGATGAGAGGAGTCAGATTGCTTGTGATAACTATACTTGCTTTTATGCACAGTGCCGGAATGCTACGCTGTTCAATTTGGCCATAGTTGCTCGAATGCCTAGATGGATTCCTGTCCCAGTAGAAGCTCCCAATACTATGGTCTTGTTCAGGCAGAGGAGGGATTTTGGTCTCACTGCGGCAATAGTCGCCACCGTATCCCTGGCGGCGGGTGCAGCCACAGCTGCTGCCGTCTCCTTGACTACCACGGTACAGACTGCCACCACGTTGAATAATTTGTCCTCCGCGGTAACACAGGCCCTAGAAACACAGACTGCGCTAAACGCTCAGCTGAAGGGAGGATTAATGGTGGTTAACCAGCGGGTGGATCTTGTGCAGGAACAAATAGACGTTTTATGGCAAATTGCTCAATTGGGGTGTCAATGGAAATATTCAGGGTTATGTGTCACCAGTATCCAATATAAAAAGTATACCAAAGCTGCAAATTTGTCTAAACAATTATCCCAGCATCTTTCAACAGGTTGGACGAGAGAATTTGACAACCTGATAAACCAGCTGCGCATGGCCATTGTGTCCGTGAATTCAACAAGAGTGGATGTCTCCTTCGCAGCCGGACTGTCCTCATGGATTAAAACGGCCGTGTCCCACTTCAAGGAGTGGGCAGGAGTGATTGGGGTTGGCATGTTCTTATGTGGGGGAACTGTGCTCCTACTATGGTTGGTCTGCAGATTAAAAGCCCAGACCCAGAGAGACAGGGTAGTCATCGCCCAGGCATTTCTAGCCCTGGAACAGGGGGCCAACCCTGACGTTTGGCTGTCCATGCTTAAGGATTAGCCTGCTCTGACTCCCCTTCCCCTTTCCTGTTGGCTGGCCTCCCTGAAGCTTGTTCAGAGGAGTTCGCCCTTGCTCAAACAGGTCTATGTGTAACAACAGGCTCCAGTGTGTCCAGAGACGGGCAACTTCCCCCAGACTTGAACCAACCTAAGACATGGTGCCCGGTGGCGATAGGGTCAACCTATGACGGGTAAGGTCAAAGTCTGTGGAGGGACGACCTAGGACAGGAACGCTGGCTAATTTGTCCGCGACCGCCGAGCTTGTACCAGCCGCTTTAAATGATAAAAAAGGGGGAGATGTGAGGAGCTGCCCGAAATCGCCATTACAAGATGGCGCTGATTTCCGGTGGAGGGCAGGGCTGCTCGGTAACACGCCTGGGCCGATTAGGCAGCCACCAATAAGGTAGGAGCACGTCCTAGGCGAGGAGCAGTCTCTATACAAAGGGCGCGGGTTCCCTCGCCCGGGGTCTCCATTTTTGGCAAGCTTATGCTCTCCCTCTCAAGATGCATTAAAGCTGATCTGCAGAAGGATCCTTTGTGTGCCGCGTCGTTCTTGCTGGTGAGACGGTAGCGTGGGACAGGGATTCTACTGGGCATGTACACCAAGGGGCAGGGATTCTTGGGGACATCTTAGGATTCTGCCTACCACACATATTCAATGCTTTCCTCCCAAGATTGGGAACAAGGCAAGGATTTCTGCTCTTACTTCTTCCATTCAGCATAATACTTGAGTTCTAGCCAGTGAAATAAGGCAAGAAAAATAAAAAAGTAAAAAATAAAAAATCTACGAAAAAGATCCTAGAGCTAAGAAGTGAATTTAGCAAGGTTGTAAGATACATGATCAATACATGAAAACAGTTGTTTTTTTATATATTAGCAATACACAACCATAAATTGAAATTAAGTAAATACCATATATGAGGATACTTTGAAAAGCTCAGGAAAATATAAAGTTGAAAGATAATATGAATCTTTCCATGAACTTTTTGAAATACCCTTATATACTAGCATCAAAAAATATGAAATATTTTGTGATAAATCTGACAGATAATGTGCAAGACCTATGCATTGAACAGTCCAAAATAATTGCTCAGGGGAGGTTTAAAAAAAGGCTCAAGTAATTGGAGAGATATGTTATACTCATGGATTGGAAAACTAAACATTGTTAAGATACCAGTTCTCCCTGGCTTGGCCTATAGATTTAATGCAATCCCAATTAAAATCTCAAGAGGTTGTGTTTGTAGAAGTTGACAAGCTGATTCCAAAATTTGTAAGAAAATGGAAGGGACCTAGCAGAGTTAAAAACAACTTTGAAACAGAAGAATAAGGTTGGAGGTGACACAATCTGATTTGAAGACTTATTATAACGCTACAGTGATCAAGACAATGTGGTGCTGGCATCGAGATGGAAAATACATCAATGGAACCGCTTAAATAGTTCAAACACAGACTCACAAGTAGATGGTCAATTGATTTTTGACAAAGGCAATTCACTGGACAAAGTATAATCTCTCCTACAAATGGTGGTGGAAGAATTAAATGTCATATGTCAAAAAATTCCTTCTTGATCCACACCTTGTACCCCAAACAAAACTAACTCCAAAAGGACTCTCTTCTCAGGCTCCTGGAGCACAGCTGAGCCAGGCGCCTTGCTTGGCTGACGAGACGTGAGCAGAGGTGAAGGGCGTCGCTTGTGGCGGAAGCACCTTATTGCAGGGTTTTGTGCCCCCACCCCCACCCCAACTACCTGGCAGGCAGGCGAGGATGTGACTCTGTGTGCACAAGGAATAAATCTCTGTCGTTCAAGCTGCTGAGATTTCTGTGCTGTTTGTGGCTCCAGCAGCTGGCAGCCTCTCCTGACCTGTGCACAGACCATTACAGCTTCAGGACCTAGTGATAGGGTGCCCCAGGAAGCAGCCTCTGAGACGCGGCTGGTGAGCAGGAAGCCTGTTGGGAATGAGTGCCCTTCAGATTTGACTTGCCTTGACCTACAGGGGCTGAGCCTTTAATCCCCCTCCCATGACAACAGATGGGTTATTCCATGTAGGCTGCTGAGGAGGGGTATGACCTTGGTCAAGTGGCTTGCCTTCATGGAGGGCAACCCTGGAGAGACTCGCAGCAGCAGGGTGAGAACCACCGCAGCATCCAGGCCAGGAGGTGATCCCAGGAGCACTTATTCCACTTCATGGGCCTCCAACTCCCAATCTGACCAGCTCTCCCAGGACCCCAGTCAAAGGATTGATCTGGGAGGGTTGAGGGCTTCCCTCACGGCAAGTCAGGAGCCAGGTGCTGGGCAGGAGAGGCCTGAAAGTCCAGGTTAAGCATCGTGCGTGGTCCATCAGAGGACATGAAGCCAGCAGCTGTCCTCAAAACTCGATGGAGGGCTGAGGAGGTGTGGGTCCGTGGGGACCCTATGGCTGATGTAAGGAGAGCCCGGCTTTCCTCAGGCACACCGGGGGAGCATCCAGCAGCAGAGAAGACTTGCCCCTCAGCGTCTCTGGGTAGGAGCTACTGATGCCGGGTGAAGCTGGCTGTTTCCCTTCGAAACCTGTGCCTAGAACAAAGCAAACGACTGCTAGAGACATCAACCTAGACCTCATGGGGATGATGTCATCAGAGGACTCTGCCCTGTACCCTCCCTTTGGCCAGTACCCCCAGACTCACCGTGGGTGTCCTGCAGCTCAGGTAACCCACTGGCGGTGCCCCCTTTAGTCGGCGCATTCCGGGCCCCCCTGCTGCCTGGATTCCTGGAGCGAGTGGCAGGGAACTTGGTGATCTCTTGGTGTCTGACTGCCTCGCCCAGGCTCGTGGGGGCTGGGCCAGGAGTAGACTGGACCTTCAAAGCAAATGATGTTCTTGTCTGGCTTCTAAAACATAATCCAGGTGGGCAGGTGGAAGGCCAATCTGGGATCTCAAGGGCTTCAGGCTGGGGAGGAGGACCTTGCATGGGAGCCAGAGGCTGACCTGGTCAGAGCCTTGCCAGGGCACTGAAGTGGCAGCTCGAGCAGTCTGTACAGCTAAGTCACCAGGGTCCCAACTATGTGGGGAGCCATCATAGAACCTGGGAGGGGCCACCTCACCTGCACCCTTAAAAATGGTCCTCTTCTCTGTGACCACAATCACTGAGCTCACGTGGGCCTCATGGGCCTGCTATGGGTCATGGTTGCTCGGGGAACCCCCAGTATTTAAAATTTCAAAGGTGAGTCATGTCTGAAACCCTGGAAGGAAAAGTTGGTCATTTCATGTGGGCTGGAGGCCGTGTATGCATGTAACATCTGCTTAGGGGAATGTGATGTCAGGCCTTTGACTTCTCTCTCAAGGAAATGGGAACAGTCAGCTCAACCCTGACCCTAAGGACCGTGTCGGGGCCCTCACCAGCGGGCTGGAGACGCACCGCCACGCCAAGGAGGCCCAGGCCACACGCACTCTCAGCTGCAAGTCAGAGAGGGTCTGTTTTCCTGTGGGACAGGCAGGAAACGATGATCTCTGCTATGGCAGGACTCTGTCAGTGAAGGTGAGTCCTGTGCATGCCACTGTGCCTCAGTTTACAAAACGCAGCATTCAGGTGACTCTCCCTGTTCCTGCAAGGTGCTCCCAGAGGCACAGAGGACAGACTTTTCAGTCTCCACGAGAGGTGTGCGACCTGGAGTTCGGAGAGTTTGAGGGACTTGCCTCAGATCACACAGCCATGAAGTGGTGCTGTGGGGTTTTTATTCCGGGCCTTGGCATTTTGAGACGAGAGTGTAGCTTGTTCCAGGATTGCAGTGTCTACCCTTAGTTGTTCACAGCTGACCTAGAGCTGGCATTATACACATACAGGTCACACACAGTGCAGAAAACGCATGACCGTATCACCTGGCCCACATCCTTCACGCGCAGCTGCCACGTGAATGCCTCTACACATGCTACGAACCCCCAAGACGACGCTATGATCTTTGCTTTAAACAGTCCTATGTGTTTTAAATAAAAAGGAAAATTTCATCTCTATCTCAACAGATTTTTACCATTTCTGATGCTCTTTATTCGTTTCCGAAGGTCTAAGTTTTACTCCAATGTCATTTCTCTTCAACGTAAAAGAACTTACTTTGACCTTTGACCAGCTTTTCACGGTGCTGGAATAAACTCTTAGTTCTCTTTTATCTGAAGATGTCTTTGTTTCCCTTCATTCCCTGAACACAGGGCTCTGGCTGACGGTTGCCTCTCAGACCTTTGGTAATCTTGCTGTGACGTCTGTGGGCCTGTGTCCAGCAGTCTTCTGTGCCATCATCCCAGTATATGATGTGTCATTTTTCTCTCATTTTCTCTCCGAATGCCCGTCAGTTGATGAAGGGATACGCAGAATGTGGTCTGTCCACACAATGGACTGTTAGTTGGCCACGAAGAGGAATGAGTCACCATCACAGGCTACGGCATGGGGAACCTTGAAAACATGATGCTGAGTGACAGAAGCAAGACACACAGGACAAATGATGTATGATTCCATGTATGTGAAATGTCCAGAAGAGGCTAATCCATAGAGACAGAGAGCAGATGAGTGGTGGCCACCATAATTGCCATGGGGGAGGTGGGGGGTGAAACTGAAGCATATGGGGTTACTTTTTGGGGTGAAGAAGAAATTCTAAACTTGATCATGGTGACGGCTGCTCAGCTGTGTTGTTGTATTAGCAGCCACGGAATTGCACGTTTTAACTGGGTGAGTCATATGGTAGGTGAATAATATCTCAATAAAACTGTTGCTAAATAAAGGGGGTCAAGATGGCGGAATAGACGTTCCCAGCGTCACTCTCTCCCACAAATCAACCAATTTACAACTATAAAAATGTAACATCAGCCAAGCTGGGGCCGCTGGAGCTCAGGGGAAGAGGAGTTCATGAAGGTGGGAGAAACCACGATGAAAGAAAAAGCTGCTTGGAGCGTTTCGGGCCATGGCTGCTTTAAGGCTCGAACTGCTGAGCGCATGGAGCAGGAGCCGGCAGAAGCCACAGCTGTGCCCTTCGGATGGAGTTACTGGGAGGCAGCAGGAGAGAACCTAATAGGGTTCCCATGGACCCACGCAGGAGCGAGGAACCAGAACAACTGAAAAAAGGGAGCTACTCAGAGGCCGGTGAGTCATTGCAAAGGACCAGCGCAGGGCCCGTCCCATGGGAAGTGTTTGGAGCACAGGCGGTGGGGGAGACGTGCCCACCAGGAGAACACTGGGATACAGCAAGGACAGATGACCTGCCCCCCAGTCAGCACAGGACCACTCAGAGGAGAATAGTCAGGAATGCAGAATTGCATGGGGTGCAGTTTGATGAAAAAACTCAGGCCCAGAGCAGAGATTCTACAGAACACAGATCCACTGGATCTCTGGAGAGCCAGAAGTACCTATAAGATCAACCATTAAACCCTGAGCTGCACAAAAAGCCTTCCCTAGGGAAACAGCAGCAAAGCAGCAATTTAGCTCAACCACACAGCTCAAGAACTGGTTCCCACAGGAAGTTCCCCCATGTTAGAAGCAAAGGACAAAAAATTAGTTCCAGCCCAGGCACACCACCAGCACCTTGGGGTCTGCCTGGGAACCAGAGGCTTAGATCCGGGGACTGGACCCCACTCCCACTTTGAGGCAAACTGTACCAGTGCCTCGGGGCCAGCCCGGGGACCTGAGGCACAGACAAGGGGATTGGACCCCCCTCCCACAACCAGGCACACCACACCAGCACCTTGGGGCCTGCCCAGGGACTCGAGGCATGGAGAAGGGGACTGGACCTCCCACAACCAGGCACAACATGCCAGCACCTCAGGGCCCGCCCATGGACCCAGGGCATGGAGAAGGGGACCGGACCACACTCCTACAACCAGGCACACCATGTCAGAGCCTTGGAGCCCACCCAGGGACCCAAGGCATGCAGAAGGGGACCAGACCTCTCTCCCACAACAAAGCACACCAGGCCAGCGCCTCATGGCCCGTCTGGTGACCCGAGGCATGGAGAAGGGGACCAGACCGCCCTCCCTCAACCAGGCACACTGCGCCAGTGCCTCAGGGCCCTCCCAGGGGCCTGGGGTATGGAGAAGGGGACTAGACCCCCCTCCCCCAACCAGGCACACTGAGCCAGCTCCTTGGGTCTCACCCAGTGACCCGAGGTATAGAGAAGGGGACCGGACACACCTCCCAAAACCAGGCACATGGTGCCAGTGCCTTGGGGCCTGCCCTGGAGAAGGCGACCAGACACACCCCACAACCAGGCATACTGCCAGTGCCAAGGAACATGGCAAAAACAGCACCTCCATGTGGGTGGCCCACTGCAGCCTCCACAATAACCATGGCTGCCGCAAAAGCAACTAGACACCACAACCACCACGCAGATGGTCTGCCAACCACTGGCGTGCATTCACACAAGTAGAGTCACCAGCATAGACAAAGAAAAAAAGAGGATGTCTCTTTCCACAAAGCCCATTTCAGAGTGACAGAAGAAGCATCTGCTCTATGATAATATTGGGGGACCTGATCACATCTCTCAGCATTGGACAGATCATCTAGACAAAAAATTAACAGAGTAACCATTATTCTTTCAGAAGGAGAGAAGAAATCTAGGGCAATGGGGGGGGAGGGGAGGGAATGGAGGAAGGGGAGAGATTGGACAAGGGGCATAAAGAATAATTACGATTTGTAACAATATATATGCTGCTAATATTGATTTGATCAACATATCTCAGTGTTCAACCCCCAAAGTATGTATAATTGATTTTGATTCAATAAATAAAATAAATTAAAAAAATAAATAAATAAAAAATAAAATTTTAAAAAGAATGGAAAAATAAAAGTGTGTCATTTTCAACCTCTCAGCCGGGGAAGGTTCAGAGCAAGTTTCTGGTCCCTTGAGGACCTGTGGTGCTCATTGCAGACCTGAGTGCAAAGCAGCTGCCTGAGGAATATTTGTGGATTGATCTATTGATGAGAATTCCCCCTAATGGTTTGATTTGCTTTATTTTTTTTAATTATAATTTTTGCAATGAACAATAAAAATCTGCCCCAAACTAGAATTTTGTTCTTTCCTGGTCCCTTTCCATACATAAGTCCCCACAAATACAAAACAAAGCACAAAAACTCTCCCATCAGCACGTTAGCCTTTAAACCCTGTGTCCTCCAAATATTAACGTCTGCCCAGAGCCTCACAATGTGACCTTATTTGGAACAGGGTCTTTCCAGATGCAGTTGGTTAGGATGAGGTCATGCTGGTTAGAGGGGGCACTCATCCAATGACCGGTGTCCTTATAAGAAGGCCATGTGTGGACAAGAGAGACACAGACACCCAGATGGCCACGTGAAAGAGGCAGAGAGTGGAGAGATGTGGCCACAAACCAAGGAACGCCTGGGACCACGAGGATCTGGAAGAGGCAGGCAGGATCCTCTCCAGGAGCCTCCAGAAGAAGCACGGCCCTGCTACACTGTGACCTCAGACCTCCGCCCTCCAGGATGGACGGAGGACACATTTCCATTGCTTCAGGCCTCCCAGTGCGTGGTCACTTGTTACAGCAGCCACGGGACACAAATATGCCCTGGGTTACTGCTTCCCTTCCTGTGTGTGAGCAACAAACCGCCCTGCATGTTCTGTTTTCCTTGCCGTTTGTCTCTGCCTTGGATTTGTCATGAAGTCAGGGTGGCTGGAAAGTGTCTGACTTTCATCAGTGTGCCAGGGAAGTATCTGACTTTCAGACACAAAGCACTAGAACCATCATTTCTGAATATTTGTGGCATGGACAGAAGCATCTCAGGAGCAAGTGGAGGGCAGAAAGGGAAGCAAAGAAGAAAGAATCCAGGGGAGAAAATGGCCACACGTCCCCTGGGGCCTCTGCACCTGCAGCCCGCTCAGAACATGCCCCAGCACACAGGCCGTTGCCCCTCCTGGCCTGGCTGTGCCACCAGCTACAAGTGACCACACTGTCCACTCACCACATGACCCTCAGGATGCCCTGGTGTGCTGGGAAGGGTCCCGCCTTTCTGGCCTGGACCACGCCCATGGCCTCTCGCCTTCCATGTTTGCTTCTGTTTGCTACAAGCACTGCAGGCTCAGTGTCAACACACACACATGGGTTCTCTCTGGAGGTCAGATGTCCCGTGAGGTCTGGGCTGACATCAAGGTGTGGACAGTGCTGGCTCCTTCTGGAGGCTCCAGGGCAGAACCTGTTTCTTGCTCTTTCCAGCTTTTAGAGGTTTCCGCACTCCTTGGCTGGGGGCCCTTCCCTCCACCTTCAGAGCCAGCAGTGCAGCATCTTCCAGTCTCTCTGCCTCTGCCTCTTGCTTCCCTGTTCTAAGGACCCCATGATGACACTGGGCACCAGCGGATGATCCAGGACACACTCCTGTCTCAAGAGCCTTAACTGAACCACATCTGCAGTGTCCCTATTGCCACCTAAGGTCACAGTCATGGGTTCCATCTAGAGACCAGGATGTGGGCGTGTGATGGAGAGGTGTAACCTGCCTACATCTCCAGCCTTGCGTCTTTCCCTACAGTGCCAGAGTGCTCATTGTTAAAGGAAAATCCTTCTTGTCACTGACCTGTTCACCCCTGCAGGAGCCCCAATGGTACTTGGCATAAAACCCAAGTCCCTCCCCGTGCCGTACCCCGTGTGAGTGGCCTTGCCTTGCTGACCTCCCCTTCACCCTCGTGTCAAGATAGTCCCAAACAAACAAGGCCACGCAGGCCCCTCCCCAGAGAGGCTTCCCCAGCCCCCAAACTAAGGAGCCCAGTCCTCCTTGTCCTGTTTAACGTGTCCTCTTGTTTACCATTTCTCAGACATCTTGTGTGTTTGTTCAGCCGCTTGGCATCCACCTCCCCTCATGGACTCCAAGTCCCGTGACATCAGTGGCCTCTGGTGCCTGCCCATCCTGGCACCTAGTGGACGCCCAGCAAATCTGTGCAAGAGGAGCAGGTCATTCCAGCAGAGGCCTGTGAGTTAACGCCCACCCCTCATCTGCTCCTTGGCATGGGTTTGGTGTCCAGTGGCCAACCAGTTATTCAGACACCCAAAGAGTCCTTGGCCTCAGCTGGGAGGACTTCTGTGTGTTGCTGATGCTGAGTCTCCAGCCTCTGAGGACTCATTATGCCACTTGAGCTGATGAAGTTCTTCTGACTGCAAGGAGATAACTCAGTACAATGAGGGGTTGTGATTGGCTCCTTTGCTGGGTCTTCTCCATATCTTGTTTATTTAACCCACCACTACCAAATTGGACTTTGACGTTGGCAGTCGATAGCAGAGAATAATATTCACTGGCTGGGTGTCGTTGCTTGGCTGAGCTTGGCAACCACATCAGGATAAGTGGTACCCGTGTCTTGGCAGCAGAGCTTGCTACTTTCTGGGAGGGAGAGACTTGGGGAGCCAGAAGGTGAAGATACTCAGAGACAAACGGCAGAGATGCCCGGCAGGCGACAGGCCAAGCCACGTCCCAGCACGTCTGCCGCTGCTGCCCTTTCCGCAGGGAACTTCACAGGGCTCTGGGTGGTTAATTACAGTGAAACATACAATTATCTGTGGAGAAGGCAAGTGTGGTGTGATTTTGCCCAGGGCTGAGAAGACATGTCCACTAGCCAAGTAGCTTCACTCCACCGCCCAGTGAAGTGCTGGAGTCTGCTCCAGGTTAATAAAGATGAAAGACCTAAGGTGAGTTCAGTTTTATTTGCTTCTCCCAGGAAGAATCCTGCTGGAGCCCATGGAGACCCTGAAGAGCAGATCGAAGAGCCAAAAGCGAGTGGCCAAAGAGGAGGAATGGGTTTGCTCTGCACGGGGAGAGGCTCCGAGGCGTCCGGCGGGGTCATGCAAAGGTCCTGTAAAGATACAAGGGTGTGTGCCACTGTGGCAAGCTTATAATCAGGAGGCCCCACACCACCATGACTCTCACTGACATGCTGAGCACATTTTGAACAAAGAATGTCTGCATCCTCGTTAAGCCTGCTGTCCTACACACGACATATGTCGGCCTGACTCCTGCACACCCCGGGACTCTGAGAACCTGAAAGTCAACTCCTGGCTCGCAAGCACAGAGCGGCGCCCCCTGCTCTGTCACCTGTGCCAGGGCCTCTCCATTTCATGGCTCACCCTGTTCTCCTCTTCTGCCCTTGTTTGTAGAAGCCCCCAGGACCTTATGTGTTAATTCCCAAAGAATGAAACCACTGGCATGCCCCAAGAATTGCTGGGAAATCATCCCAGCAGATTAACAACTTCCCTGACCTGATGGGACAAGTCTAAGAAAGCTCTCCCTCTCGTGTGACTTTCCTGCTGGTCTTCTGCTCCTCGTGCCATTTTTCAGTAGTTTGCCAAAGGTTTCAGGCAGTGCTCACTTAGCCCTGCATGGGTCCCAGGAAAGGAATCAGGAAAACTGCCCGATGCAGACTTGTGGGCCATTTCAACAATACCTTCTCTAGTAAAGAGTACCAGTGACCCCTGACATGGCACTTTGATCCAAAGATTCACCCATCATTTCTTAAGGAAAATGACGAACCATAGCTTGCTTGGCTTTACCATTTGAAATGGAGGCTTCCTGGAGAGTGGGCAGAACTCTGGCAAAGAACTGAGGTGACCCCAGGAGAAGCCTGCAGCTAGATGGGAAGGAGGGAGGATGTGAGGGTTGCTTGTGCTGGTGTGTGTGGGAGGAGACCGGAGGGTCTCAAGAATGCCCAGGACGAATTTCCCATAACCCCTGAGCCTTACGAGTGGTGGGGGAAATTTCCTGGACCATGTCCTGTTTCCTCCTTGTTTTCATTTCTTTCAGGGTAAAATGTGGGAATGTACTGAAAAGCAATTTCATTTGGAATTAAAAGTTTCCTGATTTTCTGTGATACACATGTCCAAACTCCTCCCCGTGTATTACTTTGCATTTCAGTTTAAATTTCAGAATCAGCTGATGAGCATGCGTCAGTGCACATACATGCACACGCACACGCACACGCACACGCACATGCACATGCACAGACAAAACCCACAGGGATTTTGTTGAGATGGCATCGAATCTATGGATCGGCTTGGGGAGAACTGCCATCTTTCTAATACTGAGTCTTCGCTCAGTTATTCAAATCTATCACTCCATTCATTTAGGTCTTATTCTGAATGATACTTTGTAGTTTTCAGTATGGAGACCTTGCACGTCTTTTATTTGATGTATTCTTAGGTATTTGAAATTTATTACTTCTCTTATAAATGATAACTTTTAAGATTTTACTTTCTATTTCTTTGTTGATGGTGTGTAGGAAAACACCCATGTGTTACATGTTGATCTTGTATCCACCAACCTAGCTAAATTTACATATTAATTCTAATAGATCATCAGTAAATTTTTTTGGATGGTCTACATTATGTCGTGTCTGAATAACAGCAGTTTAATTTCTCCTTTCCTAAACCTTACTTCTTTTTCCTGCCTTTTGCACTTCCTCGTGGCACAGAGTTACATGGACGAGAGAGCACATCACGGCTTCACCTTCTGTTTCTCCCCCATCAGAAAAGCTTATGAAGGATTCTGGGAAGATGCAGTAGTGGTGTTGTTTTTGGATACTCTAAAATCCTCATTAAAAACAGAGAGTACAAATAACTAGCAAAATAAAAATTCCAGGGATTCTCTCATGAGAGCACATGGAGCTTTCCAGAGGCCACATGCTACAGCCCAAGAGATTAAATTGCAGAAGCAGATGTAAAAACCCAATATCTTCTGTTGAGCCAGATGTAAGGAGATTCACAAAAACATAAAACAAGCCACCTTTCCCTCTTCATGTTGTGTTTTCAGAAATACAGTTACTTTTCATTAAAAAATAAGTTATTTGCATTAACATGTAACAGGTTTATTATGGAGAAAGGGGCTGTCTGTTGTAGTGTTGGGTGAGTACGGGGGGACCCTGGTCATGTCTGAAGGGGCTGGACCTAGCCCCCATGAACTCTCAAAAATGACCAGCTAGGACCTGCTTCCAACACACAGAGAGAAAACTGCTGGGCATGGAATCAGAATTGAGCAGGACAGGGACAAGAGAGACAGATGAGGGAGAGGGTACAGGTGCAAGTGTGGAGGGTAAGGACCCAGGAGTCTCAGAAGGACGGCCCCGTATTCGTTCATGTCATGTGGAAATAGCAGAATAGGAATGTGTGTGAGACAGAAAAGCTGTCGTCACAAGCTTCCTGCTGAAAGCTCATGAACATTAAATTCACATAAAAAGCAACAGACAAGTACCATGATGAAATCCCGTACAAGGTTACTATATGAAAAATGAGAACAAAGAGTAGAGCGATGTCCCTCCAGATCATAAAAGCACTTCAGAGGGATGTGATCAAAGAAACTGATCAAAACTACAACAGCATATTTCAAAATAAGCTAAAAACTTTGAGGAAGATGATGCAAGACATGAAAAATAAATGGCCATAAGTAAAATTTTAAAAGTCAGGAATGAGGTGACAGACTCAAGGAGTGAATTAAGAAGAAAAGACAAAGTTATTTTATAAATGGAGACTAAACTAGAAGGAACAGAAGAGTAAATAAACACAACGAATAATGTCTTACGAGAAAAAGGAGAAAGTTTTTTTAAATTAAAAGAAAACCAGGAAAATAATTTAAAGAATTTGAAGGCCTCGCTAGTTTGCTGGTTGGTTAGAGCGTGGTGCTGACAACACCAAGGTAGGGTTCAATTTTTGTACCAGCCGGCTGCCAAAATCCATCAATAAATAAACAGATGGAAGGATTAGAGAGAAAATAAGAAACTTGGAAGATGTGCAAGAAGGATCCAGCACAGAGATAACAGGGGTCTTTGAAGAAAGTGAGCAAAGCGAGGAACAGAACAAATATTAAAACCACAGTCAAGAAAACTTCCCTGAAACAAAATGATTTGAAACTACATATGAAAGAACAGACTCTGTAGTTGAGAACATCAACCCAGTACGATCATATTTTAGTAGAGCTATTGCTATTCAAAGAAAAAGAGAAAGTCCTCAGGCATATAGACAAAATGAGCACTGACTTACAAGAGAAAGAAAATTAGATTATCGTCAGACTTTTTGGCAGTAATACTTGATACCAGAGGAAAATAAAATAAAATATTTAAGATACTCAAGAAAAGAAAGTTTGAGCCAAAGAGATTATATCCAGCAAAACTGATCTTCAGATATAAAGGACATATACAAAACACTGTCAACATGAACTCATTGTTCCTAAAAGACCCTCTAAGGAACTGGCTGGAACCTGGGCTTTAGAGAACGGAAATGACTAAGGAGACACCAGCATAAGAACTGGAGGTTGAGCACTGGCTATATTTATTTGAAGTATTATAAAACGGGAGATGTTATAATATGCAATGGCTCTACGATCTGACAGTGCAGACATTGCACAAATGAAAAACAGAACTAATGGAGACATCGTCTGTAAAATTTATAGCTGTACGTGATGGTGGTAGCGTGAATGTCGCTATTCTGAGACTGTCGTGTGTGATGTGAGATAAAACTAATGAGTAATCAAGGGATAATTTAATTTTATCATCCCATGTGTCCTTGAGCCCAGGATTCTCAGTGCAGAAGGCAGAAGATACAGGTGGAACTTCTAGGAAACAGGTCTCCCTAGAGGACAGACTGTTCTTGAAATACCATTTCCCACCAAAATCCCTCAGGGCTTGGATTCCATGTCTGGGCAGAAAACATACAAAATGAACCTGCCACACCTCGACATACCAGGTAGCTGGGGCCATCAGAGGCTACTAGTGTCATGTCAACCGGGCTTGGGAGCTACTTGAGGGGGCTCCCACTGGGAAAGATGGGGCGATTTGAGCCTCGATAAGGTTAAGAATCACAATGAATTAAAACCCATGACCATGTGTAAATTCATGAGGTCATAGTCATATTTAAAAGGAAAAGAAGCCAACTAATTAGTCACATGTAGAGGATGACAGAGAACCAAGTCATTATCTGGAAAACCAGGTAATTAAAGGAAAGAACCGAGAAGTGTTCCTGCCTTTCCTGTGACAACAGCACCAGTGCAGGCGAGTGGCAGATGAGGGGAGAGGGCCTCTTAGGATCATGGAATAGTCTAAGTTCTTGATGAAAACAAAATGGTAAAATTAGAATATCACCTCTTTGCATCCCTCAATGGCTCCCATGATACAAAAAGGGAAACCAGCCGAACTGTGTGTCTCCTAATGTGACAACCGGCCACCCCCGAGTGTCGCCTGTGGCTGGAACATGTTGGACAGCACATGAGAGAGAAATCAGCAGAACCCAGAGCCTGGGAAGCTCCCAGGGGGAACGGCCTGGGTGCTTCGCAGAAATCGCAAGAAAAGCAGCAGGGGCTGGCCGGTGAGCTCACGTGGTTAGAGCATGGTGCTCATAACACCAAGATCAAGGGTTCAGATCCCTGTAACAACAACAACAAAAATGTCTATTTAAAAAGCCAAAAAGCACCCTGTGGCCCGGCTGACCCCGATCTCCTTTGAGACCTCACCAGCTCCCATTCCCTGGGCAGCCTCCGCCGCCCCCTCGCAGGCCTCCCTCTGCATTTACAGGACAGTTCGTGCACGTGGGGGGGACCACCCTGCGGTCTTGGCTTTGAGAATCTGCCTCCCACGTCCCTTTCTAGGGCCGCCCTAGTGAAGTACCACAGACCGGGCAGCTAAACAACACGTGTTTATTCTCCCACAGTCCTGGAACCTAGAAATCCTACATCCAGGTCCCAGCAGGGCTGGTTTCCTCTGAGGCCTCCCTCACTGTCGTGCAGATGGCCGTCTTCTCCCTGTGTCCTCACCTGGTCTTCTGTGCATCCTCTGTGTGTCCAAATCTTCTCTTCTCATGAGGACACTGGTCTGATTGGAGTTGGCCCCACAAGAACAGCCTCATTTCTACTTAGTCAGCTCTGTAGAGGCCCCGTCTCCAAATGCAGCCGCATTCTGAGGTACTGAGGGTGAGGCTTCAACATGAGGATTTGGGCAACCACAATTAACTACAAAGCACCTGCCCCTTTCAAGAGCAGTTTTAGGTTCACAGCAAAATTGAGCAGAAGTACAGAGTTTCCATCACTCCCACCCCCGGAGTGCGCAGCCTCTCCTGCTGTCCCCATCCTGCCCCAGAGTGGGACACTTGTACAGTTGATGAGGCTGCGTGGGTACATCATTACCACCTAGAGTCATTAGCACATGGTGCTTTTAAAGACGAGTTCATTCTCTCTCTGGGTTGGGTGGTGTGACAGAGCGAAGGTGGAGGTGGGAATGGCAGCGGAATGAAGAGAAAGGACGGTGCTGAGCCGCAGGGCCAGAGAGCTGCGCGGGAGCGTGAGAGAGGCCACCAGGGCTGGGGTTGGCACGGGGCCCTGCTCGGGACTGCACTGGCACCACTGTGCTCCCCTGCCTTGCACAGGAACCTGTCAGGCTAATGTGACCCAGTGGTCTAAGCAAGGCAAGGGCTCCACTCGGAGGCCAGAGGAGGCTGCAGACCCCAGTGAGATCCTGCTGTGGGTTTCTGGAGCCAGCAGCTTTGCTTCTTTGTGCTTGGTTCCCTGATTTGCAAAATAGAGCCGAGGCATTCTGCAACTCCAGCACATCAGGGAGAAAGAAAGGAGAAGGACAAGGGCACCAAGGAAGTTGGCATCTGCACATCTCGGCCACGTGCGCTGCTGCAGGAAAGCCTGTGGTTTATACTAAGTGGCTAATGACTGATCCTGGAATCAGAGGCAACCAGAGAGAGGAGGAGCCAGGGGTCCGCTAAGGGGGTGGGAGAAGGCCAGAGTCAGGGGTCCGTGGGGAGAACGTCCAAGAAGGCCCCAGCCATCTTCAGAGCTGCAGGTATTTGAGGGGCTACTGACAGCACAACCCAAGGGTGTGGCATCTACACGCCCAGCAGTCACATGGCGCACAATGGGTCAGGGTCTCGAATCAGCTCTCTGAAAAGTGAGCTGCACCCGAAAGCAAGGTTGTCTGTTGCATGGGACCTTGGAGGGGACAGAACAACAACATTAGTGGAGAAAGCTAGTGAAATCTAAGTGAAGTCTGGAGTTAGTTAACAGTGCTGTAGCAGTGTTTGTGTGTTAGTCTTGACCGATGTACCGTGGAAGATGACCACCCGTTACTCTCAGAACGATCTGCAACGTTTCTGCAAATCTAGTTCGTCCAAAAGAAAAAGTTACCTTAGAGAACAAAGCAAAACAAGCCACAGGCGAAAGCTCCAGGAGGCTGAGCGAGCAGGGAGAGAGGGAGGAAGGGGAAGAGTAAAGCGGATTAGAGGCTCCGGGGAACACACGTGGTTGTCTGTGCAGGCAGCACAGAGGTCGGCAAGCTCCTGCTCTTTCATGCGCTTTGATGACGTAGACGATCAAGTTGGAGATTAGGATCGTGAGCAAGCACCAGACTCCCGCTCTGGGCCCCTGGCAATCACTTTTATCATCACCTGGAGGCAGGAAGGAGGGTTCTCCCTCACCCCTCCCCGTGTATTTTCAGAACAGTTGAGCAAATAGTAATTTACTGTTTCCATAGACATTTCAGAGATACCAGGTGACGGGGACTGTGTGGATTGCAAATGTCCCCAGTACCGGTTGGTCTTCTTCTCCCCGAGCCTCTCTGTCCTCTTTCTGGATGATGAAAGGCTGGCAGGATGCCTCCAGGGAGTCCAGGCCTGCAGCCACACCCACCGCCGGGCTGGGTTAGAGACAGAAGGCAGGAGCCCACCTGTGCCCTCTGAGGGCCATGTGCACTGAAGAGGGGCCGTGTGGTGAGCCGCTGTGAGCCTAAGAGGGGAAACGGGCTGGCTCTGTTTCCTGCCTCAGCTAACCCTTTAAAACTATTCATAGATCTGCACCAGAGCCCTGCTTAAAAGTATGGGACCAGAATGTAGCTTCTTGCACACTATTAATCTGGGAAGCAGGAGTGAATGTGGAAAAGCTGCTTTTCGGAGCCATCCCAGCTCCCTCTTGCCCAGGCCTCTTAGACCAGCCAGCTGCATCAACTGCCTGGGGACCACAACTCTAGGAGGGGCAGGCCTACCATCTACGACGAGAAAGGCTGCTGATGCTTCCGTTACACCGACAAAGCGTCTTGCCACAGGGCTCAGCCACATTGGTGGACACGTGTGGTATCCTTCCTCCTCCTGGGGAAATGCTGGGATGATGTAACTTTGCATCAGTCTTCTGGAAGCCCTGTGGCCACCATCCGTGTTGAAGGGCTGCCCTCTGGTGGCCCACTCGGACATTACCGGCTGGGTGCTGCTGACTGACTTCTCAGCTGTGTTGCATCAGTCAGCGGGGGCCAAGGAAACCGAGGTCTGTCTGGCTTCGGTCACAGGTGACCCGGGCTCACTGCCACTACACAGGCCCAGGATTGTGATGGGGGTCGGGGTTGGGGTGAAGGGTACAAGGGTGTGATCTCAGGAAGCCCACCTCTCTGAGGCTCAGTTTCTCCTTGTTGTGAGGACTGTGTCCAATAGGTCACTTGGGCCTTGCTCGTGCCTGAAGACAGCTGGTTGCCAAGTAGGAGCCTCCAAGGAAGATCTGTCTGCTGTTGCTAAGCTGAGGCCCTCATGGACCCCTCATCCTTTGGCCCTTTCTGCCCGTGTCCTTGGCCTAGGAGAGGGGCAGGTGGTCTGTGTGATGTCCAGAAAGGCCCAGCCTGCCCTGCCCCACCCTGACGGACCTGAGCCAGAGTGATCTGATGCTAATAGAAAATAAACTGCCCCTCTGCCCTTTAAACAATAGCACCACCACGTTATGCGTATGACAGAACCTTTGACAGCTTCCCCAGGGGAGCTGGGCAGGGATGAGTGCAGGGTCAGAAACGGAACTGGGTCAGGGGCAGGGTGAGGGTACCCACCTCACATGGAACCGGGTAATTTTAAAATGCGGTAATTCGAGGCTGGCCGATTAGCTCAGTTGGTTGGAGTGTGGTGCTGGTAACAGCAAGATCAAGGGTTTGGATCCTGGAATGGGCCACCTGCCAAAAGAAACAAAAAAAGTGATAAGTCTAGTGACCTGGATTTCTGGCTTTTCTCTTTTTTTGCTTATTCTTTAATACTTTTTGTTATTGTCATTATTAAATGTATACGAGTATTAGAGTGGACATTTCACGCGTGACTCTGGGCAAAGCCGATTGTTCCTGGAGGGTGTACGTCATCGCTCCCTACTGGCCGGCCGCAGCATGTCACTGAAATATCCAGGTGGTCTTTATGACAGAATCTCTGAGGTCTCCTGTGAAGACCACGTGAGCCAGAAACGACCGTGAACATCATATTGACAATGAGTCAGTGAGCAGGTTGTGAGGAAACTGTGAACCTTGCATGTTCCCCGTGTGAGACTGCGGGGGCTTGTCTGTCTCCCCGTGAGTGTGTCCCCTAAACCTACTTTCTGGAAGGTGAGTGTTGGCTTCTGAGCACCCACCTGCTGTATACTGATCTCCCCACAGCAATGGTCTCATGGGGTTCTTTTTTGGGGGTGAATTGAGGGTAACATTAGATACATCACTTACATGAAAAGATGCTCCACCTTTTTGCCAGCGTTTGGTAGTGTTCTGGATTTTGGCCATTCTAATACCAATGGTATCTCATCGCTGCTTTAATTTACATTTATTTTCCTGCTGACTTATGATGTAGAGACATGTACATGACTTATAAAATCATCGGTCAACTGTGTCTTAGTGTAGTGAGGACATCTGAAAGATGGGCACGCCAGACACATTTTGATGGTAGTGGCCTGGATTGGAGCCCCATGTGGAGGGACCCCACAGAAGAGAGGGAACGTGAGGGGTCGCACAACCTCACGGCAAATTCACCTGCATCTCGATTTTGCCTGGGATCAGTTTCTGCCAGTTCCCTGGAATAACCAACCTAGTGTTTTTACTCATCGCGTGAACAGTGTTTCCTGGGCCCGTTGCTGCAGAATCCCCTTGTGCCCCACCTCAGGCCTTCCTTCTCAGGCTACAGCAACAAAGAAAATAAGCAAAATAGACAAATAAGAAGTATGAGTCAGAGTAGCAGCCAACACCAAATTCTTTCGTGGGGATGTTAAAGATGAGAGTTACAGATTTGCAGTGAGACCACCAAGCCCCATGCAGCCAAAGTCCATTCCTAGGGACGACAGGGCTTGTGTCTCTTTCAAACTGCAGCCAGAACTCAGTCGTAAAGTTTTCACTGGTAATATTTGTGTGTGCTAGATCCTTCTTTTTCTTTTTTTTTTTAAGCTTTATTTCTCTTTGGCTTATTTATGTTTTTTGAGTGCTAGATCCTTCTCAATCTTCATTTTATTTCACTTGAAGTCTTATATCAAATGCCTATGGCTCTTAGTCTTTGGAAACGGACAATCTGTGTATGGTGTATTATACCAAATGAAATATTTGACCAACTAAAGTAATCTCCTGCTCTGCCAGATACACGTTCTCTGTGTCCCTTGATGAGTTATTTGGGGACTCTATTCGTTTACAGTTTATTCATAATTTGTTAACATTTGACAAATGTGGCAATAGTGCAACACTTTTGTCCTGGGGATACAAAGGTGAATAAGAAAACAGGGAGATTAAAATCTACCGGAGGAGAGACACAACAGGTGAAAAATCATAATGAGCTAAGCGTCCAGAGTATTCCCAGTACCACCCAAGGAAATGCCGTTCGTGGGAAAGCCTTGATTACTTGGAAGTCAGATAACAGGACTGCTATTCCTCGTATGTCTTGATCACTGGGCTACACAACCCGTTTTCCAGTCGAGTTTCCTGGTGTAAAACTACGCAAGCCTCTTACGACACACCAGCCCTCATTCTGGCGTAGAAGATGTCTTCCCTGTATTTCACTTGCTCTGTGTTCATTGCATCATGCACTAGCATTGCCAAGAATAGGAGGATGTGGTTAGGTTTGTGCCCAGAATGTAGGTTTCAGGACCACACTTCCGTGAATGGTTAATATCTGGCCTCCTCCAGCTGGCCTGTGATCAGAGCCTGTGCGTAAACAGTAAGAGAAAAGCTCTTCTTGAGAATTAGGAGGTTTCAGTGCTATTTCCGTAGCCAGACACCTGGAATTTAAGAGGTTATCACTATAACATCTAAGCATTAAGTTGTTGACTATGGGATCCTTGGGCTGGAAAAGTGAGCAGGCTCCTTAGTCAGGCAGGATTTTGAAAATGCAGAAGTTCTAAACAGTGATATTACAGGAATTCTACTTACATTCAGAATTATCAACATCTTCAACTGTTTGGTCAAGGAGCTTTACCTTTTTAAAAACAAATTTAGCAGTAGGAACAGGTTTGCACTGTTTTGTAGTTTGTATTTAGTCTGGTACCACTAATCAGTGCATGCATGAAAGGTGATACATTGGCCATGTTCGGATAGGTTTAGGGGACATACTTGCCTATAAACAGACATGAACCTGCAGTCTCACATGGGGAGCATGCAAGGTTCACGGTTTACAACCTGCTCGCTGGCTAATTGTTCTGAACATGATGCTAAAGGTGGTTTTCTAGTCTGCAGTTAGCATGCCCAGCACAGCCTCTGTCTTTTGTTCCATTTTCTGTGCTATTTTCTAGGTTTCTGTGTTTCCCTGTCCCCTATCTTTGCATCTGATGTCTTACAAAATATCCCTGATGTTCATGTGATGCCCCTGAGATCCGGTGATGAAGAAAACAAGGAGACAGCAAGAACGAGGGAGACCGAGCCCAGGGCACTAGGCAGACGTGTGGAACCACGGCTCAGATCTCTGCTAATATGATTCGCAGGAAACCCCCCGAATGCTAATAGTGGCTGTGTGTGGGAGGTAGGACTAGAAGTGACCCTCAGGTTTCCTTTGTTACACTGGTTGCCTTTTTTTCAAGGTTAAAAATGAGTATATATGAATTACACACTGAAAAACACCAGTTAGAAATGAAGCGATGCTGAATTTCAAGGAACACAGTAGACTGGGTTATTTGGATCATTCCTTCTACTCAGAACTAAAATACTCTGGATAAGTGTTGAAACAAGTCTTCTTTAAGACATCAGAAAGCTAGTGAGGAGCAAGGAATGACCAGGTCGGAACTTCACGGAAAGTAGAAACAAAGAAAGGCAGGAGGTCGTGAGTCCGCTTCTGCTCACAGACACGCGCCAGTCTTGCTGGACTCTCCTTTAGTCTTCACAGCCTCCAACGGCAAGAGAAAAGTCCTCAAGTCTGAGCCTGTCCAGCGTGGGATCTAAGAGAGATTCCCTCCAGATTCAGCTGAGATCTCAAGAGCGCTGCCTGAAGGCGGACAAATAGAACTCTTGAAAATATAATAACCATGATGAAAAATTATATGGACAGGTTCAACAGACTTGACGGGGCTGAGGAAAGAATCCACCAGCTAGGAGATGAATCAGAAAGGACCAGAATGTAGCACAGAGACACAGAAAGGTGTGGACTGTAGAAGGGTGGCTGAGAGGCCTGGCAGAGGGAGTGGGAGCAGCATCACGCCGCTGACTGGCATCCTGGGGGACAGAGAAGGAAGCAGAGGGACTCTTCGAAGAGAAAATAATGGAGAGTCCCCGACACAACAGAGCTGCCATCCACAGGAATATGAAGACTAGCAAATCTCATACTGGATAAGTCAAAATAAACTAACATCTGGATTTACCTTTGAAAATGCAGAATAAGGTCAAATCATAAAAGCAGTTAGAGACAAAACATACTTTCCAGAAAAATCTCTAGAAAGTTTCCAAATACCTGGAAACTAGATAACATGCTTGTATGTAACCCGTGGGCCTAAGAAGAAATCAAAAGGGAAATTAGGAATTATTTAGTACTACAGGAAAATCTAGCACAGCGTATCACAATGTGTGGAATGCATCTGAGGCAATATGCAGAGAGAAATTGGTGGCCCTGCACATGGGAGACCACACATCAATGACCTTGGCATCTAAATTAAGACCCTAGAAAAAGAAGAGCAAATGAAATCCAAAGTAAGCAGAAGAAATGAAATAAGCATCAGAAAGGAAAACAGAAAAATAAAACAGAAGAACAGGAGGGAATATTCTATGAAACAAAAATCTGTGTCTTTTGAGATCAGTAAAGTTGATAAACCTCTAACTCGACCTAGCCTGATTAGGAAAATAAGGAGAGAAGACAAATTCCCGTCACTGAAAACGAGAGAGATGACATCACTACAGATCTACAGATAGAGAAAGGATAAAAAGGAACTGTTATGGACAACTTTTTACCAAAAAATTCAACAGCTTAAAGAAAATGAACAAATTCCTTGAAATATACAAATTACCAATGCTCATTCAAGAAGAAATAAATTACCTGTATAACCCCGTATCTATTAAGGTAACTGAATTTGTAGTTAGAAAACTTCCCACAAAGAAAACTCCAGGCCATGTTCGCCTCACTGGTGAATTCTACCAGGCATTTAAGCAAAAAAAAAAAAAAAAAAAAAAAATCGATTCTACATCAGCTCTTCTAGAATATTGAAGAGGAGGGAATACTTCCAAGCTTATTTTATGGGAAAAGAATTAATCAGATACTAATCCATGAAAAGACATTACAAATAAAGAAATCTACAGACCAATATTGATCTCTCTTGAACACAGATGCAAAATTTCTTAATGAAATTGTAGCAAATCCAATCCAATGGTATATTAAAAGGATAATATATCATGACCAAGTGGAGTTTAGACAGCAATGTTGCATACATTTGTTTGATATTAAATTAATCGATGGAATTCACCATATTAATATTGTATTTAAAAAAGAAATAAATCATATAATTATTTTAATAGATGCAGAAAAAGCATTTAACAAAATCCAACATTCATTCCTCATAAAAACTCTCAGAATACTGGAAATGAAAGAATACTTTCTTAATAAGATAATGGGCAGCTATGGAAAACCTACAGCTAACATCACACCCAATGGTTGAAGACTGTATGAGTTCCTTGTCACTGCAAAACAAATTACCACAAACTTAGCTGCATCTATTTGCTCACAGTAGGTCAGACATCTAGAGACAACATACCTCAGAAAGCTAAAATCAAAGCATCAGCTCACCTGTGCTCTCACCATGAACTTCGAAGAGGATTCCAAGTTCATGGGGTTGTGGATTGTGGCCCAATTGTTTTTTGTGGTTGTAGGACGGAGGGTCCCATTTCATGGCTGCCTGTCAGCTGGGGGTCGCTCTTGGCTCCTAGAGGTCACCTACACTCCATGCCACGTGATCCCCTCCATCCTCAGAGCCAGCGATGGAGAATCTCCCTCACACTGTATCACCAAGCTTTGAATCTCTCTCACCAGGAAAAGTCTGATCCCCTTTAAGGACTCACCTGATTATGTCAGGTGCACGAGGGTTAATCTCCCTTCATTGTCAACTATGCCATATAATATAACCTAATCATGAGAGTGATGTCCATCACATGAACAGTCCTGGGGATTCTACAGGGCATGTATACCAGGGGGCAGGGATTCTTGGGGACATCTGAGGATTCTGCCTACCACAGAGACTCAATGCTTTCCTCCCAAGATTGGGAACAAGGCAAGGATTTCTGCTCTTCCTTCTTCCTTTCAGCATAATACTTGAGTTCTAGCCTGTGCAATAAAGCAAGAAAAATCAAAAATCTACAAAAAAGCTACTAGAACTGATAAGTGAATTTAGCAAGGTTGTAGGATACATGATCAATACATAAAAATGGTTGTTTTTTTATATACTAGCAACATACAATCAGAAATTGAAATTGAGTAAATACCATATATGAGGGTACTTTAAAAAGGTAAGGGGAAAATAAAATTGAAAGATTATATGAATCTTTGCATGAATTTTAAAAAATACCCTTGCACACTAGCATCAAAAAATATGAAATACTTAGTGATAAATCTTACAAATAATGTGCAAGACCTATACATTGAATAGTCCCCCCCCCAAAAAAAAAAAACCTGCTTAGAGAAGGTTTAAAATGGGCCCAGGTAATTGGAGAGATATAGTATACTTATGGATTGGAAAACTAAACATTGTTAAGATACCAATTTTCCCTAGATTGGACTATAGATTTAATGCAATCCCAATTAAAATCTCGAGAGGTTGTGTTTGTAGAAATTGACAAGCTTATTCTAAAATTCATAAGGAAATGGAAGGGACCGAGCACAGTTAAAAACAACTTTGAAACAGAAGAACAAGGTTGGAGGTGATACAATCTGACTTGAAGAGTTATTATAAAGCTACAGTGATGAAGACAGTGTGGTGCTGCCATCAAGATGGAAAATTGATCAATGGAACCAAGTAAACAGTTCAAACATAGCCTCACACATAGATGGTCAATTGCTTTTTGACAAAGGCAATTCACTGGAGAAAGTATAATCTCCTCAACAAATGGTGGTGGAACAATTAAACGTCACATGCCAAAAAATTTCTTATTGATCCATACCTTGTACCCCAAACAAAAACTAACTCCAAATGAATCACAGATCTATTTATAAAATAACCAACTAAAAACTTTTAGAAGAAAACGTGGGAGAAATTCTCAGTACCCTGGGCCTATTTGGGAAATAGGCTGTTTGTGTGTGGGGGTATGGGAACTATCTGTAATTCTAGCAAAATTTTTCTGTTAACCTAAAACTGCTATAAAAATGAAGTATTACTCAGAAAAAAATAAAAATTTAAAAGAGAATATTTTGACTATGTACTCTAAAGGAATAAAGCTACACAATTTTAAAAAAAGATAGAAAATCTCATGACTCTATGCTAGGCACATTTTTTTTAGATGTGACACCAAAAGCATGACCTATAAGGAAAAAAATTACCAGATTGGACTTTATCAAAATTAAGAACTTTTGATCTTTGACAGACACTCTTTTTTTTTTTTTTGTCTTTTTCGTGACCTGCACTCAGCCAGTGAGTGCACCGGCCATTCCCATATAGGATCCGAACCCGCGGCGGGAGCGTCGCCGCGCTCCCAGCGCCGCACTCTCCCGAGTGGCCACGGGCTCGGCCCGACAGACACTCTTAAGAGCATGAAAATTCAAGCCACAGACTGGGAGAAAATATTTGTAAATCACATGTACGATGAAGCTGTTGAATTCAAAATATCTCAAGAACTCTCAAAACTCATTTTAAAAAAACCCAAAGAACTCAATAAACAATGGGCCAAATATTTGAGCCAGCATTTTACCAAAGAAGATATCCAGATGGCAGATGAACAGAAAAGGAGATGCTCAGTATGATTAGCCATTAGGAAATGCAAATTTACAGCACAATGAGATACAATTATGTACCTATTAGAATATCTAAAATTAGGGGCTGGCAGGTTATCTAAGTTGGGTAGAGCGTGGTGCTGATAACACCAGGCCCAGGGTTTGATCCCTGTACTGGCCAGCCGCCAAGAAAAAAAAAGAAAAAGAATATCTAAAATTTAAAAATCCGACCACACCAAACATGGATGAGAAGGTGGAGCCACTGGCACTTCCTGCCCTGCTGTGGGGAATGCATAACCACTCTGGAAAACAGTGTGGCAGATTCCTAAAAATTCAGACGTGCACTCAGCACAATACCTGGCCGTTCTCCTAGGTATTCACCCAACAGAAGTGAAAGCGTATGTCCATGCAAAGATTTGCACATGAATGTTCACAGCAGTTTTTTGTAACAGCCTCCAACTAGAAGCAATCCAAATTGTGCATCAACAGGAGCACCGATAAACGAGTTATGGTGCATACACAAAATGGAATACTGCCCAGCAACAGAAAGGGACAAATGGTGGATTCACACAACAGCAACAGTCATGGATGAACCTCAAAAGAATCAGGTTCAGTGACAGATTGAGTTCTCCCCGTCCCCCACAAACAAATACACACTGTATGATTCCATTTTGTAAAATCCTAGGAAATGCAAACTAATCAGTGGTTCCAGAAAACATATAGTGATTGCTCAGGGATGGGGGTGCAGGAAGGGAGGAAAAGATTACAGAGGGAAATGAGAAAACTTTGGGGATGAGAGAGATGTTCATTTTTGTGATTTTGATGATGGTTTCATGGGTGTATACAGACATCAACATGTATTAAATTCTACACTTTATTTATTGTTTTAATTAGAAGAATATTATATCACATTTAGCTCTATGCCAAGATATTTGAAAATCTCCATTAAAAAGATGACCCATTACCTAGGCACACACAGGTTTCCAATTTGGGACTTCAAGGCTGACAAACTCCACATGCTTTTCTTCTCATCCCTCGAGCCCCCTACAGATTGGGTGGCCCTTCTCAGAGGGTAGGGGCCAACTGTAGGTCACTCCTGACCCCAGATCCACCTGCACTGGCCCAGCCACGTGTGTACAGTTTAAATATATGCAGCTTATTGTATATAGATAATAAACAGATAAATCTATATAGTTGGAAAGTATAATAATCCTCTCCCTGGAACTGATTCAAGTAAGTAGAAAAAAAATTCAGTAAGGATATATAACAACACTATTCACCGACTGGACCTGATCGACAATTACAGAACTCCATCCACCCCAACAACTGCAGAATCATATTTACTCCAAGAGCACATAGAACATTCTCTCATACGGACCACATGCTGGGCTGTAAACCAAGTCTCAGTAAATTTAAGGGGACTGAAATCATGCAGAGAGTGCTCTCTGACCGCAATAGAATTATAATTTATTATTTAAGTTATAAATAATAAAAATATAATAAAATGACCCACAAATATTTAGAAATTAAATAGTACCCCAGAAAGGAGAGAATTTTGCCTTCAGCCACTATGAAGCAATGATACTAAATTTACCCTTTCCCCTTAGACAACTAGAAAACTGAATAAAATATATAAAACAATGATTTTGATTTTACTTTCTCCCTTTTCCCTTCTTCGCTTTTCCTCACCTTCCCTTCTTCCCTCCTTCCCTCTTTCCCCTTTCCTCCCTTTCTTCCTCCTTGTCTCATTTCACAAAGCACTTGAGGAATATCTTCACATGTTGTCTGCCTCAGCAGAATAAAACCTCCTTGAGGCTGGTGGTTGAATCTCCTGTTTGGTAAACCTCACATGGCATAGTACAATGTTCCACACATTGCAGTATTCAATTAATGTTGTCAAATGAAATAATCGTCAGCCAGTTCAAAATTATGACCTCACCTCACAGCACATAGAATCTCTAAAATCTGTATTTTGCTTTTTATTTTTCTGCTTTATTATTATTTCATTTGATTCTTCCAATAATTCTCTGTAGTAGGTAGGCTGGTTTCTCACTTTTCAGATAGGAAATGTGCAAAGAACTGCCTCCTCTAATCACATTTGGGAGAACCTTCCAATCCCATCGATTATTTGGGGTGAGGGTAATTAGATGTCAGCATACTTTCCTTCAATTTAGTCTATTATTAATATTTTTTTTCTCTCTTGGCTTCAACTTGAAGGCAGCAGAGGGCGCCTGATCACACAAAAGATATGCTGTAAAAGTGATGTATTAGATTTAAGATAATTCATTAAAGTTTTAAAAATGTGAATTCCACTAAAATAGGACCCTGTACTTAGTCTTTTCATTATTTCAGGATTCTGATCTCATTTCAGATGTCCTATTCCCTTTCCTTCTCAGTAATGAGAATTTCAACCTCACATAAATCACCATGATAGGTACAATCCAAGAGCCTTTCAATTTAGCTTCAAGATTCTCTTGGATAATAAAAGTATTAAGCCCTGCATTTACCAGCTCTTTCTAAATCTTCAATAGGGAATACACTCCCCCTCTTACCACCCTTAAGTGGGGAGCACTGTGATGTATTGCAGACAGATGAGCAGTGATTGAAGGACTATTTGCTTCAAGTGCATTGCCTCAGGGTTATCCAGTATTCTCAGAAAAGTATGAGAGGATTAGGTATCTTCTCAAAGCCACAGCACACTAAAGGGAATGTAACCATCTCCCCAGGGCAATAGTGAGGATTCAGCCTTTTGTAGCTCATCATAGAAGACGATCTTAGCCCGAGTTTCTGTGAAGTTCTCCAGCTTGTTTCTGATCTGCTTCTAACTGGTTCTTTTTTTCTACCATCACACATGTTCTCCTACAAGCAATGCTGGAGACTGTGGGAGCCTTGATCCAGTTCTACCTTTTCTTCCCATTGTTTCCCCACATTTTATTTTTCCTCATAAAGAACTGGATCTATGGACAAGACCTGGACTTGGTTGGAAAATCATTCCTCCTTGGCTGCTCAGTGATTGGCAATTGATTGGATCCAAAGTAATTCCTTGAAGGCTAAGTCCTTTAGCAGTTCACCGACAAAGTAAGAAACTGGATCATTTACTGATTTATGTTCTTCCCTTTCCAAATCTTTGCTTGTTCTTGTCCTTAATTTGCCCTATTTGCTTGATTACAAGCCCAGAGATGACATCTTCTAAGTAATGATTAGCATTTTCACTCTACCTGTCAAACCACGGCCCTCCACGTTCTACAGATGGTTTTTGCCACTTACTGCATTATTTCACTCAAACCCTGGAATACAATTTCTTAGGCCGTTAGATTTCACCCACCTCCGCCAGTCAGGCCTGATCAACTGAGTACCCTCGGAGGTGACATCACCAGCCCCAGCAGCCATCGAGGAGGGAAATGTCCTCTATCTACACTTGCGGGGAGTCAAGCAGAAGACAGAATGGCGAGAACCCTCGCTACCTACAGTATCTGGCATTTCCTATGGGATGGGAGAGGGCACAGTCTTCATTCAGGGCCTGCAAATCCCGGCAAGTGTATGAAGCGTGGGGCCGCGAGGCCGCAGCATCCACCGGACAGGGGCCGAGGCAGGAAACTCCACGAGGGGCAAGCCACGAGCCCACGCGGGCAGGCAGGGAGCGCAGGCAGCCCCAGGTTGGCGGGTCTCGGGCGTGAGGGGGGCGGCCGTAGCCTGGAGGCGTCTCCTCGGACATTACCCGGGGCCCGAGGCCCTGACCCCGCGTCCCAAGACCCAGCGCCAGGACCACCAGGAGCGTAGCACCCGGGGCCGCCCAGAAGCGGCTCGGGGCAGTCCGGAAGTGACGCAGTTTACGCGCGCCAGCCTCGCCCCGCGAGCACCTGCTTCCGGGTGAGCGCTGCCGGCTTGTCCGTGTCCCGGCGCGGCTTCTCACCCAGCGCGATGGGCAAGAAGGGCAAGAAGGAGAAGGGCCGCGGTGCGGAGAAGACGGCCGCCAAGATGGAGAAGAAGGTGTCCAAGCGCTCGCGGAAAGAGGAGGTGAGCGGGGCCCCGTGTGCGCCGGAAGCGGGGGGCTGAAGCCGTAGGGACCTCCGGCAAGGGCCCGCACCCTCCCTAGCCTCCACACGTGCCCGGGCCCCACCGCCCTCCAGGAGCCAGAGAACTGCCCCTTTTCACCTGCTTGCTTTTCTTCGTGTGGTGTCACAGGCGTCTCCGAGCGTGTCTTGTGTGCTTCCTCCCTTCCCACTAGAGCGAGGGTGGTGGAAGAGGCTGGGAATTAGTGTAAGGGACCTGCGGGTGAGTCTGGGCTGCCTCTGCAAGGTGTGCGGTCTGGGAGTTTCTGAGCCTCACTCTTCTCATCTTTCAAAAAAGGGTAAGTAATCTTCGCAGCAACCCTGAAAAGTGAGCATCAAGTGGAATTAAGTAGGTGAAGAAGCCACTGGAACTGTAGGGAATTCCGTAACAGTTCGTGGTGACCACCACATCTTATTTCCTTCCCTGCCCTCCCTCCTGCCCCCTCTTCCTCCATTTCTTCCTTCCCTCGTCCCAGGATCTGCAGGTGCATCAGTCCTGAACTTGAGGTTGAGTTTGCTGTTTTCTGTTGACGACTGCCTGTGGGCTTCCTAACCTGGGCACTCACAGTAGCCCGTGTTTATTGAGTGTTCGCTGTGTGTCAGGAGCTGTGCTTTCTGGGCTCTGGTCCTCACAACCAAGTGAGTTAGGTAGCACTGGCGTCCCCGTTTGATAGGATGTCAGACTAACAGGTTACACAGCTCAGGGTCACGCAGGCATAAAGTGGTATGGGACTGGAATTTGACCTGATTCCAGTCCAGAGCTCTTGACCACATTCCTTTGCCCCTTTTCTTCCTGAGGCATTCATCTCTCCATTTTCTGATCCGTCAGATAAATCGGGTTGGACTTTTCCCTTGCACTCTCTTTAGGCTCTAGCATTCTAAGGCTCTTGACTAAGTAAGTGCACAGGCTCTGCAGCCAGGAGTCTGGGTTTAAACCCAGCTGGAGGGCCAAAGAGGAGCATGCCCTGCCTGGTCAGGGCTGTGGCACAGGAAGTTAGTTTATCTGTGTGGCGTTTTTAGGACAGTGCTGGGCCCAGAGTAAGCACTCGGTGGCTAACAACACTGTCATCTTTACTCATCTCCACATCTCCCTGCGGTGCCCACTTCTTAGATGATCATAATGGTAACTTCCCAGAAGAGAGAGCCTGTCAGACCTGGGACTTTAAATGTTATCTTAATTAATTCTCACAACACACCATTAAGATAACTGGTCATCTGATTAGTCCAGGCCTGCAGAGGATAATCTCCCTTTCTTAAAGTCAGATGTGTCATGTAACACAGCCTCTTCATGGGAGTGATATCCTATGAATCAGATCAGTTGGTTGACACCTTCACTCTGTCTGTCCTAGCCTTGCCTGCCTCTCCAGCTTTCCCCAGCTTACTCCACTCCAGCAACACCACCTTCATTTGAGTGTCTTAGATATACCAAGTTCTTTCTGCTGTGGTTCTTTCCTTTACCCCAGCCACACTCCTCGTGACTGACTTGTTTTCATCTTTCAGTTTGTTGTCACCTTGGATAGGTAGTCACTGACTAGGCCACCTGTGCCACGCAGACCCCACCCACTCCCTGTTCCCCAGCGCAATGATCACGAGGCTCAGCCCAGCTTAAGAAGTGCTCTGTTAGAGTATTGGGGCGCAGCTTTCCTAGCTTGCAGATGTTAGTGTAGTCTTGAGTAATTTGTTCAACACACAAGGCACATGGAGCGGCTACTGGATTAACTGACAAGAAGTGGACGAGGTGGGAGTGAAACCCAGTCACCTGACACCTGAGTTTGCGCTCCTAGTGAATGATGGCATCACCTCCTTCAGCTGGGCCTCGATTTTGCCATCCGTGTCTGGAAAATACTGACAAAGCCTGCTCCCAACAAGAGACAGATGGAAGCTCCCTATCCTTGTGTGACTGGGTTAAGTACATGGGGGGTGGCCTTAGCCTGGTGGGCAGCAGTGCCACTTGTGCATCGGGACTGATACAGCACCTCTCCCTGTCAGACCTGGTGCCCCTCATTCCAGCCCACTCCTCTTCCTCTTGCCTTCTGCCTCTGAGGGGAGCCATTGAGGACCAGGAGCCAGGGCCTCTGACCCAATTGTGACTCCAACAGTCCCTTCCTCACCCGGGCCTTGAGTACCTAATGCAGTGTGTTTTGTATTAGAGGATATAAGTTGGTAGAGCCACTTTGGATCCTAATTTGTCAATGTCTAGGAAAGTGGAAGCGACACCCTAGCAGTTACACACCTAAAGATTTCTCTTGGAAAAACGTTCCCTGTCTACACAAAGAGACAGGTACAAGAATGGCCATAGAGTAGTGTTTGTCAAAACAAAATATTGGAATTAACCCAGATGTTCCTCAGCAGGGGGATGGATAAGCTGTGACTCGTAATTATGTCATAGTGGAAATGAATGGATTTAGCGTATCAAACTGTTTACTCAACCATGTTCAGCAAAGCAAGTTGCAAGAGAACATACAGTATGATACTTTATTAGTCCGTTTTTGTGTTGCTATAACACAATACCTGAGACTGGATAATTTGTAAAGAAAAGAGGTTTGTTTGTCTCATGATTCTGGGGTGCTGCATCCGGCATGGGCCTGAGGCTATTTCCCTCATGGTGAAAGGCAGCAGGGCAGCCTATGGGTGTCAGGAGATCATGTGGTGAGAGGAAGGGAGAAAGGGAGAGAGGGGGGAGGTGCCAGGCTCCTTTAACAATCAGCTCTTCTGAGAACTAATCCACACCTGTGAGAGCTCACTGAGCCACACCCCCAAGGGAGACCATTAATCTGCTCATGATGCTTCCGCCCCCATGACCCAAACACCTCCCAACACTGCCACATTGAGGATCACATTTCAACATGAACTTTGGGGGGACAGACATAGCCAAACTATATCAGATACCATTTAATGAAATTTAAAAATGTAAATAATGCTATATATTGTTTAGGGATACACATGTATAGTAAAAATATACAGAATAATAAGCACCAGGTTCCAGATAGTGGTCATTCAGGGGATGTTTGGAGTGTTTTGTACACATGGGGTGCCTACTTTGTTAGTGATGCTTTGTGGCTTAGGTTGGGGGATGGTACAGGGGAGTGTCTTGGATTAGTTTTTGTACCTTTTTGTGTGTCTTAAAAATAACATTTAAAAATAATGAGGAGTGGACCCTGCTGTGAGGCCCTAACCTAGAGGATTGACCTTCACTCCGAGACTGAAGGGCGAGCAGGAGGAAATGCAGGAAAGGGGCTTGGAGGCTGTTCAGGCCAAGAGAACCTGGTGTCTTAGTTAAAGGAACTGCAAGGAAGCCAGTGTACCTTTGGAGAGTGAAGGGTGGAGTGGGAGATGAGTCTGGAAAAGTAGGCAAGGGAGGGAACATGATCTGGAAATGTAGGAAGAATGTGTAACCTACCTGTATTAGTCTGTTTTGTGTTGCTATAATAGAATACCTGAGACTGGGTAATTTATAAAGAACAGATATTTATCTGGCTCACGATTCTGGGATAGCTGCATCTGGTGCAGGCCTCAGGCTGCTTCTGCTCTTGGTGGAAAGTGGCAGGCAGCCGGCAGGTGCAAGGAGATCAAATGGTGAGAGAAAGCAAGAGAGGGGGGTGGGAAGGAAGAGGGGCAGACCTCGGGACTCAGCTTGAGCAAGGTGAGGGGAGTGAGAGTTCAGAGAAGAGATTAGGGCTAGGAGGGCACTTTCCAGATGACAGGCATGCCACGCATCAGAGGTGAGGAGTTCCTAGTAAATGTGGGGAAATGGCACTGGATGGGGGTGGGAAGACTGGTTCCAGCGCTGCCTAGCTGTGCCGGTAAATCAGCACCTTCACTTCCAAGTCTGCTTCCACAGTCATGAAAACAGAGGCCTTACACAGAGTGACTGCAGCCGGTGTTTGCTACGTCCCTGCAGTACCGATGCTGTTCTAACAAGACATGGGACATGCTCTCACGGAACTAGTATTATATTACCTTGTGTGTGAGTGTGTGTGTCATGGCGGAAAGAAAAATAAGCAAGAGAAACATCAAATAGTGCTATGCCGACAGTAAGGCAGGCTGTTGGGATGGCATGGGCCTGGGTTTAGGAGAGTTTGTTGAAGGTGTTAGCAGTGCGGTCAAGGTGGGCTTGTTTAAGTGCAAGGTCCTCGTGGGGGTTGCGGGGAATGAGGTGTTGGAATAACACAGTACTTGGTAGTGCAGACGTCCACACTTCTAGGAAAACTGCCTCTGAGGTCAGGCCCTGGGTGTTTTTGTATGTATCAAGTTCTGTGTATTTCAAATGGGTGGAGTAATGTCATGATTCACCATGTAATCAGACCCCGTCAGATGAGATCAGTGGGGGAGGAAAGCAGGCTAGGCTTTTTGTTTGTTTTTTTAGAAGATGACTGGTAAGGGGATCTTAACCCTTGACTTGGTGTTGTCAGCACCACGCTCTCCCAAGTGGGCTAACCGGCCATCCCTATATAGGGATCCGAACCCAGGGCCTTGGTGTTGTCAGCACCACAATCTCCCAAGTGAGCCACGGGCCGGCCCCGGACCAGCTTTTGGCTTCCTGACAGGTTCTAGAAAAGCATCTCAGATGTGGCTGGTTGTCTCCCATAGGAAGACCTGGAAGCCCTCATTGCACATTTCCAGACGCTTGATGCCAGAAAGACTCAGGTCGTGGAAACCCCATGCCCCCCACCTTCACCAAGGTGAGTGAGCAAAGAGTCTTTGTACTACAGTTTCTGACCGTTTCTTTTTCTTCTGTAAGTTGGAAAACTGTAAATCGGCACCATGTTTTCATGAATGACTAGGCACTTGGGACTTTTTCATCATTAGAACCTGTTCCGGATCACTTTCTACTGAAGAATGGGGGTGAGGCTATTCAGCTTTATTGTGTAGAAATGTTGTAATCGGTCTCACAGCACAGCTGATCACGGGGGAAATGCTGCCAGGTTTGAAAGCTCCAAACTATGACACTTTGTGGATAAAGTGTTGCCCCAATGAGCTTTTCTTTAGTTCTTAAGGTATTTTATTAATTTTTTTTTTTAAAGATGACCGGTAAGGGGATCTTAACCCTTGACTTGGTGTTGTCAGCACCACGCTTCTTTCGCTTAATATGTTTTCGAGCTTCCTACATGTTGTAGCACATAACAACTTGTTGCTTCTTGTGCCTGAATAGTGTTCCATTTTGTGGATGTGCCACATTTTGTTTTATCTGTCATCTGCTGATGGACACTTGGGTTCTTTCTACCTTCTGGCTCTTGTAATAGTTCTGTCATAAACATCACTGTCCAGGTGTCTGAGTAGACACATAGGAGTGGAATTGCTGGGTCATATGGTAATTCTGTTTAGCTTTTTGAGGAACCATCAAGCTGTTTTCCACAGTGGCTGCACTATTTTAGTACTGGTGGTTGCTTTTCTGCAAAATTTCTCAGCCTATGAAAATGTTTCTGTGCACAATAAATCCCCAAGAGAAAAATAGATTTTTCACATTTCCCAAACTTATTTAACCTTGAAACCTGTTTTTCCTATGAGAAGCATCTTTTGGGATTAGTGTTATGGAACACACCTTGGGGAACCCCAGTATAGGGGATTTTGGAAGAAGGGTGTTTTCCAGTGTTCACGGTTTCCTTGTAGCTATTCTGCTCTCATGTGTGAAGTATTTAGATTTTCTACGTGAAGGTATCTGGGACATATATTGAAATACTTAAATAATGGACATTTTAGAACAGTTTTGATTGTGATATAAGAGGATAGACCCTTAAAATAGGACAGTTTTGGAAAATTTGACTGATGAGTAGGAGTATCGAGACTTTTTATCACTTTTTTTTTTTTTTTTTTTTGGCGGCTGGCCAGTATAGGGATGGAATCCTGGACCTTGCTGTTATCAGTACTATGTTCTAACCAACTGTGCTAACTGGCCAGTCCTGCCTGATGATTTTTTAAAGCCAGATGCTGTGTCAGGCAGCCCAGATCCTGGGCTCTCCTGAGAGAGTGAACCTGGGCGTAGTGTAGTAGCCAGAAGGTAGAGTCAGTCCAGACTCTTCTTTTACAAGAGTTTAGAAAGGGCGACTCCCTGGCGATAGAATGGGAGAGTGTTCCGATGCCAGGGGACTGGCCTGGACGGTATCACGTGTTTTGACTTGTGTTCATCTGCTGCTCATGTCTCTTGTAGGTTAAATGCCTCCCTCTCGGCTCATCCTGAGAAAGATGAACTAATCCTTTTCGGAGGTGAATATTTCAATGGCCAAAAAGTAAAGTATATATTTTTTCTTTTCTTTCCAAATTTCCATGGGTCTTACTTGAAGTAAAACTAATTTAAAGCAGTGATATCAAATACTCATCAGTCCTTTCACGCCCCTCCATCATATCTCATCTGCTGAGCCATCAGTCCTGATGTGAGGTATTGTCCTTGACAAGTCACCCTGGACTCATTCGGGGACCAGAGTGACTCTTGGCATCAGTGTCACAGGGTCCTCATCTCCCCTGACTCCCTCCAAGCCTCAGCTCTCCTCTCAGTCACCGCCTGCACCTGCTGGAGGCTGACCCACGTGCTGTTCTTCCTCACTGTGGGTTTTCATGTTTCACAGTCACATTTCGAAAGTTGTTTTGAATAGGGAGAGTGCTGGTAAATTGTAGGGCTAAGTTTTATCTTTGAGTGGGCTGGAAAGACCCAGGTTTTAGAGTTGTATGTGAAACAGTTAGCAAAGCATGAGCTCCCTATCCTTCCAGTCCGCAGGGAACTTGAGGGTCTGATTTCATTCATTTGCGTTCCCTCCGAATTTTCATGCATGTAGGAGGTAGGCTTGGATGAGGAAGATGGCGGGTCTTACTGCGCAGCAGAGGCTCTCAGCACCTTAGAGGTTAATGGGTGTGATGGACAACTGTTTTTCTTTGTGTTGTCATCCCAAAGGATCGCAGGGACCAGCTGCATGGCCTCCCTGCATTGGTGGCATTTACGATGCTTTAGGAAACATGTTTCCCAGGGAATTCTAATGATGCAGATCATTCTTGGTACTTAATGTCACCTGCCTGGAAGCATCTCATTCATGATACTGATGTTCCTCTTCTTTCCTACAGACTTTTTTGTACAATGAGCTGTATATTTACCATATCAGAAAGGACACCTGGACTAAAGTCGACATCCCCAGCCCCCCTCCAAGGCGCTGTGCTCACCAGGTAACGTGAGGATCAACTACCAGCCTTCTTCACTGTTTTCCTGTGCGAGAGTTGGGTGGACACTTTTAGAGTTTGTAGTGGCGGGCAGCCTTATGGGCCATTCCGGTGCTGCTGTTTTCTAACTTGACCCCTTCCTTACTGAGTTGCTTTACACTTCCGTCTCCTCACCTGTGAGACAGGGAAGTGATACCTGCTCCCCAGGCAGTGCGAAGATGTGAAATACCCCCTGTAAGAACTCCTAGTGTCATTCTGGGCCTGTGACAGCCACTCGGGAAAGTACTACCTCCCCACTTGAGTGAGAGGACCCCGCATAGGCCCAAGAGAGGGACCAGATGGTAGAACAAGAAAACGGGGTGTTTGGGAGAGGCATAAATGGTGGAAGGAAAATAATCATTTTAGAATGAAAACAAGTCATAACTGGGGATAACGGAGAAGTAGCATTAAATTGGCTACTAGTTAGTTGTTAACTAGTATCTGCTTACCCAAGGAGAGCATTCCTGTCAGGGAAGGGGCTCCTGGTTTTGGATGTTCTTATAAGCTCTGTCAGGGTGGGCACTCTGACCTTGTTCATTATTATGGTTCTATACTTAGAACAGTCCCACTCACTCAAAAAATGATTTGAATGAGTGCCTACCGCTTCATTGTGGAGAAAGATCATGGTATCTGGCTACCACAGCATGATTAAAACATCCCTCCATGATATTTGGTTCCCTTTTTTCTGATTCTGTGCTCAGAAGTAGCCTACTGATCTGGAATTGAATCTGAGAGGAGGCCCGCCTGCCTGAGCTGCATGAATGTCTCGTGTGGACCTAGGCCTGCATGCGTTTGGACTGGCTCATCTCCTAAACTAGAGGAATGCACTTGCTGGTTTCAGAATCAGATCTCAGGGGCTGGCTGGTTAGCTCAGTTGGTTAGAGTGTGGTGTTGTAACACCGTGGTCACGGGTTTGGGTCCCCTTACCAGCCTGCTGTCAAAAAAATAAGTAAAACAGTGCCTGATACAAGAATCAGATCTTAATATGCTTGGATTTTAATAAATAAATGGATCTTGATAAGTTCCTGTCCGTTCACCAGAGCCTGTTCCAGTTCTATGGAAGGAATAATCTGTTCCAGGCCTCCAGGCTGAGAGCATGGCCTGTCTGCAGGTGAACACTCTGAGGTGTCCAGCTCTCCTGGACGTCTCATCAGATTCACAGGGCCCCAAAGTGTGCTGGGATACTGATGGAGCAGTCATACTTCCTTCCTGTGTCTCTGTCTTGTCAGGCAGGCTCTGGGGCTGCGTTTGTGTTTATTTTCTTATCCATTTTAATCCTAGTTATTAGTGGTATTCTTGAAAAATTAATGTCATGAAAGCCTTTGTGATTTTTAATTCCATTGTTTCTGTAGGATGCTCAGCAGCTCTGTTCAGGTGGACACCTTATAAAGACGCTCTTTGTCTGGGGCTGTGCAGTTAGGGTGTCTAGCTGTTTCTGCAGTGCATTTCACAATGAATCAGAGAGGTGGGAAACAGCATTGGTTAGAAAGTCTTTCACCTATAAGTCATTACAGTCCAAATTCTGCTGCATTTATCTCTGGGACCTAAAAAGTTTTCTTCATTGCGGACTAGTTTAATGAGTATAGTGTTAAAAGTCGTGTTCTTTGTCTTGTCTTTAATCATTTAGGAGGCAGAAGTCCAAGGGAATGGACACAATGCAGCCAGGTTCCTTGCTATGGTGTAGCAAGGGTTATCTTTTGTCCAGTTCCCAATAAGTCCCTCATTTCTATCTGAGTACTGTCCACATTTCTATCAGCATTCTGCTTGCCACCACATAAGTCTCTAAGACATTCCAAACTTTCCCTCATCTTTTTCTCTTCTTCTAAGTCCTCCAAACTCCTCCAACCTTTGCCCATTACCCAGTTCCAAAGCTGCATCCACATTTTCAGGTATCTGTATAGCAACACCCCACTCCTCGGTACCAATTTTCTGTTTTAGTCCGTTTTGTGTTGCTATAACAGAAATACCTGAGACTGGGTAATTTGTAAAGGAAAGAAGTTTATTTGGCTTACGATTCTGGGACAGCTACATCTGGCATGGGCCTCAGGATGCTTCTGCTCATGGCAGAAAAGCAGCAGGCAGCCGGCGGGTACAAGCAGATCACGTGGCGAGAGGAAGCAAGAGAGAGAGAGAAGATGCCAGGGTCTTTTTAAGCAACCAGCTGTTGCGGGAACTAATAGAGCGAGAACTCACTCGTTAATCCCCCCTCCCCCAGGGAGAGCATTAATCCATTCATGAGGGATCCGCCCCCATGACTCAATCAGTTTCCAACACCGCCACATTGGAGATCAAATTTCCACGTGAGTTTTGGAGGGAACAACACATCCAAACTCCATCAATAATATCTGCTCTTTGTTGTTTCCTTCCTTCTACCTTGGGTTTAACTTGCTTTTTCTATCTTCTTAAGGTGGTAACTTAGGTAATTTCTTATAAATCTTTTTTTCTAACATAGGAATTGAAAGCCATAAATTTCCCCATAGGTGTTGCTTCGGCTGCAGCCCACAAGTTTGATATGTTGTGTTTTCATTATGATTCTGATTGAAAGTATCTAACTTGTGTTTAGATGTTGTCTTTGACCCATGGGTTACAGTATTTAGAAGTGTGTTATTTAATTTACAAGACGTCTTTTTTCATTACTCATTTCTAATTCTGTTGCAGTCAAAGAGCCCTTTATATGATTTAAATCCTTTTAAATTTAAGACTTACATTATGGCCTAATATGATCTATCTTGGTGCATGCTCTGTGTGTATTTGAAGAGAATATACATTCTCTAGTTGAGTATAGTGTCCTTACTAGGTCAAGCTGGTTGATAGTGTTTAAGTCTTCCATATCCTTACTGACTTATCCCTGATAAATTTCCCTGTTCTGAGGTTTACTTTGTCTGCTATTATTAGCAAAGCCACCCCAGATTTCTTAGGATTAGTGTTTACATGGTATATCTTTTCTCCACTTTTTACTCTTAACCCATTTGTGTCTTTATATTTAAAGTGTATTTCTTGTAAACAGCACTGTGGTTGAGTCTTGTTTTTTATGCAGTTTGGTAGTCTTTGCTTTTTAATTGGTGTATTTTTTCCCTTATATTGAATGTAATTGTTGATATGGCTATCAGTCATGTTTTTGATGCTGCTGTTTCTGTTTGTCCCAACTGTTATGTGTTCTTTTCCCCTTTTTTTACTGTCTCCTTTTGGATTTAACTGTATTTTAATATTCTGTTTTTATTTTCTCTTGACTTATTAGCAATTCCTCATTCGTGTTTGTTTTGTGGTCATTCTGTCTGTGGTTTGCAATATGCATCTTTAACCTAGGACAGTCTATCTTCAAACAATATTATGCCACTTTTCATAAACTGTAAGAACCCTACTACACTAGAATACCCACGTTTCTCCTTCTGTTGTTTGTGCTATTATTAGCATATATTTTATTTCTTTATATCTTATAAACCCCCTACAATGCAGTGTTACTGTTTTTGCTTTAAACAGTCAATTTTTTTTCACATTGGTTTTTCTTTTTGAACATTTATTTGTACATATTTGTGGGATACGGTATGTTTCAATACATGCATATACTGCACAATGATTCAGTTAAGGTAGATAGCATAGTTTTTGTACCCATTAGTCCACCACTTTTCCGCCCCACCCCACCACACCCCACCCCACCTCTGGCAGCCATTATTCTACTCTCTACTTCTATGAGAACCACTTTTTTTTAGATTGCACATATGAGTGATATCTTGTGGTATCTGTCTTTCTGTGCGTGACTTACTTCACTTAGCATGATGGTTTCTAGTTCTATCCATCTTGCTGCAAATGATAGGATATCATTTTTTTTAATAGCTGAATAGTATTCCATTGTGTATATAAACCACAGTTTTTTTATCCACTCGTCCATTGATGGACATTTAAGTTGATTCCATCTCTCGATTATTGCAAATAATGCTGTAATGAGTGCAGGTGTCTTTTTGATATATTGATTTTGTTTCTGTTGGGTATATACCCAAGTAGTGAGATGGTTGGATCATAGGGTGTATCTACTATTAGTTCTCCGAGGCATCTCCATACTGTTTTCCAATAAACAATTTGTTTATTGGCTGTACAATTTACCCTCCCACCAGCTATGTAGGAGAGTTCCCTTTTCTCCACATCCTCACCAGCATTTGTTATTTTCTGTCTTGTTGATAATAGCCATTCTAACTGGAGTGAGATGATATCTCATTGTGGTTTTAATTTGCATTTCCCTGATGATTAATGGTGTTGAGCATTTTTTCAAGTGCTTGTTGGCCATTTTTATGTCTTCTTTTGAGAAATGTCTATTCAGGTCCTTTGCCCATTTTTTAATTGGGTTATTTGATTTTTTGCTGTTTAGTCATTTAAGCTTCTTATATATTCTAGATATTAGCCCCTTGTCTGTGTAGTTGGCAAACACTTTCTCTAATTCTGTAGGTTGTCTCTTCACTTTGTTGATAGTGTCCCTTACTGTGCAGAAACTTTTTAGTTTGGTGTGGTCCCATATGTATATTTTTTCTTTGGTTGCCTGTATAGTCTTGCTCAAAAAAGTGCTGCCCATTCCCATTTCATGTAGTGTTTCCCCTATGTTTTCTTCTAGTAGTTTCAGAGTTTCAGGTCTTAAATTTAGGTCTTTAAACCATTTTGAGTTAATATTTGTGTATAGTAAGAGATAGAGGCCAAGTTTCAGACTTCTGCATGTGGGTATCCGGTTTCCCCAGCATGTGGGTATCCGGTTTCCCCTCTTCATTTGTTGAAGAGGATATCTTTTCCCCAGTGTATATTTTTGGCACCTTTGTTGAAAATCAGTTGGCTATAAGTGCATGGTTTTATTTCAAGGCTCTCTGTTCCATTCCACTGGTCAATTTTTTTTTATGCCAGTACCATACTGTAGTGGATTGAATTATGTCCCTCTAAAACTCATTGAAGCTTGAATTGTGTTCTCCAAGTTTTATGTATTAGAAACTTAGCCCCCACTGTGACTGTTAAGAGGGTGGGAAATCCTATTATGGTAATTGAAAGGTGAAGCCTTGAAGAGGTGGTTGGATTGTAGGACTGTGCAATAGTGAATGGATTAAAAATGGTGATCAGAAGCATGGTTCTGAGGGCTTTAAAAGAAGAGGAGAATCTCCCTCTCTTGCTTTCTCTGCTTCCACCATCTCGCATTGTGAGACCCCTGGGTCACTGTTGCCACCACCAGATGGACTTTGGACTTCCCAGCCTCAGAAACTGTAAGCAATAAATCTTGTTTTCTTATAAATCACCCAGTTTGAGGTATTTGTTATAAGCAACAAAAACAGACTAGTACACATACTGTTTTGATTACTATACCTTTATATTATATTTTGAAATCAGGAAGTGTGATACCTCCAACTTGTTCTTTTTGTTCAAGATTACTTTCACTATACAGGGTCTTTTCTGATTCCATACAAATTTTTACATCTAATTTCTGTAGAGAATGTCATTGATATTTTGATAGAGACTGTGTTGAATGTGTAGATTGCTCTGGGTAATATGGACATTTTGATGATTTTAATTCTTTTGACTCATGAACACGGGATACCTTTCCATTTATTTGTGTTCTCTTCAGTTTTTTTCACCAATATTTTATAGTTTTCTTTGTAGAGGTGTTTCACCTCCTTCATTAAATTTACGCCTAGGTATTTGGTTCTTTTGGTAGCTATTGTGAGTAGGATTGCTGTCGGGGGAGGGAGTCTGCCAAGCCTGATAGTCAGTCTCAACCCACCCTGTCCTCTTACCAGGTTCTTGACTCCACCACAGGAAAGAATTCAAGAGCAGAGTCACAGTAGAAAGTGAAAACAGGTTTAATATAACAAATAAGACATACAGATTTCAAAGAAAGAGTGTGGCCTAGCTCCAGACACTGAGCAGGGCCCACACCAAGTTTAATACAAAATGAAGAAATACACATTTAAAGTTCAGTACAGAGTGCAGGCTGGCTCAAGAGAATGAGCAGCTGCTTGCTGAAAGTAAGTTTGATATAAAAGAAAGGTTACACACCCCAGCCAGCGAAATGTGGGTTGGCCCCAGGAAAGTGAGCAACAACCCTGCCTCCTGCTGGGATTTGGTTTTTATAGTTTCACTGTCTAATACATATTATTGCTATCTAATGAATATTCAACTAAGGGGGTGGTTCCCAGTTATGTAACATAGTCATGCACCAAACACATTCAAGAACAGTCTGTGCTCTTTAGCACCCCTAGTGGAAGGTCATTCAGCTACCAGGGTTACTCAACCCCTCTCCACTGAGTGTGCCCAGCCACTGGATTTGCATAAGCCAGCCTCCTGAGTTCTCAATTTCCTACTGTTGGTGCCCAAAATAGGTCTAACTAGCAACAGTAACTTTCCTCTAGAGAAGGGGACCTGAGACCTTGAGGAGTGGCTTGAAACCTGGAGGCATGTCCTAAAACCCAAACCCAGGGAAACTGAGCACCTCCTATCTCAGGATTACTTTCAAATTTCTTCTTCAGCTATTTTGTTGTTAGGTAAAGTAAGGCTATTGATTTTTGTGTTTTGATATTGTATCCTGCCACTTTACTGAATTCATTATTAGCTCCAGTAATTTTTTGGTGGAGTATTTAGGGTTTTCTATGTATAGGATGATGTCATCTGCAGATGGGGTAATTTGATTTCTTCCTTTCAGATTTGGATGCCCTTTATTGCTTTCTCTTATCTTATGGCACAGACTAGAACTTCCAGTACTATGCTGAGTAAGAGTGGGGAAAGTGGACATCCTTGTGTTGTTCCAGATCTTTAAGGAAAAGCCTCTCATTTTTGTCCATTCAATATGATATCAGCTGTGGGTTTGTTGTACATGACTTTATTGTGTTGAGGTACATTCCTTTTATACTTAACATGTTGAGTGTTTTTATCGTGAAGCGGTGTTGGATTTTGTCATATACTTTCTCTGCGTCTGTTGAAATGGTCATATGTTTTTTTCCCTTCATTCTGTTGATGTGATGTATGGTGTTTATAGGTTTGCATATGTTGAACCATCCTTGCATTCCTGGGATGAATCCCACTTGATCATGGTGAAAGATCTTTTTAATGTGTTGTTGGATTCCGTTTGCTAGTATTTTGTTGAGGATCTTTGCGTGTGTGTTCATTAGGGATGTTGGTCTATAGTTTTCTTTTTTTGTTGTGTCTTTTTCTGGTTGTGGTATGAGGGTAATGTTGGCCTTATAGAATGATTTTGGAAGTATTTCCTCCTCTTCAACTTTTTGGAAGAGTTTGAGAAGAATTGGTATTAATTCTTCTTTGAATGTGTGGTAGAATTCAGCAGTGAAGCCATCTGGTCCTGAGGTTTTCTTTGTTGGAAGATTTTTTATTCCTGCTTCAGTCTTATTACTTGTTATTGGTCTGTTTAGGTTCTCTAGTTCTTCATGATTCAACTTTGGTAGTAATATGTGTCCAGAAATTTATCCATTTCTTCTGAGTTTTCCAGTTTGTTTGCATGTAGTTGTTTGTAGTAGTTTCTTATGGTCCTTTGTATTTCTGTGTTATCAGTTGTAATGTTCTCATTTTCATTTCTGATTTTATTTATTTGAGTCTTCTCTCTTTTTTCTTCACTAATCTAGCTAAAGGTTCATCGATTTTGTTTATCTTTTCAAAAAACCAACTCTTTATTTCATTGCTATTTTGTATTTTTTAAATCTCTAATTCATTTATTTCTGCTCTAATCTTTATTTCTCTCCTACTGATTTTGGGTGTGCTTTGTTCTTGTTTTTCGAGTTCCTTGAGATGTAACATTAGGTTATTTAAAATCTTTTTTAGATGTAGGCATTTATTGCTATAAACTTACCTCTTACAACTGCTTTCACTGTATCCCATAGGTTCTGTTGTGTTTTCATTTTCATTTTAATTTCTTTTTTGATTTCTTTGACCCATTCATTACTTAGGAACACATTGTTTAATTTCCATGTATTTGTATGGTTTCTAGTGTCTTTTTTGTTGTTGATTTCTAGTTTTATTCCATTGTGGTCAGACAAGGTAGTTGATATGATTTAGATTTTTAAAAATTTGTTGAGACTTGTTTTGTGTCCTAACATAGTGGTCTATTCTAGAGAATGTTCCATGTGCTGCTGAGAAGAATGTGTGTTCTGCAGCTGTTGGATGAAATGTTCTGTAAATGTCTGTTAGGCCAAATCAACCTATAGTAGAGATTAATGCTGATGTTTCCTGGTTAATTTTCTGTCTGGATAGTCTGTCCCTTGCTGAATGCTCTGAGTGATCAGTGACATCTTTTCACTCTGTCTGTTTGGAGCTTGACTGTCTCCAAGCCCTGCGTAAGCTCAGGCAGCCTTCAAGGTTTTGGCTTCACGGTGGTGGTTCCTTGCCCTGCCTGCTGTGGTCTCAGCCCAGGTACAGCTTTGTGTTCAAAGACTTCGGGGGATCCCATGCAGATTTCTAGGACTTCTTCTCCCAAAGCTACTCTCTCCAATGCTTTGCCCTGAAAATTCCAGCTGCCTCAGCATCCCTGAACTGCAGCCTTGGTCTCGGCTCAGCAAGAACACCCTGCTGTGTGTGGGCACTCATCCCTGCGGCGGGGTGAGGGACTGCCTCCAGCTGCTAGAGTCTCCACAGTCAGAAGGTTCCCCTTGCTTGATTACTGGCAATCAGGATCAAGGCCTACATTTCCTGCTGTCCATTTTCTGCAGGTAGTTGCTGCATAGGTTTTGTCTGGTTTTCTCCTTGTTTATAGTGGGAGGAATAATGGGGTACAGTTGGGTTCATCATTGTTCGCATAGAAGTATTATGGTGGGTCTTTATAGGATTAATTACTTTTCTTGGTGTTCATAATTTTTGTAGTGTAGGTTAATATAAAGCTCTCAAACCGCTGAATGTAGGTCTGCTTTCTATAGTCCCTCTAGATTGGACTGTGCTGAGTTTGGTATTTCAGTTAAGATTAGTAGGATGTTAAAGAAATCTTACCAGTTACAGACTTTTTGCCTGGAGTTGGACTTAATAATTTTTAAGGATGGCTTTAGAAACTGATTCTGCAAATAATAAATATTCATTTTGAAAAAAATGAAAAGATTCAAAAGGAAAGTAAGTCCATTGTCCATTCTTTGAAAACTGTTGATTTATATTTTCTGCCTCTTTTCTCTGCATATATATTTCATACTAATGAAATATGTATATGCTCTTTTTATACTGTTCTTCACAGTTGTTGTGTGTGTTGTATTATTTGTAGTGGTATTTTTTTTTCTTTTTTAAAATTTTGTGCAGCTTATTGGGAGTCAAATGTGAGGATCGACCCAAGAAACACCATCCGATAGCATCAGAGGGGTGCTCCCCGTTTATAGTAGTTTTCTGTGGCATTGGATAATCTTCTGTAAAATGATATTTCAGAATCCATTGTACTGTGTAGTGTGGTTGTACCACCTAACTTCTCTAAACTCAAAACATTTGTTAGTTTTTTTATTTAGGCTAAAGATCTCAGTTGGCTTTATTGTGAATCTGAAATCAGGCAGCAAGTTATTTCATAAAATAGGGTAAGTGTCCCACATATGTGAGGGTTGAGCCTAAGCCAGTCCTCACGTCTGCTGTAAAGGTTTGAAGTGATCAGTCTGTCTTTATGGAGCTGCTAGGCCTTTAGGCTAACAGGAAACCTGGCTTGTCCCTTTATAAATCAGTCATCTGTGCTGAGACGATGCACACAAATACTACTGAAAATGGGTTGGAGTGGAGACGGCTGTGTCACCCTTGGTATGATGGTGCCACCAAACCCCTTCAGTTAGCCTAGGAAGGAATGGCATCAGTGCAGAGGGGTGGCCCTAGGTGCCGGGTGGGGCAGAGGACCTGCTGCAGAGGGTACTCAGGGACAGAGCCTTCTGAGAGCTGCCTCTGACCGACCAGTGCTCGCATGGCTATGCATTGGCACTTCTCAGTGCCCTGTGGATGTGTTCTCAGTCTCACCGGATCCTCACTCTCACCCTGAAATGAGGGAGAATAAGGCAGCAGGCTTTTAAGAGCAGCCTCTAAAGTTGCCACTGTTGAGCTGATAGGTCTTCACCCTCTGGGAGCACTCAGGTGCCCTTATCGTACTTAATTACAGTACCAGTGTATTAGTCTGTTTTGTGTTGCTATAACAGAAATACCTGAGACTGGGTAATTTATAAAGGAAAGAGGTTTATTTGGCTTACGAATCTGGGACAGCTGCATCTGGCATGGGCTTCGGGCTGCTTCTACTCTTGGCGGAAAGTGGTAGGCAGCTGGCGGGTACAAGCAGATCACATGGCGAGAGAGGAAGCAAGAGAGAAAGGGGGAGGTGCCAGGGTCCTATAAACAACAAGCTCTCGCGGGAGCTATTAGAGCGTGAACTCACTCATTACTCCCTCCTCCCCCAGGGAGAGCACTAATCCATTCATAAGGGATCCGCCCCCATGACTCAATCAGTTTCCAACACTGCCACATTGGAGATCAAATTTCCTCATGAGTTTTGGAGGCGACAACACATCCAAACTCCGTCAGCCAGATATGTTGCAGTCCTGTGCAGCTGTGCAGGCTCTGGGTGTCCCCTCCGAAGGTATTGGTGTGAGGGGCTGGGTGCTTGGGGGCGGGTTGGCACCTGCTGCTGCTTGGTGCGTGAGCCCCTGCAGCCCTGAGCTCCCCTACAAGGAGCCCCTCGGGCTTGTTCCTCCAGCGCCTTGTCAACTCTGCTGCTTGGGTCCCTGTGGTGGGGACTGGGATGAGTCACGAGAGGAGGTTGGGTGAGCCCTGTGCCCTGTGGTTTGGTCAGGTGCTTGCGGGAGAGGCACTATCATTTCCGAGAAGATGCCGGTCCCCCTCAGCACCGTTTCTAGTCACTAACTGTAGGTCCAGCCGAGTGGTAACTGCTTTTGGAGTAGGACCGTTCACCAGGTGGCGTGTGGGGACCCTGGCGAACCTGCTGGGTGTGAGGCTGTCCTGTGAGGCTGACCTAGGTGACCCACCAGGCTGCTATTTCTCTTGCGTCCTTGTCTGCAACTGAGGAGAAGGAAGTCAAACTGGTTTTGGAGTGGAATCTGTTGAGGACGTGGGTTGGTCTGACAGTCACCCTGGCAAGAGCCCTGAGTGTCCCCCCAGCCTGCTCTGGAAGGCACAGCTTTGAGCCTGGCCATAGGCTGCTGCTCGCTCCTGCCGCAGCTGCTCCCAGCTCTTGGGGTCCAGAGAGGGAGGGACCACAGAGGGCCCATGCTCGGAGCTCCATGTGCTTCCTTCTGGCAGGCAGTGACAGCTGATGACCAATTAGGTTTGATATTACTGGGGCCCAGTGGGCCTAGTTCTCACGGCTTCCCTTCACCTCTACCGTACTGCTTAAATCTGTTAAAAATAAGCATTAATAACTTTACAGAAACATTTCATATCACTTGTTTGTTTTATCTATGAGGGTAGCTATAGGTGGGTGTGCTTAGTAGCTAGGAAGAGGGACAGCTTCATTACAGATACTTAATAAAAAGAAAACACTGTTAGAATACGTTATAACTCTTGTTAATTTTTGCAGTAACTGTTCCTTTTTGTGGGATATGATTTTGTCTAGATGTAAGTGGACATTCTTTTTCCAACCTAGGAATACATGCAAGTTTATTACATTTTTGACAGAGGACAGTGTGCCCAATGCGGGTTTTTTAGGGAGCTTTCCCCTCTGGGGCAGGAGAAGATGATGGCTGAGTGGGGTGGATGCTGTGGGGCTCGAGCACTCTGAGTGGACAGTGCCGACACCAAGGGTCCTTGTGGGGCTGGCTGTGCTGCTGTGTTGCTGCCCGCCCTAACCTGTCACCTTTCTTTTAATAGGCTGTGGTGGTGCCTCAAGGAGGTGGACAGCTGTGGGTCTTCGGAGGGGAGTTTGCTTCTCCCGATGGAGAGCAGTTCTATCACTACAAGGACCTGTGGGTCTTGCATTTGGCCACCAGAACCTGGGAGCAAGTCAAGTAAGATGCTGGGCGAGGGACCTGGGCCCTGGGCTCAGCTCTCCTGTGCTTGCTTTCTGAGTGACAGGGTCAGATCTTTTAGAATGCCAGGGCTCAGAGGAGCCCGGGATGCAATCCTGGGATACCAGTCTTGCGGGGTGACTGGGCAGGGTGGGAAGGACTATGTTTTCTCTGGGCCCTTCATTCAGAATCCTGGGCTAGAGCTGCAGCGCCTGGCTGTGTCTAGGGCATTGCAGACAGGCCAGGCACCTGCTGCGTCTGGGCTTGCCTTCCTGTTCCTTCCCCACCAGCAGCTCTTCTGTGGTATTCTAATACACTTCTCCTCCAGGGCTGGCTTTGTGTCCCCTTGGGGGCAGCTCTGGGTTTGGAGCTGCTGAAATGAGCAGGTCCCCAGAGAGATGGGTTATTTACTGAAAGAGAGTGCTCTTCCCACGTCGAGGAGCGTAGAAATAGTGGAGTGGTGAGAGGAAGGACGGGAAAGTTTCATATTCCTCTTCAGCAAACCAGCGTGGCCTCTGCAGATACCTGATTTCTGCCTTTGTGGGAAATACTGACTCTCTGCTTGTCTGCTGCAGAGAGACAGGTGATGTGTCTGCATGCATGCTATTTAAGAGAAGACACCTAGTAGAAAGACAGACTGAAGGTAGAGCTGTGGTGTGGCCAGGGCCACCTCTGTGCTCTTAGAGCAATGAGCCGGGGTATCCTTACCTTGGTGAGACAGGCACTTGTGCTGAAAGTTCAGTCAGCACAGAACCTGTCTCAAATCGTTGGATTTCACTGGGGGGAGGAGCAACTCTCAATAGAGAATGTGCTTGGTCATTTAACAGTGAGCATTTTAGGGGTGTCGAGGCTCGCTCCACTTGGCTTTAGTCCTGGAGAGTTACACCAGTCAAGTAAAGAATCTGCCATGCTCGTGGGGGTGCAGACAACCTTAGCCGCCACTGCCTGCTGGACAGGAGGTCATAATCAAGCCACAGGAGCTGGGTGTGGCATGGTGTGGCTTCCTGCATTCCCGAGCTGTGCCTTTCACTGCCTCGTGCTTGCTCGAGAGAGATTCAGTATCTCAGTAGGGACAGCAGTCAGGAAATTTTGTTTATATTAAAAACTGATTTCATCGTGTATATGTTGAAACTGTTTTTCACCTTAATTTAAAAGTGTTTGGGCTCAGATCCTGTGATTTTTGTTTTCTCTTTTGCCTTGTTTTAATTACTCCTTTTAGAACCCACTTGTTATTTATTTGCTTGTTCATTTTTGACAAAGTGAGTCTTGATATTTTTATAGCATGTTACCAGCTTTGGTAGCTTTTGTCCGCAGTCTACTGGTGAGGTTGGTAACATCTCTGTGGAGGAAGCTCCTCCTGGGGCCGGGTCGTGATTGCAGCCCTTCTGTGGGATGTTACTGTGGTGACCCTGAGCTATTTGTGCCTTGAATGCTTTTTCATGGCCCCCGGCTTTGCCGGTTCTCTGACATGGATTGCTGGTATCTGTTCCAAGGAAATGGGTGTGTTATTGGTGCGTGGTCACTCAGGGAGCAGCCAGGGCCACGGTCTCCCCAGCAGTCGCAGATAGCAGCCCCTCCCTCACCACAGTGCACTTAACCTGTGTCCAGTGCTGGGGGCTCATGTGCTCACAGCTCACCCAAGGCCACTGTTTTCAGTCCAGGACAGCTGCTAATAAACATGCCTCATTACTCAAATACTTCTTGTAATTAAAACGGGAGAATTTTTTTGAAGGTATGCTATAGAACTGTTAAACATTTTTTATTAAAGTGACACTGCAAACATAGAATTCAGTTGCCTTTCCTATTTATTTATTTATTTTTTTAAAAAAATTATTAATTTTTTTTTTACATTCTAAGATGTTGCAGAGCAGTTGGCGGGGAGGGGAGGAGGGGAGGAGGGGATTGGGGAGGGAAGTAGGGTGGAAGGAGGTGGAGGGGGCGTGGTCGAGGACTGCTCCTGTTGGCCTCGAGTCCCGTGCATGGGCAGAGTGGCCGGGCAGCAGAAAGGGCATCTGTGTGCTTTTCTTCTTTCTGTCTGCATTGCCGTGTGTGGAGCACCTTTCTCTGGTGATGACTCCTGGTTCTGCTAGGTCTGAGTGACCGTTAACAAGAGAGGTTTGTGGGTGACATGAGCAGAGAGCCCAGCAGTGCCCTGTTCCATGGCATTTGCCTTGGGAGCCCAGGCGCCAGGCATGTTTCACAAGCAAGCCTCGTTCCCGAGGGGCACATGGCAGTGTCCGTCTGCTTGGCTAGGTGCAGCCTATTTTGAGTACAGATTTGGACATCAGGAAATTGAGGGTCTGTCCCCAGCTTTGCCTCTTATTTTGTTTGTAACGAACAGCTGAATTTCTGTGTTTCTACTGCTCAGCAAAATTCAGTTACTGCTGCTTAATATTTATGGTTATGACATGCCTTATGATTGAGGCTTTTTCAGTATTTAGGACTCTTGATGAGCCATAAAAATGTAGTAAACATTGTGCATGAGAGGGTATTTGATGGCAAATGTCCACAACTCTTTGTTGTCTCCCACCCTTTAATCGACACGGGATACTGAGTGCTGGCTCTCACAGAGCACCAGCTGCCTTGACCATCCTCCAGCCATGCCTTGCCCCTGCCCACCTGCTCCAGGTGTCATCCTGAAGGCTCTGGATGTGTGCATACCTCGGGTGCACCCCTCTCTTGCTGTTACAGTTACCTGCAGTCCTCCATGTTCAGGCCACAGGCGTATCTCAGCCAGCTTTCCTGAGCAAGACAGATAGATCTGCCTGTGTAAAATAGAAGGGTTTTTGTACGGGAAGTGACGCTGTGAGGAAGGTTAAGAGTAGTGATGGGGGAGGAAGTACCCATGGCGCAAAGCAGAGTGCATATTCAGAATGGCGTGAGGGCCTTGCCTAGCACAGCTGGTGAGAGTGCGGTGCTGACTGCACCAGGGTGCGGGGCTCTGTCCCTCTAGAATGGAGCAGGACCTCCTCTAAAGCGGCGACAAAGCTGAGTGGAGGATGTCACAGGGCAGGTGCAGCAGCAGACATGCGGAGACCAGCACTGGGTAGCGTTGGGGAGGGTGTGAGAGCTCAGTGCTGCCACTGCTCAGTGTCGCAGTGTCCGTTGCTCTGTCAGAATTTTAAACGTGCATGTCCCATGACCCCAAATTTACTTTTGGGAATGTACCCTAAAGAAGCACTCCCTCTCATTTTCTTACAAAAAACACGCACAAAAATGTATACAAAAAGACAAGATGGAGAACAGCACGTGTCTGGAGAAAAAAGCCTGTGTGTGTGCACGCATGTCTATGTGTGGGTACGCATCTGTGCACATGTCTGTGTGCGTGCATGTGTCTGCACGCATGTCTGTATGTGTGCGTACGTCTGTGTGTGGTGTGTGTGCATGAGTACATGCATGCACTCACTTGCAAAGTGGGGTAGAGAACCTGGCAGGTGCACTTGTACACAGGAAAGGTCTGGATTGTTCCTAGGTTTTCTTCTGGTGCATCGATCTTTTTTGTTGGTATTTGTTCTGGTTTCACTCCATTTTAATTACTGCAGCTTTGTGGTATATATTACTGGCTTAGAGCGTTTTTATAATTTACTTTTAAAAACTTCTTTTCTTTTTCATGTGCTTACTTTTTTCACAAGTTTTACTATCAGTTTTTCAAGTTCTCTTTAAAATTCCGGTGGGATTTGATTGGATTGCATTCGCTTATAGATTTCATTTAGGGAGAATTGACATCTTTAAAATCCTTGGTCTTTCCAGCCTGAAATCTTGTACACATCTCCATTGAGTTAGGTTATTTTTGTTCTTCAGGAAAGTTTAAAGTGGCCTAGAAGTGGAGTTGCCAAGTCCAAGGGCGTGTGCCTTTATAAAGCCTTTTACTTCACATCTAGTTGTTCCTCCAGAAGACATGAGTTAGTGTCACACACTTGACGTATAAAGTCTGATTCCTGTGCCCTGCTGTGCAGTTTATTGTTCTGATGTTTGTCTTTACTGTCCTTAGGATCCACCCTCTCTTCGTGACTGTGGCAGATACTAGATCACAGCCGCGGCTGCCTTGCAGAATGAGCCATTTCTTGCCTTACTTGATAGGAAGCCTGTGGTCAGCCAGCCTGAAGGGTCCATGTTTCTGTTTTGGGCCTTACAGAAGAGAGGCAGGTTTTCCCGGCAGAGCACATGGCACAGTGGCCTGCAGAACTGCTGCTTGGAGACACGAGCACTGAGTAGTAGCTCTCAAATGCACATGCCCCACGTCGCACCTGGGGAGTACAGGAGAACATGTGTTCCTGCCCTCCACACCCCAGCATCAACCCAGTTCAGGGCAAGCTTAAAATGGGGTACAGGGAACTGCATATTTTGCATTAACCTTTCCCCACGCCCTTGCTGCAATCTTAATCCAAGGGCCCTGGACCACAGGTGGAGTCCTCGGTTCTGATGTGGTCGGTTGGCCTCTGTGACTGGTGGACCGCATGCTTATTTTGAATGCTGTTCCATTGATGTGAAAATTTCTAACTGCTCCCTTTTAAGAAGTAAGAAAATTCAAGTAAAATGCCTTTTAGATCCTTAATAGTTAAAATAGTGTAGGTATTGCTTTTATAATTTACTAATGATTCCAAAATGAAACCTAGATGGTTTTTTGGCAAGGCTTGCTTTAAGGAGCGTCATGCGGACTTAATTGATGTGGCCTAGTATAACCATGGAAAGTGTAGGTGGACTGATGATTGAAGTTGGTCTGTCAATCTCATGGCTAGGTTACAGCATGTGTGATTTGGACTTAGAGTGGCCGCTGCTTGTAATTGGACTTGGTTATTGATGCTCCGACATAATGGCCACTGTCGAGAGGGGACCACTAGTGACAGGTTTTCCTCTGTGATTTTTTTTTTAATTGATCTGAAGGAAAAAGTAAGGAGATGTAGCCAAAATGAAGACTGATTTTGCCACTTATGGGGAAGACTGCCAGCTAGGCCCCGTGGCCAAGCACTGGTGCCACCAGAAGCGTGTGTGTGAGACAGTACGCCTTGTTCCCGGGACCCGGCCCTGCCCTGTGTGTCCGTTTCTCCAGTGACTGTTTCTCACTGCTGAGGGGGTTAGTGTCCCAGTTGAGGGCTGAGGTTGAGGGAGGTTAAGCATTGGTGAAGGCAGACAGAGGCTGAGTGCAGTCGACACCTGCATTGCTTACTGAGCCCTCTCTTGGCTTATAAAAAGGTTTATCTTGTAGGAAGGTTGGATGGATTCCCTTCCGTCACCTGGTCATTTTTAGCATATAGAATACATATTTTTTCAGTGCTGATATTCTGACTCAAGTGAGGTTTCTACGTGTAAAGCAAGTGCATCCAGCCCATCCTTGCATGCACTGGTCTCCACAGCAACAAAAGGCTGGATATGCTGTGTAGCATTTAGAAAAGAACCGTCCTTCTGAGGTCTGAGGTCAGGCTAGGTGCTCACGTGAGATACCTGGAGGGAGTGGTGGTGGGTGTGCACTGGGCGCTGAGTTTGACATGGAGACGATCACATAGGCCCTGAGTCACACTGGCCCTGGCCTTGTCCCACCGCCAGTGGTCAAGTGCCTGTAACAGGACCAGATACAGCCATCAACACCCAGCACCCGGAAGTGCCCAGTAGGCTGGAGTGATCCCAGGGGGACCAGATGCCTGTATGATTTTTGTGAAAGTGTTTGTCTAAAAGTAAATTTTAATAAAGTAAAATATATATAAAGAAAAGTACACAGTCATATGCCACTCAGTGAATTTTACAAAGTAAATGCACCTGTGTCCTCAGATCTAGAGAGCATTATCAGCCTCCCAGAAGCTCCTGTGCCCCTCACACCCACTCCCCACCCCTACACGTGGTTCCATTTTGCTTGGTTTTAAACATCATTTAAAAGGACACTTACAGAGTGTGCTTTCTTTTCTGGCTTTTTCACTGAGTGTTATTGTGAGAGACTTGTCCGTGTCCCTTGTGATAGTGTGCTCATTTGTTGTATAATCTTCCATTGTCTAAGCGTGTCACTGTGCATTTGACTATTGGTGGGCTCCAGAAAGCCATCAGCCGGGGATACTGCAATTGGCGCTGCTGTCAGTGTTCTTTTTTGTGGCTCACAATGAACACGTGTGTGTTCCCGTCAGGTGTACACCCAAGAGTGGAATAAGGCTATAGGGCCACAAGGTTAGTGCCTGTTAAGCTTTAGCACACGTGGTAAACCATTGTCCACGCTGGTGGTGCTGGTGGCCGTAACTGCAAGGCCACTCCCTCTGGGCCAGCATTTGGTGTTTTCAGTCTCTGCTTTTCGCCGTTTTGGTGGATGTTTTGTAGCATGTTTGATGACAGATGGACACTTAGTAGTAGTCTTTCCTTGCCTTCTCCATTCTAGCAACGGAGACTTCTACTGGACATGATAAAGGTTTGAAAATGAGAGGAAAAATAGTAGCATTGCTGATGTCCAGAAGACCAAAGCTGAGATGAAGTGCTGGCATCGGCCCCTTGTCTGACACTGGACAAGGGTGACCAGCATTAACAGCAGTTTCAAGAGCTCCTTCAGTCTCTGTCGTGAGTGGGAGGTGCCTGCAAAACTGCCCTGGCTGAAAAACAAGTCCTGATTTTGCAACACAGATTCTGTGTACAAAGAGTGGTTTTTATTTTTATTTGTGCATGTTGTAGATGTTTGTGCACTCAGGTAAGTGTGCAGGAGGTTAGACTCCAAAAGCAGGACCTGGCACTCACAGCGCAGCAGCCTTCACAGTGTTAAATGGTGGAGGATGTGGATCAGGGTGGGAAGAGAAAAGAGATGGAGAGAATCACCTTTTCCCTCCCATTGAAACAAATAAGTGGCTGATGAGTGAAGGTACCCTGTGATTATTAGCAAAATCAAACAGGAAATCATGAAACATTAGAAAGGCTAGCATCTGGTATTTGCAAAGATCTTTCCTTTGACAAAAATAGGTGTGTCAATGACGGTCTGATCAGAAAACTTGAGGGAGAGTGGTCACACCTGTGGGGGCGGGGATGTGGGGGGCAGCGAGAAGCCACATGCCCACTGCTGGATTGTGGCTGGAGGGAGGGGTGGTGTTGCTCAACCGGGCTCTAGGGTCTCCCAACTGCAGGCTGTGCTCCTGACAGGCCCCCGGAGGCAGGGGTCTCTTCACTCTTCCTCCCGCACCCCCCTGCCTCCCACTCTGATGCTTCTCACTCTGGGTAGGGGCTCTGTGTGATAGAGAGCTGAGCCGTGCAGGAGGAGGCCCCATGGGAGAGGCATTGCTATGTGACAGAGCATGTGAAATGCTTTTAAAGTGGCCAGTTTGAATTGTTAAAGTTTGGGTTGTTATTGTTCCCACTTTTCTGCTCTTGCAGAGAATGTTGCTATGAACGTTCACAGACAACTAATACATTTTTATATGTGTTGAAGCCCTTAGTAGATGATCAGCCTGCCACTCTTAAAAGCCAGCATTTCTAAAGGCAAGCTGCGCTGTCCTTCCCTGCCCCTGGAGGAGGTGTGGTTGGGGATGGGGACAGGGACGAAGCCTCTGGCAGCCCTTCTGCATTTTCTTCTGAACTGGAGCCACTGTGAGTGCTCATCTGTGGCTCGCAGACCATGATGGGGAGGCCGGCAACCACAAAGCCCCACCTGAAGGGTGTTTTATGACAGCCCTTTCAAGGTGTGATTCACATACCATACAATCACCCTTTCAAAGTGTGTAATTCAGTATTTTTAGCACATTCACAGAGTTGTGCAACTAGTACTGCTACCTAAACTTAGAGCGTTTCCATCCCCCAAAAAAGGAGTCACCTGAGATTCCTCCTTCCTCCCAGTCCCTGCTTTCTATCTCTGTGGATTTGCCTGTTCTAGATATTTCCTATAAGTGGGATCGTACAGTATTTGCCCTTTGTGTCTGTTTTCTCTCACTTAGCGTAATGTTTTTGAGGTTCACCCGTGTTGTAGCATGTAGCAGTGCTCTTGTCTTGTTTATGGCCGAATGATACGGCATTGTATGGATAGACCACATTTTAATTATCTACTCTTCTGTTAATGAACATTTGAGTTTCCCCTTTTCTGCTATTGCAAGTAGTGTTGCTGTGAACATTCACATACAACTGACATTTTTATATGCATCAAAGCACTTAGGCGGTCAGTTAAAATTGACCGAAAGAATTGTTGAGTGAAAGAATATAAATGTGTGTGCTGTTTTCTCCTAACTTGAGAAAGGAGCCATCACTTGGTCCTTAGCTAAACCATTTAATGTATGTGTCTTGAAGGTGTGTCCAAGTGAAAGCATCATCCTAGAAGAGACGAATCATTAGCTGACCATTTGGAGTTGTTTTCGTGGTCCTGCTATGAAGGGCGGTCGCAGGTTAGCTGAAGTTAGACAGTGCCTCACAGGCATCAGTCACAGGATCTTAGGTGTGCAGCCCCTGGTGTGGGTGGGGACACTTCTGCTTTGCAGTTGGGTTTCAGTCTCTTCCTTTTCTGGGAGCTAGTTGGGTCAGGTGGGCTGAGGGTTCTGTGGACTCCACAGCAATGCAGGTTTTGTGAACAAGAAAGCAGCAGCTCCTAGTGAAGGCAAAACACCTCGCTGTGAAGGAACATCGGGGTGTGGGGGCTCCCCGTTGTATGGTTTGCTGAGTGATGATTACTTTGATGTGCTTGTGTATAAGGAGGGAGGTAGAACAGACTTACACAAGTTGTGAGACTAACGTGTGGAAGAACCGGCAGGATACGGAGAAGGATGTGTCACATGCACAAGGAGCAGCAGGGTAGGTGGACAGTGTTTGACCCATAGTTTTCATTTGTCCTAAGGCCTCTGATTTCCTTTGGTACAATTTAGTGTCTTAATCAGAGATTAGAAGCCAGACCACCTTGGTTTAAAGGCTGGCTCACCACAGACTGGCTTGGTGGAGTTCTTGTAAGTTTTGATATTCTCATCTGCACCTTTCTGACCTCTCATCATGAGGTCAGAAAAAAGACATCTGCACCATGAGGTTGTTGAGGAATAAATGACATAAAAAGACTGTGCCTAGTGCAGATAAACATTCCACAAATGGTAGTTTTGCTATTAATAGGAATAGTAAAATAAAGCAAGGACAGACAGTTTTAAAGGCTATGCGAGTTCTAGAGACTGCTACTAATTATGCTATGCAGTGTGATTAAATACCCTATACTTACTAAGCCCAAAACCTGTCGTTTGATGGATTGGATACTTGGAAAAGTAGGGCCAAGTTCCAGGGCCGTTCTTGAAATGAAAGGGAAATGCTCTTGCGCATGGTTCTGCTTGGGTCCGTTGTAGCCACTCTTGGAGGAGAGAGCTTTTCTGTTGTGAGGATGAGCTTCAAGGACAAGTTCCCCGTCAGCCTGTGTGACTTTGAATCTCAGGAATTATGACAGAAGCTGCTGCTCTCCTCAGACTCGGGCTGCCTGCAGTGGCAGTGGCACTATGTTATACAATTTTCTAAATAACTCAGGGGAGCATTGTGTGCTGAGTGCTTAACTCTCCATTTGTGCCCTAAGCCTGTGGAGTTGTTTGATGCCTATAGGTTTTCTGTAAATGTCACCGCAACAGACCATTAGAGGGGCTGGTGACACTGGCCGGCAGCTTGCCCTGCTGGAACGCCACTCTGCACACAGCTCAAATGGCTCCCATGACACTATGTGCATATTTTTGTGTCATGTATAGACTTCTGGATGAGTAGGACATGTTAATTTTTTAAGACTCCATACCTAGGAGTGACGGCAGTTGAAAAGCATGTGGGAGATTCAAATAGAAACAGACTTTTTTTGGTGGCTTTATTTTTTCTAAAGGGAGATGTGGCATCTTTTTATAGAAAAATTTTCCCTTTTTAGTTACAAAACACAGTGGTACTTGGCTGCTGCCACAAAAGTTGAGTCCTCCGTGCCTGTCTCAGCCAGAAGATGAAACCCCCAGAGGTTTCCTGCACGTGAAGCTGACTGAAGGCCTTGGCCTGGAGCATCCAGGGCCCTGGCAGTCACTGCAGACCACACAGCTTGCTTGCTGGCACTGTGTCGTGGTCACTGGACATCGGGTTCAGTTGCAGGAGTAACGCTGCCAGCACTTGGTCCCCTCCATCTCTTTTTTGAAGTACCTTTGTAGACTCGGGTGTACACGTCCAGTTTAGGTGTTGAAGGAAATCTGTTCCCCAGATTGTTCTTATAAAGTAATATATCAGGAAATTTCTCAGAAGGGGGCTTGCTTCCTGCCAGCATGTGTGGCATTCTCCTCACTCAGATCCTCTGGCGTGCAGCTTTTGCATCACATGTCCCTGTACCCTGGGCCCCTGTGTGGCGGTGTGCGGGTGTCATGCAGGCTGCCTGACTGCAGAGAGGGCCACTGCTGCCATGAGGAGGGCACAGGTGAGAGCAGAGCCACAGTCTGACATGGCCAGAGGGCCCCCATGACCCCATGAACCTGCCAGGGTGTTGTCCCGCATGCTCCAGACCCTCTTTTTTGAGCCTTGTCACAACAGTGGGTATCTTCACCATGAATTTGGGCAAGAAAATGAATGTGCCCACTAAATTTGTAGGTGATGCACAGTGAGGAGGGAGAGCAAGTGAATTGGTTGACAGATTCAGCATCCAGAATTGTCTTCATGGCCAAAGCTGGCGAGACGGGAGTTAAATGGAACATGTGCCTGTTAGAGTGCATTAAACATAGGATGGGGGAGACGTGGCTAGAAAGCTGCCCTTGGGGGCTGGCTGGTTGGCTCAGTTGGTTAGAGTGTGGTGTTATAACTCCAAGGTCAAGGGTTCGGATCCCTGCACTGGCCACCCACTGTAATAAAATAAAATAAAATAAAATAAAATAAAGTGCCCTTGCTAGTAGAAGAGAGGAATGTAGTCCTCCATCACCCAGTCGGCATTAGTATGTGGTGAGGCTCCTGAAGGCCTAACGCTCAAGGTTGGGTTGATAGAGCACGGTCTGGAAAGGTATGCTTGCTTCCTGCTGACTCCATGGACAGGGTGGTGCTCATTTTGAGTGATGTATTAAAAGGAACACTGGTAAAGCAGAGGGCATTAGAGGCCAGAGGCCAGCAAGATCCAGCATTTGAAGAGAGGTGAGAGAACAGAATTGGTTCTGGGGTGGAATGGGGAAGGGCCTGGGCAGCCATGCTAGTGACATGCGGTGAGTCATTCATCTGAAGTTTGGTAAAGGGTAGACATTTGGGTTAGATATCTTCATTTTAATTTTGAGATTCTGTGTGTTGATATATTTTTTAGGGCACCTGCAATTTGTGGGATTTTATATATAACCCTGAGAATGAGTTTTGGGGAAAGCTATATAGCCACTAAAACAAATGGAGAAATAATGTTATATAAATAGGTACTGAACTATGTGATTGAGGTTGTAACCATCCTTTGCAACCTGGAGTTGTTGAGGTCCTTGTGGGGGATGAGGGGGTGGTACACAGAGGAACCCAGGAGGAACTGGTCCCCGAGAAGGCGATGTTGAGGCTTGTCGTCAGTGAGAATCTCAGAGCGTGTCTGCTCTCATTAAGGCCCTGCCCTGGTGGTCAGTGTTTTCTAGGAGGTATCCCGGCCAGTCCCAGCACACGCCACCGTGCAGGCCATGTGGTAGCCCGCAGCTGTGCCTGGTGCCCCACATGCCTGCAACAGGTGGATCCTTACCTGAGAGCTCCCTGGCACCTGGTGTCCAGCCTGCCTCTCCCTCCCCGCGCCCTATAGCGTCCTGTTGTTCCTCTCTCTGGTTATGAAAATAACACATGTTCACTGGAGAAAACTTGGGGAGTGCAGGAAAGAATAAAGACAGTGATGAAACCACTCAAAACTCCCAGTTTAAAATCTTATGTAATAATTTGCTTTGTAACCTGCCATGTCAGTTACTGTTTTATGAGCATTCTTCCTTCACAGTGATGTCTCAAAAGAAAATCTATTTTATCCTTATCAAATTGATAGAATAAAATTGTGTGTCTGCTTTTAATTGCAATTCTTTGGTCATTGAGGAAGTTGATTATGTTTTGTTTCCATTCTGTGTCTATATTCTTAAGGTTTTAAATTTGCTTTTTCTATTTTTTTATTGCTGTGTACTTTTCTATTGGTTTTAATGAGGTATATTTACAATAACAGGCAGACCTCTTGGGTGTGAGTTGGAGGGTTTCAGCAGACACACCCCCACTGTGTGCTGTCACGCCCTTCCCAGCCGCTAGCCCAGGCAGCTGTGCCATCAGAGGGACAGATTAATCTCACCTTTTTCCAAATCTCATGTGAGTAAAATCACACGGTAGCAGGTTCTGTTCAGCATGATGTTTTGAGGGTTCATCCATACTGTTCTGTGTATCAGTAGACGGCTCCTTTTTGTTGCTCAGAAGTGCTCCATTGTGTGGATGCACACAATTTATCATTCATCCACTGGAGGCCATCTCTGCTACTTCCAGTTCTTGACAGTTATGATCAAAGCTTCTGTGAACAGGTATACACACAGAGACAGGTATTTGTGTGGACCTGTGCTTTCCTTTCTCTTGAGAATCTGCTGTGAGACTGCTGGGGTGTGTGCTGAGGATGTGTCACATGGTGCGGAACTGTCTGCTGTGGTGGTGTGGGGGCCCCAGCTGCCACATCTTCATGCACTCCCGTGGGGATGGGAGGAACTCACTGTGGCTTTAGTCTGTATTTGCCTGGCCACAGATGATGTTGAGCATCTTTGCATGTTTTTATTGGCCATTTTTTACATCCCCCCCCCCCCCCCCATTTTTATTTCTTGTGAACTTTCTCTTCAGATCTTTTGCCCATATTTTTATCGGGTTGTTCATCTTACTACTAAGATAGAATTCTTTACATGTTCTGGATACAGGTCATTTATCAGTTGTATGTTTGAAAATATTTTGCCCAGTGTGTTGCTTCCCTATTCATCTTTTAATGGTATATTTTGAAGTTTTTTTATTTTGATAGAGTCCACTTTAGTATGTTCTACCTAAGAAATTCACATCTACTCCAAGGTCATGGGGATTCTCCTGTTTTATAGTAGCCAGCTAGACCATTATCAGAATGGTTTTGGTAGTTCATGGATCAAATCAGATGGTACTCAGTAAATGCTCGCAAAACAGAAATCAGTGTGAAAATTGGTCTTTTTTTCCCCATCAACCAGAAATTAAGCAAGTTCTTAGATTTTTTTCATTTTTTTCCGTTTCAGATCAACAGGGGGTCCTTCAGGTCGGAGTGGACATCGCATGGTAGCCTGGAAGAGACAGTTAATACTTTTTGGTGGCTTCCATGAGAGTAAAAGGTTGGTACTAATAGCAGAAAAATCTTTCCTGAAGCATTAAGGGGTGGACTTTTTATGGGAAGACCATTCTGAATATGTGTGGAAAATGCTGCCTGTCCTCTCAAGTCAGGGCCAGGTTTCTGGGCATGAGGCTCAGGCGGCCACACAGGAGGCCCTGCGCTTGGTTTAGTGCCGTGCTGCCGCCAACTTGAAAGTCTCAATCATTGTTGAGCAAGGGGCACCATGTCCTACCTGCCCTGCAAATGATGTGGCGGGTCTTGTCTAATGTAGGATTCTCAAACTGTACCCTGCTTGACAGTACTCCAGTGGGCTTCTTAAAACTGACTGCCCGGCTCTGACTCAGTAGGCGTGGAGCAGGCCCAAGAGCCTGCCTTTCCAACAAGCCCCCAGTGACGCTAACACTGCAGCCAAGGGACTTGACTTTGAGAACCACTGGTCTGCCATGATTTAAAAATTCCCCTGCTGGGGACATGATGATGGCCACATTCTGCAGTGATGCATTAAGAGGAGGTCTCCAGCTCTCTTTTTATTTCATGTTTACATTTGTACAGCTGGAGTGGATTCCCAGGGCAAGCTGGCAGTTTCTCTGGTTGTTTTGAGCCTGTCGTCTGTGAAAGTGCCTTTTTACACTTTCTTAATTCAGTCCAGAAAAGCAAGACATCGGTGAACAGGTTATGATGACTGACACCTCATAAAGCAGTAGCATTCTGGGTGAAAGGTCTTGGGCTGTCAGGACCCTGGTGAAGGCCATCTCTAAAGTGCTTTTTTCTGACCATGTATGGTGTCAAGGAAGACGGCTCCCCTTCTCTCTGTTGTACCCGGTTCTGTGCTCTCCCTTTTCACTCCTAGTCCTTTTAAAAACAACGTAGTAATCAGTTTATTAACTGTGATAGCACTGTTCACTTTTCTATTCCATTATGAATCCATTTGCACAGATTTTTTTCTGATAGTTCTTGGTTCATGAAAATAAATCCTTGCATGTGTGTGTGAAGAAGGCAGCTCTGGGTGAGTTAGCGGGTGAGTGTGGCAATTTCCCCACCCCTGCTCCCCATCACGGGCCAGGGCATTGTGGTGCAGATTTGGCTCTGTTAAGGTTTCAGCTTTTCTTCACAAAAACGGAATATTTTCATTAATCGTATTACTTGGGAAAAAGGGGTCTAAATTCTTAAATGCTTTTCAAGGGGGAAAAGTTGAGAATAATTCAAATTAAATAAGGAATGATTTTATATCCTTGAGGGTGTTACTTGGGTGTAACAGTTGCTTTAAAAGTTGGTGTCTTGTACAGTATGCCAAGTGTTTATACACATGTTCTCTTAAAGACCAAGCCATTGGTAGGCAGGTGGTCATCTCAAAGAGAGAAAGCTAGGGTAACTCAAATGCAGCAGAACTTGTCCTAGCGAAAGGTGATGGTTGGCCACTTCCCACTCTGCCTGGCTCTGCCCCACATACTTCCATCCTTCCATCCTTCCATCACCAGGCGTTTGGTTGCTTGTCTTGTCAGTGTTTGGAGAAGAGAGCCTGGGCCATTTAAAAAATTTATACATGAGACAGTGTCATCTATATTCATTAAAAAAATTTTTTTTAAAACAAGCAATTGTCAAAATTCAGACTCGGGGTCTCATGCATTTGTCAGTGCATTAATTCAGCACCTACTGTGTGCAGGACAGTGAGATCAGCACAGCCTTTTCTCCTTTGAACTTCCTGGTGATAAATTAAATCAAGGGCTGGCTGGATGGATACTCAGTTGGTTAGAGCATGATTCTGATAAATCAAGTTTTAAAGTAATTTTAACTTGTAACCATTTTAAAATCAGACTTTTTTCAAAGCTATTATCTAATATCTTGCTTAAACTTAGTATTTATGAAGTATTTCAAACATACAGAAAAAATGAAGATACTAGAATAGATATTTGTGTAGTCACCATCCGTATTAAACAAATGAGTTTGACTTTTTTGTTTGTTTCTTTGTTTGTTTAATTTTATTTTGTCGATATACATTGTGGCTGATTATTGTTGCCCATCACAAAAACCTCCCTTCCTCCTCCCTCCCCTCCCCCCCACCGATGTCCCCTCTGTTTGCTTGTCGTGTCAACTTCAAGTAATTGTGGTTGATATATCTTCTTCCCCCCGGGTTTTTTTTTTTTTTTTGTGTGTGTGTGTGTGTGTGTGTGTGTGTGTGTGTGTGTGTGTGTGTGTGTGTGTGTGTGTGTGAATTTATATATTAATTTTTAGCTCCCACCAATAAGTGAGAACATGTGGTATTTCTCTTTCTGTGCCTGACTTGTTTCACTTAATATAATTCTCTCAAGGTCCATGCATGTTGCAAATGGCAGTATTTCATTCGTTTTTATAGCTGAGTAGTATTCCATTGTGTAGATGTACCACATTTTCCGTATCCACTCATCCGATGATGGACATTTGGGCTGGTTCCAATTCTTGACTATTGTAAAGAGTGCTGCGATGAACATTGGAGAACAGGTATACCTTCGACTGGATCAGTGGGATAGCTGGGTCGTATGGTAGATCTATCTGCAATTGTTTGAGGAACCTCGATACCATTTTCCATAGAGGCTGCACCATTTTGCAGTCCCACCAACAATGTATGAGAGTTCCTTTTTCTCTGCAACCTCGCCAGCACTTATCGTTCAGAGTCTTTTGGATTTTAGCCATCCCAACTGGCGTTAGATGGTATCTCAGTGTGGTTTTGATTTGCATTTCCCGGATGCTGAGTGATGTTGAGCATTTTTTCATATGTCTGTTGGCCATTTGTATATCTTCCTTAGAGAAATGCCTACTTAGCTCTTTTGCCCATTTTTTAATTGGGTTGCTTGTTTTCTTCTTGTAAAGTTGTTTGAGTTCCTTATATATTCTGGATATTAATCCTTTGTCAGATGTATATTTTGAAAATATTTTCTCCCAATCTGTTGGTTGTCTTTTAACTCTGTTAATTGTTTCTTTTGCTGTGCAGAAGCTTTTTAGTTTGATATAATCCCATTTGTTTATTTTTCCTTTGGTTGCCCGTGCTTTTGGGGTCATATTCATGAAGTCTGTGTCCAGTCCTATTTTCTGAAGTGTTTCTCCTATGTTTTCTTTAAGAAGTTTTATTGTTTCAGGGTATATATTTAAATCCTTAATCCATTTTGAGTTGATTTTAGTATATGGTGAGAGGTATGGGTCTAGTTTCATTCTCCTGCATATGGATATCCAGTTATCCCAGCACCATTTGCTGAAGAGGCAGTCCTTTCCGCAGTGAATAGGCTTGGTGCCTTTGTCAAAGATCAGATGGCAGTAAGTGTGTGGGTTGATTTCTGGATTCTCTATTCTATTCCATTGGTCAGTTTGTCTGTTTTTATGCCAGTACCATACTGTTTTGGTTATTATAGCTTTGTAGTATAGCTTAAAGTCAGGTAATGTTATGCCTCCAGCTTTATTTTTTTTGCTCATCATTGCTTTGGCTATGCGTGGTCTTTTATTCCATATAAATGTCTGGATAGTTCTTTCCATTTCTGAGAAAAATGTCTTTGGAATTTTGATGGGGATTGCATTGAATTTGTATATTACTTTGGGTAGTATGGACATTTTCACTGTGTTGATTCTTCCAATCCAAGAGCATGGGATATCTTTCCATCTTTTTGTATCCTCTCTAATTTCTCTCAGCAGTGGTTTGTAGTTCTCATGATAGAGATTTTTCACCTCCTTGGTTAACTCAATTCCTAAGTATTTTATTTTTTTGGTGGCTATTGTAAATGGGCAGGCTTTCTTGATTTCTCGTTCTGCATGTTCACTATTGGAGAAAAGAAATGCTACTGATTTTTGTGTGTTGATTTTGTATCCTGCTACTGTTCTGAAATCATTTATCAATTCCAAGAGTTTTCTTGTAGAGGTTTTAGGCTGTTCGATATATAGGATCATGTCATCTGCAAACAGGGACAGTTTGACTTCATCTTTTCCAATCTGGATGCCCTTTATTTCCTTCTCTGATTGCTCTGGCTAGTACTTCCAACACTATGCTGAATAGGAGTGGTGAGAGTGGGCATCCTTGTCTAGTTCCTGTTCTTAACAGAAAAGCTTTCAGCTTTTCCCCATTCAGGATGATATTGGCAGTGGGTTTGTCATATATGGCTTTAATTATGTTGAGATACTTTCCATCTATACCTAACTTATAGAGGGTCTTTGTCATGAATGAGTGCTGAACTTTATCAAATGCTTTTTCAGCATCTATAGAGATGATCATATGGTCCTTGTGTTTGAGTTTATTAATATGGTGTATCACATTTATTGATTTGCATATGTTGAACCAACCTTGCATCCCTGGGATGAATCCCACTTGATCGTGGTGAATAATTTTACGTATGTGTTGCTGTATTCTGTTTGCTAGTATTTTAGTGAGGATTTTTGCATCTATATTCATCAAGGATATCGGCCTGTAGTTTTCTTTTTTGGTTATATCTTTACCTGGTTTTGGTATCAGGATGATGTTTGCTTCATAGAATGAGTTTGGGAGATTTGCGTCTGTTTCAATCTTTTGGAATAGTTTGTAAAGAATCGGTGTCAATTCCTGTTTGAATGTTTGGTAAAATTCTGCTGTGAATCCATCTGGTCCTGGGCTTTTCTTTGTTGGGAGCCTTCTGATAACAGCTTCAATCTCCTTTATTGTTATTAGTCTGTTCAAATTTTTTACGTCTTTGTGGTTCAGTTTTGGGAGCTTGTGTGTGTCCAGAAATTTATCCATTTCCTCCAGATTTTCAAATTTGTTGGCGTATAGTTGTTTATAGTAGTCTCGAATGATTCCTTGTATTTCAGATGAATCAGTTGTAATATCGCCTTTTTCATTTCTAATTTTTGTTATTTGAGTCTTCTCTCTTCTTCTTTTTGTTAGCCACGCTAATGGTTTGTCAATTTTATTTATCTTTTCAAAAAAACAACTTTTTGATTCATTGATCTTTTGTATTGTTTTTTGGGTTTCAATTTCATTCAGTTCTGCTCTGATCTTAATGATTTCTTTCCGTCTGCTAACTTTAGGTTTGGATTGTTCTTGTTTTTCTAGTTCTTTAAGGTGAAGTGTTAGGTTGTTCACTTGCCATCTTTCCATTCTTCTGAGGTGAGCATTTAATGCAATAAACTTCCCCCTTAATACTGCTTTTGCAGTATCCCACAGGTTTTGGTATGATGTATCATTATTTTCATTAGTTTCAATAAATTTTTTGATTTCCTGCTTGATTTCTTCTTGGACCCATATGTCATTAAGTAAAATGCTGTTTAATTTCCATGTGTTTGTATAGTTTCCAGAGTTCCGTTTGTTATTAATTTCTAGTTTTAGTCCATTGTGGTCTGAGAAAATACATGGGACAATTCCAATTTTTTTGAATTTATTGAGACTTGATTTGTGACCTAATATGTGATCTATCCTGGAGAATGATCCATGTACTGATGAGAAGAATGAATATTCTGAGGTTGTTGGATGGAATGTTCTGTAGATATCTGCCAATTCCAATTGGTCTAGAGTCTTGTTTAGATCTTGTGTTTCTCTACTGATTCTTTGCCTAGATGATCTGTCTAATATTGACAGTGGGGTGTTCAGGTCCCCTGCGATTATGATATTAGTGTCTATTTCCTTCTTTAGGTCTAATAGAGTTTGTTTTATAAATCTGGCTGCTCCAACATTGGGTGCGTACATATTTATGATTGTTATGTCTTCTTCATGGGTCAGTCCTTTTATCATTAAGTAGTGTCCCTCATTGTCACTTTTTATGGTTTTTAGTTTAAAGTCTATTTTGTCAGATATAAGAATAGCTACTCCAGCTCGTTTTTCTTTTCTGTTTGCATGGTAAATCTTTTTCCATCCTTTCACTCTTAGTCTGTGTGAATCTTTATGGGTGAGGTGGGTCTCTTGTAGGCAGCATATAGTTGGGTCCTCCTTTTTGATCCAGTCAGCCAGTCTGTGTCTTTTGATTGGGGAATTTAAGCCTTTTACATTAAGAGTTGTTATTGGAAGGTGTTGATTTATTCCTAGCATTTTATTGGTTGTTTGGTTGTCTTAGGTGTCTTTTGTTCCTTGCTTTCTGATTTACTGTTTGGTTTCTATGTTTGTTGGTTCCTTAGGTTGTAGATAGCGTTTTTGTTCGTTTGTTTTCTCTTCATGAATGCCATTTTTATTATACTAGTGGGTTTTGATTTTTCTTGGGTTTTTATGGCAGTGGTAGTTATTTTTCAGGAACCAAACCCAGTACTCCCTTGAGGATTTCTTGTAAGGGTGGTCGTGTGGTAGTGAACTCCCGCAGTTTTTGTTTGTCTGAGAAATATACTATTTGCCCTTCATTTCGGAAGGATAGCCTTGCAGGGTAGAGTATTCTTGGCTGGCAATCCTTGTCTTTTAGTATTTTGAATATATCATTCCATTCATTTCTAGCTTTTAGGGTTTGTGATGAAAGGTCTGATGTTAGCCTGATTGGCGCTCCCTTATAGGTGATTTGACGCTTCTCTCTTGCAGCTTTTAAGATTCTCTCTTTGTCTCTGAGTTTTGCCAATTTGACTATGACATGTCTTGGAGAAGGTCTTTTTGGGTTGAATACATTTGGAGATCGTTGAGCTTCCTGGATCTGAAGATCTGTGATTTTTCCTATACCTGGGAAGTTTTCTGCCACTATTTTGTTGAATATGTTTTCAATGGAATCTCCATTTTCCTCCCCTTCTGGAATACCCATGACTCGGATATTTGAGCGCTTAAGGTTGTCTGATATCTCTCTCAGATTTTCTTCAATGTCCTTGATTCTTTTTTCTTTCTTTTTGTCTGCTTGTGTTATTTCAAAGAGCCCATCTTCAAGTTCAGAAGTTCTCTCTTCAACTTCGACAAGCCTGCTGGTTAAACTCTCCATTGTGTTTTTTATTTCGTTGAATAACTTCTTCAGTTCAGCAAGTTCTGCTACATTTTTTTTCAGGACATTGATTTCCTTGTACATTTCCTCTTTCAGATCCTGTATACTTTTCCTCATTTCATCATGATGTCTAGCTGAGTTTTCTTGTATCTCATTCAGTTTCCTTAGAATTATCACTCGAAATTCCTTGTCAGTCATTTCAAGGGCTTCTAGTTCTATAGGATCTAGAGTTTGAGATTTATTAACTTTTGGTGGTGTACTTTCTTGATTTTTTGTATTTCTGGTATCTTTTTTTGATGTTTGTTCATTGTGGCAGGGGGTTTCACAGTCCACTGGTTTGAGACTATTGACTAACTAAGATGTTGCTGTGGTTGCCAATTTGGTATGGCTACCTCCGTGACTGCTCAGTTGGCCTCTAGTGCCTTGTGTGTATGGTTGCCTCAGGTCTTGGGCCTCTCTGGGGAGCCACCTCTCTGGTCAGCTTGGACTCTGCTGGGCTGCTGGATCACGTACCACAGGTTGTGTGATCTCTGCTGAGCTTTCACTTCCCGTGCAGGACTTCTCCCTGTTCCGTGCGCTCTGGCCCAGGCTGTTGGGTCGTGCAGTGGTGACCCCACAGGGTGTGTGGTTTCTGTCGGGTCTCCGCCTCCCTAGCTGGACGTCTCCCCACTCTGTGCGCACTGGGCTGGGCTGGGACATGTCTTCTGCAACCCTTGTCTATCAGCTGGGCCTTCAGGACCCTGTTCGGCACCGCCTCGCCCAGGAAGTCTACCAGGTTTCTGCTAGGCACAGACAGCCGGTTGCTCTGGGTGCCTTTGTAGCACTGTGTAGATCTTTCTTGGGACTTATCACCTTCCTCCTGGTATCGCGGTTATTTGTGTACTTGTCTTATCTCCCACACCAGAGCGTGGGCTCCTCGGGGAGGAGCCCGCAGCACACGGTTCACCTTTGTATACCCCCTGCGTGGACCGAGTCCGGTGCACGCCTGCAGTCAGCTCTCCGGCAGGTTCAAGCGGACTTGGGAACTCTCCAACCACACTATTCCTAACTAGAAATCGGTTAGGCGTTTTTCCGAACTGGTGGCTGCAGAGATGGCATCTGCCTCCCAGTAACAGGAAGTTTACCAGGGGCTGGAGCCCAGGGTGCGGTGGAGTGATAGTCGGCCCCGCCTGTGCTTCCTTGCCCTCCCGTCGCTGGCCGGGGACGCCCCATGCCACCAGCCCCGCCAGAGAACCCCGGAGGGAGTGGGAGGGGAGGCTGGCCCACAGGCCCTGCGAAGCCCCGCGCTGGGGCAAGCAAGTGGGAAGGCTCAGTGAGGAGCCGAGCCAGGCGAGGAGGACAGGCTTGGCTGAGCTGGGCTGGAGCTGCCACCACCTGAGAAAATGGAGGCAGCCCCGGGGGCGGTGAGTGGCCCGGTGATGCAGGTGGAAGCCGGGCGGGCGTCAGCCCCCCGAGCAGGGCCGGGTCGGGGGTCACTCACAGGGCTGTGCCAGGTCGGGCACTCCCTCTCTGTCTCTGGTTTGTCGCCTTCCCCGTTCTTGGCCGTCGCCGCCTCGGGCTGCTCGCTCGGTCCTGCGGCGCGGCTCGGGAGCTCCCAGGAATCTTCTTTTATGCTGGCCTGAAACCTCGAATCATGAATAGGGTAGCTGGCCGCCTTCAGCGTGGCCCCGGCCTCCGGGATCCTGGCTGCATCAACCACAGCCCTGGCGCCATGTTCCCTGTTTAGAGACTCGCTTTTGCAGCTGAGAAACAGTTCTTTTCCTGCTCCATACTTCAAAGCTGTTGCCTGTAAATGAGGCAGCCTCTCCTGCCAAGGGCAAAGTGGCAGTCAGCCCCCACGACCAGCCACCAGCAGTGGTCCTCCCTTAAGAGACGGCAAGAGGAAGGTCCACAAGTTTCCCGGCTGCCTAAGGCCCAGTGGCCGCCTTTTCCACCTCAGCTACTCCGCGCCAGCCGCCGCAGCCACCGCCATCTTGAAACCTCTTTGACTTTGCTAGGAAAATTAAAAGTTTATAAACTTGCTTCTCTGCTTTTTTTCTGGAATGGCATATGAGGAGACAAGGTATGATGTTTGTCTTTATTAACTGGAGACTTCACTAAATAAGAGCCTTTATTTTGTTACGGTAGATTCCTGCTCTCTGTTCCTTTGACTTGTCATGATTATATTCAATTCCAGTTCCAAAACAGTTACTCTTCAAACAGCATACACTGGCTAGAGCACGATGCTGATAACACCAAGGTCAGTGGTTCACCAGTCCCTGGACAGACAGCCGCCAAAAAAAAGGTCACTTTTATTTTTTTATTTTTTGTTTGTTTTTACCGGTAAGAGGATGCAACCCTCAGCACAGTGCGGTCCACACCACGCTCAGCCAGTGAGCTCACCGGCCATCCCCATATAGGATCCAAACCCACGGCCTTGGTGCTCCCAGCACCGCACTCTCCCAAGTGAGCCACAGGGTCGGCCCTAAAGTTTACCGTTGCTGGTTTTGAGACATAGGGGTCATGTACAAGGTCCAGAGCAATGTCTCTAGGAGCAAAGACAAGTCCCAGCGTACAGCAAGCAAGGCAGTGGGACTTCAGACGTACAACTGCAGGGAACTGGATTCTACCAATGTTTTAGTCCATTTTGTGTTGCCATAACAGAATTACCTGAGACTAGGTAATTTATAAAGAACAGAGGTTTATTTGGCTTACTATCCTGGGACAGCTGCATCTGGCATGGGCCTCAGGCTGCTTCTACTCATGGCGGAAAGTGGCAGGTAGCTGGTGGGTACGAGCAGATCACATGGCGAGAGGAAGCAAGAGAGAGAGGAGTTTGACTTTTGAATACCAACTTTCTAAGTTTTCCTTGAAGCAGTTGGTATTTATCTTACATGCAGAATAGAATTTCTTTATGAAAATCTGCAATGTGAAACCTGAGAAAACAGTGGAAGGTAGCAAATTCTTTTAAAAATGACAAGCTTCCATGTTCCTTGTCTATGGATTAGGAGCTGTTCTCCTGCAAAAGGGTGCGGTTGATTTGAGTGGCAGCGAGTTCAGTTTGTGCCTCAGCTTTGCTTAAGACCAGGCGAGGCAGACAGCACAGGTGGACACCTGACGCCCCTTCCTGTGCCTGGCGCTGCGCTGTGCCTGGTAGTTGAGGGTGGGCATAGCAAGGCCTGCCTTGCGCTAGCTCGTGCGTGTGGTGGTGATCGGCAGTGATCATTTTGCACATGCTTTGGAGCTACAGACGTAGATGCAACGTGAAGAAGAAAAATGGTCACTGCAAACTTGGAGTAGAGTTTCTCACTTTTTCCACGTGTTCTTTAAAAAATCAGTTTTAGCTCTCCTTTCTGAGTAGCTGGAGAGCAAGCTCGTATTCTGTAACAGTTATCCCAGAAAACTCCCACATCGGGATGCAGCATTCTTAGTGCACCTCTGATGCTCCCTGTGACTCCGGCAAAGTTGTCCCGCCATCCCCCGCCACGGTGTTCATTCCCTTTTCAAGTCCCTGTCTGTGTTTGGAGTCTTTTGACACAGAATGCCAGGGCATGGGGCAGGGCAGGCCACAGGGCCTCTTTTGCCATGGTTCTTGCCAAGCTGTGACTGTCTCCATTCAGATGATTCAGATAGATCAATGTTACGTTGTTGGTCTTAAAATTACACACATAGTAACCTAATGTAATTACTTGCAAGACTGCGATTTTGTCAATTGTGTAAGGAAAGACAGTATAATTTTCATATTAAATTACTGTGTTTCTGTGGGCTGGGCTCATTTCTAGTTTTCAAATGCAAACTCACGTATGCTTGTGGTCCATTCATATGAATTTAACCTTTAGTTAAACAGATAACTTAGTAAAAATGGTAGGAAATTTACCTTTAATTTAAATCAGGTTCACTTTTTAATGTCACTGCCTTTTTCAGATGTTATTGACAATGGTGGTTTGTGTTACTTTATCCCAACCAGGGATTACATCTATTACAATGACGTGTATGCCTTTAACCTGGACACATTCACATGGAGCAAGCTGTCCCCGTCAGGGACTGGGCCCACACCCAGGTCAGGCTGCCAAATGTCCATCACTCTACAGGGAAGCATCATCATTTACGGGGGCTACTCGAAACAGGTAAGCCTGGGTATGTAGGGAAAAAGAGCAACTTCTGTTTGTTGTCTTTCTGATTTATCAGTACTAGAAACTTCCAAATAAGATTGCACATTAGTTTAATATAAAGTTATTTTTATTGAATTAAAATGGATAGAGATAGTGTTAATATTCTCCTCTGTGAACATAATAAGATTTTTAAAGACCATATTACATTATAGTCCATATTCCTTCAAAATGTTGCAGTAGGAATACTGTATTTTGGGGGGGTCTTTATTCTTAAGCCATAGAAACTAACTACTACTGTATAGCATTTCATTGTAAAATATACCACAACTTAGTTCTCCTTTCTACTGTTCACAGGCGTTTTTCTTTTTGATCTGCAAACGGTGCAGAGTCTCCCTCACTGGCCTGCCCTGCGCACAGCACACACACAGCACATGCACAGCACGTGTCCCTGCAGCCCCACAGTTACTGAGATGGAGCACTTTACCAGCCTCATGTTTTTGTGAATCTGAGACTTGTGGAATGGTGTCTCATTGTAGGGGTTTTTAAAACCCTTTTTACTTTGAAATTTTCAAACATCCTCGTGTAGGAACTAGGAAGAATCTTACAGTGGATGCTCACTTGCTGTCTGCATGGTCCTGTCATACATCTGGCCATGCATCTGCACCTCATCTGTCAGTCATCTTTTTTGATGTATTACAAAGAAAAACTGCAGACGTCTTCCCTTAAGTCCTTGATCGAGGGTACCATCACATGGAGGTCATGGTTAATTGTTATGTAAACTCTGCCTCACTGAAATGCTTGCTCATGTTTCTCGTGCACAGCGCTGGCTGTGCTGGTGCATGTGCCATGTGGCCCTCACCCTGCGGTGCCCTTGCCACCAGTGACAGACACTGTGCTGGCTTTTCCCACTGTGTGAAACGTGCTGTCCAGGCTCCTAGTAGCTGCAGCCACACCATGTGTGCTCAAGCTGTCCTTCACCCGGCATGTGCTCGAGCTTTCTCCATAAGGCGTGTTCCAGTTTGTTGCTTCATGATGCTGAGTAGACTTCTAGTATGTGACCATACTGGTTTGTGTTTCCATATTTTGTTTGTGGACACCAGGGTTGCCGGGAATACAGCTGCTGTGAGCATTTGTGTACAAGTCTTCGTGTGGCTACCTATCTTGATTTCTCTTGAGTAAAAACCTAGAAGTGGAGCTGCTGGGTCCCAGGGTGGACGTAGGCATCATTTAGTAGGTGGCTGGACCTCTTCCCAAAGCAGTTGCACTGAAGGTGGCCACACTGCATTAGAAGCATCTGAGAGTTCTGTCACTCCACATTCATGCTGACGTTTGGTGGCTTCAGCCTTTTCATTAAAAATGAAAAGCCGTTCTGGTGGATGCATGGTATCATTATGGTTTAAGTCACATTTCCCTGGTGACTGCTGCTGCTGGGCACTTTTCATGAGCTTACTGGTCATTCGTATGTATTACAAAGAAAAACTGCAGACGTCTTCCCTTAAGTCGTACAAAGAATGTGTTCATCATGCCTTTTGCTATTTTTATGGGCTGCATTTTTATTATTGAGTTGTGGGGGTCTTTATATCCTGGTACTGTCCTTTTCAGGCACGTGTGTCACAGACACCTTCTCGCAGCTGGTGGCTTGCCTGTCTGCTCTCTTGAGTGCTTGTTGGAGAGTAGAAGCTTTAAGTTTTGACGAGGTCTTATTTATTATGTTTTTCTTTTATGATTATTGCAATCTGGGACCTCAAGGAGACCTTGGTTACCTTCAGTAACGAAGATTTTCTCTGTTTTTCTCTAAAAGTGCTATTGTTTTAGCTTTTACATTTAATTTTACAGTCTACCTTGAACTAATTTTCATGTGTGGCATGAGGTGGGTATTGAGGCTATTGTATGTTTTTTCCATGTAGATATTTGTTTATTACAGCACCATTTGTTGAAAAGACTTTTCTTTCCCCACTGGATGCCTTAGGACCTTTGTCGAAAATCAGATGACTCTGGAACTTTAGGTCTGTTTCTGGACTCTCCTTTCTCTTCTGTTGATATATTTGCCAGTCTTATGCCAGTGTCGCACTGTCTTCATTATGCTCCATTGTAGTGAATCTTGAAGTCAGGCAGCATAAGTCCTTCAACTTTGTTCCTGTTATTCACAGTTGTTTTGGCTATTCTAGGTTCTTAGCATTTCCGTATAAATTTTAGCATCAACTTGTCAATTTCTATCATTGAAAAAAAAAGGCAAAAAACTCTCCCAAAAGACTACTGGGAATTGTGATTAGGTTTGCTTTTAATCTGTAGATGAATTTGATATTTTTGAGTCTTCCAATCCTTGAACATGGATTATCTCTCCATTTACTTTGGTTTTCTTTAAATTTTTTTAGCAGTGTTTTGTAGTTTTCACTGTAAAGTTCTTACACATCTTATGTTAAATTTATCTTTTATTTATTGATGCTGTTGTGAGTGGAATTTCTTAAAATTACACTTTCCAGTTGTTTGCTGCTGGTGTATACAAACGTTTTATTTTCTATATATTCACCTTGTATTTTGTGGTCTTGTAGAATTCACTTATTTCCAGTAGTTTCAGATTGATTAAGGTTATGTAACCAGTCATGTAATATGCATATTGAGAGGACTTCAGTGCAGGGCTGGAGAGGAACGTGCAGAGTGGGTTTCCCAGTGTGGTCTTCTGTCTCAGGAGGAAAGCCATCAGTGACATCCACTATTCAGTACGATATTAGCTGTAGCGTTTTCATAGACCCCCTTTAAGTTCTGATTCTAATTCTTATCTGCTGAGAGTTTTTATCCTGAATGGGAGCAAACTTTTGTTAAATCCATTTTCTGCACTTATTGAAATGATCATTCAGTTTTTCTCCTTTATTTACATTGTGAATTAGCTTGGTTAATTTTCTGGTGTTACCAATGTCCTATTTATAGGATAAACCCTACTTGGTTGTAATGTATTATCCTTCCTGTGTCCTGCTGGATCTGATCTTCTCATGTTCTATTAAGGATTCTATGTCTGTGTTCATGAGGGAAATTACTCTGTAGTTTTCTTTTTGAATATTTTTGATAGGTTTTGGAGTTAGGTTCCTCTTGCCTCATTATATGAGTTGAGACGCGTTCTCTCTTCTGTTGTACGTAACATTTTGTGTCAGATTGATGGTATTTATTCCTTAAGTGTTGGGTGGAATTTACCAGTGAAACCATCTGGGCGTAGGTATTCTCAATAGGAAGGTTTTTGATAATGAATTCAATTTCTTTGATAGATATAGCGCTAATCAGATTTTGGTTCATCTTGTGTCAGTTTTGATAAGTTGTATTTCTCAAGGAGTTTGTTCATTTCATTTTTATTGTCAAATCTGTTGTCATAAAGTTGTTTGTAAGATCTCTTATTATCATTTTGATGTGTGTAGGACCTGCTCTGACATTCCTTGTCCTGATATTGGTCGTTGTTGTTGTTTCTCTGTCTCTCTCTCTCTCTGTCTCTCTCTCTCTCTCTTTTTTTTTGATTAATCTATGTCTTAGTCCATTTTTTACCGTGATAACAGACTACTACAGCACAGACTGGGTGATTTATAAAGAAAAGTTTATTTCTTATAGTTCTGGAGGCTGGGAAGTCCAATATAAAGGTGCTGGTGCCTGGCGAGGGCCTTCGTGCTGTGTCATCAAATGGCAGGAGGTGACAGAGAGAGAGAGAGCGTGTGCGAGTGAGCACACAGCAGAGCCCTCATGATCCAACACCTCCTGCCAGCCCCGCCTCCCAACACTGCCGCCTTGGGGATTAGGCTTCTAGCACATGGACTCTGGGAGACACATGCAGATCATAGCAGGCTCTGTTAGGGATTTGTCAGTCTCACTTAGCTTTCAGCCAAGCTCAGTTTCCTGCTGTTTCTCTGGTGTGAACGTGTGGGTGGATGCTCTTGTCTCCATCCCCTCATCCTTCTTAGCCTTCCTGTGTACTGCTGGATCTGATTTGCTCAAGGCTTACTTTGCTCTTCTTCTAGCTCCTTAGAGTTGAACAGATTTTAAATCTTTTTTGAATATAGGTATTTAAAGTTATAAATTTCCCTCTAAAAACTGTTTGACTGTATTTTACAGATTTTATCAATGAATTTGATGTATTTCCTAATTTGTGGTTTCTTCTTTGAACTATACATTGCTTCAGTGTGTGTTGTGTAATGTCCTACGTATCTTATTGCTAGTAGTTTCTAATGCAATTCCATTGTGGCTAGAGAATATACTTTTTGTGAATTCAGAATTATATTTCTAGCTGTTGTAAGTATGTTGAAATTCAGCAGCTTCTGATGTGTTGATTTTTGCATCTGCAGCCGTGCTGATGGTGAGTTATTCTGGTGACTTACCTGCCAGATGCTTTTTGGTTTCTTGTGCAGATGATCATGTCATGCACAAACATTGGTGTGTCTTCCTTCCAGTCGTTATACTACTTGGCACTTCTTTCTTGCCTTGCTGTGTTCACAGGAAACAGAGTTCCCTTCTTTCCCATTGTCTTAAGATGATAAGTCTTCCCTGGACACTGTGAACACAGTATGGCCTTGTATTTCTGGGCTGGTTTGTGAGCAGAGCTCCCTAGAGGAAGACAGATGGACTCCCCACCCCACCCCACCCCCTGTTGTCCTAGGCCTGCAATTATGAGGTCTTTCAGCCTGTGACTCCCAGCTCATGGGAGCGTCCGTGCTCAGGCCTTCTTCCTGGAGCTGCTGTGTGTGTGCTGCCAGACAGTGTGTGCTGCCCGTCGGTGTGTGCTGCCCGTTGGTGTGTGCTGCTTGACCCTTCTCTCTGCAGTCCTTTCCACCCAGGGGTTAGCTTTCTCACAGCTGTAGGAAAGTGATCTTTACTTTTGTTTTCTGGTTTCTTCTGCAAAAAAACACAAAAAAGCTGTGAATGCTTATATGGTGCACATCAAATCTCATTTTAGATGGTCAGGTGCAGGCAGTGCCTCAGTGCTGTGGTGCTGAGTGTTGCTGTGTGAAGTGTGGGATGGGCTTCTGCGAAGCTTTAAGTCACTTTTTCCCCAGCCAGGAGTGCCGTGAAGGGACTGGCACATGCCCTCGGAGAGTCTGTGAACGATTACTGTTCACTGAGTGGTCCTGACTCCCACGTAGCAGGGCAGTCATCGTGGCTGCTGTGCCAGATAGAACTCTGAAAAGGGAGGCCCAGCGTGAGCCGGGCCGTAAAGGACAGATTGGAAGGGAACATTGGGCAAATTCTCAAACTAGGGGAGGTTTATGAGCAAGGGGGCAGCGCTAGAAATGTGCAGTGTGTTTGGAGGAAGTCGTGAGCCTCTGTGGCTTGGAGTCAGAGGTCCATGTGGACTGGGAGAGCCTAGGGCTGGGAAGGGCGGGATGTGGGTGAGGATCGAGCTCCTCCCCTAGAGAAATGGTGCTAGTAGGGAGGACTTGGGAGGGAGGGAGCACTCTGCCAGCAGAGACAGCTGGCCCGAGGGGCTGGAAGAGCTGCTCAGCTGAGGAACAGAAAGCACACAGTGACACTTGGTCCACAGTAGGTACTTGTAAGGTAAGAAGCGTAAAGGGTGGTGGCTTTGGGTGTGGAGAGGAAGGGTAGAGGGCAGCGATGTGGCCTTCTGACCGAATAGGCCGGTCAGTTGTTCTGGGGTAGTCATTTGTGATTCCATTACTGGCAGTCAGGGGTGGATGGTGGGGGTTGTAGCAGTGAAGTCAGCAGGAGCTGGAATTTATTCCTTATTGCTCAGGAGACACCCAGGAAGCATAGCTGAATTTATCCATGTTAGGCCTGTGTTTTCCTGTTGTGTAGCGAGGTAATCACAGTCTTGTATTAGTAAGTAGTGACCTCATTTATGTGGATAGAGTGGGCCCTGAGCAGTTATGGGGCATCTGTGCCTGGAGAGTGCCCTGGGGGTTGAGGGCCCCTGTTGGTCCTGGGCTCCTCTTGCTCTGTTTGATGGTCCTAGTATTAAACAGAAGTTTTCTGCAATTGCTTAAAATGTTTATAATAGTAATCATGGTTTTTATTTGTATTATTATTTTTCAATTCGCATGAGGAGGTGCCCAACCCTGGTGTGTGGCGCCAGAAGAGAATGTGCTGTGTTTAGTCTGAGCATGTAAGCAAGGGGGGTGCTGGATCAGGAAGGACCTCTGTCCACTTGGAGACATCTTGGGACGTTCGTGGGACCTGGACTTGTGATTGCACACCTGTGTCCAAGTCACTGAACACCTCGCAGAGATCCCACAGCCATGTTCTGCGTCTCAGCCCCACCCCCAGGAGCATGTGCCTGCAGCATGTCCAACTTGGTGGAACTCTTCTGGATTCTACAACCTTACAAGTATGGGATTTCAGTCTCCTGATGGCAGTCTGTCAGAGATTGAATTTAAAGTTTTCTTGGTCAGCCTTTGTTCTGAGCAGAGAAAACCAGCTCATTTTCTAGAGTTGTGGCTGACATTGGTAAACCTGTTGTAGGTATTTTGATAGTCAGGGGGGGCACTAAGAAACAGGCTAATTTGTCCAAAAGCTGTGCATAATGCCCTGATCTAATGCTTTATCACGGCAGATGTTTCAGAGATGCAGTAGGAGGGTAAACCTTAAACCCTGTTAGGCTGACACCACTTTAATCAGAGTTGTGCCCGACTCTCAGCAGCTGCTGCTCCCCAGCTGTCCGCATGGACTCATCTTCAGTCTGCGGGTGGATGATCCCAATCCACTTAGTTCAGCAGCCCCTCGCTCCAAGCCTTTGGCAGCTGGAATTGCAGTGAAGAGTTTGTCTGTTTGGATTCATGGGGGATTTATCAGAATTAGTGAGATTTGAATTGTGAATGGCATGCAGTATTAGAAAGTGGGTAGTGTGAGTAGGTGGTCAGCTGTATGGCGTAACTGAGTCCGGCTGGAGCTTCTGTGAACAGTCTAGCTGGGGGGGCGGGGGGGGCTCCTCCTTGCTCTGTGATCAGCACCCACCTCTCCTGCATGCTCCCTTGGAGAGATCCAGCAGTCATGCAGCTGTGCAGGGTGGGGGCAGCAGTCTAGAGAAGACCCTCCACATGTGGTGGTCATCTGTCCTCCCTCCTTCCTCGTGGCAGAGGCCTTTGCCTTACATCTCACCGAGCAACCAGAAGCAGCTGGAAGAGAGCTCAACTGTGCTGCTACCATGTGCCCTACCCCTCTTGCCAGAGCTCACGTCACACTTTCCCCCCTGGTCTGGGCTCTTCTCTGCCCTCTTGTGGTCCCTCCAGCCTACAGCAGCCGAGTGCCCTATAGGACCCGCGTGTCCTCATGCAGAGCCCCAGGGGTGGTGGTCCATGCAGTGCAGCCACTCCCAGCTCTCCTCCTCCCATGTGTCCTTGTTCTTCAGACCATTGCCCTCCCTGCTGGAGACAGACTTGTTCCTTGTCTCCCACCTGGAGAAGAGGGGGCCATGAGGCGGGAGTCTTGTCCACTTAGTGTCCCTGGTGTCCAGATGGTGCCCCTCGCTTGATAGGGTGTGGTCTGATGGAGGTGCGCTGACCCACACTGCATGGTGAGGCTTCAGTGTCGCTTTGCACCTGAAGAGCCCTGATTGATCACAGTCGGCAGTAGTCGCAGAGCCTGGACCTTGGAGTCAGAACCGGCTCTAGAGCTAGGAAGGTACCCACAGTCATCACCACCTGCCTCATCTTCAGCAGGGTCTCATCTTGGGCCCCTCCGCAAAAAGCATCCAAATACCCTCCTGAGGACTTGAGAGGTTCCTCCAGCCTTTGCCCTGCCATAAAGGCTGGGCATCTTCAGTCCACACCCTGACCAGTTTATGTGAGTTCCATGTCCATCCGAGCTAGCTGGTACTTTGATGACTGGCTGCATCTTCACAAGAGGAACGAACTCTGAGAGACCACAGACCCCACAGATGGTCATGTCTATGTCCACGTATTCCTCAGTCTGTCTGCAAGTGCTGAGGGGGGTTCCAGAGGTGAGAAATTCTGTTCCTTTAGAGAGTCAGGGGACTTCTTCTAAAGAGAAGGCGGCGTGTGAGCCAGGCCTGAAAAAAGAGTCCAGCTGTGACTGCTGTAATGCCACGTCGGATGGAAAAGGTGGCGAGGTGGGATGGTGAACCTCAGGCTGTGACTTAGTGGTCTGTTTCTGTGGACATGTGGACAGCCAAGGGTTACATACCATTGAGGACAGGATCTCAGTTCCCTGAAATCCTGCCATCCTGTTTCCATGTTGTATTAGTCCGTTTCTGTTGCTTATAACAAAAATACCTGGAACTGGGTGATTTATAAAGAAACTGTATTTATTGCTTACAGTTTCAGAGTCTGGGAAGTCCAAATCTAGGGAACACATCAGGTGAGGGTCTGCCTTGGTGGTGGCTCAGTGACACAGGATATCCCATCGTGAGATGGAAGAAGCAGAGAGATACTCTCATGTGCTCTTCTTTTAAAGCTCTCAGAACCACACATGCCCCTGACCACCATTATTAATCCATTCACTACTGCACGGTTCTACAGTCCAATCACCTCTTCAAGGCCCAACCTTTCAGTTACCATGATAGGATTTCCTACCCTCAACAGTCACTATGGGGATCAAGCTTCAACAGTCACAATGGGGATCAAGCTTCAGTGACTTAAAACTTGGGACACTGTTCAGTCCCTATCTCATGTAGAATACTGTGTCACCAGAACATTGCTTCTCTTGTCACTGTTTGGTGGTTGAATTCCTCACTCAGAAGCGGACAGGTCATGAGTGTAGGAATCATGTGACCTGGCAGATCCCATCTGATCTCAGAGCCAGAGGAAGATCCTGGATCCCCCACTTCCATGGCCAGCTCTGCCAGCTGTGTGGGACATCTGTCCCCATCTGTGCGCTGTGGAGTTGGACACAGCAGTGGTTCCTACTCTTGTCCCGATGACCTGTGGCAGCAGTTGGTTGTGTCTGGATATTTTTTAAATGGTGCAGCTGGACATTTTTGTTTAGGAAGGGGTGGGGAGAGGTCCCTCAGCTGTGGGGCTCTTCGTCACTGTTTCCGTAGTTGTGTGAAGATTGTCTCGGGTGCAAATAGAGCAGGTGTGCTTTGGGGCTTGGCCTTCTGGTAAGTTAGGAAGGTGGGACCTTGTCCAGACATGATGAGTATGCAGAGGGATTTCATTAGATTTCAGGAGAAAGGACCAAGTCCCTGGAGAGGGAAGCGTGGGGTGCAGACCCCAGGCTGGCCCTGGTATCACTCATCCTGACAGCTGAGGAAGTGCGTGGGCTTTTTGAAACATGTCACTGAAGCAGTTTTAAAAGTGAAGCTGAAAAAATCATTCTTGGATTTCCTTCCAGTTTACTAACTAGAAGTGGTGCTTGGCATAATTGACAAGGATGTTATTTGGTAGCAACCTGTATTTTATGTTGTCCACGTGATGAGTCACTGCGTGTGGCCCTCTCATCGTGAGGTCCTTAATCCCATGTCCCGCTAAGGAGGAAGGTGACTTTTTGTGTGCTCACCTAGAGAGGCACCTCTCCTGCACCCTTGCCCTGCCTGTTGTTTTTACGGTGGGAACCACTCATGGCTGTGTAAGGCAGTGAGAACCTGGCGTGAGGAATCGCTGCACAGCCCGTGTGTGTTCCTGACGAGACCACTGGACTCCCACCATCTGGGGGCAGCCTGGATGAACAAGGTCTCCCATCATGAGGAGTAGGGGCATGTTGAAGAGAAGGCCACTCTGGCTTCTGTGTTTCACAGAGGTCCGCCTGGGCCACACCTTGCTGATAGAGGTGGTGGCACAGTCACTGTTGTGTCCTGGGAGACCTCAGCCGTGACCATATCCAGTTTTGAAAAGTACCCCTGTTGTAACTCCAGAGAGTCAGGGTGCGATTGTGATAACTTCATAGAAACAAAATATGGGTAACATCCGCAGGCTAGAGACAGGAAGGCTGCGGCCATCCCCTCCGGTGCTCTGTGCATTGAAGCCAAGAATTGTGTGATGTTGTAAAGAAGCTTATCCTTGACCCTGGGGAACTTGTTTCCAGCACACTTCTGGATCACCACGGTTCCCAGCAGTCAGGTGAAACGCAGGACAGCTCCGTGCCCCAGCTGGCTGGCCAGCACCTCCTGCTCAGCCGCTGGGTGCAGGGCTGCTGCTTCTCAGCTCTCTGGCAGCCCTAGGCTCATGCCCCTGCATTGTGTCGCTCCCTGTCTGTGGCTCACAGTCATGCTGCCGCAGCCCTGCCCCATCCCAGTACCACTGCTCGTTCACACTCCCCTCCACCCACCGGACAGTCCCTAGGAGCCGCCAGAGCACTTGCAGTCACGATGGTCACAGCCCCTGGCAGTGTCTGTCCACGTGGTAGTCTGGTTTTGATGTGTTGACCGAGGCTGGTTTAGTTGGCCCTTGGAAAGCAGGTTCCTTGGGGGTAATTTCTTCCTCTCAGCCATTTTCATTTTGTTGTGTGTCTCAACCTGGTCATAGCTGCTTTATGTGGGACCGTCCCCTTCCCTTCGGGGATGAGCTTGGAAAGGCCCCAGACAGCTGGGTCACCACACGTCAAGTCCAGGCAGCTCTGGCTGCAGGGGGAGTGTTGCGCCTGCCGCTCCACCGCCTCTTCCAGGGGGTGGCCCTGTGGTGTCCTCTGCTCTCCTGACAGTCTAAATGAGTCTGTATCTGAGTTTATGGTGCATGAGGACCGAGTCTGCAGAACTCGTATGCAGGCCCTGACAGGTGCCCCATGCCTGTGGTCGCATGGGGGAATTGGGTCCTGTCAGGGGACACGTCGCCTGCAGCTAGACCTCCTCTGGCCCTCCAGGCTGGGCCATTCTGGGCTTCAGCTTCTCAGCCGGACTCTGAACACCTTGGGAGACAGTAGTGTTGTGTGTAAACTCAGTGTTGTAACACTTGATATATCACTCTTTCAGGTGTCTCTGGGTTCCACTGAGACTGTATTAGGCTGAAATGTGGGGAGAGGAATAACTTCTCTGTAAAATGTATGTCTGAGTTACTGGTACGGTGGCATTAATGTCAGCTCTTCCTGAGCGTGTTAAGAAGGGCTCATTCTTAAAGAAAAGCAGGGCCCTTATCAGAGCTTTGGATTCCCTGGACTGAAGTTTGACATCTCCAAAAATTCATGCAAATTCTACTTACTTTTCTAGTACAGTTGGATCCATTCTTGTGAAAAGACTAACTGCATGGATTTAACACTAGCACCATCTGCATTAACAAAAAGAATTTGTGGCGTTGGTTATCCAAAATGATAATACTAGACAGCTTTCTGTTATTCCCTTTGAAGACGAGGCTGGACTTGGGGGAGTCTCAGCACTCCGAGAAAAGAAGTTGCTGTGGCAGGAGGCACTGGAGAGCTGCGGTGACAATACACCTGGGCTCCGGTGGGCTCTGTTGGGGGGGGGGGGGGGCCGCCCAGCCCTGTGACATGTTCTGGCTCAAGGGTCTTGAGGGAAAGCATTTAAATGTCGTAAAAGATCTCCCCTTTAGCCTGTTGATTCTAAGAAGGAAATGGTGCTGTCAGCAAAACAAGAAGAAAGTTAATGTCGGCAGGTGCAGGTTCCAAACGGAGGCTGGGAGAAGGTCTGCTGAGGCTCAACTGTGATTTGAGTTTCTAATGACAAATAGAGACGTCGTTGAATTCCTTCAGTGTCCCCTCAACAGGTAAGTCCTCTCTGGGTGTGAATTCAGTTCCCAGTGTCACTGGGCCTTTGGTTTGGAAGAGTAGTCACGGAAGTGAGAGCCATTTCCTCCTTGTGAACCTGCTGGAAAAAGAACGCCTCGTCTTAACTGTCCGAATGTGCAGAAGTCGCACCACTCGAGTTGAACAGATGTTCCCAGAAGGAAAACAGAAGAGGCTAACACCCAGCTTCCATTTCCTGAGATTCAGGCTGCTCTCCACGTGTGACTGGTGTTGAACCTGGTTTTGGGATATTTAGGCCCAGATGGAAATATGAAATATCCATGGACAGTTGGATTGTTTACTTTTTCAAAAGGAGAATCTTTTTTTCGTTGAAAGTTTAAGGTCAGTTTATTGAGTTCACTGATGAAAGCTATCAGAGGAATATCCTGAAAATTATTTTTTCCTAGAAGACAAGAAAGGAGACTCAGAACCCTCTCAGCACAGCCACAGCTGCCCTAGCGGGCAGGCCTGTCTGTGGACAGGGACAAGGTGCCTGTTGGTTCCGTCAGTCTCTGGGTCAGTGGGGTCGTAGTCCAGATCACCTTCCTCATCCTCCAGCTCCAAGTCATCCATTTCCTGGAACAAGGCTCATCCACCACCTCCACACTGTTGCCAGCATCCTGCAAAAACTGCACGTCAGGTGTTGAGCTCATGATCTGCTTTAAATAGCCGTTCCCCACTGAATCTGTTTTTTCCTGCTTGCTTCCTTTCAGCCATTTCCTTTTAATTTCCAAGAGTTTTGCATCAAACTCGGCCTTCCAGCTTAAGAAATTCTCTGATGTAGGAGGAATGCTGTGGAATAAGTCCTTCTAATCCGCTTCTGCTGCTTTTTCTCCTTCTCTCTTCTCCTTTTTATCTGATCTATTATTTCCTTTAATTTTCTTGCACAGCTATCACTAGAGTAAACATCCTCACCATACCAAGATTTTCTTCAGCCTGTATGCTAGTAGTTTTAAACTGTCTGAGACATCTTTATCGTCTAGATTTTCCTGGGAAAGTATTTCATAAAGGGGAGCTTCATCTGAGTATTTTTTACTAGTTGTAAACTTGAGGGTAGTCTAGACAGTTTCCTCATTTTCTCCAGCTTCAGTCGTCACAGCATTGGTGCAGCTGGATTTTCTTAGGACACTGTGAAGGCATCAGGGTGGGTGGACTTGACACCCTCTGGCTGGTTGCTGCTGCCCAGGAGTCGCCCAGGCGGCCACTGCCCACTTTTCCCCTTACAGTAAACACAGTGCATGTTAGTTAAAAGAAAGAGAACTATACGCGTATGTCTCCTTGCTTGTCAGACGAACAGCAGCCCCCAGTGCCCAGGTCTGGGTTTCTACCAATACTCTCCAGTGAAAGGAAGCAGGACTCCTCTGAGAAATGGCCAAGTGCAGAGCAGGGGACATACCAGATGAGCCAAGAGTGTCCTGTCCTGCCAGAGCCAAGCAAGTGCTGAGAAGAGACCCACGTCCGATCCGAGAATACAGGGGCCAACCAGAAGAGCTTCAGGGGCCAAAGCTGGAACAGCCTGAGCTACAAAGCAAAGCACCTTTGGGTTCTACCCAGAGCGTAGCATAAATGTCCACGAGTCTACCCTGTCCTACATACACGACTGATGAAATCAACTGGGGAAAGAGACAAGTCGCCCTTGCAGAATTATTCCAGATAATATACCTCAGGCGGGTGGAATGTGATCCCCTTCTCCTTCAGTGGGGGCCACACACAGTGACCTCCTTGCAAAGAGAGTGCAGGATGGAAAGGGGACAAACAGTAACTTCACATGGAGAAATCTGGTAAATGACCTCGGTCCGGTGCTGAAGGTCAGCATCACAGTGATGAGCCATGGTGATGGTGTGGAACCATCACAGGATGTGAGGAGAGGACACTTCACTTCTGGGGTCTTCCTCCCAAAAGCCCATCACCCCAGTCTAACCAAGAGAAAAGCATCAGAGAAATCTCGGTGTAAGGACATCCTACAAAACACCCGAGTAGCCCTCCTCAAAACTGTCAAGGACATCAGAGACAAGGAGAGTCTGAGAAACTGTCACAGCCAGAGGAGAGATGAGATGATTATATTACAGTGAATACAGTGTGGACTTAGTTAATAACAATGTGTCAATGAATGTTCAATAATTCTAACAAATATACCATAGTAACATAACGGTTTAACCGTAGGAGAAACTGGGTGCAGGGGGTACGGGAACTCTGTACTATCTTTCTAATTCTTCTATAAATGTAAAACTTCTAAAAAAAAAAAAAGTATTAAAAACAATTTAAAGGACAAACACCGAGAAAAAATTTAAATGGACTGGAGTCCCTCCACCAAGGAAGAGCATTTTGCTGATAACATTCTGACCACTTCTGGTGCCTGGGATTGAGGTGTGGTGTAAGGGTGTGGGATGTTGGCGTCGGAGAACAGCCTGTCTGGTCTGGTGGCAATAATAAAGGTAATTAGGAGCAGAAGACTAAGGGTTAATTAATGATGTGGACTTTATTATTTTTGAGGCTCAGAAGAGTCTTTAAGTGGGCAGAACGTTAATTTGATTCCCATACCAAAGCTTGAATCACATTTGAGAGATGGTGGGAGTGGCATGCTCACGGGAGCGAAAGTGAAGCATGGCTGTGTGATGACATTATCAGAGGTCCCAGTGGCCGTGTCCAGCAGGGCCCTGCACCTGCTGTAGAAGTTGCAGCAGTTCTCATGAGACATCTCTATGGCATGATTGTGGTCATTGGAAGGGTGGATTTTAAAAATTGATCTACTCTTAGTTAATAAATCGTATCTGCCAGGTAATGTCAGAATTGAATGGACCAACGACTCTCTTTAGAACTCCTGTCATGGTTTAGATTTTTGAGTCTGGTCTACAAGGAAAGGCTCTTGAGTCTTCCTATCTGAAATGCCCTAAAAGCCCGAGGGGGCTGTGACTGGCTGTTGCAGATGCCCTGAGTGGTTCTCACACAAATCTTTTTGCTTTTGCAGAGAGTCAAGAAAGATGTGGACAAAGGCACCCAGCACTCAGATATGTTCCTGCTGAAGCCTGAGAACAGGCAAGAAGGTACTAGCGCTGAGTGGCAAGGTCCAGTGGTGTGGCTTGTGTGCATGTTCCTCTGAGACCGGCACTCTTGAGCCCGTGGGCACAGGTGAAGCCCACGCTCCCTTCTTGTGGACATGGGGCTGGGCGGGACACTGTACGCAGCCCTAGTTCTGCCTGTCTGGACCCAGGCAGCATTCACCCATGACCTCGATTCATGGAAGCCTCTAGCACAGTGGACGTCAGTTCCCACCCAGACACATGCTGGATACGTAGCTTCTCTCAGAGCCTCCTGAACACCTGTGGGAAGGCTCTCTTGAGCTCTCAGTGGGAAGAAAGGTCATTGGTCTTGAGTGCAAGCCCACCTGGAGCCATCAGGGGCCACTTGGAACTCAGGTGGTAGGGCCGTTGCTCCCAGGGAACTCACTCCTTGGGTTGGGGCAGCAGTGGGATTCAGGGCTGTCCAGCCAGGGGCTAGTGCTTGCTTGTTAATGGAGTCTGAGGAATTATTACTGAGTGCAGCCAACCCTCACGGGGATAGCCAGGACAGGGATGAGGGGCAGATGTGCCTCTGAGCAGCCGGGCCCTAGCATTGAGGACTTGCTGAACTCAGAGACTGTTGGAGTGCCTGGATTGCTAAGAGTTTTCAACCAATGGATCTAAGAATGGAAATTTTCTTACTAAAAAAATAGGGTAACAATAATTGTTAATTTGGGACTTATAAAAAGGATGAAATGAGATTACTTACAGGAGACTCCTTAGCGAGGCCCTGGCACCTGGCAGGGCCCAGGATGGCCCAGCCGCTCTGATTGCTGTGGTGTGTTCAGTCCTGGGTGTCCCCATGCTGGGTGCACTGTGGACAGCATCTCTTGCAGAGGCTGCTTTCCATGCATTCCCCATCACGGAGCCATGCTTGTGCATAGTGTGTGGCAGCAGAGGAACTACTTTTCAGTCATTTCTTTTAAAAAATTGTATTTGTTCTTGCTCAAGAGCATGTGGATGATGTCAGGATGTAGAATTCTGGAATGTTGATGTCCCCAGTGTTCATTAGGAGCCTGGAAGTGGCTGCCTCAACAGGACACAGTGGCTGTCTTGGGATGAGAGGGCTGGGCCAGACCCAGGAGGCTACAGCTCTGAAGCCAGGTCTGCTTTTGTGGCCGACAGCAAGTCCCTCAACCTCCCAGTGAGGTCTTTCTTCTGTGCAAAACGTCTTTTCTCTTTCTTGGGCTAAAATTCTTCAAGCCAAAGTCTCAGAAACATTCCGTTCCCAAGTGCTTCTTAGGTAGCCACGCCCACTGCACTCACAGCAGCCGAGGAAGACAGACGTGTTGTACCATGCGGAACCAGGTTTAGAGTCATCGAGTGACTTGTCCAGTGGACACATCTGTGAACTTGAGCCTGCGCTCAGGCACACACTCGTGTGCAGTGTTTGCATAAGCAAAGAGAAGCATTCCTGGCCCTGAGTGTGCAGTATGCTCTGCTGTCTCAGTCTCTCCTGGCTCCTTACGCAGTGTAGTGCTGGCTGTGACACACTCATCTCACGGCCCACTGGTGGCTGTATGGAGTCCCATGTACACTGTGCACCAGTGGTCAGCGCAGGCTCAGCACAGCAGAATGTTTGCTGTTTATGGCTTCCCTTGACTTATTTTTTTAAATGCTCCTTAAAGGAAAAGTCTCAGTTCTCTTTTCTGTAAGTGGTGGGAAGGCTACCCCCTACCTCTCACACTGAGTTACATTTTGAGGGTTGTTATATAGATGAGTACTTGCTGGAAAAGAAGAGCATGAAATAGATACAGCCGTGAGATAGATGTGCCTGGCAGAAGCCAGTGAGGCCTCTGTGGGGGTAGGACCAGATGGATCTGGCATTAAGCCAGGGAGGAGATGGTGTGGTCTGTGCAGAGGCCAGTTCCACTTGAAGCAGAGTCCTTGCCTGGGACGCCACCCACAGGAGGCACGTTTCAGCTTGAGCTCTCCGTGGCGGTGTGGGCTGCCTCATGCCCTTCTGTCCAATCCCTGCCTTTCAGCTGTGGCTGGAGATGGCCCCTAGGCTGAGGTGTTTGGAGGGTATGTGAAAAAAGTTACTTTAAGGGCTGGCCTGTGGCTCACTTGGGAGAGTGTGGTGCTGATAACACCAAGGCCACGGTTCCGATCCCTATATAGGGATGGCCGGTCAGCTCACTTGGGAGAGCGTGGTGCTGACAACACCAAGTTAAGGATTAAGATCCCTTTACTGGTCATCTTTAAAAAAAAAAAAAGTTACTTTAATGCAAACTGAACCTTAAGAAGTATTAAACTTGAGGGGGGTGTTGAACTGTACAGATGTTCCTCAACTTACAGTGGAGACATCCCAATAAACCCATTGCAAAGTCAGAAGCACATAAGTCGAGGACTGACTGTCTTGTTTGTCTGCAGAGGGAGCACAGGGAGCACATGTGTTTTCCACCCACAGTCTTGTGTCTTTTCATTTGTCCCAATCACTGCGGGTGCCCGGGGACCCTTGGGTCTCCCTTGCTGGGCCTCAGATCCCCTCCTGCCTTTCTCACCCCATTTCTGTTCTTCTTCAACAGGTAAGTGGGTATGGACTCGGACTAACCCTTCTGGAGTCAAGCCCACCCCAAGGTCTGGCTTTTCTGTGGCTGTGGCCCCAAATCATCAGATGCTGCTCTTTGGGGGTGTCTGTGATGAGGAGGAGGAAGAGAGACTGGAGGGTGACTTCTTCAATGACCTGTATTTCTATGATGCCACCAGGAACCGCTGGTTTGCAGGACAGCTAAAGGTAGAGTGACTAGGGGAGGCCGCACCAGGGTGCGTCGTGGGTCAGGACATGGCTCCGGGACCCTCACGTCCCCACCTGCCGCCCTCCCATGCAGGCCCTGCTTTCTTTCAGGCAGGGTGTCTGGGCGTTGCAGCCCATGAGCTCTTGGAAGAGGGCATTCTCATCTGCGTGTGGCCCTGCTGGCTGGGCTCAGGAGCCCTTGGTCACAGAGCCCCAGCCGTTCTGGTACCGGCCTCTGCCACTGTGCTGGACGCCTGAGGCAGAGACGCCTGGCCTGGCCCTGTGTGTGACCAGGGCTTGTCATGGCTGCTTACATTTGCCCCAGCCTCCTGCCCCTCCTCTGCTGTCCTTGCAAGAAGCACAGCTGAGGCTCCGCGGCCCCAGCGCCTGCCCAGCCTGACACCAGCAGAGCAGTGAATGAGTCCCAGAGTGGAGCCCCCAGCCCGCTGCAGGGTCTGCATGAGTTCCCCAGACCAGCCGGACCCAGAAACAGCCCCGTGGCTGGAGGAGAGTGGTTCACTGTTTGTTGCAAAGACTTGGGTCTGCCATCGAAGTATTTTTGCACCTTTGATGAAAATCACTTAAACCTGAGGCTTCATTTCTGGACCCTTCAGGTTTTTACTTTTAGGAGGTGAAGCCTGAGCAGGTCTCTCCCTCTGACTTCTCAGTGAGCACTGAGCCCGGCAGGTAGAAGAGTGCTGCGGTCCTCGGCTGCCTGGTCTCAGGACTCCTTAATGCTCACAGAAATGACTGCGGACACCAGGGAGCTTTCCTGTTCAAAACTTGTCATTGTGCAGGCCCAGATACAAAGTCTAGAATGTGGACCCACCTGGGGTCGATCTGGAGATAGTGGTCGCCAGAAGATGTGAAGGTCACATGCAAACGTCATCTCGTGAGATGACAACATTCTGCAAGAAGAGGGTCATGGCCGTGCCATGGCCAGGGGAGCAGGCAGAGTGGGGTGGGCAGCGGTCCTGCGGGAGGGATATTCGGTAGCGAAGTGAAGGGCTCCCTCTCTGGGCCCAGTGCTTATAAGTAACCTGCTTGTATTGTTGACCCAATGTGTCGCCTCACCATGGGCAGAGGGTACAAGTCGGGGAGAATTATCGCAGCTGCTGCAGTCCTGTGTGTTGGCCCTTGTGGGTGGGTTGGAGTTTCCCAAGATGAGCCTCAGCTTACCTGTGTGCTGCTTCAGGGTGTTTGCTGGGCCTTTTCCACCGCAGTGGAGGTGTGGCACACTTCCCGGTGATGATGAAACCAGGGGATTGTTTCCTCTATCCCAGTAGTGAATGGTGAGAGTGGTAGGAGACCAGCGGCGCCCTCCTTCCAGTCTGGCATACCTACTGCCCTTGGTCACGCTCTCCCAAAGGAGTCCATGTGTGGACTCCTTTCCCCACAAGTTCGTGGCCGGCCTAGTGGGCATGGCAGGGTGGCCCTGCTCTGTGTTAATAAGTTTACTGCTCTGCTCTCTCCTTTCATTAACAGGGACCCAAGTCAGAGAAGAGGAAGCGGCGGCAGGACAGGAAGGAGGAGCCCAAAGGCTCCAGCATGCAGGAGAAAGGGGGAGCCAGTACCCTGGGGCCCCTGGAGGTGGTTAAAGAGGTGGTGGCTGAAGACGGGACTGTGGTCACCATCAAGCAAGTGCTTGCGGCCCCATATCCAGTGGGACAGCCCCAGACCGAAGATGAAGACAGTCCTGAGGACGCCAGTGGCCCTGTGGTCAAGCCATGCCCTCGCTCCAATGCCATGGTGGCTGTGAAGCACGGGGTGCTCTACGTCTATGGGGGCATGTTTGAGACTGGGGACTGCCAGGTCACCCTCAGTGACTTGTACTGCCTTGACCTCCACAAGATGGAAGAGTGGAAGGCTCTGCTGGAGATGGACCCACGTAAGCTGGGGAAGGGCGAGGGCCCACGTGTCACCCAGATGAGTCTGGTGGTGAATTGTGCTCCCGCCTCTGTGGCCAGATTTACCCAAGAGGAGGAGCTGGTCTTAGAAGGGGAGCCACCCCAGATGTCTGCCTGTTCCCCTGCTGAGGGGAGCTGCTGGTGGTGGGGGTGTGGGGCGCAGGTGCACCCTCCACAATGCATGTCTGCCTGAGCGTGCATCTCCAGGCTCTGCTGTGAACACAGACCAGGCAGAGTCACCTCTCTCCCATTGTTCCTGAGGCCTCTGGGTGCGAGCCTTGTTTGTGCTCTGGCCTGTGCTCCATCTTTGCTCGTTAATCCTCCCCTTCCCATTTTACTCCAGACTGCCACTGGACTCAAGTCACTGCTCACTTTTTTAAGATCCAAGACTAAAAATTAAGCAAAATCCACGTATTCAAGGAAAGGCAGCACACCTGTGGCACAGGCTCTGTCATTGTTTCGTAAGAACAGCGGCTAGTGACCTAGGGAGACGGGTGCACAGGAGGTGGCCTGGGCCTGCTGCTCCCTGTCTGTGGGGAGGGGGTTTGGTGTCTTTGCCCATCTAGGCATCTTTCAGCCCATCTCTGGCCTAAAGTTCTGCCTGAACAGAATGTAGTCTGTTTTCTGTGCTGATCCAAAGGTGCTCGGGCAGGAGACTTAGATTCCACATCACAGTTCTTGAGTAATAAATGGGATCCTCTGAGGGAACGGCCAACCCCTGTTCTGTGGTTTCCCTGCGTGCTTGGCACATTCACTATCTGTGTGTGCGTGTGTGTGTGTTGCTTTTCAAGAAACCCAGGAGTGGCTGGAGGAGACGGACTCGGAAGAGGACAGCGACTCAGAAGAGGACAGTGACGCGGTCGAGGGAGCTGAGGGTGGAGAGGACAACGAGGACAGCGGCGGGGAGGACGGAGGTGAGGGTGAGTGGGTGCAGCAGGGGAGCCAAGCACAGTGCACAGCCCGGGCCACCAGCCACTTGCCCCAAGGGCCTCATTTTTATTGGTAATGAGAGGCTTTATGTTTTTGATAGATTTTTATTAAAATTTGACTTTGTTTTGTAGATGTCCTCTTGAGGCAAGCTTAAGTTTTTTTAAAAAAATGGTATCTAGAGTAGATTTGGGCAGCTTACTCTTGAGCGTGGTGTCACGATGGCTTTTTTGATAAAGTCCTTCTGTGGATCAAGGTCTTCTCTAAACTGCCTGCCTAAGCTTCCTTCCTTGGCTGAATGTGTCTCTTTCTCATTCCCTCCTGTGTGTGGAAAGCACCAGCACCCGGTGGTGGCGCCTGGGGAGCAGTACGTGGACTATCTGCCCAGGACCAAGTAGTACTAGGTGAGGCTTGCCCAGCGCAGCGTGGGGCCCGACGTGTCAGAGAAGAAGGTGCTGAAAGCAGCCCAGGTCATGGCAAAATCCTTTGATGCTTCTGTTTAAGGCACTGTTGCGAGCCATAAGTAAATTGTGTGGTTGAATACCCTCAGTTTCACTGTGTTAAATTTAAAATAAATTGGACTTGAAACAAGACCACCGCAAAGGTTATCTTCTGTACATCCAGAGTGCGCCAGCATCTGCTGCAGCCTTTGCCTTCGTCTCTGTGGGGTCTCTGCACCAGGGGAGGGCACGGAGCAGCTCTGGTCTGTGCCAGGGTGGGCTTAGGGTGAGACCATCCTGAACAGGAAGGGTGTTTCTATTCTAACAACACTGAAGTGTGTTGTGCTTCATGGGGCTTTTTCCTTCTACAAGACAAGGAGAAGAACGTTCTGATTAACTGTACATTTTCAAACCACGGGTTGTCTCTGATGTCTAAAAACAATCAGAAGCTGTCCATGGCCTGCTTGTCCACACGCTCTTGGCCATCTTCACATGGAGGCCCCGTTGGCTATGCTAGCTGCCCTTGCTCTGCTGCTCAGCTCCATCCGTGGCTCTCACAGCAAGATGTTCTTGGTATGGCCTCCCTCCTTGGACTCGCCTGCTCCAGCTGAGCCTTTCTGGGGAGACGGTGGTGGAGCCATCCCTGCTTCTTTCCCCTTTGACCTTAAGTCTGTTGTTTGCAAAACGGCAGAGGACAGGAGGGTGAAGGGCAAGGACCCCACTGTTCCCACACAGCGTCACTGTCCAGTGCCACCTGGCTCTGGAGCAGGAGCGGGACCCATCTTCGTGGATGTCTGGATGCAGACCACCCCAGGAGCTGCCTGGAAGGGTGGGACTCGGAATTGAGAAGAAACACATTGAGTGAGTACCCTGAAAAGCAAATATTGAAGTTTAAGGAAATTAAAATAGGTTTTAAAAAGCTGTATTGTGAGGTCCTTGAGGTCAGAGCCCATCTCTGGTTCATCTATGTGCCCTCTGTCTGCTCAAGGAGGTGGTGAATGCCGTGGTTGTGTTACCTGCTGGTGCCGAGTACCCGGGTGTCCTGTGCACCTCCTCATTTCACACGCAGGGACCTGGGCCGGCATGGGGAGCTGCACTCAGCACCTGGTAAGTGAATGAAACCGTCTACTTACACAGGACCTGCTGGCACGGGCACGGTGTGGAATTCATCTCAGATTTGCCTTCACAGTGCTCTTCCTGCCCAAAAGGTAATGAGATCCTCTAAATATTGCAGAGACACTGTTGGATGCCATAGGCTCAGTTCCTTAAAAAGGAATTTGTATTTATCCATCTTGCAATTTTGGCAGTAAAAGAACTTCAGTAAAGACACCAATTTATAATGAGATGAAACCAGTTTTCCAGCATTTTAAATGATGTTTATTACTGAAAGGAGCAGAGTTTTTTTTCTAATCGTGACAGCGTTTCTTGCTTTCACACAGCAGTAAAGAAAATTTTTTCATTTTGTAAGTAACCAAGTTATTTTTAGTTTTTTAGCCACTTCATCAGTAAGGAAAATCAGAACACAGTCAACATCCCTTTTTGTCAATGCACAGAGTAGTTACACTATACTTGCAGTTCACATGTGTCAGGAAAAAAACTGAAAAGAAAATACAGACTAAGATCATTTTACACTAGAATTCACAAAAAGACACTTGCACCAGGGTGAGCGGGTCATGTCTAGGGTGGGGGCGAGCAGTGCATCTGTGCTGACTTCAGTCAGGCCACACAGGATGTCCTTTCTTGGGAACGGTGAATGGTGCAGATCAGCAGAGCCACCTAGAGAAGTCAAGGTCAGCTCAGCGGGCAGAGTGCACTGGCTCCCGTGGGAACTGCTGAGCTTGCATGAGGATGTGTTGCCCCAGTGGCCGCCTGCCGGCCATGGCTGTTCTGATGGTGGCAGTGCTTGGGGGGTGGGTCTCACTCAGAGGCGCATGTGAGAGTTGTTGAGAGTTCCCAGGCTGGGGGTGCAGGATGAGTCCTCAGATGGGCTTGGCCTCCGAAGGAAGGGACGGTCCTGCCCTGCAGAGCCAGCTCCTCCCCCCACACACCTGTTTTCTTCCTTCTGCCTGACCCCAGTATCTGGGAACCGCCCTGGGTAGAGGAGGCCACCTTCCCTGTTGGCCGGTGTCCTCCTTTCTGCAGACTCAGGCGGTCTGGAAGAGTTGTGTGTTGAAGATGAGTTGGCTGGGTGATGTATCTTCCTGTTTACCGTTTAGAGGGGGAGAGAAACCCCTTGGGCTGCATGATGATGGTGGTGATCAGGGTTGAACGCAGTATCCACTGGAAACCCTTTGTGTTTCATAGAATGTCATGCTCTGACCTTGTGGGATAGAAACACTCACGGCCAGCCTTGGGTCGTGCCCTGGACAAGACACAGCATCACCCTCTGTAAGGAGGCAGTGGCGGCTGGTCTTGCTGCAGAGCGTGCAGTTGGAGAGGGAGGAGGAGGGGAGAACAAGTGTCCAGCAAAGGCCCCACCTCAGCACTCCTGGCATCCAGGTTGCAGTTGTCACTAAGTAGCTTTGGGCATACCTGGAGACCTGCGTCCCTGTGTGGCACAGACGTAGGGGGAAGGGCAGTGGATGGGACGTGCGTATACATGGGACAGTGCACAGCATCGGGTCTGAAATGGGATGTTTGTATCTTAGGCAATGGGGAGTGGTCAGGGTAAGCCAGCAGGAGTGAGGTAGGTGTGCCAGGGTGCTGCCCACCTTCCCAAGACCCGCAACCTGGCCCCCACATGGCGCCTGGATCTGTCCCCCTCCCTGGCGGGGCCACCTGCCTTTCTGAGGTTTAGGAATAAGCTGGGACAAAATGTGGTCACTTCATTTATACCTAAGGCACTTCCACTGTTGAGGTTTCAGGAAGAAAAACCAAAAAGCAATGTGGGCTGAAGTTTTGGAGAGTGTTTAATCTCCTTCAGAGCTGCCTGCGTTGCCCTCGGGGTCCCCTGCTCCTGAGCGCCAAACCACGCTCGCTTACCTGGGCAGCTCAAGGCAGCATCCAGCAGAGACCAGCCCTTCTGCGTGACTGTGACCTCCCGCCGGCAGCTCTCTAGGTGCCACCTTCCCCTGCCGTCTTCCATGTCCTCAGGAAGGGCCACCCTGCAGTGTCCTAGTGATTCGCTCCCTCACTCTCCTACCTGTCCAGCTCCCGTATAGTCCTTATTTCACATCTGCCAGGCATAGGGATACATTGTAAGAATACAGCTTGGGTTTTGTTTTGTTTTTTAAACAAGGGCAACTGCACTTTCTCTTCTTTTAAGGCTGAGTTAGCGACACTTCTCAGCACTGGGGGACAGATTGTTTCTTAGTCCTTGCTTGCTGAAAGCATTGCCTGCCCCATGGCCAGGCGGGAAAGAGAATGCAACTGACAGGACTCCTGAGCTGACAACAGGTGGAGCCACTCATCTCTTCATCTGGAGTCTGGGTCCTGTTACTGAACAGGAGGCAGATCCTCATCCCAGACAAGGTGTAAGACACTGTATAAAAATGACTCTGTCATATTTACTCAGTATAGAGAAACAGAGGCTTCTGTCAGCCGTTCCCAGGAGCTGGGCAGCATGCCCAGCTGTGGAAGCAGGTGTGTTAAAAACTATAGGCACCTTTATGTTAAGTTCCTGAGACCAAAGACAAGAAAAATTGGAAGACAAGACCTATGAAGAGTTAAAAAACAGAGTTTAATGTAGAAAAGAGAAGGTTGTCCCTCAACCTTTAATCTTGAAAAGTGTTTTATTGCCGTATGAATGAAATAAGCAACTCTCCCATGAAGAATTTTAGAGGGGAGAGCAGAGGTCTTGGACACACTGCCCTGAAACCTCCTCGTAGGGGCAGCGCCCTGCTCCTCCTAGGCCTCTCCCATCCCCACAGGTGCAAAGTGGGGAAAATCCTGCCCAGAGAAACAACACTGGTGCTGATTCGGGATGTTTGGAAGTTGTTAAAGTATAACCAAAAACCCAAGCTAAAAAGTACAAAAAGCACATTTCCTTTGCTCCCACAAATACTCATCCCCCTTGTCTGTGGCACCTTGGGCTTGCTGTCTGAGCACCCCATGCGGGCTCCTGGCAGCCCTCCAGTGCGTGAGTGGGGTGGCTGTGTGATGTGTCCAGACTGGGTCCTGAAAGGGCAAGGAGCGAGTGCGTTCATAGCTGGCATGCGCGGCCACCCGTGCGCAGACCCTGAGGAGGCCCGGGCTAGTGAGAGCCGGCCTGGGGTCTTGCTTCCAGCTGCAGCGGGTGTCCTGTGTGGTGCACACAGGGAAGAGCCCGCCCTTCTGCAGTGCGCATCTACACCCCAGCCCACGGAAGGGGGTTTCAAAAACAAGTTTATTGGCCGTGAGGTGTGGTTGGCCTGTGTAGGAAGAAGGGCTGAAAGCCCTGCGTTCTGGACTCCCTCCCTCTCCCTGAATGATGTGGGCAGCAGGCCTTGCATCTTCTCAGCTACACTGAACTTTTCCTCTGTCTCCATCATCTTCCTAATCAGTTATTTTGGTTTACGTATTGCATGCCTGATCTATATCTTTGGGAATCCTGCGCACTAATGATCACAAAACTCAGGAGCCAAAAGAATGGAGAAGTTTTCAGGTGCCTGAAATGGTCCAAGCACTTCCTGTGTGCTAATAAACTTTAAAAAGCACAAGTGTACAGAGGTTCCTCAGGTTTTTGATAATGAAACAGGTGAACTATGGACAAGAACAGCTTTGCCTGATGACCTCGGAGGGCAGCATGTCTTTTCTGGATCTTCCAGGGCAGGGGGCATGTATAGATTTGTAGGGGCGGGCTAACTGTCCCCCACATTCATGGCACTGGCTGCAGCCTCTCAGACGAGTCATTCTGGTTTTCACATCTAGAGCATGTAAGGAGATGTCGGGGGAAGAAAGCAGTCCTCACGAGGCTGCTCTGGGTATTAATTAAAACTTGTCATGCACTCTGTGTGCAGGGAGCCCACCACATGCTCTTCTGTCCTGGCTGTTCTGCTGTCCTCCCCTAGCTCAATGTGACACACCCACGTACGTAGCCCAGGAAGAGTGACTGTCGGGGAGGCTGAGGCTATGGGCAGACAGGAAGAGCAAGCCACGGCACACCAACACAGGGCCAGCCTGCAGGAATGCACAGAGGCAGCCCTGTCCCACCCTTATCGCCCCATTTGGAAACCAGTTAAAGCTTAGCTTTCTAGAGCACGTCCACTGCATTTTAGTCTTGACCAAAACTGCTCAGAATGCACCAGGAATGCTGGAAAATGGCTTCACCCTCCACACGTGCTCAGTGCAGGTGAAATGTGGGGTGTCAGTTTGGGATGTGCTGGCCGTCACTCGTGAGAGCCACCTTGGCATGAAACCACAGGTGCTCCCACTCAGTGATACACACACTTGTGCCATCGAGTTTATTTGCATCACATAGTGTTTGTGTGTAAACATGTAACCTGCATCTGTAGATCCCCTTATGTGTCATGAAATTACTGGAATGTACAAAAGAAGTCTCTACAGTCTTAAAGAGTTGCAGACAGAATTACAAAACACATTTCCCAGCATGGATGATTCTTAGAGCTGCAAAGAGCAGGAATCTTTATTTGGTTCACTTCAGGTCTGCAGCAACCACTCGATATTAAAAAAGAGGAACGGAAAAGTAAGATGTACAAAAAGATGTAATATCCCTTTAGAAAGCAACATTATCAGAAATGTATCGTATTACCTTCTGATCCTCCCTCCCTCCCCTGTGTCCCCCAAACCAAACCGTGAGAAGGACTGGGGATTGAATGTGTAACGGAAAACAGTAAAACTGAATTTAACTGGAACATGCTCTAATCTTTAGTTTATTTCTGGTTAAAAATATAGCAATCCAGTGCATTGTAGTAAAGAAATCTGCTCAAAAGGTAGCAGAGAAACAGCTAAACATAAGCAAAGCAAGGCAGAGTCCAAAAGAGGGGCTGTACCCAAGAAGACTGGCGGGAAGTCACGGTGAGGGCCACCCCAGGCATGAGCGCAGGGCGTCCTGCATACGGATGGGCCTGGACCCCCCCAGACACGTCTGTACGCAGGAGAGCCAGGGCCATGGGCCTTGGACGTTCTGGCAAACCTGGTTCTTTTGTGTGGATGATGGAACAACCCTGGTAGAGAAGGCAGAGACAGAAGGAGCCTGTTTTTGTTGGACCGAAACAAGTTACATTGTACATTGGGGGCAGGAGTGGATGTGCGACAGTTTTCAAGCCACTGGGTGTCAACCACATTCCCGCCCTGGGACCAGACCTGCCCTGGAGTAGCACTGAGGCGTCTGGTGGGAATATGCATATCTGTTGGGGGAGTCGAGGCAGGCACGGTACAAAGATGTGAAAACCCGTGGAGGTCAGTAACAGCAAGAGAAGATGACATCCTTTACAGGCCATCACTGCCAAGGACACGGAAGCCTGAATGTACATCCTGCTACTGAGTGCACAAATGCCACATGCTCAGAGCCCAGGCGGGCACTGCCCCTTGGCTTCCATGCTCAGAGTGCCCGGCAGGGTCTGTGTTGGCCCCTGGGGCCTGGGTGGCCAGACAGGCAATAAGTGAGCGGAAAGTAAGGACCTCATGGTAGGACTCGCTGGGGAGCCAGCCCAGGAGGGGGCTGTGGGCAGGAGGCATCCTCCACACCCTCCCACGTGCAGGACACCCATGTCCCACCTCATACCCACGCTCACTACCCAGCTATTCCAGACAGGGAAACAGTCCACCCGCTGTCTGCAGAGCGCCTCCTGGTAGGCGCAGTGCCACTTCTCTGAGGTTCCTCCATTTGCCGCCTACCCACCACCCCACGGGAGGGGTGATGATGACGATGGTCGCTTCTTTTTTGCCATTGGCTCGCTGGGATCCGTTCTCTTTCCACATCAAGCTGGAGGGTCGGCGTGCTGGCCTCCTTCTGCCGTGCCACACAGCATAATGTTATACAAGCAAAGAATTTTGGCTAAAATCCAAAAAACATTACCCGGAAAAAAAGGCAATCTGTGAGTGATACCCAGTCATGTCTTCTGTGAAGAGACTTGGAAGTCGTTGGACTGTCCGAGCTATGCTCTTTCCCTTGTTTTGCTTTTGATGCCCTGTGTTGCACACCATTCCTTCTGCCACCGCGACAACCTCATCAGATGAAGAAGTTAATGAACAAGATGGCGACTCCAATGTTGAGCAAGATCACCATGACTACCAGAATAGGCGCCGAGCCCTGCAACAGACAGGAGAGGAGAGGTGAGCTCATGGCGTCGGGTGGTGCGCTCCGTTTTGGCCACACTGCCCACGACTTCTCATAGACCAACCAGAAGTTCCAAGAGGGTGGGAGAGGGAAGGGTGACTTAGGGAGTGGCAGGCACGCTGCTCTTCTGAAGATGAATCCCCAGGGCTGAAGGCGAGGAGGAGGCCCCCACTTGTTTCTGCATCTGGAGAGACTGCTCTTGGGGTTCCTGGAGGCTCTGAAATCCTTAGCACCAGCTGTCCCGCTGCCCTTTGGAAAGAAAACCTACTTTTCTTTAAGTAAACATCCACCGCCTGCTTTGTTTTTGCCAGTCATGAGCTGCCTAACTCTGGAGCTGGGATTTGATAGCATCGTGACTGGAATTTCAGCAGAGCCCATGTGGCAGCCACAGCCAGCATCAGATGTGGCCCAACCAGTGTGGCCCCTAAGCTCAGTAGAGGCCTCCAATAGGCCTCTAAATGCGCCTTCCTGTAAGCTGGGCTCACACCTACCCTCTCTGTGCTCGTTGCCAGCTGCCTCTGGCCTTGGTCACTGTCCCTGAGCCCTTCTGCAGCAGCCGTCCCAGTCCTTCAGACCTTTCCTGGTGCCCCAAGTTCCAGGCCCCCACTTAAGCCACTCAGCTCGGGATGAGAGCCCTGTGGCCTGGCCCAGATTGGGTGCTCTGCAGCTGCCACCTCGCTTCATGCCTTTGTCATCTGGTAGCACCAGTGCCGGTCCTTGGGACTCCCTTCTGCAGTGATTCTTGCAGACTGCACCTGGCTATGGGCCGCCCACACCATGCGAGGCTGAGGGTCAGCGCAGCCACCCTGGGCAGACCTCTGCCAGAGCTGCCAGCTAGCTACTTGCCTCTCAAATAAGGGACTGGAAAACAGTCCATCACTTCCTTGAAAGATTAACCAGAGTTACCACATGTAATTCCACCCCTAGGTATATACCCAAGAGAAATGAAGTTATAGATCCACACAAAAATTCACACATGTATATTCATAGCAGCATTATTTGCAACAGCCAGAAAGTGGAAAAAAGCCAAGTGTTCATCGATGGATGACTGGAGATACAAAACATGGTCTATTCATACAATGGTGTATTTTGCCATAAAAAGGCGTGGAGTTGTTTCTCACTTGGGAGAGCATGGTGCTGATAACACCAGAGTCAAGGGTTCGGATCCCTGTACCAGCCAGCTGCCAAAAAAACCACGAAGGAATGGAGTAGATACATGCTGTGATGTGGATAATTGCTGAAAGCATGATGCTGCATGGAAGAGCCAGTCACAAAAGACCACGTGTCATATGAATCCATTCAAATGGAGTGTCCAGAAAAGACATCCATAGAGAACACAGACGAGTGGCGCTGGGGGCAGGGGAATGATGGGAGCCTGATGGCCGTGGAATCCCCTCACCTTCCTCCTGCCTGATACCCTCTGTTCTATGGGTCCTTCTGTCCATCCCCTGTCCCTCCTGGCCGTACCACCAGCCAGGTGACATCGCTGCCCCTGAGACTCAGGCCCTGAAACCAGCTCCCACACTAGTCTTTTCCGGGCACCAGCGCAACCAAGAGTCCTGAAACAACCCTCACGGGGCCACTCAGACCCCTCTGTACCCTCTGCCCTTCAAGGATGGCAGATCCCATGGCCGAGGCCCCCCTCCCCCCCGGCTATGCTGTCCACACCTGCTAGCCCAGTGCTCCTTGTTATTGTCTCCTGAGGCTGCCTGGCCGGTGTCCCACGGCCACGGCCCCTGCTCACACGGGGTCTTGGACACCACCCCCGCCAGGCTATTGACACATGCCCCTTGCCTTTGTGTGGTTTCCTTGAAAAAGAGACTGCTTGACACAGCCCCTGCCAACAGACCTAGTCAAGCACCAAGCTGACGAATGCCACACCAAGTGCTTACCAGTGCCAGGGCTGGGCTGTGGCTTCACACGTGACCTTGACAAGAGTGCATCCAGTCATCTCAGCACAGCAAGACAGACCAAGGCTCGGAAACATCCTCAGGTCTCAAAACCACCAAGACTGGAAGCTGGGCCTGCCTGGCTCCCAAGTCCACAAACTGCCCACTGGGCTCTGCCTCCCAGGTGTGGGGCACCCCACTCTGCTGACCAGCCACATGCCCTTCAGCTCTTACCAGCACCATCCCTCCCATGCACTGGGGGCTGGTTCCCTCCCGCCCAGGAAACACAGTCCCCCTGGGGACTCAGCCCAGTCCTTCCCGGGCCTGGGAGCACCTTCAGCCTCCCAGCAGCCCCAGGCCCGTGGTCATTGGAGGAGCAGGTGGGAACGAGGGATGCGGCAGCACCAGTGGTGCCTGTTGACTGTGCCAGAGACCACTCGTAAAAGTCTCCTCAGGATCACAGTGGACAATCCCAGGGGCTCCACTCAGCAAGACAAGCAAGCTGGCCCCAAACCCCATCCTGGCCACCTCTAATCCCAGTATGACCTTGGGGGCCGTGATGTCTGGGCTGAACCAGCCCTTCCTGGGAGCAGAGACAGGGCCGCAGCGGCAGGGGTGGACAGGACCAACCCTGCAGTGCCAACCCCAGGGTGGAGCCCACCAGCCCATTTGAGGAGATGAGCCCGGCATTTCTCAGCCTGAGGGTTGGGGCCACGTGAGATCAGCCCTGACTGACCAGTATGTCCGAGCCAGAGCAGCAGGTGGGGGGTTGGGGGCACCGCAGTGGGGGCTGCGGGTGGAGCTGCTCCGGGCCTGGAGCCTGCTTGTGTAAGAGCACAGCCTGCCTGGCCGGGGCCCCTCCCATCCCCCCGGCCTTATGCATTTCACACACATCGCCCCTCCCCACCCACCACCACAGTGACCCCACCATCTGGCTCCATGGGTCCCTGAGCTTTGCTCCCTGTAGCCGTCACCAGCCATGGCAGAGTTCAGAGCAAAGGGGTCCAGATCACACCATCATTTCACGGAAGAGGAACCTGAGGCCTGGGAACATCCAAGGACTCAGCCAGGGCCATGGGGTTCATCCGCTGGCAGAGCCGGAGGTAGGACCCAGGTGACCCACACCCAAGGTGGCTTCCCCCTGAATCGCCAGGACCTGCTTGGGCCCACCCGTGGCCAGCGGATCCCAGAAACTTTGGCCTGTTTTTTCCCCTCTGCCCCCTACCCCAGCCCTCACAGACCCAGCAGGCAGCACAGCTCCCAAGGCATGGGGCCAGAGGAAGAGAAGGAGACGTGCTTGCCAGCAGGATGTGTGGATGAGCCTTGCACAAGCCCCACACCGGCTGACCCCAGGGTGACACTGGAGTCTCGTCCCCCTTGGCCTTGGTTGGCTTCCTCACAGGGTGGGGCCCAGACGTGATCTCGGGGCTTGACGAGGGTCCCAGATCATCAGCCCTCGGGCGAGGACAGAGCTAGAAACCACAGCTCCCTGGCCCTCCCCAGAACGACCCCACACTCTAGAAACTGGCTTGGAGCTCGTCCCCTGCTTCACATGGGCCCAAGGGAGCTCGGGTTTAAAGCACCCAAAGTGCCAACATGTTTAATCGGACTAAATATAGAGCCTGCTCCCGCATCTCCCACCCATGCCCATCACTCCCTGCTCCTGAAATGACCGCGTGCAGCCTATATCACAATGGGAGCACAGCTGGGGGGGCGGAGGGGGCTGCTTTCTGTGGGTATTTGCAGGGGGAGGGCATTTTAGGAACCAACCAGCCAGCAAGACACAGATGTTCACAGTGGTTTGAAGTTCAGGCAGGCACAAACAGGTCTTGGAGGCCAGTGGGCCACCCAAGGACACTGACCCCTGCTGCAGCCTCAGTGACAAACTTACATCCCAATATGCCAGGCTTGTGGGTGATGCCAGCTCACCACGAGCCATTCTCTGCTCTGAGTGCATCCCCCTCGTCCTCCACAGCCTGTGGGACAGTCGCCTTTATTTCCTGCTTTACAAATGAAGCCACAATGTCAGGGCACTGCCCAGCTCCGCAGGGGCCCACGTGCTGCTGTCTCACTGGCCCTTCACTCTCACTCGTCTGGTCAGGGGAACCGGGCACTGCTGGGCACAGGAGTGGAATCCACAGGGTGAGGGGGCCTGAGATGTCCTCAGCCCTGCACCCTCACTTTAGCCGGGGGGGCTGTTCTTCCTCCAAACTGCCTGCCATGGGGAGCAATGAATTTGGGGTGGGGGTGTCTGGGCGAGGTTAAGGGTGAGCCTCACACAGGGTCCTCTTGTGTGAGTGAGCCTCAGCACCCCTGGGATGTGATAAACCGGAGGTGAGGCCCAGGAATCTGCATTTCTAAAAATCTCCCAGGAAATGACTGCACTTTTAGAACCACGGCTGCCATAGAAAAGAAGGCCATGGTGTCTCCCTAGACAACTGCTGTGACTCTACTGCAGAGTCTCATCCAGGGAGCGGGACACACATCGTCTCAGGCAGTGGTTGGAGCCAGCACCTGGCCTGGTGTCTAGCACATAAAAGGTGTTCGAAACACAGAGGTGTTGCCTGGACAAAGAGGATCCTGACTCCCAGCCCAGGGCTTGCCTGGGCCCCAACCCCTGAGCCCTCTGTTTCTGTTCCCCTAGGCTCCTCTCCAGGACACGGACACTTGGAGGTGTGGGCTACTGACCCGGAGTGGCGAGTCCTCCTGAGCAGCTGGGGTTTGAACAAGTCAGGGGAAGGCTGGGAGAGGACAGAGCACCATGCTGCCTGGTTTCTTTTGGGGGGCTTCAAGACCCCCCAAGTGCTTTCTAAAAGGACTTGCCTGCGAGTAGCCGCTCAGGAACCTATCTAAAGGAAATATGACACATTCCCCATTGGCTTCGTGTGGGGCAGGGTCCAAGCTTGCCATGGGAATATGTCCTCCACTGAGAGCTGCCCCTCCTGCACCCCACCTGTGGAGAGGGGCAGGGGAGACACCGGAATCCCCGGGAGACACGACCCAGGGTTCTCGCCTCCAGGGACTGGCCCTACGGTGCCCACTCACCGCACTGGACTTGAGTTCATCCCCGTTCTCCTCGTCGGACTCTAGTGCAACAGGCAGGGACTTCTGGGGCGGGGAGAAGGTCAGGTCCCAGCGCAGCAGCCGGGGCTCGGCTCGATCCCCCAGCCGCAGGCTGTCCAGTTTCTGCACTGTGGGCTCTGTGCAGGAGGCTGGCCGGAAGTTCTCCTTATTCTGGGACTTTGACCTCAGTCTCTGCACCCCAAAGCCCCGGTCCTCGGGACGGTGGTCCTCCCCCAAGCCCCGGCAGGCACCCCCCTTGCCGTAGCGCCTCTTCTGGGGCTGCGGCTCAGGCGCGTAGGCGTCCATCCTCAGCAGGGGCTTCATCTCCAGCCTGTAGTTGCTCAGCCGCTCCTCGTCCGGCTCCAGCAGCCTGGTGCTCCCGCAGCTGTGGTTGCTGGGCCGGTGATGGGAAGTCCACGAGAACACGGTGGGGGACTCCGTCCGCCGCTCCCGGGGCCTGGGGTTCCCGGGCTGCTTGTGGCCCGAGCCCCGGGAGCGGAAGTCCTCTGCGGGCTGACCGCTGCGGAGGGCGCCGCTGCGGACGCCCCTGGAGCCCCCAGCCTTCTCCTCGCCCCAGCTGTTGCGGGCATAGTCCCCTCCCCGGCCCTCCAGGAGCATCTGGATGTCCCCGCCCCGCTCCTCATCCACTGAGACCTGCCGGGAGAAGTGGGCGACCTTGTTCCTGGAGGCGGGGACAGGGGGTGGGGTGGTCGTGGGGCTGGCGGGGAAGCTCTGCAGGGGGCTGTCGTCAGGGGTCAGGTCGGAAGGGGTGGTGCCTTTGCGGTACAGCTCTGGGCTCTCCTGCTGCAGGGGTGTCCCGGTGGAGAGCACCTCGATGTCGTCACAGGAAATCTGGTGTTTCGGCCGCTGGTACTCGAGCCCTTTGTGAGGGGGAGACAAGAAGCACACAGAGGACAGGGTGACCCGGACGCTCTGGAGCGAGACCGCACCAACACCCAGACAGGGTGCTCCCCACTCACCAAAGGGATACAGGCGAAGGAAGGTGGGGGCTGCTAACTGGTTCCCAGCGCCCCCCATTGGATGCCCCAGCCTCCACCCTAGACTGCAGGGGCCGAGGCTTGGAGAGCCGCGTGCATGCTGGCCTGCCCATGCCATGCAGTCTCAGGGCTCCTCCCCTGACCTGTCCCTCCCGAGGATGAGAGGAAGCATCTCATGCTAGCTGCTCCCCTGTGGGTCCTGCAGCCTGGGGAGACTAAGCAGTATCCAAGCAGCGTCACCAACTGCACCAGCTGCCCAGGAATACCTGGGTCAGGTGCTGGGACAGCCTGTTGAAAGAGAGCCTGGACTGCCTTCTCCTGGGCATCAGGGCCGGCATGACAGCTCAGGAATGGGCTCCCTCCCTGACTTGGGACAGCCGCCAGGGCTGGGCCCCCCTCCTGTGCAGGTGGTTGAGAAGCTCCTGGTCTCCAAAGATCTCAGAGGCAGGGAGCCCCGGCAAGTGGGGGCAACCTCAGGGCCCTGGGAGGGGCAGCTCTGCGGCCAGCAGGCAGTACCCTGCCTGGAGGTAGCTCAGTGCAATGGACGGGGAGGCGTGGCAGAGCAGGACCAGCCACTGAGACCTCTCTGGGACTCCATGAGGCCCCAGCAAAAGGGAACACCCCCCCCAAAATGACAGATTGTGTCTCCTGTCAACACGGGGAAACAGGAACCAGGCTAGATTTTATTCATTTTGTAAAAATAGGAGAATGTGGCATTTCTTATCCCTGCCTAACACCACAAAGTCCTAGTCTCAGCCCCAGGACAGCAGGGTCCCGCCACTGGCACCCTGTCCTGCAGAAAGTCCCAGGCCCTCAAGCCATCTTCTCCCTGGGTTACTGAGGCTGCCCCCTCTTGGAAACCACCAGGACACCAACAGCCGCAGCCACTCTGCAGCCTTGGATGCAACGTTCTCACAGCTCCCTCCCCAGCCTCTGGCTTCTGGGCAAAAGAAGGTCTGTCTGCCTGCCCCTAGCTGGCCCCTCTGTTTACAGAGAGACGTCCACCGTGCAGAGCCGTTTCTGCTCTCATCTCTGGTGGCTGTAAGATGCAGCATGGACCAGGACAGGGCTGCGGCCCTGACCCAGGGTGCAGTTGTATGGCTCCAGGTGAGTGATCAGCCCCCTGTGGATCTGCACCCATCTGCCACATGGGTATGGGGCTGGGCTACCTTGAGGCCTCACTCAGTGTGGCTTCTCGGTGGTCACACAGAGTGGGAACAGTCCAGAGGGGTACGCATGGAACTGCACTGAGACCTGCACGCCCAACCCCCAGTCCTGGGCCCCTCCCATTACACTGTCCTCCCGGGGTCCTATGTGGGAAGGGGGTCCTGGCCCCGTCAGAGAGCCCCATGACCTTGCCACTGCCCCCTTGGTTGGGACTAGACTTCCCAGGGGCCAGCATCTTCCAAGGGACCATCTGTGGTGGTCCCGGCCTTCCCATCTGCCTGCTGACAACACTGGGGTCAGGCCTGGCCAGACCCACAGACCCGCACCCTGGAGGGGGCCTGGCCTCCTACACAGCCCCAGCCCCTTGACCACCAGCAGCACCACGCCAGGAGTGCATGCGTTCTCAGCTGGAGTTAGCCCCAGAGCACACGACGCTCTTGCAAGCCTCACTGTGAAGATGCAAACAGAGCTTGGAGTGCATGTGGCTCAATTCCAGTGCCTTCCTCCTATCTCTGTCCTGGATGTGTGGTGGGGGGATATCAGCAGTAGTGACCCAGCCCTGGACACCGCAGGGCTGGGCTGAAACCAGGTTCTGTTTTGGTCCCACCACTAAATAGCCACGTTGCCTTAGGCAAAGTCTCAGCCGTCCCAAGCTCTCAGACCCAGAGCCCTCCTGGCAGCATCGGCGGAGAGGCTGGAGGTGGGCGGTCCTTCCCTGTCTGGGACACTTTGGTAACTTGCCTCTCGAAGCAGGTGCAGCATGGGCTTTGCGGTCAGGCCTTGTTTTAAATCTTGATCCTGCCACATTCTGCCAGCGACCTGGCACTATCCACTCCCCATTTTGGAGCCTCAGTTTTGTTATCTGTCAGAAGGGGACAACAGCTGCTGGCCATGAGGGCACTGCGTGATGGGCAATACCAGGCCCGTGTTGCACCTCCCCCACGCGGCCAAGCCGTCTCCGATGTGGGGGGACCAGGAAATGCCCATATGTCAGGAAGACAAATCCCAGAACAAACTTAACACCACCCCAGCGCTAGTGAAACGCGTGATCTAAATTCTCCCTCCAGGAGGAGAGCTGCAGAGGAAGGGCTCCTGAGACACGTCTTCCACGGGAGGCAGGAGTGAACCAGGATCCGGGCACAACGGGGGAGGCAGACGTGCTCCTGAGCCATCCCATGAGGCTACGGCTCCTTTCTGCCCCCTGTGGGCACTGGGTCTCCATCACAGCAGCCCCCACAGGGACAGGAACTCAAGGAGGAGGCTTCTGCAGGACGCCCAGCCTTTGGCCGGAAGATGGCCTTTGCCCTCCATGCCAGCGCTGCGAGGACTGCGCGGTGTCCTGGGGCTGCTGCAACAGCAGGAGTTTCTTCTCCCATGGTCTGCAGGTCTGAGGTCAGGTGTGGCCAGGCCGCATTCCTTCTGGGGTCTCTGAGGGGGAGTCTGCTCCAGGGCTCTCTCCGGCTGTGGGTGGCCTCCGGTGACCCTTGACTTGTGGCCACATTGCTGCAACCTCTGCCACTGTCTTCTCTTCTGTGTCTCTGTCCTCTCCTCTTCTGTCTCTTCTAAGAACACATGTCACTGAATTTAGGGCTCATTGTAATCCAGGACAACTTCCTCTGGAGATCCATACCTCCACTCCACCTGCACAGACCCTTTTTCCAAATAAGATCACATTCGGAGCTTTCAGAGGATGGGTCTCTTGGGGGCCACTGTTCACACACTACGGAGGCTTAGACATGATCGAGTCCCCTTCCGTTACAGATAAGGAAACTGAGGCTCTGGGAGGAGATAAAGCAGCCCCGAGCAGTGGAATCAATTAGTGGCATGTGGGGCTGGGAGACAGCCCGCGAGGACCTTGCTGTTGGCACCTCTCCTCCTTGCCCTCCACCACCACCATGTCAGGCTGTCAGGTCACAGCCTCCCAACTTCAGAAGGAAACACGTCACTGCCCACAACCCCTCCCCTAGAGGGAAGAACGAGGTTCCCAAATGTGGCAGGGGCTTCCAGCTCCTTCCAAACACACAGCAGGGCTGTGCCATCTGATGCGTCAGCCAGGGGTCATGCGTGGCTGTTCACACTTAACTGTAGGTAAGAGTGAACAAAGCTAAAGACTCGGTTCCATGGTCACACTTGCTGCAGCTCACACCAGCTTGTGGCTGCTGCATTGGACTGAGCAGATAGAATATTTCCGTCATCACAGAAAATTCTGGAATAACACTAGGGATGAGCAGGGAGAGGTGGCACACACTGAGCAGGTGGACATCCATCACGGTGGACAGCAGGGAGTGATACGGACACACAGGGACATGCAGCTATGGAAACAGGGAGTGTGTGACTTGAGAGGCATGTGCCTGGACATGCGCCATCTGGAGGGGAAGCAGGTGCGAGGCGAGGTGGCGGCTTCCGTGGTGGAATCTGGCCGAGCTCAGCCCAGCCCCAGGCAGCACGCAGGCTGCATCCAAGCCCAGACCTCCCAGCACCCGCCCGCGAAGCTGGCATGGGCCTGGCGGGACTCACCGTTTTCCCTGTGCTGGAAGGAAGGTGAGAACTCTTTGGCAGTGATCCTGGCGATCCGTGCTTCCTCCTGGGCCTTCTGTGCTGCCGTGAGGGCCGCCTCGGCCTTGGCCCGCGAGTGGGAGGTCCTGGGGGAGACAGGGAGGGTGGAGAGGGGTGACAGAAGCTAGGCGGGGCTGGGGGTATGGGGGTTGAGGCTCGTGCCAGCCCCTCGGCTGGGGGCCAGGCTGGGAGCCTGCCAGGTGCCCTGCATTTGCCATCCGAGCTCCGGGCCAACCAGCCAGCCCCAGTGCGTGGGACAGCTCAGGAATGGGTGTGTTCTTATCATCAGTAAACATCCTACCACACGGAGCACAAGAAGCCAAACCGGGAGATACCAGGCCCTGGGGTGGACATGATGATGGCCACCAAGCATGTCCGTGCTTCCTGATGCTGCCCCGGCACTTGCAGCAGTACCCCCTCCCACCCAATAACCCAGCAACCCTGACTTAGGGCCCCAGTGTCAGGGCGGGTGGGTGGGGGGTTCCCCGCACCCGCTGAGAAACAACACCAGCCCTGCATGTGGCATGGACTGCCCAGTGCGGCCGAGGGCAGCTGGCATGGTGCGCCTCTGGCTTCCACTCAAGCTGCATCAGTCCCAGGCTGAATCCCACTGAGCCTCGCCCTCCTTCTGTAAAGGAGGAGCTGGAAGGAATGCTGGAGGCAGAGCAGCGCCAGGACCCTGCGCCTCCTGTGTGAGCTTTTGCATCTCTTCCTACCTGGCGTGCTAGCTCGGGGGGGGGGGGGGCTGCAAGGGGCCATGGGCACCACTTCCCCAAGACTGGGGAAACTGAGGCATGATGACCAGTCTGCCAAGAGAGGGCAGACTCTTGCTGAGAGGTCTCCTGCTCAAGGTTCCTGGCTCAGTCCTTTCAGGCTGCTATAACGAAATGGGCTTATAAACAACTGAAACCTGTTTTTCACAGCTCTGGACACTGGAAGTCCTAGATCAAGGCACTGTCAGACTCGGTGCCTGGGGAGGAAGCACTTTCTGGCTCACAGACAGTGACTTCTCGCTGTGTCCTCATGTGGAAGGAGCGAGGGGTCTCCTTTATAAGGCACTAATCCCATTCTTGAGGGCTCCACCCTCACAACTTGATCACCTCCCAAAGGCCCCCACCTCCTAATACCATCACCTTGGGGTCAGGTTTCAACACGTGAATTTGGGGGGACACTGCCATCCTTCTAAGCAGCCTGATCTTCCCATCTCCACAACACCTATTCCTTGAGGTCCGTGGGCTAAACCGGGAAACCCCCGCACCGCTTATGAAAAACTAGGTTTTCTTTTTCAAAATTCTACTGTGCTAACTAGGAACAATTTTACTAGAAAATAATCCTATGACATTTACACACATGTAGTAATATAAATCACAGCCATGAACATGTGTGCAGGAAATGAAGACAGCTGGGAGATGCCCCTTCAACAGCTCCACGCTTTCCTCTGATGTTCGTTCCCAGACGTCCCTATATCTTGTCACATGAGGCAGCGCCTGGGTGCAGGCCACCCTGAAGGTTGAAGAAAAGCGTTATGCACAGAAGTTCAGCATAGAGAAAATCCTATCCTGCAGATAGTTTTGCTTCCCAGAAATTGGGAAAAGACGACCGTCCAGCGAGGTCCCCAGGCGGTTCCTGCAGCGGCGGGAACAGTGTGCTGGCTCAGGGCCTCTGCCTCCTGCTTCCCTGAGAAGCAAGGCCAGCCTCCAGAAGTCCCGGGGGCCACTTCTCCCACATCCTGCTCAGTCTGTCCTCTCCCGAGGCCTGGGTGAGCAGCCCTTGTAGGCCATGCGAGCAGCATGACACCCCAACACAGTGACCTGGGGTGCCCTGTCTTGTAGGGGCTCTGATCGTGGGGCCTTTGGGTGGGTCCTGCATTCCCCAAAACTGCTCAAAATCCTCTGCACAATCCCCCACCCTCCCAAGCAGAGGGTCCGTGGCCTTCATCAGGTTCTATAGGGGTCTGAGATGCTGAGAAACCTAAAGCTGCTGTCAGAAAGCAGCTGGCCCGAGGGAGACACGGAGGCTGTGCTGGAGCGCCCCTGGGGAAGACGGAGCACTGGGCCCAGCAGTGCCCAGGTGAGCCGGTCTGAAGAGGAGGGGGAGCCACGGTCCAGGCGCAGCCTCACCTCCCACCCCAGGACTCGCGGCGGGCCGGAGCTCAGCTCTGCCACAGTGATGTGGCTTCTCTCCAGAACAATCCACGGTTGTTGTTTTTTTTGTAATAATAGTTTTATTAAGATATAACTCACATACCACACATTCACCCACTTAAAGCACACAGTTCCGTGGCATTTAGTTTACTCACGGTTGGGCTACCATCACCAGTATCAATTCAGAACATCCTCTCTACCTGAAAAGAACCCTGTATGTAGTAGCCCTCATCCCTTGCCCCCCTGCCTCCATTTCCCTAACTCTTCCCCACCCCCACCCCAGCCCGAGGCACCCACCAGGCTGCTGCCCATCCCAATAAATTTGCCTGTTCTGGATATTTCATGCCTGGCTGATTTTTTTTTAAGGTTTTCTTTTTCCCTCTTTTTTTTTTTTTTTTCGTGACCGGCGCTCAGCCAGGGAGTGCACCAATCATTCTTATATAGGATCCGAACCCGCGGCGGGAGCGTCGCCGCTACCGAGTGCGCCACGGGCTCGGCCCTCTTTTTTTTTTTTATTTAGGTGCAATTCACATAACATAAAATGAACCAATTTTTAAAAAAAGAAAAAAGGAAAAATAAGTACAAAAAATAGAAAAATAAAGTGTGGCATTTATTGCATCAATAGTGTTGTGTTCCAGAACATTTCCATCACCCCAAAAGGAGACTGCATCCCCACTAGCTGTCACCCCAACTCTCACATACACCCTGGCCCCATGGGGTTTTGAGCAACAGTTCTTTGTGGACACAATACCTCTACCGTCACGGGATCTAACCGCACTCGGCCACCATGTGAAATGCCGCGGGGCCTCAGAGGCTGGGCGGGTCCGGGCCACATGGCTGCTCAGCCACGGGCCACAGCACCTCAGCTCCTGGATTCTGTTCTGTGAACCTCCTGCCACCCTGTGTATTGCCCACTGCCAGGACGATCCATCGGTGCACAAACCTCAAAGCTGCCCAGATAGAGCATCTCCAGAGACCTCTGTCTGGGCAGTGGCCCCAGGACAGCAGCATTCACCTGCAAAGCCCCTGAGTGCCCTCATCCACCAGGTCCGAGATGGGCTGCCCTGCGGGCTGCACAGTGCTCACGTTGCAGATGACCCAGTGCCCAAAAGAAGGTGCCACGAGAGCAGAGGCTTCAGGGATGGGCTGGGGGGTTCAGAAAGGCCCAGGATGGGGTACATGCCGGCAGAGCAGGGCCACGCCCTCTCACCCGTTAGTGACACTGGTCATGGGTGTTTCTGTACCAATTTTTCCTGCCTTCTAAGAAGGAGCAGAGGCAGCTGACAAATGAACCAACAGGATGATTCAGTGTCATGAGGGAATGAGGAAAATGGACAGAGAAGCTGGGGTGAGATCGACACCTGGCGCATGCACCAGAGGGCCAGGGACACAGAGCAGAAGCAGGCACTGAGCTCCCTGGGGGCCAAGGCAAGCAGGGAAACATCACACATGCGCACTTCAGAAAAAATCAGACCCATGGCGCAGGAGATGGCTGGCCAGCCCCAGCCCTGGACCTGGAGGAAGTTCCACTGGTGGCCTCTCAGTTTTCCTTGGGAGATGTTTGTGAGGACCTTGATGCAGGCCACTGGGGCAATGCAAATGACATTCAGTGCAAACAACGAGATCGGACCCAGTGTGGTTCCACGGAGGTTCTTTCTCACTGTTGAGTTTGGACAGCTTGGGGTGGGCAGAGTCCGAGCTCATCTTCCCTGAGAATAACCTGGGAAGAACAATCTCTGCTGCCGGGTCAAGGCAAGTCTCGACGTACCTAACAGTCACCACTGTTGACGATGACAACTGCAGGCCAACCAGGGCTCCACACAGAAGAGGGGAACTGACCACCCCATGGAGATGCATGGCCCAATGGAGGGGCAGGAGGAGGGGCTGCCAGGCTGCAGGGGACTAGGGAGCTAGGGATGGTTGTTGAGGAGCAGTGGGTAGAGCTCTCTAAGAGGGGCGCCCAAGTCCACAGCCAAGGGTATTACCCTGGATTGGACAAGGCTGCCCACAGGAGGAAGTTATAAGGAAACAACGGTAGGGGAGATTTTGTATTTTCTAAATTAGTGACTTTGCAGATTCCTTGTTTAGAGAAATAGTAGGAATGTTTGTTACATGAGTGTCAGCCTAGCAAAGCACAGCTCACATTTTCTCTGCTCACAAACATCTCTGTAAAGCACTCCTGCACACGCATGTCCTGACAGTATATGTATAAACACACGTGTGCCATCCCCTTGGGGTCCCCTCTGTCCCTGCGGGACACGTGGCCTGGCTACTATAACCTCTCTTGGGAGGGATTCAGTCCATCTGCCATCAAGGTGGATGCTTTTAGGGCACATGCTTCCATTTTTGTCCTGATCCCATGGGGAGTGAAAACAAAAGCCCCCTCCCCACCTGGCTGCCTTCGCTATGGCCCGAATGGAACAGGCCGGGGGGGGGGGCAGATCGCGAGTGGCCGTGCTCCCCTCTGGACAGCACGTACTGGGTCAACATTCACATGGGCACCTCAATGGCTGACCTTGAGCCTGGATACCCTGCTGCAATCCTCCCAGTTCTAGGGGTGGGGCTGTGGCTGGGCTGTCCCACTCCTCAAGACCCTGTGGACAGAACCCCCACCCTGGTAACACCTTCTGGAACTGTCATCACAGCGTGGATCCAACTCTCCTGCAATGGGCAATTTTTCGTGAACATCCCCCCCACTACTGTAAGCTCCTGGAGTGGATGGGGTTTTGCCCCTCCCAGGCCTCCTCAGACCCTAACCACAGTGGGTCCCCCCATGCAGCACAAGGGAACCAACAGGAAACCCCACTGAAGGGGCCACTAACTGGTTCCCAGGTCTTTGCTTAGTAAAAAAGGCACCAACATTAATTCACCAACATCATACGTGTATTTACATAGATACATTCACACATACATAAAAAGAATATGCTGTGCCAACCCCAGAATAAAATAAATCGAGAGAAATGCATCTAATATAGAGGAAAACTCCGCAACACGTCATAAAAGTTAATTTGAAGTGAGACTTCCAGGACCTGGCCAGGAGCTCAGTTCTTGACAGGTAACAGCTCTAGCCGCCACGCCGGAATCCCGCCTGCAGAGGGTCTGGCTGTGGTGACACAGGTGGGGACTATACCTGTGCTCACATGCAATTACACGTGGTGGTCATTCTTGCCCGGCTGGCCCCACACGCGTGGTTGCCACGACCAGCTCAGCAACCCAGACAGGAGGAGGCAGAAAGAAGCCCAGATTCCTGGGCTCACTCCCGTGTGAGGAGGGGAGTGGATGGCAACAGCAGGTGCCAAGCATCCCCCACCCAGCTGTCTGCTGTGGACATGCAGCCGTGGGGGCTGGGGAAGGACACAGCCACACCACACCCGGCGTAGGGTGGGTGAGCATGGGGCAGTTCCACCTGCACTGGATAGAATGTGTCCCCCCAGAATGAACATCCATCTGGAACTTGAGATGTGACCTTATTTGGAAATCAGGTCTTTTGATGGGGTCCTACATCCCCCCCCAAAGAGTGTCTGATTCCACAGGTCTGGGGTGGGCCCCAGAATCTGCCTTTCTAACACTCCTGGGGGAGGACTGGGGTCCGGGGACCTCACTTTGAGAACCGCAGCACTAGAGTGGAAACTCCAGGACTCCAGCCTCTGACCACACCTGCTCCCGCTTCTGCCCCCTCTCCTGCTGAACGACTGTTCTGCTTGCAGCCAACCTCATGTCCTGGATGTCACCCATGCTGTCCCCTCTGCACTGATCCGTGCCCTTGTGAACTGAGTCAACTGCATGCCCTGCACACAATTTCCCTACTGACCCCTGACCTGAGGGCCCTCCCTCTGCCCTGCCTGCGCCGCCCTGGGCCCCCACCCCAGCCTCCCTGCCTGGGAGAAGGGGGAACACGTGACCCATCACAGGCAGCCCTGCTGGGGCTCCCCAGCCCACAGACCCTCCCAGCCCAGCTTGGAACTTGATGTTACCAAGCTGACCACTCCTGTCTCTCTACTTGAAGACGTGGGTCTGAGACCCTCCATCCCAGGTCCTCACAGAATGCAGTGCTGGGCACTGAGCTGCTCCCCTCGCTGGAAACCAAAGGGCCAAAATGAGCCGAGGGGTTCTACTGGGAGATCCCCCCTTCCTGTCCATTCATGTCTCCATTCCACGTTTGCTGAGCACCTGTTGTGTGCTGGCTGGGGACCGTGGGATGCTGGGAACTGACCTGGACATTTTTTTCCTTAAATTTATTTATTTATTAACATTACTGTTGTTTTTACATTCTATGATGCTGTTGTGGAGCAGCTGGGGGGAGGGGGAGAGATGAAGGGAGAAGGAAATAGGGTGGGAGAAGGAAGAAGGAGGAGGGGTGGGATTGAGGCTGTGGCACCCCCTCATTCCTGCATGGGAGACTGGGGGGCTTCCAGCAGTGGATTGGTCATTGCTGGGCTGGGTGCAGATGTCAGGGGGATGTGGCTGAAGCCCTTGCCTCCCCTCTCCCCACTGCCCTGGCTCAGGAGAGCCCAGGGTGCTTCCTGTGGCAGCTCATTGGTCGTCACTGGCTGCTTGCAGGTGTCGGGGACCATGGCTGAGGCCCCCAGCCCAACCCCCTCTCTGGCTTGGTAGCCCAGGGGACTTATGGTCCTTCTAGGTGTTATAAGTGTTCTTTGGTGATGTGAGAGCTTTGCTAGTTAATATCAAACTTTGTCTCTTGACCTGGACATTCTTGAGGGGGAAGGCTTGTGCTGGCTGGACACAGGTCTCCAGGAGGGGCCCCATCCTGGAGGGCCGTCCCTGGATTGAGGAAGCCAGAGGAACAGGCAGCCTCAGAGCAGTGAGAGGGGCTTTACTGTGGGGGAGCACAGAGGAGGAGCCGCCACCCCGACTATGAAGTCACGGAGGGCTTCCTGAAAGAGAAAGCATCCAAACTGAGCTGAGACGGGGAGCAAAGAGGCCAACAGGAGGCTCCCACCGAGGCCTGGAATCTCTGCTCACCCTCCCAGTGGGAGGACGCCCTTGCCTGGGGCCAGGGGCTAGGGGCTGTCATGTCTAATGTGGCACCTAGCACTGGCTATGTTCCACACCCACAACAACCTGGAAGTAGGTGCAGTAGTATCCCTCCTCTTTGACAAATGAGAAAACCGAGGCAGAGACGCAGCCCTGGCCACCCAGGTGGTCCCCAGCCCCATACAGGTCTCAGAGCTGAGGGGCAGAAGTTCTGGCCCTGCCGGTTTCCGAGCTTTGGGTGTCTCGGGGTCAGCTCAGTGCAGGCTGGACCCTCCCATCTAGAGGCCCACCAGCCAACCGAGCTGCTGGGTTAGGATTTCTTCTGCCAACCTTTTATCACCAGACAGCAGGACAGCTGGCACGGGCCCTCAGGAGACAGAACGTCCACATCCGGGTGACAGACAGCCTGATGTCTCCACAGGCCCTTTCAGACTGAGATGCGGCCAGGTGGATCCTGGGCCTGAGCCCCCACCCTCAGTCGCAGGGACCCCAGGGCAGCTCAGAGAACCTGCGTCCCTGACGGATCCTCTGCCACCTTGGCAGTCACAGGCAGTCACAGGCAAGACTTCTCCCGAGGTCCTGGTGGGAGCAAAGCAGGTCCTTCCCATCCATTGGCAGCTGGCCCATGAGGCTTGGCCTGTCTGGGACATGAGGGTCCTAGTCTCCTGAGGTTGCCGTGACAAAGCCCCACAAACTGGGCGGCCTGACAACAAATCTGTCCTGCACAGTTCTGGAAGCCAAAAATTCAAAACTGGCACATCAGCAGGGCTGCACTCCCCTGAAGGCTCCAGGGGAGGGTCCTTCCTGCCTCCTCCAGCTCCTGGTGGCTCTGGACATCCTTGGCTTGTGGCCGCATCACTCCAGTCTCTGCCCCGTCTTCACGTGGCTTCTCCTCTGTCTCTTCTCCCCTTCTCTTCCCTTCTCAGGACACCTGTCACTGGATTCAGGGCCTGCCCGGATGACCTCGTCTTGAGATCCTGAACTTAATTTCACCCGCGAGACCCTTTTCCCAAATAACATCACATTCACAGGTCCTAGGTGGACGTGGCTTTTGGGGGCCACCATTCAGCTGAGTCCAGGGTGGACACCAGGCTTGCTGCTGCTGGGCTGGGGAAGCTGGGGCAGTGAGGGGAGGGGAAGCAGGGCTGGGGAGGACCTCAGCTGGCCGTGCTTCTGACTGTCCTGTCTCCAGTGGCCCTTGTTTCTTACTCTCCCATTTCCTGGGGCGCCTCCTATGCTAGGGGTGCCCACTCTGTTTTAGTCCATTTTGTGTTGCTATAACAGAAATACCTGAGACTGGGTAATTTATAAGGAAAAGAGGTTTATTTGGCTTATGATTCTGGGACAGCTGCATCTGGCATGGACCTCAGGCTGCTTCTACTTGTGGTGGAAAGTGGCAGGCAGCTGGCAGGTACAAGCAGATCACATGGCGAGAGGAAGCAAGAGAGAGAGAGAGGAGGTGCCAGGGTCTTTTAAACAACAAGCTCTTGCAGGAAGTAATAGGGCGAGAACTCACTCACTACCCCTCCTCCCCCAGAGAGAGCATTAATCCACTCATGAGGGATCCACCCCCATGACTCAATCAGTTTCCAACACTACCACATTGGAGATCAAATTTCCACATGAGTTTTGGAGGGGACAACACATCCAAACTCCATCACACTCCAACCACAGCTTGAATGCCCACTGCAGGAGCTCCAAAACCATTGCACCGTGTGGCTCCATCCTTCCAGCACCATGATGTGGAAGCAGAATTAACATTGTCATCCCCATTTTCCAGGTGAGGAAACAAGCTCAGAGAGGTTCATTTGGCCCCAGTCTCAGGGACAGTGCAGGCCACAGCCTCCACAAGCAACATCTCTCTCGGGCCGCGGCCTCCCCTGCTACCTGCCGTCTGGTCTGCTCAGCAGAAGCAGCCGGCAAAGTCGGTCCTCCCAATGAGATGTCCACTGTTCACGTTCCTGATGTGTCTGGCTGGGCCCCTAGAGCTCCACCCATGCCATACTACTTAGTCCTTCCAACAGCCGTATACAGAAAGCACCATCATCCTCGTCATACAGAGGAAAAGACTGAGGGTCGACCAGGCTGAGCAACTTGCCCGAGGCCATCTGGTGTGTTGGGGGCTGTGTGCCCCTAGGATGACGCTTGCCCCACAGGATCTCACCAGCTCCTCTCCCAGCAACAAACCAGCAACAAGGGCAGATCCCTCACACCCACTTGGAGGCATCGAGCCTGGTAAGGGGTGGGGAGGTGGATCCCTGCGGGGTTTGGCCGACAGGTGCTAGCCAGTGTCGGCAGGAAGCACGGGGTCGATCCCAAGGCTGCTGGACCCAGGGCTGTGAAGTGGGACAACAGGGAGTTGATCAATATGGACTCGCTCTCCCCGAGCAAGATATGAGATCTGTCACCCTGGTGAGAACTTCACAAGGCAGTCAGTGCTAACTGACAGCCAGGATGGCTCTTGGAAGCTCAGAGAAGGGACGGCCACGGCAAGTGTCATGACCCTGCGCAGACACTGCAGAAGGGTGTCGAAGACCTCGGGGGTGGGCAGCTGGAGCGGAGGTGCCACAGAGGCTGGAGAGCCCACCAGCCGACACAACATGGAACAGGTGACAGGGAGGCCCAGGTGACAGCAGTAGACCAAGGCAGCTTAGCAAAGCCGTCCTCCCCAGGCCAGGGCTGGCGGGAGGAGACAGTGCTCCAAACTGGTCTCCCTGATGGCAACAGGGATGGAAGGAGCCTATAGGAGAGGCCAGGTGGTGGCACTTAACGGTAAGAAGCCAGGTGGGGCCAATTATCAGGTGGCAGTGATGGTTATTAGCACAGGGTGCCCTTGGAGACACGGGCGGGGCAGCCAACAGGACGCTGCTTAACCCACGAGGTCCAAGGAAGTCCAAGAGCAGCCCCCGTCCGTATCAAATGGCCACCGATAAAGATGTCCACTTAATCCCCACAGCAGCCTCTAAGAAAATAAAGATATAGAGTAAAAGGGACGACAATGTGCATGTGAGGAGTGTCACTGTGGCCGCAGGCAGCACGGTCCCTCAGTTGACAGCTCACGGTCAGCAACAGGTGGACTCCTTGTCCTGCCCCTCCCACTACTGCACTGACTAGTCTTAGAAAAAGTAGAGAAGAAAACACCAAGCATCAGTGACCAAACGGGAGCCGAGGGGCTACACCAAGGTCAGACAAAGCAGACCAAGACAAAAATTGTTACCAGAGACAAAGAAGGATGTTTTGTAATGCAGGGTCAATCTGTCACACGTGGCGTGGTGTGCACCAGATCCCCGCAGAGGGCACGCTGAAATGCAGGTGGCCGGGCCCCGCCTCAGGGTTTTTTGATTTGGAAAGACTGGGGTAGCACCTGAGAATCTGCATTTCTAATAGGTTCCCACGAGATGCTTTGTCTTGAAGCTGGAAAAGGAAAAAACTAGATTCTCCCCCGAAGCCTCCAGAAGAAACCAGCCCTGCCAGCACCTTAACTTTGGCGTGGTGAGACCCTGTCTAACTTCTGACCCCTAGAACCGAGAGAGAACCAATGCGTGCTGTTCTAAGCTGCCAAACTGGTGGTGATTTGTTATGATGGAAAGTATGAAATCCGACCCCAGATGGAACCCAGCAGCCCATCCTGCACCCCCAGGGGGCTCCATTTAAGCAACAGAGAGCCTTGCAGTGGCAGTGGGTGGCCGGCCCCAGTCTTCCTGCCATCTCGGCTCAGCCGCCCCTGCACAGGGCCAGGCTCACTCCTGCGGCTCAGGTCACATTCCAGGAGGCCGGGTGAGGCCTCTCGGGGTGACGGGGGCTCCTGCCCTGACCCCACTGGGCCAAGGTCAGAGGCGGCCCCACTGCTCCGTGGTAAAGGCTGGGGGAGGGGTCAGCTGTGAGGTGGCAGATGAAGTTTCTGGAAGCACAATCTCCCCTTCGCTTGCAGCCCTCCTGCGCTTGCCCCCATACATACAGGGAACAGGCCATGTGGTGGGCAAGGGGCCTACAGTGCCCACCGTGCACCCGGCCACTGCAGCCACACAAGCAGTGTGTGCCTAGCCTCAATGGCCCGGCCCTGCCCTGTCCCTCCCGGAGTGCTTCCACTTCCCTCCCCTGCCCGTGGCCAACCTTGCTAATCAACTGCTGCTGTCACCAACACACACGCAGCCTCAGAGTCCCTCTTGCACAGGCGGCAGCCAGCTGACCCCAGCAGTGCTGCCGCCCCAGCTCTCAGGCGGCTGGGTCTGGGGTCCAGTGCCCATGGGCCCGGCGGGACACCCCCTTCAACAGACTCTGGCCATGAGGCCACCTCCTGCCACCCGTGTCTCAGGGAGGGAGGGCCAGCCCCGGGTTAAAGCCCCAGCTGCACGGGACCTGAGGAACTATGGGGGAGGAGACACCTTCAGGGCAGAACAGAGAACTGTGGATGCCTGGAAGAAAAGCTGAGAGAGCCAGAGCTCAGGGAAAAACAGAGGCAGGCTTCACACGAGCGCAAACCCTTCCTGTGCACAGCTGCTGCCATGATGCCATGAACCCTTCGTTCGTGCATTAAATCCTCGCTGAGGAGCCGCCTTCCAGCCAAGACTGACGTGTCTCGATAAATAATCAATATATGGAAACGAGATGAAGCCTGTGATGTAAACGCACAGGAACACACCCTTTGCTTTACAGAAAGTCCTGTCCCACTCGGCCTCCCACTGATGAGGCTAAAAATCGAACCAGGTGACTGTTGTCTTTGGTGGGGGCAGTAACAGCAGCCAGCCCTACTGCTCTCTTGGCGGTGCACTCGGGTGTCACACACTGCCTTCTTTCATGTCCTGACCAAGCATTGCAGGAAACCTCCCCCAGGGACCCCGCCCCGGGGCTCTGGCCTTCAGACCCACCTGCTTTGCCGGCCACTTCCCGTACACTTTTCTCTTGGTCCTCCACAATCCCTCAGCTCTGTAACGCCCCCACTGTGCGCATGAGAAAACTGGGGCCGTGGGGATGAAGGGGTTGCCCAGTGTCACTCCTAGGGTAAGCGCAGGTGGGGTCTCAAACCTAGGGGCTCAGGACCCACGTGATAATCCAGGCTGCCTGGCAGCTGCCGCCAAGAGGCAGGATAGACTTTTCTTGTTTTAAAATTGTTTTTTTCTTTCTCACTCCTGGGAAGAACCGTAAGCATTACAAAGGACGGGTGTATATGTTATGGGTTAAACTGTGTCCCCCCAAAACAGACACGTTGGAGTCCTAACCCCTGGGGTCTGTGGCGATGGCCTTGTTCAGGGTTAGGGTCTCTACTGAGGCAGTCAAGGTAAAATGAGGTCATTAGGGTGGGCCCTGATCCAATACCAAAGGTGTCCTTATAAAAAGGGGAAGATTTGGACACAGACACGCAGGGGAAGGCGGCCGTGCACACACCACGGACAGTGGCTGGAGCAGGTCCTCCCTCAGAGCCTCAGAAGGACCAGCCCTGCCACATCTTGATCTTGGACTTCTGATCTTCAGAACCATGAGAGAATAAAACTCTAAGTCCCCCAGTTTGGGGTACTTTGCTATGGCCGCCCAAGGAAACCCATACTTCCTATAGCTACGGCTAATACCGGAGTCACCCTCGGTCCTTTGATTTGATGCAATCCCACTAACCTGGTGGCTCACGGACGCTGGGACTAAGCCAAATTCCAAGGCGAAGGAAGAGAACCTCGCCCACCCCTGCCAGAGGAAGCAGCCCAGACGCAGAGCCAGCTTCTCCTCCCTGGTTGCCGTTGCCAAGGCAACCCTCGCCTCTTCAAGGGAGGCGCTGGATGGGGGGACCCACACCCAGGGCTGGGGGTGCAGCAGCCCCTCCCCACCAGCGGACTCCCAGAGGAAGACTCAGCCCGGGAGGCCACTCTGGAGCACTGGGTTTAGGACTGCCAGGCTCGCTGCCCAGCCCAGTGAGGAGCGGGCAGGGAAGGGCTGGTCAGCCACTCAGTGCCAGCCTCTGGCCACTCTTCCAGGCAGGCCACCTCGCTCCCTGTCCTCACCTGACAAACAACAAGATACAGAGACTCTGTGCTGGTGCTCGGTCCGCAGGTAGGAATGAATACTGTTCCTAGTTCACAGCCGGGGAAACCGAGGCCAGCACTGAGTGAACCCACGTCTGCCCGACTCCCAGCCCATCTCTGCCCATTTGCAGATGGGATGCTGCCAGCCATCCTGGGGACCCAACCTCCCCCCAGCCCCCTGAGAGGGAAACTGGCCGGCAGCCAGCCCTGCCTCCTCCCGGCCCCGCCCCGCCCGCCGCCCCGGCAGGAGCTGGTGACATCTATTTTGGTTCACAGAGGCTGCAGCACCACTCAGCGCAGACTCGGTGTTTCCTTCCAAATCAGGCTGCAGCTTGCGCAAGCCTGTGGGACTTGCTCAGCAGGGGTCTGCGGCTCTGAGCCTGTCTCCAAGGGCAGATGGACCCTTTCCAGGGGGTTCTGTAGGCCAGGCTTTGAGAACAGGGTCACCGCTGGAGGAGGGGAGAGGCCAGCAGGGAGTGTGGCCTCGATGGTACTGGCTTAAGTACTTTGAACTGAGAGTAGTCGCAGGCTGGCTCCTCACGGGGGTCTCGCACTCACAGCAGAAACACAGATCCTCAGGCCTGCCCAGCCCTGCGGAATCGGAATCTACCTTCTAACAGGGCATCGTGTGCTGGTTCAAGTTTCAGGGGTGCCAATGCACAGGCACTCTTGGACCCCTTTCCCTGCCCTCCTCACACTCAGCCCCCACCAGAGGGTCCCAGACCCTGCAATGGAGGGAGGGAGAGCACCCTGAGGCTCTCGGGGCATGGGGAGGTAAAGGAGCTCGGCTAAGGAGGCCACGCTGGGACACCATCCCCAAGTCCAGCATTTCACCCGCTGTCATTTGGGGGTGCCAGGAAGGTGGAGGCTTCCCTGGAGGAGGCCACAAACGAGTCAAGAGCTCTGGCTCCACAGCGATGGGGCTGGGCTCGGCCCTTTACCTGCAGAGGGGCCTGGGGCTGGCTGTCAGGCCCTGTCAGGCCTTGGTCTCCCCTTCCCTTGTGGGCCGTCTGAACGATTCACTGAGGTCGCAAAGGCCATGTGGGCACAGGCCCGCTCACAGCAGGGGCCCACACATAGTGCTCAAGGGCCTTGAGCCTGCGTCCTGCCCCCTGTACCACAGCCCCTGCCATCAGCCGGGAGGAGCCGGGCAGACCTGAGCTGCAGCCCCATGGGCCCAGAAGGGTCTCTCGGCACTGGAGGCCACCTCTCCACACCCTATTGTTTGGCGGGGCTGTTTTGGAAACTGCCCTTCTCTGCGGAGCCACTTGGCACAGGACGTGGAGTTGGCCTTTCCCTGCAGCCTTGGGACAGGGACACCAAGGAGCCAGGACCCACCCTCCAGAGAGCCCTCTGGTAACTGGGGGATGCTCCATGGCTTCCGAGGGGTGTTCAGGGGTCTAGGGGCCAGCCCTATGGGAACTGTCCCCCCAGGGGACAAGGGACAGGTAGGGGATTTTGCTGGCTCTCAGGAGAAGTGGGGAGGTTCCGGGGGACCTCTCTACAGCTTGGGGGTGCCTTCGGAAGGGGGCTTGGCACACCACTCCCTGCCTGGACACTGGGAGCAGACACATGAGCTGGGTGGGGGTGGGGGGAATGGCTGAAGGTCAGTGGCTGCTGAGGGAGGGAGTGGCTGTAGTTGACTTGGGAATGACCCAGCCAAGGGAGCACCTGCTGCGAGCTGGCCTGTGCGACCTCAGTGAATCTACAGATAGTCCCCCAACCAGGGGAGCCATTGTACAGACGGGGAGACTGAGGCCCGTGGGGGCAGGAAGGGGACCTGCCAGGTGAGGGGGATGCAGATAGAAGGGTCCTGCTGAAACCACAGGGGTCAGCGCAGGGCCCTGAAAAATCCCACCTATGAGCCCCATGGACTCAGGGCACCCTGGGCAGGACGGCAATGGCCAGGACAGCAGTGTCAGCCTGGCAGGGGTTGTAGCCTGGACAGTTAGACACTCACCTGGTCAGCATCATCCTCCTGCCCGGCCACCCCAGGGCAGCTGCCACCACCTATCCCAGGCCAGGAATGAGTGGGAGCTGGAGGACTGGGAGGTGGGCTGGAGGAGCAGACAGCTCCCTCTCCACAAAACCCCTGGAGTCCAGCGGGGGAAAATTTTAACAGGGCACAAGTCACTGGACTGGACTGTGTCTTGCTGAGGTGGCCAGAAGCTCCTCACCTGGAGGAAAACAGGAAGGGCAGTTGGAGGCTGCTCGGGACAGGTGGAGCCCTGCAGGGGTAATCTACCCACGCCTGTGCCTGGGCCTGTGTGGGCCCCAGACCCGCAGCATCACCTGGTGTGTGTGCAAGGAGTATGCATTGCAGAAATGCAGAGACTCAGGCCACCTGGCCCACTGAGTCAGAAACACCAGGGTCATGGTCTTAACAGCCTTCCTGGTATTCTAATGCACTTTAAAGGCTGCAAACCTGCAGACGCTGGCTGAGCCTTGCCCCAGAAAGGGCCTGCAGTCGGGGGTCCTGCATCTTAGCCCTGATCAGGCTAAGGAGGAGCCAGGTTCTGTGGACCCTTCAGTTTCCTCAGTTTTGGGGCCTCCTCTGAGACAAAGAATTCAAAACGTCTCTGTGGACATCCTGCCGGGCACTCCATTCCTGCCCAGGGTCTGCCTCGGGGCGTGGGATGGGAAGCGTCTGATGGAGGGAGGTCCAGCCTGGGGGCTGTGGAGGCAGGGCCAACACTTCAACAGCTCCTGGGGGTGGAGATGAGCCATGCTGTTACTTCATTTTTGTAGCAAACTGGGTCACCATCCTAAAAAGAAACCCCCTATGGACCTCCCCCAAGGGGGTGAAGCACAGGTGAGAGTCCCCATCCCTGCGTCCACCTGGTTCCAATGTCCAGTTCCCTCCAGGGAGGACCCAGTGCCGTGTCCCAGCTTCAAGTGCTGGGGAGACACTGCCACACAGCTGTTCCAGGGCCCAGCCTGTGCACCCCGCAGGGCTGTCCAAGTACTTGCTGGCATGCACACGTGGGAATTAGTAAGGGGTGAGGTCTCCTGTCATCTGCCATTTATGCAAACGTTGCTGTGGACAGACAGAGGCCTGGAGGATCCCAGGTGTCCTCAGCTCACAGCTGGTCCTCCCCTTCTCCCTCGCCCTCTGGCCAGTCGCTGGTGGTGATGTCTTACACGCTCAGGTCACCAGCTATGAGCCCACTGTCTCTCCCACTGACAGTTCAAACAAGCACCATCACCAGAGCGCCCAGCGTCTGTCCTTAAGCAGCACAGAGGTGAACCGTGAACCCCCAACATCCATGTCGGGCAGACCCACGGCACTCCATGGCCAGCACTCCATCCCATCCCGACTCCATGTTACAGGCGAGGACGCTGCGGCTGGAGGCAGGAAAGGCCTCGGCTTTGGGTCACCCACACGGCCACCTTGCTTGAGTGCCTATGCTGGAGACACAGGAGGAAGGAATGCTACAGACCTATGCTACAGACCCAGTCCCTGCCGCCAGGCAGCTCAGAGGTGGAGACAGGCATTAATTAGCCTGATTAGAATCGCAGAGAGTGCCACCAAGGGAGGGAGAGCTGTGGAGCTCACCAGGGAGGGCTTCCTGAAGGAGGTAACTGTGAGCTGGGACTGAAGACAGCAGGAGGGTGGCAAGGGTTGGGGTGCTGATGGTGCATGTGGAAGCCTGGGGTGGGTGGGGTTGAGGGTCATGGTGCACCCAATGGCCGGAGCACACAGGCCTGTCTTCTCCTAAGACCAGCTGGGGCCTCTGAAGGGCCATGGACAGGGCCCTCAGCTGTTGCTGGGAGGATGGACTGGGGCGTGAGAGGACACGGGTGGCCCAGTGGATGGTGACTGCCAGGGTGAAGGTGCTCTCAAGACACCAGATGGAAGCAGCTAAGACCCGGGCCAGGCCCGCACACACGCACCGTGCCCCGCGCCCTCACACAGAGAAGCTTGCACAGCGTGGGCTCACCCGCCGGGACTGACACGCACCAGCCGGGGACTGGCAGGACTATGAAAAACTCCTAGTCAGAAAAGAACTCAAACAGAGCTGAAGGGTATAAAACAGAAGCATAAGTCCCTCTTTGCAGTTATTTTAATGGGATTTTCCACTGAGCCAGTGACTAGGAGGGAAGGAGGTTTCTGTGGAGCCTGAATCCCCCCAGTTCCCCGGAAAGCACGTATCATCCAATCCGACCCAGTCTGGATGTCAAGGACAAGGAGCTGGAGAACATTCTAGACCAAACCCAACAGCTGGGCTCTCCTCCTCCTCCAGCCACATCTCCCTCACCCCCATTTATTTTTTCATTAAAAAATCTTCCAAGACAGGACAAGAAAAAAAAAAACTCAAGGCAATGAAGGACAATGCATCCAGCCCCGCTGGCTCGAAGGACAGCTGGGAGCAGAGACAGGATCAAGGGGCCTCCAGCCAGCTCCCCGGACGCCAGCCCAAGGCCTGACTGCTGCAGGTCTGTGGCCAGGGCTTTGCCTGACACCAATACCCCAGCTGGGGGGTCTGTATTTGTTTCCTGGGGCTGCCATAACAAATGACCAAAAACTGGTGGCTTCACAAAACAGAAATTCCTTTTCTCACAGTCCTGCAGTTCAAAGTCCAAAATCAAAGTGTCACTCTCCTCTGGAGGCACCAGGTCTCCTATCCCACCCTCTCCTCCAGCTTCTGGTGGCAACATCGCTGCATCTCAGCCTCCGTTGTCACATGACCTTCTCCCTCTGTCTCCTCCTTTTCTGTCTCTTACAAGAACACGTGTCTTTGGATTCAAGGACCACCCTGATCCAGGAGGATCTCATCTCAAGATCTCTCACTAATCACATCTGCAAAGGCCCTTATTCCAATGAGGTCACATTCTGAGGTTCCAGGTGTATGTGTCTTTTGGGGGACGCCATTCAACACCTTGGAGGGTCTTCACATCCAATCCTCTGTGACCTTCGATCCTAGGCCAAACGTCACTCCTCAGGAAACAGTCTTGATCCTCACCACCTACTCCCACGAGCTCAGCCCTCCTGTTTGACCTCATTTTACATGATTCAGACTGCTGGACCCTCCACCAGACCAGGAGCTCCCGAGGCAGGAGCTGGGTTTGCTCTACTCACTGTGGGTCCTGCCCAGAGTTTTCTCATGCAGAGGTGTGAGGGAGGCTATGGCACCTGGACAGGCTACACAACCTCGCTGTGCCTCAGTTTCCTCACCTGGGGTGTGGGTATATGGTAGCAATGAGGATACTTGCAGGACCACTGTAGGTCGACGAGATAAGGCACGGAGAGCACACAGCCCAGCTGTTCTCACTACTGAGTATCTTGTGGGTGAGTTTTGCTTTTTCAGCAGCTTTATGAGATGTCATTTATGTATCATAACATTCTCCTATTTAAAGAGGACGATTCAATGGTTTTTAGTATATTTACAGAGCTGTACAGCCATGACCATAATCTAATCTTACGACACTTTCGTCACCCCTAAAGAAACCTCATACCCATTGGGAGTCACTCCCCAATCCCCCCAACCCCCAGTTCCTGGCAACTGCCAATCTGCTTGCTTTCTTGTTGTCTTATTTAAAGTCTTTCTTTTGGGGAGGAATTAAGGAGCCGAAGGCTGGCAGGGGAGAGGCGCGATGGAGGCTGGCGGGTGGGGTGGGAGAGGGGAGGGGAGGGTGGGTGCACGGGACGGCAGGTGGACACAGACAGGTCACTTCCCCAGCCCCTCTTGGGTCAGGGGGACGCATGGGGCAGGGCCAGTGCAGCAGCTGCCCCCACCTGCTCTCTGCCAGCACCTGGGACCACCTTCGAACTTTCATTATGGAATTCTTTTTTTAGTTTAAAAAAAAAACTCTGCTATGAGAACAGGCAAAACTCTAGGAAACCAGGCTGCTCCTGGAAGGAAACAATAAAAGAGAGAAACCATAGATAAGGCAGCCCCAGATCCAGAAAGGTTCCCCCACAGCATGGCTCAGTCACCTCAGGCCGTCCCCAGGGTAATAGCACCCACTGGGGCCATTTGTCCACTCACTCAGCACAACCACGTGCTGGACACACGCAGGCGGCAGGGACTCGAGCACAGTGAGAGGAGCACCTGTCGGGGAGGCTGGTCTGGACAGTCACTGGAGAATGAGCACTCTGGGAGTGGACACAGGGGTTCAGAGCCTCGTCCATGGCATCCAGAGAAAGCAGGCGCGGCTGGGGCCCAAGACGGAAAGAGAGATCGAGCCGCAGCCATGCAGAAGGCCGAGGGGCAGGGCAGGGGTCAGCATCACGGAGATGCGGGACGGGAGAGCTTTGCAGGCAGGCAGCAAGGGGAGGGGGTGGTGGACAGAATCCTAAAGACAGCGGGCTTGAAAGCTTCCACGGGCTTCCTCTCTCTTCCATACAGAGAATGACAGTAACACCCCCGCCGTAACACCCCCCCTTTCCCCACATATTCGACTTCCCACAGGAACTACTTTTAACTCTGGTAGATTCTCTTTTAGCCTTTTCTATTTCTTTATAGACATACACATCTGTATCAGTCCATTCCTGTTGCTTAGAACAAAATACATGGAACTGAGTAATTTATAAAGAAAATGAAATTTATTGCTTACGGTTTCTGAGGCTGGGAAGTCCAAAGTCCATCTGGGGGTGGTGACAGTGACCCAGGGGGTCTCACATTGCAAGATGGTGGAAGCAGAGAGAGCAGAGAAAAAGAGAGAAACAGACTCTCCTCTTTTAAAGCCCTCAGAACCACGCCCCTGACCACCATTTTTAATCCATTCACTACTGCACGGTCCTGCAATCCCATCACCTCTTCAAGGCCCCACCTTTCAATGACCATAATAGGATCTCCCACCCTCTTAACAGTCACAGTGGGGGCCAAGTTTCTAATACATAAAACATGGAGGACACAATTCAAATTTCATTGAGTTTAGGGGGGTATAATTCAACCCACTACAACATCTTATTTCTGAAACATAAATGGGGTTATATTCTGCATGTTTTTTCTATGACTTGCTTTTGTCTTTACTATGTCATGGACACCTGTGCTTATGAGTTCACTAAGATTTCTCCTACTGTTTTCAATGCTGGTGTAATGCTCCATTGCAGGGATAAGCTCCAGCTTTCCCAGACTCACACACATTAGAAACTTTGGTCACAAATTATAGCATATCCCACACTCTGTTCTGTGTTTTGTTTTTGTTTTTTTTTAACCTGACACTGTATCTAGGAGATTATTCCATATCAGCAAACACAGAGCCTTCTTGTTCTTTTTAATGAATCTGCCAAAATACATTGAGTTTGCCTGTGCCGATGGGCATGTAAGCTGTCTTCCATTTTCTGCTATTACAAATCACTATTCAATGATAACCACACGTGTATATTTGATATTTCACACACAAATCTATCTTCATGATAAATTTCCAGAAGTGCAATTCTTGAATAAAAGTTGCAGTTGAAATATTCCCAGACTCTAATTTTGCTACAGATTAACAATGTGCACTCCAGGGAAATTATACCAATTTACACTCTCATGTGAGAGAGCTTGTTTCCCACATCTCTAGTTCAACAGATTAGCAATTTTTATGATCTTCCCCAAGCTGACAAGTGACACATGTATTATCTCACCACAGTTTTAATTTCCATTTCTGTTATTGAAAGTGAAGTTGTTTTTCTTGCTGATTTGTAGGAGTGTTTTTATATAGTAAGGAAATCAGCCTTTATTATGTTTTACATTTTAACTTTTTATCCACCTAGAATTTATTTTGGTTAAGCTATGCGATAGGGAGCCAATTTTACTTTTTTCCAGATAGCTACCTGATTAGCCCCATACCATTTAATGAAAACCCCACCACCACCACCCCAATTTGTAATGCGGCTTTCAGCAACCGAATGGAGTCTGTTCTTGATTGGATTCTCCTGCCTCGTGCTCGTCTCTCTCTTACCACGGATGTGTTTTCCCCACACACGCTACTCAGAGCCTCCACTAGCCCCATTGTTACTGAAGTTACAAATATCTAGGCAGAATTTGGGGGTCAGTTAGCTTAGCTGGTTAGAGCATGGTGTTGTAACACCAATGTTAAGGGTTTCATCCCCAAACTAGCCAGCTGCAGGAAAGAAAAAAAAAAGGAAAGCCACATTCTCCCATCATACAGGGTAAAAAATTATTCAATCACGGCAGCCACCATCTATCAAATCCTCACTGGGCGCCAGGCTCTGTGCTCAGGATTCAGTCCTTCTAGAAGCTTTGTGAGTCCGCCTCGGCCTTACTCCATTTCACTAGAGAGAACGGAGGCCTCTGGGATGAGGGCGGGCTGGCATGCCTGACATCTCCAGCTGGAAGCCCAGCTCCATCTGGAAGCAGGGTGGGCCCTGAGAAAGCCCGCCAGCCCCTGCCGTCCTGTGTTTGGAGGTGGGGCAGCTGCCATGGCAACCCACAGGGCTCCTGGCACATCAGCCCTGGAGTCTCTCAAGAGAAGATTCTCCAGCATTATCTCACCCTCCTTCCCGCCACCTCCCCTCACCTCCAGACCGTGCGCCTATGTTTAGACGGAGCACCCCCTTCTCTCTCACCCCACACCCCAGGAATAGCAGGCAAACCACCCCCATGAGGAGCCTAGACACCCACTGAACAAGGGCAGCCGTGTGTCCATGTCGTGGCCCACATCTGCCCACCATGATGCATGCACCACTGGACGGCTGCAGCACTCAGCTCATCTTTCCCTGGGGCTTGTGCCCCAACCCACCGTGGACAGGCACCAGGGAGAGTGGCCTGGACATGCCTGGACAGGGCTGTGAGAGGCCTCTGCAGAGTTGCCCCCAAAGATGCCCTGCACTGTCAGCTCGCAGAGGGCCGTGTGCCTGGCCCTGACTGTGCGGCCCTAGGTCAATGGCACAGGTCAGAGGTGGGAGGTGAGCCTCCTTCCACCCACACGACCTGGTTGCTGTCTCAGGATGACGGAGGCCAGGGGGAGGGATGGGTCTGGGGCTCCGGGGTGCAGGCGGCTGGGAACCTGTGGGGGGAGGCAAGAGCCAAAGTTCGAAGACCCTGTGCAGGCACCACTGTCCCTCTGGACGTCCCTTACACATGTCCAGAGATGAATGATGAGTCACGAGGTGAGTGACTGCAGAGCACTGAATCTGAGCATGGGCTGTTGTGAGCAGAGCCAGGACACCCACCGGTCACCGCCACGGCCACACTCACCCTGGGGCGGGGCTGTGCTGCCACCCAGCCCAGGGAGAGCTGGGATTGATTCTCTGACCTCATGTCCCTTCTCCTGAAAAGCCCTTCCTGACCCCTCTGCAGCCCCTGACAAGCATCGTAGCCCCAGGGCCCCCACACGAGCTCCTCGGCTCTGTGAGGCTGGGGTCTTCAGCGCACACCCTGGGCAGCGGCTGACCCAGGCACACGGGCATTTATCCAACTGACAAATCACAGATTCAAGTGTTTTCCTCTAATGGCGTCTCCTCCCCACCAGCTCCCAGGGGGGAGGGCCGCGGGGTGCTCCATGTCCATCAGCAGGGTCCAGTGCACAGGGGTACTCACGAGAGACCTGTCTAATGACCAAGGGACACAGGAGGAGGGGCAGCACAAGCAGAGGCTCGGAGGGAGGACTGAGGGGAGGCCGGCCACTCGCATGGCACAGCCTCGCCAAGGTCCCCCACTGGGATCCAGGCACCCGGCACAGTGCTGTCGAGACAAGACATGAAGCCAAGGCCAGGCCGGACCGCAAGGGACTGCAGGGGACTGCAGGGGACCTCGGCCAGCAGCAAGGATGCTCCTCAGGGCTTGTGCCCTGCGCTCTCAGGCCTGATGGGAGAACCTGGGCCCGCTGATCCCAACACGTCACATGCCAGTGTGCTTCCCCCAGGATCTCGGTCACAGGATGAACAGAGGCCGAGGCTGTTTACAGGAGATGCCATCTCTCTGGCATAGTCCCAGCCTTGCTGGTGGCTCCAGCAGAGTCCCCA